>NC_142708.1:12953750-13583437 GCF_055471065.1 Atractosteus spatula | reverse complement strand
AACTTGCTGTTCATGTGAAAGTTTCCTCCCACACATTGTTAAACAATACAGCACTGAATATCACTCACTGTGTGTATATTTAAATGTAAAACCAATTTAGCTGACATAAACACAGCAATAATTGGCTACCTTTTGTTCAATTGCTTTTTGTATAGCTATTGATCTGTAAATACGGATTACAACTTAAATACACTGAACAATTTTGCAGCTCAACTTTAAATGTCTCTGTTGTGATATTTCATGGTTAAATATCCCAGTGGGTATATACATGACAGGAAAAAGGACGCTGTTTATCTTTTTCAATCTCCAGTGGCAATTATATTTCAAAACACTGCCAAAAAATGCCAACTGAGAAAGAGAAAATGTCTAGTTAAAGAGTAACAGTTCCCTCTTTAGATAATGAAAACCGAAGTCCTTGAGAATGTATTTTGTCAGAAACAATTTTCTTTTTATGGAAATGAAACAGGTTAGAATCATCTTCTATTTGCCAATCAATTGTGGTACAATCATTTTTCAGATAAAAGCTATCAATTATATTCAGATTGCATAATTTGAAATGTTTTCTAAAAAAGCACAAACATCCAGTTATACAAGCAGTTCTGGCATAACCTGAGGGATATGTTTAGAAATATCTTCAAAATCTTGGAGACAGTATTAACATTTCTGTAAGGAATCACTAAAGAAATATATGTGTACAGATTGTGCTTTGAAAAAAAAAACTAATTGTATCTGTAAAAATGCATACTTAAGTGCAATGATATTCAAAAAAGAAAAAAAAATGAAAAAACTTAGCTATGCAACAATTTAGCTACAGCACTTAGATTAAATTTAATCTTAGAAATTATTCATTTAGATTTCAAAAATAACCTTACTGGAATGGCCGCACAAATCTTAGTTGCATATTTAATAAATTAACAAACAATGTATCCTGCAGTTTTTATATAGCTCTTTCTCCTCAGCTTTTTTAAAACCTTTATATTGCATTCATTATAATGATTTAAAATTATTCTGGAATTTCACTGCTATTGAAAATTTATTATTATTCTGGATCAATAGGCAAATTAGTTGGCTTTGAAATATGCATATTTACTCTAATTCTTTCTATATCATAATTCCATATTCTATGCACATATTCCAAACTGTCTGATCAGCCTGAATTTGTCATAAAGACTTTTTGAAAGTTATTATTAAAGTTTTCTATTGCTCATAAACAGTAGGCATGGCAGAATATTAATTTCCTAGAACCCTATTTGTTTTTGTTGCTTGATTTTAAGGATTTAGCCCTTTACAACAGTGTTTATACTTATTTCTAAACAGTGCCCAAAAATGATTCCCATACAGTAAATAGACAGTCACACTAAAAATGTTTATTTTTGCAGAACAAAGGGCAAAAAGTCAGTGGTTTCAGACAGAAAATTGTCTTTGATATTTCAAATGTTGCAAATGGAAATGAGGTATTTTACTGTAAATCTTTGAAAACATGGGTAATATATTTCAAATAGCCTGCTGGGAGACATATTTACAGTAGAATACAGGACAGTCACTGATTTACGGTTGATTTTTCAATTGATTCAATCAACTTGAATCAATTCCCATGCATAAATATCACTACAGCAAAATCAGAACAATTACCCCCAAAATAAACCAACAGAAGTCCATGGTAAACTCTTGAGATGTTATTAACATTAATACAATTTTTGTCACTATTTTAAGGCTACTACAGTACAGTATATACCCATACACGATTTTAAGAATAATGCTGTTATTTTGCATAGTAATGTACGTACTGTACGAGTATATTATAGTTTTATCTTACTTTAATAAAAACCTCCCATCATATTAAATACTTATCACGTGTGAACGAAGTAATCGAGCTTTTATGGTGCCTGTTACCATATTACCTCCCACATCAAAAAGAAGCTTTCAATAACAAGTAGATAAGAAACAATGAAAAGCATCCATTCAAAATACATTAGAAACATTAAACTTCCTGTAAACATGTTATTTGATGTGACGATTTAACGTAAAACACTTTTATGTTTAAGTTATTTTGTCTTTATGTATGAGATAATAACTTTTGTACAAATTAATCGCTATCAAATTATAAACAAACCGTTGAGAAATAAAACTGACAATTCAAGACTTTTATAGAGATTGTGGCAAGCGTTCTATTCAACTGTAACAAAACTGTGGTGAAGACAGTATTAACCTGAGTTTACGAACATCAGATGTATTGATAGTATTCTGTAACTGTCTTAATAGATCCGCATTTGAGAAAAACTCATTGGCCTAGAAATTCGGTCAGCGAAAAAAACATGAAAGTGTTAATCATGTATTAATATACATTCGGAATGAGAGAAGGTGTTGTTTAAACAAATTCATGCAACCTATACTTCATACGTTTGCCACTTTAATTATTCTATTCAAATAACGCAGTCCCGCGAATATTAGCAGCGTGTTAAAACCAAAACTTTAATTGTTGACATAATTCGTACATTCTGGGTTATTTCACACTTATATATCGAGCAAGGAAAAATCAGTTCCTGAAGATCAGAAAGATACTTTCCATTCACAGTCAATTTTTTGTACTGAAAATGCAAAACTAGAATATACCGTCCGTTGACAGCTGGTATGAAATCAGGACACCTGTGCTGACGCTTTGCAAGAGTGAACAGCCTTCTTATTTTAATCATTTCATTTTTTATATGTATGTTATGCAGGATAGATTCAACATAAATGTACATTGTAATGACGTAAAAATATTTTACATTAGAACGGGTAAATTTGGGCGAAATATATGATCCAAATCAAATGACTGTGCTGAGGTTTCAATTGTAAAATAAAATACCGATAGGTATAATCTGATTTTTGAAACAACGCATTAACTAATGTTACACAGGAACTTTTTTCGAAATACAGATTTTAACGCGTTGGCTATGTACATGTACAGTACTGTATACACCATCATTAAGCTATTTGCTACATATAAATACAAGAAAAAGTTGTAACCCCTCATGAGAGAACATTCGTATTGTGGTGTAATAACTTGTTACTGTTTTAGTTTAGATTTTAAAATGTTATACTCCAGCTATGAACAAGTATGATGGCATCTTTATACATTTGTGACATATAGATTCATCAGTACTCCAAAATAGATGGATGTCTACAAAGTGCAGACTTCATCGTATATGTCCTTTATATGTGTCACTTTTATTACATGTATTATTATGATTATTTAAGAATGAAATTACCTCGAAGATTCTAATTACATTCTTGAATTTGGCAATAATAAACTCAGGCAAACTACTGTACAGATGATCTTAGCACAGCTGTATCACCGTACTGAAGAGTATTGCTGCTTGTTTGTTACGAATAAAAAAATATCGCATGCGTCGTTTCTTAAAACAGTTCAAAGAAGGTATTCTGAAAAGATCACAGACTCAGGTTTTCATGAGTTCCTTACCTTCATTACTCGGAATAGCAAGTGTCCTGAGTGCGGCTGAGATAAACGAGGTCCAAACTAGAGTGCAAAGGGTACACCGTCTGATATAACTCCACTGAGAAAACATCTTCAGTGCAAATATATAAAAGAATCAGTTCGTTGAGCGGGGGAGACAGATGAAATCTATTATTACCAAACTGCGTAACTCGCTGCTGATGTGCTCCCGGTTAAATAGACGAAGACATTGGTATCTGTACTCGCTTTCGTGGTCAAAGAGACGCACATTGAAGTACCGAGGCAGTACGGAGCTGCTGTGAGGCGAAGTGTGATAGTTGACTATGGGAAGCAGTGCAGTCACCACCAACCTAAGCGGATAACTAAAGGCGGAGCAATACTACCCTGTCAATCACTGAGAGGGCACACTTTAACGGCCGTGCGTTATACACAGCAGCGCCGAAATGGCAACTGTCTTTCAAACAGTCCCAGCTGTGCTGTTATATCCTAAGAAGTACGAATAAACAGACAGCAGCCTTTTAAGTTAGTTGCCACGACCGGGAGGACAAATGCCAAACAAATTCTCCCACCTGAAAAATCTTCATTGATTTGTTCATGATGTGTGTGTGTATTTACATTGTTAGAAAGGAGGATGAGAAAGCTATAAAGGGCTGTGTTGTACCTAAGGATTACATGATTAAATATAGAATTTTAAAATTATTTAAACCTGGTACACAATACAAAAGCGACATTTTCTCTTCTACACAATTATTTTGTAGACTGGAATAAAAATGTTTTTAAAAACTTGCAGTAGATACTGTACAGTACTGTACATACAGTAGAAATACTGATCTATCTTTCACCTCAAAATGTCCTATAGATCACAGTGGTGTCATATATTTTATGTAAAGCTGTAGTGTTAATATGATACTAACCCCCCCCCATTAAAATAATGATATAGAGTATTTAACAACAGTAAAGGAAAAATTGATAAATGTCCACATCCAGTGAAAATAGAAACCTAAGGAAAATTAATGGGTAGTCCTTTGGTGTGTTAAAGATTCAAAACAGTTGTGTCACGGCCTTGTGGCCTACCTACAGTAGTAATACCGTAGGATTTTACCATATTAGATCACCTTAGAAAAATCATCACCTCAGTACTAATTATGAAACTCATTGTTCTTTCTGAAAAAAATTCAGTGGATTGACTTACTAAGTGCCTTTGAGGATTATGAATACTACACTGAATACTGAATACTGATTCTGTATCGGCTCCCCTCATAGTTTTCTCTCTTCAAGATTAAAAAAAGGTTCAGTTTCTTCAGTCTGTCAGTGCAGGACATTCCTTTAACCCCCATAAAGTATACGCTTGCTCCTCTCTGGCCCATACTACTACTACTACTACTACTACTAATAATAATAATAATAATAATAATTTCTTACCCTTATATAGCACTTTTTTAGGACACTCCAAGTCAAAGCGCTTTATGGGTAATGGGGACTCCCCTCCACCAATGCGCAGCCCCACCTAGATGATTCGACAGCAGCTCACCACACACCAGCCATCAGTGGGGAGGAGAACAGAGTAATGAAGCCAATTCATAGATGGGGATGATCAGGAGGCCAAGATTGGTAAAAGCCAATGGGAAATTTGGCCAGGACACCAGGGTAACACCCCTATTCATTCTGAAAAATGCCCTGGGATTTTTAATAACCACAGAGAGTCAGGACCTCAGTTTTACAGTACATCTCATCTGAAGGACAGCACCTTTTTACAGTATAGTGTCCCCATCGCTATAATGGGGCATTAGGACCCACATAGACCTCAGGGTGAGTGCCCCCTGCTGGCTTCACTAACACCTCTTCCAGCTGTAACCTTAGTTTTTCCCAGGAGGTCTCTCATCCAGGTACTGACCAGGCTCACACCTGCTTAACTTCAGTGGGTTGCAGGGTGATATGCACAGGTTGCACAGGTGGCTTAAGAACACAGAGTGACTAAGAAGCGTGAGCACATCTGTTGAATGGGAGTCATAGAAGAGATGATTGAACAGAGATCTTGGAAGCATTGGGTACATTGGGTGCAAGAATTGCACAGTAAGGACTATAGTGTGTGAGAGATACATGCAAACATTTGGGCAGAAGCACATCGTCAGTTGATCATCAGTTTTGAGGCAACGTGTGTGGAAGGAGCATAGGAGTATGATTGAAAACTATAAGGACACTAGACTTCCGGGCAGACTAGCTGCACATGGTCAAGTACTACTTTCCTGAAATCGAGGATGTAAAGAAGACTGTCAGGTGAGTGAAAGCATGCTCACTGCAGTATCAGCTTTGTTTTGTTTTAGATGGAGTCTTATACTGAAAAGAAGAAAAAATCCATTACAGAAGGGTAATCACCTACTTTGACTTTTATGATTATTTTAGGAGCATTTTAGTGTGATGCACACACCCTTTAACAAAATGTATTTCTTACCTGCAGATATAAGAAAGCAAAAGATGCTGATTTGTCTGAAATTGCAATATTATATTTTCAGAGTATTATCAGAAGAGGTAGGGTATATTACAAACTTTGTGCTATCCTATTTTTTACTAAAAGCTTTTGGCAGCTCGAATATACATTTCAGTTTACCTGCATCCTAGCTAAAGTGATGAAAATTGATGATGGCCACCTCCAAAATGAAAAGGGATTATAGTGTTTGCCAATAGCATACAACAATATACAGTATATTGTATATTTAAAATATAATTTGGGCTGTGCAGGAATACCTGTAACCTAATAAAACTCACTTCAAGAGTATAGAATGCCAGCATTCAATAAGAACATCTGCTCCTACGACACTTCATTTACTAAATGACATATGATCCTGCAAAGAGCTGAAAACAGGAGTTTGTCACTGTGAAGAAAATACAATCTGTAGGCAAAACATCCTAATCCCATTTTAACATACAGTATTATAGGTCTGGAAGGGAGAATTACAATTACAGTGGTAACTTGGATAAAAGCACCAATACAAACATTTGTTTGGGAAGTAGCAACATTTTTGTTAGCTATACTGATTAGTGGGGTATAACACCTAGTAACAATGGTCCCTTGCACTCTGACCACTGCTTGCAGAGAAACCAACTTTTTGCAAATTGTACTTGATTCTGAAACTGGTAACAATGATGTTAGAATGGAACGATTTTTTTGCAGATTTATAAGCAAAGTGCAATGAGAGCTGCACAATAGAAGTCTTGTTATTATCGTGTTGTGCAGTTTCCATTTTGGAATAGTATATCAATTTATTGCATTATTTATTGTATTATGCACACCTTCATGCAAAATGTATATATTTCAAATTAATCAATTTGCTGGACATTTAGAGCAATTGTTAAATCCCTGGCACCCAGTTAGTTGGAAAAATTAATAATAATTCCTTGAATATACAATATATCTATAACCCATTTCCTCCCAAAAGATCACAAAGCACTTTATATTAGAGATCCAATTAGTTAACCATTGAAATGCATCACCCACCTGAGTGGAGGGTGGCAGTCATCATGCTCACAATACAGCAGATAAGATGGAGAAGTGAGATATTGCTTCACAAGTTCAATCAAAGGGGGATTTTAGGAAGACCAAACAGTGCCATGAAAGTTTTAATAATCAAGCAGTCAGGATCACTTTTTAACATCTTATGGGAACAACTTTCATAGTACAGTGTCCAGGGTCACCATTTTGGGTCAATAGTCCAGAAGGAAGAGTGTGACATGTTGCTCCATCAACACCACAACTTGCATTGCTTGGTATTTGAGATCTGATGAGGTAAGTCAACAAAGTGGTTATGGTGCTATCAAGAGTTACTGCTGTATGGTAGTTTCACTCTGAGAAAAACCAGAGTGAAGTTCCCTCATAATAAATAGTTATTATGAGGGAACTTCACTCTGGTTTTTCTCAGAGTGCAGAGGGGGTATTAAGGAAGAGGGTACATGGGTCCAATGTATTATTTTATGTAGAACAAAAAAAGTGATAAATTAAAAGTGATGACACTCAGATGTGACTGAACACACTTATTAAGATTTGCATCCTGTTAACTTATCTGCATTTGCCGATTTACAATTTGCTTCCCTCCCCAGAATATTAAAATCAGTGTATATCTCAGAACTATCTATCACAGACTACATCCTCTATGTGCATCAGTAGATTAAATACTGATGATACTGTACCTGTACCTTCCTTCAGAAGTCTTTTCTGCAGTAGTTTCCATTTTGTATTTATAGTTTCAGTTTTCACTACCTGCTTTCAAAACCCTATACTTGTCTACATTAAACACAATCTGTCAGGCATTTGTCTTGAATTATATCTAAATCATTTTGAATTTTATTTGCTGCTTCTACAGTGTTAGCTGATTTGGCATAATCTGTAACCATGACTAACTTTACTAACCATACCAGAAGAATTAAAATAAATGAGGAAGAGCAGTGGTCTTAGTACAGATCCCTGTGGTACTCCACAAATTCCAACACCCCACTTTGAGTCTTCTTTGCTTATCTGTACTCTGCTTCTTATTCGGTAACTAAATCTCAAATGCACACATTTTCCTGATTTCCAAACTACTGTAATTTCAGACTTATTCTTTTGTAGGGAACTGAAGCTTTAAAATCCTTCTAAAAATCTAAATACACCTTATCATATATTCTATGCTGCCAGTTCATTATTGATTATGCACAACCTACCATTTTCAGTAGAAGTTGTCCAGTGTTAGAAGTGTAAATTTCCCCCAGAATACAAGATAATACCAAGGTGGGGGATATCCCTTTTGCTGTCTCCATTTAAGCTAATTTAAGCTCACTGGTACCTGCTGCTTGTTGGAACTTGGACATTAAGTAAATAGTCATCAGCCTCTGTTATGGGTCTCATAGTAAGGGGTCAATTTGAATTACAGAGAAACATGTTTATATATCAAGGATTTGACACAAATACTGTAACATTTATTTTTTTATTTTTAAGTTGTGCAATACATTATGTGCCAAAATTAGAATTTAAACATATATATATACTGTACAAAGCATGTACATTAGCATTTCTAAATGTATGTCAAAATCTAAATCATAATTTACAACAATAAATGATGTACATGGTTTCCAGTGCATCTGCTGCTTTGTCTTCCACATTTAAAACCAGTTGCTTCTACCAGATTTTGGGAGACCAAACAGGGAAAGCTATCACTAAATATTTTTTAAGGCATGCAGTCACTATTGATATGCTTCTACAGGTACAATGGCTACAAGTCCTCCACTACCTCCCTTGTTATTTTTATACCTTGAAGACCCATCTCCTTTACTGGAGGTAGGTGATGGAAGGGAGTTGCTACAGTATCTACAATAATGTTTGATTTTGTACATTATTTTGAAGCCAAAATCGTCTTTAGTCTTGGCTAATTCTAATTCTAGTCTAAGTTCATTCATCAAATTAGTCTCGGCTTTCCTAAACAATTCAAGAGCCACCTTTCAAACTGAACAAAATATCTTTCCATCTACTGTATAGAAGGCCCCAGATACAGTATATTCAATCCACAGCTGAAATGTACTGATGTTAATTTGCTTCTGTTTTAGGAACATGCATCAGTCTCTATACTTTCAACCTGACTAATACTTTCACCTGTTTCTATGGCTTTGTAGATGAAATAACAGGTAGCTGGAGACTTTTAATTAATAGTCCATTGGTAGACATAACATTTGTTAAGTGATCTGAAAGAAACAAGTGAATTTGTTCAACTGTTTTAGGTTGTTTCCACTGATGATTGTTTATTTCATGATTTCCAAAACATGTAATATTAAACTTCAGTGGCTTCCCCGGATTGGGGATCTGTGTTGTTTAGTAGGCAGATTAAAACCCAGACAAGAAAGAGCAGCACACACCACACCTCTGAAAGACATATTGCAGTGAACCTGTCTCCACTCGTTTGTGCTGTATGGCTCATTACATGCTAGAGCATATCCAGGATTACATATGGATTATCATGCTGAAGCCATTAGTTCAAATCTCATTGGTACTATGACTTTGATCATTAAACTCACTTTTATGTTGTCCAGACCTCTTGCTCAGACTTGAATTCTGCTTGAGCAAGGATGTGTTTCTAAAGTACAGTAACAGGTGTCAGTCCTTGTTGTTGCTTTTAAAGTTAGAGGGGGAATGTGTAATATGTATTACAAGGCAAGATGAGGTGTTATGGTGTTTACACTCCTAAAGACTCCTCTAGGCAAGTAAACAGTATGGTGATCCTTCAGTGTAGCAGGTCTGATAACAGACTGGGATGTGTGGATACAGTTGAGACAGTGGATTAAATATCAGGTACTGTTACATATCCTAAATGTTGTACCATATCGAGTCTTTAAGCATCAGAATGAAGCAATTGAAATTTCAGATTAATTGAAAAGTGTCATTATTTCAGCTGTGGTAATTTTTTAAAAATAAAATAATGGTGGTAGACATTTTATATTTATAACATCATTGACTACTATATATAGCAATTTATATTCTTTATTGCATTTTATTTACTGATAAGCCACATTTCAAATTTTGGTCAGGGCGGAGAGCTTCCAGGAATTCATTATATTTCATTAAAAAAATATCAAACAAAAGTATCCTTACACTTCAGTAAGAGAATGAAAAATATCACAGTTGACCAAATCAGTAACTCATTACTTTATATTTTTATTTTGTGTAAGAAAGTATAGTAGAACCTTGCAGACAATTCACAGTTTTCTAAGGAGGTATCTAAATACTAAAGGGAGGGAGTTAAATACTAAAAATATCATCCTCAAGCGTCCTTGGATCATTTAGACAATGAGATGCAAACAGAATGTCAAGTACCGTAAGATTTGTGTCATCCATATCATAATAAAATCCATAAGGAGTCACAGCAGGAGTCTGATTACCCTTATTAGTATTTCTTGCACAGGATCCATGCTGTTTCCAGCGTCATGTCAGTCAGATTGCACCACATATTGCTGTTCAAGGGTCATTCACTACATTTTCAACTGCTTTTCATTATCACAGTAAGTCATGTGAAAACTAGATAATCTCCATGATCATTTTTTTATTTTCCTTTTTCAATGTATTCCATTTGAATAATATATTACATTTGTTATGAAATACAGTAGACATACAGTACTGACATACCGTAGGAAACAATTGGGAGGAATTTTGAAAAAAAAGTTTTAAATGAATGCAATCCTGGCAGTCAAGGCTCAATGGTTACCACTGACAATTGTGTTGCAAAGAAACATCTCAAATGCTTTTCAAAATGTATCTAATTGGTAAGAGCCATTCACTGCTTTTTGAGAATTTAAAACGAGATGAAAGAGAGGACTGGTTTTAAATGCATAAACATTGAACATTACATTTAAATGGTGTGGCAAGAAGGGCAATCAGAGCATGAGTGGATGCTGCTGATGATGCCAGAAATATTTATTTTAAATATTTGATTTAAGACACTGGAGGCACATACTGTAGATGGCACATTACCACATGCTTTACAAATGCTACAACTTTGACGTTATTGCTAAATTCTGGATTAAGTCATTAAAATACACAAAATTTCAATTTACAGGACTACCTAAACTTGCTGGATATCAAATATATATTTTCCAGTCTATCATGCAAGAACAAAAGAACATTACATAAAATAAAGGAAGCCAGTCAAACCTTCTTTCTCATGTGCTTATAGTACATTGATCTAAAAACCTCATTAAATATTATTTTAAAAGCATGTAGAAAATCAGAATCCCAAACAATCTAAAATGTAATCATTGCTTTTGATCACCCATCATCTAAAACCAGAGATTTTGCCCAACAAAACGTTAATGAGGATTGAATCTTTCCTTCTGATGTCCTAAGAAGCATATCAAAACAGAAATTAAATATTCTTAATAGAAGATTATTAGCATATCCTGAACTGCAAAAGGAAACACTAATTGCATGTCTATAAAACATTCTGAAGCAACATTGCCAGCTATTTTAGCTATTTATTTGGTCACACATCAAAATTTGTGCATATCAATTGGGAATGTCACAAAAGATGAAACCTGCTAAACCTATTTGACTCTTCAGATCTCTGTTGTCTGATTGATTCTGACAGGACACTGGGCACACAAACAACAACCACAAATTTCTGAATTTCTTCACAGGGTCCTGGCATACACAATTCAGGAAACAGATTAAATGAAACATTGCAAGGTGCCCTTCAGTCTATTTGAGGAATATCTGCAGCCTCCCCTTAAACTGTTCAAAGTCCCGTCCAAGCCCTAAGATGTAATTTTACTGTAGTTGGAGTCATATGTGGCATGATAAGATCCCCAAACCTTAAAATATTATCGGGTTTAATTTTCACGGCCCTGTCACTATGAGCTCTACATGAGACTATATCACAAAGTCTCCATTCCCTAGTATCGTGCACTTTGCAGGACTGGACACCCAACTTCCCCTACTCTTAGGGAAGCTAACTTATTAGAGACAAAAACCTGCCGGACATTATACTTTCTTTCAGGAGTATTTGTTGTTATCCTGTCCCCTCCTTGGGCATCTCTGGGCTACTGCTGAGTCTAGGACTCAGAGTGACTGATGTTCCACCAGTGAAGCCTTCTTATGTATTGCTCTTTCTCCACCTCAGTGATAAATCATCTAAAGATCTCTAAGGGCCTTTACTAGTGGGTTCCCAGGTTCAGCAACCAATATGTCAAGTTATGCTACCCTGGAAAACTACCAAGTTCCTTGCCATTATTCCCTTTTCTACCTCAGTCCTAGTTCCCATAAACTTCTCCAAGGTTATGCTCGAAGTTCCATTGTCCATGCTGGTCAGTTCCTCTGCAGGTGACTCTGCAGGCTTTTCTCATAAGTAAATGAGTCTTGAAGTGTTCCCTTTCAAACTACCTCTCACTCTTGAGGGGCTTATCCGCTGCCACATCCCTAACCCTTTGCTCACAGACTCAGAAAATTGGTAAATGGGCAGTCACCTCTCACTTATAGTGGAATGAGGACAGTGGTACCTACTGCCTACCTCAGTTTACAGATGAGCTTACCCTGTCTCCACATTCTCTGCCATGTAGGAACCTCATGATAACTAACTGCCCCCTTGCCAGAATTAGAAAGAAAAGTTCTGATCTCTAATTCCTAACTGGAAAAGATGGTATCCTTCTATTTCTGTCTTGAAGTATTAAATATTCTTACCCATGGCACTATGGCAAGAACCTAGTTGAGAGTTGCTTCTTTTTTTGACCTTGTTAGACTGGGGCACCAACCTTCAGTGCTACATCAGAGATAGCAACCTTATGCTCATTCCCTTCTAGTTCTGCCATCGCTCGAAGACACCCAGGTTCTCTAATGTGCCATAATGGGTTACCTATCCAGTCTGTCTGTTAATCCTTATAACAAGACCCATTACTTTTGCTCACCTTGAACATATACTGTACATGAGACCTGAACACTTTTCTTTTCTCTTTCACAAACTCAATCTGGAATCTATCCGGAATCTGTAATCCACATTCTGTAGTGTTTCCCTCCCTAGCATGATTTTTTACATGATATTCCTAAACTTTGCAGGGTATCTGAGAGAGAACCATACTAATATGGTGTCTAGCAGCCCTCTCTCTGTTGTTCTCATTTGTCTCATTTCTCTCATTGGTCGGAATTGCACTATCACTTAAAAATATTTGGGAATGAAATGAACAGAAAAAATTTAAATATCTTAACAAATACTTTGAGCAATGTTATAGTGATCTTCATGAGCTTAGTAGAACACAGGGGTCACTGTCCTTATCATTATGCTTTTGAGCAATATGCACTAGAGACACAAGGATGATGAAAAGAAATGCATCCATTTAGTTTAAAGATATAAATGTAACAAATGCAACCAATAATCCAATGTAGTAGACTACTAGTAACTCATAGCCATTTACAATAGCTGTTCACAAAGCACTTCAGTGTTCTGCCAGGCTTTTGTGGTGAAATAGAATATACTGAATATGAGTCATACCCCTGTACTTCCAAAGCGATTAATTTATCCAAAGTTTATGGATACAGTTGAACATTACACATAACAATTCACACAGCTTGCTGAGTAGGGATTTTGCCTACTCAGAATTTCTTGACACTTCAGCAAGAAGATTAGGTCACAACCAAGGATGTGCCTGTGTCTTTTTTCAGGCCACAACATGTAACATTGAACAAAAGTCTTCAGTCTTCAATTTCTCTAGTATACTGTATGTCCGGTGGTTAAATTTTGGAGGAACTTTCATTGAAATAAAATAATCTCAATACTCTACATCAGAAAGCTAATTTCTCCAAATGCAGAAGACTGATGTGTCCTTTAATGTGAAAACATTTGTTTTGTACTGTACCCATCTTCAAAATAAAATCTCATACTTCTGACAAAAATGATAAGCAGTTACAGTAGCTTTATACTGTACCTTGTATTGTCTGCAGCAGCAATTTCAGTGAACCATCTGCAGCCATATCATATCTCATGCTTCATGCATGATACACACATTTGCATGTTACCTCAAACTCACATGCTCAACTATTTAAATATCTCATATATTCATCCAGGCTTTCTCCTGCTCAAAGGAAAAAAAAGTTGTGACAGATAACTAAAAGCAACAAACCCTTGCAAGGTTATGAAACACTTTATAATTTTAAAGTACACAATCTCTAAAGTTCCCTTGAACTTCACAATAGCCTATAGTCATTACAGAGTGTGGAATGGTCCTGGTGCTGCCCTGATATGATACTGAGCATACCTATCAAACAGAATTACCAACTGTCTGCCTGGTTTTTGTGCACTTGCTAATTTTCAATAAATAAATGTATAAAGCTATTGTTTATAGATATGAAAGAACAAGTGTAGGTTTTAATGATATACGTGTATGTGAGATTTTTTACATGCTGTACACAATCCTTTGCCAGTAATTCATAACAAATTATTGTTATAGTTCTGTCACTTGCCAAACAAAAGTGAAAGCTGAAAAAGATGTCTGGCACCTGTGTGAAGTACTTACAGTATGAGTGTAGTACAATGTCTGAGGTAGGCAAGAATGACTCAGCTATGGTGTTACCAAATTATGGAATTTGTTTTGTTCTTAAAGCACCTCTTTCATAAAGATATGTTGCAGATGAAGAGCTCTTCCTTGTTCAGAAAGACAAGAGCGGTGAACTATGAGCTCTACTTGCCACTTACAGTACCAACAGTACCAGCTAACTTTAGTAGTGACATTTTCATGGATCTCTTTAACAATAAAATTTACAACATCAGACTTCAGACACAATTAAACAGGCCTCAAATAAGTCTAGTACAAAAACAACGTGTGTGCATTTTCAGTGTTTTTCAATTAGTTAATGAACATGAACTAAAGAAACTAATTATTAAGACAAAAAATCAACCACCTATCCGCTAGATCCCATCCCCACCCAACTAGTTAAAGATTCCCTCAAAGTACTGGCAGGAACTATAATTAGTATGATGAACACGTCCCTTGCAGCAGGCGTTGTACCTGACCAATTTAAGGTAGCGGTTGTTAGACTGCTGCTTAAGAAACCAAATTTGGATCCACAAGTTCTCAACAATTGCAGACCTATCTCAAATGTTCCATTTTTATCTATAATTCTTGAGAGAATAGTTGCAGCTAGTCTTATCTGGATTCAAATAATATACTTGAGAAATTCCCGTCTAAAGGATGTGGATGTGTGAAAAATTTTTGTCACTCAACTCTGATAAAACTGAGGTTCTGTTGTTTGGAGGCAACAGTGTGGATAGGACTGCTATAACCTCAGCACTCAACTCCGATGGTTTAAAGTTTTGCCTCAAAGCACGTAACTTAGGCGTTATCTTAGACACAAGGCTTTCATTTACCTCTCATTTTAATGCTAATGCAGTATCAAAGGCATGCTTCCTACAGTTAAAACATATTGTAAAACTATGGTATTTTCTCCACTCAAGACACAGAGAAACTAATACATGCTTTTGTATACAGCACATTAGATAACTGTAATGCCCTACTATCACGGAGCACCTATCGCACTTTCAACACCTTACAGCTAATTCAAAATGCGGCAGCTAGATTTGTTACCAGGAGTAGAGAGTAAGACCATATAACACCTACAGTACACTTAGCTCTCTCCATTGGCTTCCTGTTAGGTACAGGGCAGATCATGTTGGTTTTGACATATACTGGATGCTTCATGTCATCACAGAAAACACCTTTAATATTTTTAAGAAGGTACAGTAGATGCAAACCTAAGTAGATGGAGTCATTCGAGTAGGGAATTGCATCAGCATGTGTAGGCTGCAAAGGAAGTAAAGGTTTATTACAACGTTTCGGCTGTGGAGCCTTCTTCGTGTGTAAGGCTGGAGAATGCTCCATACCCGAAACATTGAGTTTCCTTTCTTCTCTTTTAAGCATGGAATAAACCTTTACTTTAATGGAGTCATAAACCTTAAATGATGTCATATTCCCAATAAGATTTGGTGCTCAGTAACAGGACTTAGAAAATGACAGAAGACATACGTATCATGCTTACCCTTTTTTTATAATCGTAAACTCCTTAAGGCAGTTACATTTTCTCTGTTCTGACATGGAGTTACAGAGAAATTAAAATTCTAATAGAAATTTGTAATGAGGAAACTCATACCAATCACTCATACCAGGATTTGCAATTACAATACAAATACTTTCTGTAGTTACAGTACAGTATGTGTTTATTTTGCAGTTTGAGTCTATGGCATTCCTTTGGGGGTCTATACTCCAAGGCATGACTTGAAGTATATATGAAGTATGACTTCATTTTTTTGAAGTCTTTTATTGCAAACTTCATATAAACCCTTAGCAGTGGTTACTGTCTGAAGAAGGTACTTGAATGGCACAGATTCATTGAAATGATTCCATTTCTTTTGAAAATATTTGGGATAATACATATTCCAGAAATCACAGCCATTGAATTATCCAGAAATTAATTTCTCTCAAGGTATATTTAATCCCTCATGGACGGCATTGTATGAAATGAGTTTGAAGTTCCCTGTTTGCCTCTATTATGAGATGCTGTGGACACTATTTTATATATTTTAGGAGTGTCCATAGGAAGGTATGTTCTAGAAAGAGTGAACTTCTGTTTTGCCATTATTTTTAATAGGGACGTTACATGTTCACACTTGGTACTCCTACAAGAGGAGAGGATAAGATTAATCTATGCTTATCACAGAAACTGAAACACATCTGGTTGGTGAGTCTACTGTGGGTAAAATGTTACTGGTACCGCATGTTGTAAAGCTCAGCATTTTCTCTCTTGGCCTGACTTTTTTAATGTCTGAGTGTTAGAATCCATGTTGTTGCTGGTAAGGGAACGGTAGGTGCTGTGATTGACACAGTCAAAGCCTTGTTGTACAGAGATACCATTGTAGCTGTTTGACAGTATTTTAGATTTCCTTAGTTATAAGCATGGGAGGAAGTACTGCCAAGGGGAGGGGGGGAGAAAGGATTTTTTCTTTGGGTTTTTGAGGTTATTTTTTGTTATATTGTGTTTCAGAAAGCAAGAAAATAAAAATATACTGTATGATAAAAAGAGAAAGAGCTGGAGTAGATTCACAGATCAGTTTGCTACCAGCAATCAAACAAAAAAAAATGGAAAGAATTGTCTCCTCCTGATTGGAACCTTTCTTACTGTCTTATAATTGAATAATATATTTTGTCCTGGTGTGTCAGGCTACCTTTTAATTTCCACTGAGAGAAGGAAGTCACTTCTCGTGCAGCTATTTTATACTTCATTGCACAATATGCTCTAAGTTAGCAAATGAAACATGAACACTTATTGAAATAAATCCAGAATACGATTAACATGAATGTATAAACATCCAAACTATACTTTATCACATTTAATTATTGGGTTAGCTTTTTATTAAGCTAAAATGTTATAAATGTGTGAACATCTGTAAAATGGAAATATTTATATTTTTCTCTTTTCTGTTACCTGCCTGACAGCATTTTGTATGCCATTCTGTATATTACTGGAAAATATTAGTACGGACCCAACCTAAAGAATTCATGGGGGTAATGGGACACAGTACTGCAAGGAGTCTCCTAAAGGGACAGAGCTATTAGTACTTATGTTTTTGAGTCTGGAGAAAGAGTAAAATCTAAACATAAAGGGAATGCATGGAATCGGAAAATATAAATTGCATAGTAAACAAGACTTAACTGGTTTTATTCTAGGAAAGCAGACAAGACTGAGTCATGGGACTCAGAGGATCCAAGGCTAGACTGAGTATAATAGGCCTCAGGCTTCTATTGTGACATCTACCGTAAATTACAGAAATGTTAAAAGTAAACAAAATAAAGTAACTAAAATGTGGTCTGAAATCACCCCTTTAGACACCCCTTTTACTTCACTGTGTCAGATATGAAAGGCAATAGTCTCCTGTTCTGTCTGCTGTGTGTTGCAGCAGAGGGACTCCCTGCAGCTGAAAGGGGCAGAGTAACTTGCATGCCCTCTAGTACAGTTCCAAGATGCACATAAATGTTGATTATTGCCTTGCCAGGAATCCTGCTCCTCTTGGCTATGCAGTAACAAAGTTGTCTGAAGGTCTAGCGATCAGGGTTCCATATGCGGCACAGACTGTTTTCCCTGCTAGCACTTCAGCATCAGCTTAGAAATGGAAAATACTTTTTCCATAAAGATTTTTTAACCATTGTTGTCTCAGTTATCATATCCTATTTTTTTGTTATTTTGCCTGTTTTTAAAAAACACATTTCTTAATGATTTAAGGCTTATAGTATATTATATTTCTAGGAGTGTCAGTTACCATACTGTAGCACATTAAATTAGCAAACCTTAGAAATATTTCTTAAAACAGATCTTCATATTACTGTAATCACTGGTCTATGTAATTTCCACTTACTCCACTGCCATGTACTCTTTGACAAACAGCTGAATTAAGGCATCCCTGAGGTCAATACGTATACAGTACAATGTCCTACAGTAAGGTCAGGGAGTTCTTTTTGTGATCATTCTTGCATTCAGACACACTCATACTGTATGTGAGATCAGAAAACCAAGAGTCCTTGGTCTCACCACCTTTACATATAAAAATTGACCCACACAATCTACCACTAAAGTATACCACCCACCACAGTGATGTGTGGCTGCCATTGTGCACCAACACCACCACTAAACAGAAATTACTTCACCATAAAAAGGAATGTTCGGAAGGTCAGACTGTAGAACCACATTTTTTTGAAGTGGGATATTTACTTACTAAGTGTTTATGACATTCATTTAATGCCTTATCCAAAGAATGGCATCTTCCACAGAAGCAGGTTGCAGTCCTGGTCCTGTGTGGCTAGTGCATCTGTGGGCTTCACCCAGCTTTTTTTGGAGCTACTTTTTTAAAGAGACCTTGAAAAACTACAGACCCATCCTACAGCATAGTGTGCTCAGTCACTATCCTGAAACATTGGTCTTGGAAATTGTGATCAAGGAAGGAAGAGAGACACTTGCAGGTTGACCAACTCTTTTCTTGCTGCAGCAATCTTGTTTTCCTTGCTGGTTTCCTATCCCCATACTAATCTATCCCAGCCTTGCTTAGGTTCTAAGATACAGTATGATGAGATTAGGCTGAAAGGTGGTAATTTATCTGCTACATGAATGTGCATACTTGTTAAATATGACTTTTGTAGTGAATTCCTTTCAATGCTCTATTCATTTTTTTGTGTATTCACATTTTGTTTTCCAAGGAGGATAAAGTAGGTTTTATTAATGTTTAGATGCATGTCTACATTTCCTATAGATATTGTGATATGCACAGCCCGGCAGGGATCACATTCCATAGATTACACTGGGGAATGGACTGCTGCTCGCTTACCTGACCAGTTGCAGAAAGCCAATTGGTCAGGTGACTCTTTAAAAAAGAGGAAGTGGAATCATCTGGAGTCAGTTAGGAGGAGGTGAAGAGTGCATGTCTGCATGTCTGCTGCTGGAGGGACTCAGAAGGGACTCAAAACCCCTCTGTGCATCACAGAAGGAGAAGGACTGATCAAGGACCTTGTGAGTGTTAAAAGCTAGGTTAAGAGACTTGGTGTTACGGTTGACATCCCTCCACTAGAGGGCGCTCCATTTACTCCTGTCAATAGTCCCCTTTGATTGTTGATATGTGTTCCAGGTGTGCCTTGTTGTGTTTGTTGTGTCTCCCCCTATTTAAGCCCAGTGCCTCCAGTGCTCAGGGCTCAGCATAAGGGTATGGATGTTGCGAGGCCCACCTAGCACCGGGATACCCTACGTCCGTCTCCTGTTTTTCCAGGTTTTTCGTGTTTTCCCCCTTCCTAGGGATTTTAACCTTGTCGCGTCCCAGAATGGATCTACTGTTGATGGACTTATGGACTGTGCCCTGACCTGCCTTTGGAACTGCTCGGATTTGGATTTTTTTTTTGTTTCCCTGTTCACATTTTCACAGACTATCACTGTTACTTTACTGCACCATGTGTGTCTTCCTGTACTCTGCCTCATGTCTCCTTCAGCTCTTACCACTTCACATAGGGTCTAACATAACACCCGACACAGACTACAGAGCCTTTTGTAACACTTGGAGTTAGAGACTCTAATGTTGAAAATAGAAAAGAGTCTGAGAGACTGTTTTTGGAAAAATACTTTGTGGTTTGTTTGGTGGCCAGTAAGCAGTGTAGCTCCCTGGCCACTAGAGTAGGGATCTGCACAAAGTTTTAGGAAGGAGCTCAAATAAAAATGTAGGTTTTTTGTTTTATGGACATTGGTATTGGTGTTTTGTATTCCCTGCACATCAAAATAACTGCACTAGGGTGTTTATTGGTGCGTTTTGTTGACCCAGACCTACCTATTTGCTACAATCCTGGTAAGACATGGCCATGGGTATGTCACAATGCATATTCTATTCCTAAACAAAAGAGGAAGCCTATAACAGTAGATTGTCAATTTAACTTAATCTAAAATGTAATCCAATATTACCTATGTTTTTGTTGTAAATACCATCATCTCATCATTATCATCCCATAAATGTGTATAATATAGGCTAGGGAAAACATATAACTTGCAGCAGGAAGCTCGAAACACTTTGTTTTACAAATATTACATGAGATCATCTTAAGAAAACACTGAAGTATTATGATTGCAATCTTTCATAATGAGTAAGAATGTAAGACTATTTTCTATACAACTGATGAAAAAGCTAAACTTAAGGTTTGTGAAGGAACTTGACAATAATCTACTTCTAAGTGTATTTATGTAACTCATTATAATAGCAGCACAAATGGTAAGGTAAAATCATTTAAAAAAAATAGCAAGCATATTCTGTGGAGTGGCAGTACAATCATTGCAGTTACCACTAAACCCACACTACTGTGTCCTGAAACACTGATTAATGTGTTTTGACAATATGATTGCATTTCATATTTAATTAGATTATACATCTGTTAGGAATGGTGAATTTCAAACATCTGGAGTCAAACCCCCAATTTGGGATTTTAATTACTCTGAAGACAAAAATATTAAATATGCTATCCTTTTCCATACATTACAGAAAGTCAAGTAAACCTCTGTAGGGCCTCTCTTTCTTCTTCACTTTTCAATCTTTTTAATATTTTTATTTTTAATATTAATACAATTTTATTCAGATATCCTTTTCTTGTCCTCTGACTACTCTCACACTCTTCAACCTAGTACAAAGCTGTGCTCATTCACCAAATACTATTATGGAAATGCAGGAATGTTTTTAATTCCTTTCAATGTCTTTGAAGTAAGGTATTGTTATATTGCAACAGCACTTGTTTTTCAATTGATATTAGAATAATTAGATTTTAGTTGCTATTCCAGACTAACCATTACTATCAGACCTTCAGACAAGATTTGATTTGACTGGCAACCCACTGAAGCTAAGCAGGTGTGAGCCTGGTCAGGTCCTGGATGGGAAACCTCCTGGGAAAAACTAAGGTTGCTGCTGGAAGAGGTGTTAGGGGGCGCTCACCCTGCGGTCTGTGTGGGTCCTAATGCCCCAGTATAGTGACGGGAACAATATACTGTAAACAGGTGCCGTCCTTCGGATGAGACGTAAAGAAACTGAGGTCCTGACTCTCTGTGGTCATTAAGAATCCCAGGGCATTTCTCGAAAATAGTAGGGGTGTAACCCCGGCGTCCTGGCCAAATTTCCCATTGGTCCTTACCAATCATGGCCTCCTAATAATCCCCCTCTATGAATTGGCTTCATCACTCTGTTCTCCTCCCCACTGATAGCTGATGTGTGGTGAGCGTTCTGGCGCACTATAGCTGCTGTTGCATCATCCAGGTGGATGCTGCACATTGGTGGTGGTGGAGGGGAGTCCCTGTTACCTGTAAAGTGCTTTGAGTGGAGTGTCCAGAAAAGTGCTATATAAGTGTAAGCAATTATTATTAAGATTTCATTTTTGGACATTTGTTAATAATATTTAAGAACACATAAAAAACAAGCCTTTACTAGAGAACCTTTGCTGGAGTAATGAACACTGTAGTTTTAATATAATTTTAAAATAGAGCACATAATCTCTGATTCTAGATCGTATGAGTTTTTAAAGTAATTACAGTGCAAATTAAGCATAAGGATACATTTCTCAGTTTACAATTATGAATGAGAAAATGTTCACCACTGACATATCAGGTAAACTAATGTATTATTAATGACCCTGAAACTCACATCTCATTTAATTTTTGTTACCTCTTAGTCCCTTTAGCCAGTGTCCACCTGGAATTTCCACCCCATACTTGTTACAGTATATCTCTACAGCAGAACATAGCAGGAGCCTGGTTCAGATCTTAAATTGAAGCTAACCCCCTTGGTTTTGAGTGCGAACAGTCACATTTCTTATTTTTAATGTGTCCACTCAGTAGACAAACATATGAAAAAAACAGCAGGCGGAAATGTTGTTTTGGTCTTCAGAGGTCAGAATTTTCAATTCTAGGCCAGGAAAACCTTGAAAACCTTGTTCTAGGTGACTACTAGCTTGGATAAAAATCTGGGACTAACTGATCAATTAGAAAAAAATGTACATCATGTTTTGTGAAGACTGGACCTGGAATGAAATTTCACGCATATAATAAAAAATCTTAAAAATATTGAAAATAATAACAATAAAAACCATTGCAATTGCTATAAAAACCTTTAGACACTGCTAGAGAGCCTTTATCTGCTGTTATGCAATGAAAAAAAACCTCAGAGTTGCCTTCTGGTGTGAAAAAAAAGGAGCACTGAAAACCGATTGATTACCCCTTCTGAGTCAATGATTGACAGCTAAAAGGCAGGTGGGATGCAGCCTGAGGCTTCTAGAGGAAGTCTTACCCCCTAAGGGCTCTGAATGGCTGAAAATACAATGAATGACAGCGCTTTTTACCAATCAGATTGCCTTATTTCTGGCGGTCCTGCTTCAAACATTTACTACAAAGTCAATAACGTTCAATAGCCTCCAGGTCTGGAGATAAGCTAGTCTGGGCTACTATGGATATATACTATGCTTCAGAATAAGGTAAAAACATGGGATATATATATTTTGCGGTCTTGTTTTGCTGGCTTATTGATTATCGATGCATATTGGAAGTTTGGAAGTGCATCATCAGATAAAAAGTGACTTTGTGATCGATTGTCTTGGTTTTAAAACTTTTTTTAAAGCTCCGGTTGTCCTTTTTCAATTGATAACATGGTTTTGTGGTTTGGTTGATAAAAAACGATTAAAATTACGAAGGAATGAAAGGTAGATATTGATTTACACCGCGGACGTGTACGACCACGCTGAGGATAGAACACGTGTGGCCTCATGGACGTTCTAATGCAATTTCTAAAAGTGGTTTTGTGAAGCCCTAGTTTTAGACTTTTTGATTGATAAAAGGTTTTCTATAAAGGTTTTGTGGTTTTGGTGATGTAAAATAATGAAGTGAGGCAAGTTTTTCCGGAAAAAAGTGGCGTATAAGAAGTTTTAAAATCCCACTCTCTTGTCACCAATTTATAAATATAGTAAATTACTTAACTTAATATGTTCCAGGCTATCAGATAAACACACAAGGCATCCTTTGAAATGGTTCAGGTGGGTAGCTGCGTCAGCATGTGTAGGCTGCAAAGGAACAAGTAAAGGTTTATTCCATGCTGAAAAGAGAAGAAAAGAAACAACGTTTTGGCTGTGGGACCTTCTTTGGGTGTGTGTTTAGCATGGAATAAATCTTTACTTGTTCCTTTGCATCCTCTGAGTTGTGCAGTCTTAGGCTTGCTGCTTAGTTTTACACTGATACAAAAATACATTATCAGAGATTAAAATTCAACTAGAGGACAGTTTCACTCATCCACTTGCCTTGGCATAATGGTTATTTTTACATGCAACGGTGAAGCTGGAGTTTCACTGATAGTTTTGCAATATGTGAGGTGTTATGCTTGTCAGTTTTCAGAGTTTACTTTTTATATTTCCCACAGAAAGAGACATTCCAAGTCACCCAAATGTGGTAAATATCTATTTACTGGTTGTGACCAGAGCTTACATGATAATTATGCTAGATGTGTGCTGATGTAGGAAAAGAGTCCTATTACTAGAGATTATTCAGTTCATACAAAATAATGTTACTCACAATTATATAGTTTTATTTTTTTACTTTAGTACTGGCTAACAGTATGTCCTCTTTTTACAAAATTCACAAAATTATACAATTTTTTTACAATTCTGCCACATCAGGATTTGATAGCATTCACTCACAAATTTAGAGCCACACTCTACATTTCCCCCACCAAAAAAAAGATAATTCTGTTTTAAGACAATGTTTGTGACTAATACGGTACATAGATTTAGATAACAACCATTTCTCAAAGTAGTAAATCAATACCTATTTTATAGGAAATAGAACAATTTATAATAAAGAAATGCTATGTTATATAATGAAAACATGTTGAAACAGGCAACTGTATTACAGTATGTGGTAAAATCAATAAATAATGTATTGGCAATGATATATCTGTCTATATAGTTTTCTACTGTGCTCACCCAATAATCATTTCATCCCATTTCAACAAAAGATTGCATACAATTAGGTTAAATGAAAAACAGGAGTTAATTATTAACTATCTTAGCTATGCAAAGGACTTCTAAACAAATAACTTTATCGAGGCATGCATAAGTATAAGGAATGAAGAGAAAGACTGACTCTTCATGCTGCTCATCCTTCATTCTGTTTACTCTTCACTTTTCAAGACTGGTTTTGATCAATTTCATGTAGGAATTTAGTGGCTGAGACTGCAATATAAAGCATCCCTTGTTTTCATGTCAAGACATACACTTAGTCCATTTCTATAAACAGATTTTTGATCCTCAATAAAGAAAAGTTAAATGTGGTCTTTACATCCTCCCTGGTGAGAAGAAGTTGTACTTTTCTTTCGGTAATTGTGGACAGAACTTTCTAGGATCACTAGAGCTGAATTCAGTCTTTCAGTAGAGCAGTAGAACAAGACTTCAGATGCATTTCAGATTAACTACATTTCAATTCAAGCATTTCTCATGCTGTGTTCCGTGCTTGTGATTTGTCCTCATAAATGTCACACTCACACTACAGTGGAGTATAAATCTGAAGTTTGTGACCTCTATATATACAGCTGACAGTCACACCTTGATCTCCTAGTCAAAAACACAAAAGCGTGACCATGCAGTCACAGTTTATTTTTCACAAGCAAAATGAAATCTGGAATTTCTTTTGTATAATAAAAGCTTCTGCATTTCATTCTGGAATGAAACTAAAGGTATCTTCATCTCCGCCTATTCTCGTAAGATATATATTTTTGGCTGCTGCTACAATCGCAATCAAAAGCCATTGTTAATGATTGGTAGTAGCACAGGAATTGTCATTGGGAAGGACCAAATGAGGACTCAGCAGAAGTCATATCTGAAAGCCTATTATTTCCAAAAGTGTTGTATTACATTGCAGTCCCAAAACATTTGTATGTAACTGCCAGTATGGCGATGCGTACATCTGATGTGCAAGTTTGGTCTGCGTATATTCTATGAGCAAGGTCAAAATGAATTAGTAGATGTTCTAAGTTGTTTTCAAAGAAGATAAAGTATTGTCTCAGACTGCTATTTAGCGATCTATACCATAATAACATAATTGTTAGGGGACTGACTTTAGGTGAGAGAGAAAGTGAAACAGAAAAGAAACTACAGTACACCCCTTGTAATGAATGTTGAATCAACTAGGTCGGTACTAGGTGAGAGGGTAAAGCTGTGTTGCGTGGTATAATAATCATTATTATTATAAAAAATGTATAGCAGTTAATGTCATTCTACTTTAGAATTATTGTAGTGTCTCACATTCACTTATCCTTTTAATGTATTCAGTAAACATATAGTACAACTGAGCCTTAAGGCTTTTAATCTTCTTCTTATTTACTGTCAGTACTAGGTACTCACCTAGATTTTCTAAAATACAAAAATAAATTTATTTTGAATAAATTTAATTTTTTCATTGCCCATAATAAGTTTATTTTAGCATTTGCCACTACAATTTCCTGAAACTCATTTTTATTATTGCTCTTTTGTAACATTGCAAAACCACATATTTTCAAGTTATACAGAAGCTTGGAAAAGATGATAAAAGTTAATCATAACAATCAAAATAATTGGTGTACAGTATACATTTCTTTATAGGTCCAAAAACATGATTGATTTGTTTGTTCTCCTTGCACTATGAAAATATTAATAACACCAACTGCAGTCACAGTGTTGCTCTGAAGGAAATGATTGGAACATACTACTTCTTTTCAAACAATGCCAAACAGGATGGAGAATATAAGTATTGCAAAATATTTACTGTGGAGCTTTATAACCCATTAATGAGAGTGATGTAGACTGAATTATTTTTTTTGTCACCCTCAACAGCTAATATGAATATTCAAATGTATATTTGCAGACAAAATTTCAAGTATGATTGCAACTCATGCACCTAAAGCAAGAAGGACTTCACAATCATACAGTATTACTACTTTATGATAGACCATTAACAAAAATGCAGACGTTTTAGGGTTTTAACAAATGGAAATCCAGTAAATCCATTAACTGTGTTTTAAATAAAAAATGGTGATATTCTTGATTAATTTCTTTACAGTTTGTTTAACCTACAAAATGAACACAGCTGCTCTGAATGATTAATTAGTACTCAGAGGAAGTGAAATTCCATGAGAGAAAGGTTTATAAGACTAGCTAAAAGGAAAAGATTTTCGGACTGTTTTCTAGACTCCAGACTGGTAGCAGAGGGTGGATAAGAGCTGTGACTGAGAGATAAAAAGTGTATCTGAGTAAGGGCAGATTGAGCTTATTCAGGATAGTTAATTGTTGTTTTTATTTTAGATTTGCATTTTTTAGGCTTTCTGAGTATTGAGAGTTTTAGATTGTTTTGTTAAGGGTTTGTTTCACTTATTGAGCTCTGGGGCTCAGGATTGAAAGGTGTAGTTTTGAGTTTTCTTTATAATTGAATTAACTAATGATGTCAACTAAATTAGATGAAAAGAGGCACAAAGATGAGGTTTTCCTCAAAAGGAAAGTGGGTAAGAAGGTAGTATTGTGTTAAATCAGCCAATGTGTTTGTAATCAGACCATTGTGTCTGTTATTAGTGAGAGGTTGTATGATTAGGAATGGACCAGTGGTACCTTTGCACCTTCCAAATATTTGAATGGCTCAGTAAATACAATCCAGCAGGTGCTACCCTCCCCAATTTCATGGTCTGATCATAAACAGATTGGGTGGTTAAATAGACTAGAGATCTTTCCAGAAAGATCTTGCAGAAGGAGTCAGAAGTCAGGAGTCAGTCATTTGTAAAAGTGGATTATATAAATTTACCTCTAGGTAAACATTGGGATGTGAATTTTAAGGCCGTGATTGAGCTGGATAGATGTTAAAAGTATTTGGAAAGAGATAATGTTCTGGGGGAAATTCATTTGTTACAGCTTTCTGGAAATGAATTTAAGACTGTAGTAGTTAAATTGTATAACGAACCTGTAGCTTCAGAAGATATTGTAATGTGGCTACACAGATATTTTACGATACCAGGTAAGATTACAGTAACTGTGACTGGATCACAGAGAGTAACAGTAAAATTGAATACGTATTTGATAGGGTATGGAGCACATTCTGTACATACAGTATCCACCAACAAATAGTGGTGGGTGAGAAAAGGGGATGTGTTTTTTTTTATCAAGATAAACCACTGTTATGTAGGTGAAGTGGTGAACATAGTAGCATATACAGTGGTGTGAAAAAGTGTTTGTCCCCTTCCTGATTTCTTATTTTTTTGCATGTTTGTCACACTGAAATGTTTCAGATCATCAAACAAATTGAAATATTAGACAAAGATAACACAAGTAAACACAAAACACAGTTTTTAAATGAAGGTTTTTATTATTAAGGGAAAAAAAAAATCCAAACCTACATGGCCCTGTGTGAAAAAGTGATTGCCCCCTAAACCTAATAACTGGTTGGGCCACCCTTAGCAGCAACAACTGCAATCAAGCATTTGTGATAACTGGCAATGACTCTTTTACAACGCTGTGGAGGAAGTTTGGCCCACTCATCTTTGCAGAATTGTTGTAATTCAGCCACATTGGAGGGTTTTCAAGCCTTAACCGCTTTTTTAAGGTTATGCCACAACATCTCAATCGGATTCAGGTCAGGACTTTGACTAGGCCACTCCAAAGTCTTCATTTTGTTTTTCTTAAGCCATTCAGAGGTGGACTTGCTGGTGTGTTTTGGATCATTGTCCTGCTGCAGAACCCAAGTGCGCTTCAGCTTGAGGTCACGAACAGATGGCCGGACATTCTCCTTCAGGATTTTTTGGTAGACAGCAGAATTCATGGTTCCATTTACCACAGCAAGTCTTCCAGGTCCTGAAGCAGCAAAACAGCCCCAGACCATCACACTACCACCACCATATTTTACTGTTGGTATGATGTTCCTTTTCTGAAATGCTGTGTTACTTTTACACCAGATGTAATGTGACACACACCTTCCAAAAAGTTCAACTTTTGTCTCGTCAGTCCACAGAGTATTTTCCCAAAAGTCTTGGGGATCATCAAGATGTTTTCTGGCAAAACTGAGACGAGCCTTTATGTTCTTTTTGCTCAGCAGTGGTTTTCATCTTGGAACTCTGCAATGCAGGCCATTTTTGCCCAGTCTCTTTCTTATGGTGGAGTCATGAACACTGACCTTAACTGAGGCAAGTGAAGCCTGCAGTTCTTTGGATGTTGTTGTGGGGTTTTTTTCTGACCTCTTGGATGAGTCATCGCTGCGCTTTTGGGATAATTTTGGTCGGCCGGCCACTCCTGGGAAGGTTCACCACTGTTCCATGTTTTCGCCATTTGTGGATAATGGCTCTCACTGTGGTTCGCTGGAGTCCCAAAGCTTTAGAAATGGCTTTATAACCTTTTCCAGACTGATAAATCTCAATTACTCTGTTTCTCATTTGTTCCTGAATTTCTTTGGATCGCAGCATGATGTCTAGCTTTTGAGGATCTTTTGGTCTACTTCACTTTGTCAGGCAGGTCCTATTTAAGTGATTTCTTGATTGAGAACAGGTGTGGCAGTAATCAGGCCTGGGTGTGGCTAGAGAAATTGAACTCAGCTTTCCAAAGATGTGATAAACCACAGTTGATTTATGTTTTAACAGGGGGGGCAATCACTTTTTCACACAGGGCCATGTAGGTTTGGATTTTTTTTTCCCTTAATAATAGAAACCTTCATTTAAAAACTGCATTTTGTGTTTACTTGTGTTATCTTTGTCTTATATTTCAATTTGTTTGATGATCTGAAACATTTCAGTGTGACAAACATGCAAAAAAATAAGAAATCAGGAAGGGGGCAAACACTTTTTCACACCACTGTATGTGTGGGGGATGATGAATAAATGTTTCATGTATATGGATGATGTTAGAATAGGCTCTATTAATGTGAAAATGGGCATTAAGAATTATTGAGTTCAATGCTCTAGTGTCTCACTTGGTTGAGTGAAAATAAGTAAACTGGGTGTTAAGGTTAAAGATGAGATTAATTTTAATACTTTTCATTTAATGGGTAAAACTGAAATACTAATGTAATTTGGGCACTAATTTATGTATATGATAAATAATAAATATATGGGTTTGATTTATACAGTACATATAATCAAATACAGTAAGCTTTGTGTAGGCTCTGGTATATGATGTGTGAGGCATTGTCTGGATATGTGTTTTTTGTCATTCGGGGGAGAGGGTGGGGGATGTAATGGTTGGTTTTGTGTATTTAATTAACTGGTTGGTTTGTTGGAACAGTAATAAAATATATTGAAGAACATGATTTTTATTGAATATTGTTAATGGGCAACATGGGGGTTAATTGATTAATTCTACAGTGCCTTGTAATTAAGATGAATTTAGATTTAACCATAAAAGAGTATAAAGGAATAACTAAGAAATGTAACTGAGAAATACAGAATCATTATTGTGTCCATGCAACTGAGATACAATAAGATCACTTTATTAGCCACATACAGTTTCTTGCATTAGGAATTCATCTTTTTGCCTACCCCAACTTGCTCTTTCTTGAGAAACAGACATGGAGAGAAGCTTGGGGTCAGAGCGCAGGGTCACCCATTTACAGTATACAGTGTCCCTGGAGCAATTGCGGTTAAGGGCCTTGCTCAGGGGCCCAATGAAATAGGATGCCTCTGCCGGCTGCAGGATTTGAACCGGCAACCTTCCAGCCACAGGCACAGATCCTTAGCCACAGTGCCAAGGCAGATGACTTTACAGTCTTCTCCAATAGGGGATCCTGACGAAGGTCTGAAATACATGGACACTATTTAAAAATGGAAATATAAGTGTCTTGCTGGCAGTGATGTTCATTTGGTGTGTGCTTGCATTGTTGCAGCAATCAATTGGCTGTATTGTTTTCTTTGCCTTGCTTTTATATCTTACTTCAGAATATATTTTATTCTACTGTACTTTAGAATATATTTTATTTCATTTCTGATAAAGCCTGGATGTTTTAAGAAATTTTGTATCTTAACTGTGATAAGACTGAGGTCATTTTATTCCCTGTGGTAACTTTTATGACTTTTTAAATATACAGTATATATATTTATAAATCTGATGGAAAACACTTGAATATGACAATGAAATGTCAAATCTGACATTATGGATCATGACATTACCATTATATATTTAAAGTGATTGAGTTCTGAAATTCTGAACATTTTCAAGATAGTGAGTAAATTCTCTTAGTTGAGTGCAAATACATTATTTGTATTCAGCACATCACTAATATAAAGGATTTATGAAATCTGGAGCAGGCCCAAAGGCCTTGGGGAAGAAAATACATTTTTAAATAAATCCAGCTCAGGCTCAATGAGCTTTTCTATTCTTCCTCTGATGCCAAAAAGGTAGGGAAATACTTTTCTATAATAGTGTTTTGCTTTTCTATAACTACTTAACATACTTTTATCATCTTGGTATAAGGTTATTAAAGTTGTCTTTATTATTTCATTCTTATTTCATTACAAAGCATTTCATTACATTAAATCAACCATGGGAACAAAGAAAATGTACCTGAAATTCCTTCTTTTAATGTCTCAACACATTTGCCATTTTGCATATACTGTACATTTATTCTATGCAATGCATGTATTACAACTTTTGTTTTTAAGACTTAAGACTAGTATTTAATTCCAAAACATTGTGTAACATTTGTTAAACCTATAACTGAGGTTGCTGCTAAGCTGCTAACCAATATTTTTTGTCATGTTCAGCCTTAATTGTATGTAGCCAGACCAGGTAGGTGGGAACATGTTAATTACACTAGTAATATTACAACAGCAGTTAACAAGTGTTGAATGACCTCTGCAAGCTGTTGAGTTATAGCTGTGTTCATGAGGAATTCCATATCTGCTCATTGTCATATTTTATCAGTTTATCATTGTATTAATACAGAGTTTAAAACACTGATGTGTACAGGATCATTTTTTACAAAAGGTTTTGTGTGTTTATATTGAAGAGACACTCTTACAGTATATGTTTTGTGGCATTTGACTGTGTGATATATTTAAAATAAATGTGTTCCAGTACTTATGGTCAATAGAAAATTCGTAAAAATTAGGCGTCTTTACAAATGAATTAAGTCGTGATTTTACTAGTAGACAGACTAGGGTATAGTCACCGTATACATTTTGTAACATTATGCACCAGAACATGATGGATATACTATATACAGTAGGAGCCCATGATTTTGGTTAGAATCAATGGAATAACATATTTCCAGGTCATCCAGATTATCACTTTCACTGCAGTTATGTGCAAAAATAGGATCATAATGTTAAATCAGCCAAATCATTTTTCATATTAGATGAGAACAGTAAAGTCAAATAGAAAGTAACCAGAAGATACATTGCACATACTGTACTGCAATGACAAATAAGAAAGTTTCTTATTGCACACTTCCTTATTTGTCAGGACCCAATAATTAAAAAGCAATATTGCTTTTAAGCTGAGTATAATACCTCTGGATCCTGCCTTTGTCAGACATGGATTTTACTGATATTGGTTTTAAGCTGCCAATAACATTACAGATGGTTAAAAATACTTCTTTACCACATAGCGTGGCAAATCCATCTTTGGATTAGAAGTTAGAAACTGAAAATTCTTCAAGAGGAAAGGAGGCATATGTAAATTATTTTTTGCTTCAGTTCCTGCAAGATGTTCGGCGACCAAATGTATTGTCACTCAAACTGACAAATAAATTTGACTATCTGGGAAGATTTCATTTAATGCATCAAATTCAGAGAAATTGAATGATACTATATTTACTCTGAATGTCATTTTAAAAGTCACTTTTGCTTCTGGTTAAATTCAGAGAAAACAAAGCACATCTGTTTGTTTAGTTCAGGTGGGTAGTGGCGTCAGCATACGTAGGCTGCAAAGGAACAAGTAATACTGTAGGTTTATTACATGCTGAAAAAAAGAAGAAAGAAAACACAACGTTTTGGCCGTGGAGCCTTCTTCAGGTGTGAGCATATACAGTGTATCCATCATGTTCTGGTGCATAATGTTACAAAATATTCAGTGACTATACCCTAGTCTATCTACTAGTAAAATCACGACTTAGTTCATTTGTAAAGAGGCCTAATTTTTAATAATTCAGGGCTCTCCATGTTTTATACTTCAGGACAGAACTACAGTTTATCACCTTAGATAATCAAAAGTACAAGGTATTTTTAGGAAAAGTGTTTAATTAGCTCAATTAAGTTTAATTTTAACTAATTAAATCCTACTTCACAGGCCTGGAAAATGCTGTTAATTTAAGGAAACCTTCAAAACCAGAATTTAGGAAATGAACCTTGCAGTGCTCTCTGAGCCCATTTGGAAATGTACTAAATGTATTATTGTTGAAGACACAGAGATGTAGAGTCTCCTGGATCTCATATTAGCCTCAAGAGGCTATATTTTTATTTTTGCTTTTTCTTGGGATTTCAAGTTATCAAAGCTTGGGGATGTATTCACTTTAAATAATTTTCAGGCTGTAAAGGTCAGTACTTGATGGTATACACTTTGCAACAACTGTGTGAAGTCTATGACACATTGAGCTCCCCAAATTCTTTGGGTAATCATTTGAGGTGCTTTGATCAACCTTTGCTGAAGCCACTTTAACTTCTTGCCTATTCTTCGGGTGTTTTTTTCTCTTCAGAAAAGAATGCTAAAAAATGCTCAATTGGAATTTAATCTGGAGATCGAATTAGCCAGTCTAAGATCTTTTTTTTCTGCTGAGGAATTCTGGATTAATTTTACTCCTGATGATGGGTACACTGACTACATGTTTTGGCCCATTGACAAGCTGCATAGTGATTCACTGTCAAAATGTATATGTAACCCTCTCTGGTTACATATGGAAGCATTTTCCTTTACAGTAAGGAAAATCTTTCTGTAAACCTTAGAATTTGTTGTGCTGCTGCCATCATTAGTGACATCAACAATAAAGACAAATGTTCTAGTTTTAGCAGTAGCCATGCACACTGTTGCAATATTGTCTACACCATCCTTCACGGATGATGTGGTGTTCTTTTGAGGATCTACAGTACATTTCCTTTTGCTCTTCATGATTTACCTTTCCATCTCTTTTCTAAATGTTTACTTTTTTATAAATCCAAAAATTCATAATATTCCAAAACTTTCCAGGTTGTAGTTTCCTTGTACTTGTGAGTAAATTCCAATCTGGCTTTTCCATTCTTGGTGCTGATGAGAGGTTTACACATTGCTGTATATCCTTTGTAATTCTTCTTAGTCTTCTGCAAACTGTGGATTTTGACACATTCACCCCTGCACTCTCCAGGTTGCTGATAATTTCACTGACACCTGTCTAGTGTCTGGTTTTGTCCTAGCTGATTGAACATTATACCTATTTCCTCTTCAGACAGGTTGATGTGATGTTCACGTCTCTTATATGAGTGCCACATTATCCACCAAAAACAGCAAGACCAGGAGACACCTGTGAGTTAACTGTCCCAAAACCTTTGGTCCTTTATGAGTTGTACATAGTCATGAAAAATTAGTATTGTATTATTGCTGATAATGAAATTCCCACTTTAGATTTCAATGTCCCAATATTTTTCCAGGGTACAGTATATAAAGAATAAATTTATAATATACAATATATTTTACATTTTTAGGCCTAACCCTTAAAAAGCAAAACACAAAATGATTAAATATGGTCAGCATCTGCTCACAGTCTTCCCACAAGTCAACCCCTAACCCTTGGGGCTGTTTCCTGATAATTGTTTCAATAAAGGGGATTCATGGCACTAATTCAAAGCCCTGTGGTTCATACTGAACGTCACTGTTTAAAACCCAGCCCGTCATGCCAACTGTGACTTGCCCAACTGGCAGTTTGCAACTGGGTGAGCAGTGCCAGGGTTGAATAGATTGGAGCTGGCTAGACTTTTCTTGGCTTTTTGAGCAACAGACTCCAGGGACTTGTCAGGTTTATGTAAACTTCCAGTAATTTCAGTGACAGATGCAATCAGATGTAGTCTTCCAATCAGTGAACTCTCCTGTAATGCAAAGCTTACAGGCTGTCAATGACAAGAAATTCTAACAGATGGGCATAACTACAAAGTACAGTACTTTTACAGATCTTCATTCTTCCATGTGCTGTACAGTGGTAAGATGAGTTGACTAAGACTTGGCAGTTACAGTGAAACCAAAAAAACAATAGTTGGTTCCAAATGAAAAGGGACCAAACATAAAACACTGAAAAAACTATAAAGCTGATTTTGAATTTAAATATATTCATAATACTGAGAATCATGATAAAGCGTTAGCCCAGAAAAAAACACCACATGATCCAAAGCTAGTCAACAAAAGAAAGGAAAGACAAGTACCATTATAATCACTTAAGTGCTGTTGATTTTGGCTTTGTCTACACAAAATTAGTAGATCTGGATCAAAGGGGCTCATCTAGCCTTGAAATAAGTGGGGGAAAAAATCTTTCACTGAATTCAATTACCACAGTATGATATATTGTATAAGCCTCTTTTCTAATAAAAACTTTTACTTGTTGCTACTTTGTATCATACCTACATAATCCTGGTTAAGATGAGCATTTCCTATAACCCCTTCAATACATTATAGATATATGAATCAACTGGAAGATGTGTTAAGAACCTACAGTTGAATTAAAAGTAAATTCATTAGACATTGCTTATAATTGTTTTCTTTAAAATGTTATTACTGCAATCTTCTGTTACATTCAGAGATCATTTATTTCAGTTTAGTTTACAAAATGTATTTAATATCAAAGCTGTTACGAGTTACTGTCTATTCAGCCATTGGAAAAAACAGTTACTAATAATTCCAGATTTCCATTCCCACTGCCACAAGAAATCAGCTTTCAATTAATTAGTAAAGAAGGGTCTTTTCCAAAAACCCAACTCAAATAAAATTCATGACTGAAGGTGGATTAAAATGTGTAAAATGGCATGGTTTCTCTTTACTGCTTTTGTATTTGCAGCAAATATACATTCGTGAGAAGTGATAATGTGAACATTAGTAACAGTTGTTCACTGAAAGGAAAGGGTCCTAAGGCTGAAATGTCAAAATGTGGTTAAATGAGGAGTTAATTTCTTTTGGCGAACTACTGTTTTACATTTTTGTTAATGAACCTGATTAGTAACATCTAGTGTTATTTCACTTAAAGATTTTTGCTTGTTATAGTAGGCAATTTAGACAATCCATTGTTTTTGGTTTAGGTGTCCTCAGACAGGCACATCTGCTCATATCACATTTTTTAAAATTAAACCAGCTGTGTTATTGGGGAAAATGGTCGAAAAAGTTTTTTCATTATAAAGCTTTTCTTCTGCTGGGTATGAATGGTATGTAATAAGTATCTATAGAAAATGAATGTTTCCCATATCAAACTAACGGTAATGGAGTTTTATTTCATACTAAAATCCTTTCAAGCAAGCACATTTTGGAAGTTATCTGATTGTTGACATTGCTTTTTGACTAATTAATTCTTTTCATTGCTCTATGTGTGGAAATATGAAACAGTGTTGTGGATTTCCAATCCTACCTTGTTCAGAAAAACACAAAATCAGAAATTCAGAAATACTGTATCCCGTTTCAGATGAAAAATTCCTAGGTACATTAGAAATACTTATGTGTAAGTACATATATGAAATGTTTGTATGTATGTGAATTGTTTGAATCACTTTGATACAGTACTTGTCAAAATATAAAAGTATTACGAGTTAAACTGAATTTTCTGGAAAATCAGTCAATAATTTAAATAAAATGTTAACATGCATGGAGTATATTTTATATTTCCTGGTCAGCTGTATTACATTTAAATAATCTTGACAATTATTGTGAGTGAATCCTGTGCTTTAAGAAAATGCAAAAGCATTATAAAAGTGAGCAGAAATTTTATTATTTCATAAACATTGCTAGTACTCGCATTTTTCATTATGTGGTAACTTGAAAAGGATACATCTTGAAGTGAAACCAATTGCATCTCCATTTTCAGCACTTTTTCTTTGCATTTTTTCATGCTGGATGTGTCCTTCAGCATACTGTCTGTCTGATGACACATGCATCTCCTGGAGAAACATCAACTACAGGTGCTTCTGTCATATCAAATTGAGGAGGAATGCATTATTTTCTTTAACTTCTTCATCTCTTCCCCCTCTTTTGTTTTGCTTTTTTATTTATTATTGTATGTGTAAAACAAACCTTTTTTGAAGTTCTTTTGCTTATTAAGGGGCAATATACTGTACTTCTTCCCAAAAGACAAATAATGGGTTCAAATGGAAAACTACAAGAAGTACCACAGTGAAAGAAAAAGATCTTGTTGAAGTTAAAAATGATGTTAAAAATGATTATCATTTGTGGAATTAGGTACAAATTGAGGGTTTTCAAGAAAGGGTAGGATATTTTACTTGTATTAGTTGAGAAACTATATGTTTTAGTCAACAAATAGAGGTTAATTCCACACTGAGATGTAGAAAGAAGATACAAATACAACATTTCAGATTTCTTCTTCAAGAGATGAAGACAAATACAATATGAGAGTGAGAAGGGGAAAGGTTGTAACCATCCCACCCCTTTACTTTATATTTTCTCTCTCTACACACCTGAAGAAAGCTACATGCATGGTGTTGCAGCTCCACAGTAGAGACTATCCTTAAAAAGCAACAACCAAAGAGTTTTCAGGACACTTTTGTAAATAATATACCATACTGCAAACAAAGTGATTCATACTTTCTTGAAGAGTTGCATTGTACAGCTGAAAAGAAAATCTACATTGAATTTGTTTTACTTCTAGTGATGCGTATGTTTCATTCTTATTTAAGTGTGGCAGATCTACCTTAACTGGTAGCATGGCATAGAGGACCTAGGCACATGTACTCCACATGATAGGGTACTTTCCCTGTGTGTTCTGTAACCTGTAGAAGAAATCTGATGAATTATGAAACCAGGGCTGAGGCTGGGCCAAACCTAATGATTCCCCCATAAACCTCATAATGGGAGAGCTACAGTATGCTGTATTTCTCTTTTTTAACCGTAACCATAAGGGAAAACAAACACTGTCTTTCAGTCTCAATCTATTGGAAAATCTCCCTGCAACCCTATGAGAAATTAATAATCCTTTCCTTGGTCTAACTGCATTTCTAAAACTAATTTAGCTTCACAGCTAACTGATTAGACCTATAGACCTGTGTTCTGAACCTTTTTAAAGTTTATTGAAAACAAACACAGCAGGTCTAACTCTTGCTGTCTCATCTTTTATGCGAATGCTGCATTTTTTCTCTCTCTGACTGGTCTCTAACCACATGCCCAAAGTGCAAATCGTCACACATGGCTTAGACACAGATGCTCCATTATAATGAAGTAAGGTGCACAACAGGCATTTAGCCCCATGCTAATGTCAGTTTTCCCCATTTCAAAAGAAATTATACAAAATATTTAAGAAACCAATATGATGAATAGAGTTAATCAAAAAAACTTTTGCTCAGAACAATGAAACTGTCAAAGCAAATGAAACAATGCTGAAAGGTAAAAAAAAACATTGAAGAAGAGACAGATGAAAACATGTTTTCCAAGAGGCCCCAGGTGATTTTGGTTGCATGCATGTACAGTATATTATATGAATTCATTTATATATTTTATATGAGTACGATTTATTGTAGTTCAATAACACAAACTACAAAATTGCATTACTTTTGTAGTGAATTTTGAGTTTTAATATTCACATTAACATATGCCTAATTTCTTGAAGAAATCCTTTATATTTTCTAAAGTAATCAAATTAAAAACATCTTACTGTACCTATTATGCTTATTGTTTTGCTTTTTCAATTTTTAATCCAACATTTAGAAGTGCATTTCCCAGAATAAACCAAACAGGATGTCTCATACTTTCTCTGTAAGAATTTTAAGAACTTTAGACAACATAATTTGTTTGATTCACATATGATTTATGATCAAACAAATATGACCAGAATGTCCTCTACCTACTCTTTCCTCCTTGTTCGTAGCCTTTTAAGTTTATAATGAAGAACGGTTGGAATCTCAGCTAATGGTATCTATTACTGAAAGTCCATTACTGCTCTACACAGCTGTTAAGAAACTGTATGCTAAGAAGCCATTATTGTAATTCAACAGAAATATACATACTGTACATACAAAATATACATAAGTTTTGGTTATTTAATTTAATCAGAATAGATTCAGTGCAGAATGTACGATTGGGCTGAAGTATGTTGGATCAATATAAATTATAAATAGATCACATAATAATACTGTAATACAGATTTTTTTTTGTTCTCCAGCAAAATGCTCTCACTTTTGTAATGCTACATTTAAAAGTGCAAATCTACCCTACTTTAGGACATTTTTATATTTTTATGATAAAGTTGATTTCAAGAATAGTGCAAACTATACAAGAGGGACACAATCATAAAATTAATAAGGAAGTGGCATGGTTGGTGTTAATATTTAGTTTGATCAAATAGTGTTTGGTAGCCCTTTAAGTAATATTTACAGTACATAGTGCTTTTAATTAGGGGGTATAGCAAGGAAAAATGACCTTTTGATGGAACATAGTATAAGTAGAGTAAAATCTGAAAAGAGAAAAAAGAAATGGAAGCATTATCATGCACTGCCTTTGAAGTGCATCTTGTATAACATATTGAGTATTCTACAATAATGAGATTTAACAAAAAGTTTTAAGTTTTATACAGGCAAAATAACTTCAGATTCCTGGGTTTGGACATGTGCTTCGATATACTGTATGGTATTAAATTTTTTTTTAAAAAAACATAAGTTGTAAAACAATATCTAAAGCACCCGCCATTACAGAATGCCAGCCTGCTCTTTTTAAAATCCATCATTAGAAGACAAAAGGGCTACCTCCATTAGGCACTTTTTAGAAAGATAAACAAGAAGCAATACGTACTTGTACGCTCCCTGAGGAGAACACAACCAGTGTCACATTGCACCCTATATCCATTAGCTCCTAATGCCATCTAACCACAGACAGCAGGCCACTGCTAATGGTTCGAATACGAATGCCATACTTGAGAACAGTGTCTGTGGTTAAAAAATGCTTCCATCAGCTCAAAAACCTTTTCCCTACCAAATAGTTGTCATACTGGAGCTCATATTGCAGTTAAGTAATAAAGGATAAGAAAGTGTATACCTGAAATATTTAGTTTTGTGATATTTGTCAGAGTCATCAACTCTGTGTTGTCTCAGGGCTCTTTGGTATTGGTATGATTCCAGACTGGGGTGGTCTTCTCTCTGGTGTAAGTTTGTCTCAGGTGCTATGGCATCCTCCCACCTTCCAAAAACAGACTAGGTTAATTGTAATTGTACACTATACACTATACGGTGTCTGTGATCTTATGTGTGTGTGTGCCCTGAAATTGACTGTAGGGCTATAGTCCTGAATTGCAATCTGTGCTTACTGGATAGGTTCTTATTTGGTGGGATTCTTACCAAAAATAAGCACCTGCCTGATAACTGATGGATGGTTATGAGAGTGCATAGTATATTGTTTTTCATTTGATGTTTTTCCATAATAGTTAATCTGCAAATATATATTTTTTGGCCTTGCACTCATTGGTTGTTGGGATAGGCTCTGGCTCCCTTGCAACCCTGTATTGGATAACGTGGTTAAAAAAATAGATGAATGGATATAATTTGTTTTGCATTTGTTACTTTTCATCCTGAACGTTTCCCAAAAGACAAAGCACGCGGCAGCATGGACCTTGACTTCCTGGAGGACGATGACATTCACCCACATGTCAGTGGTGAATGCACCCACTTCATTCACGACTGAAATATAGCAGCCAGCTGACAGACTTACTGTACCACAAAGCATATCAGGTAAGGAAATGTGAAATTACAACTGTTGAAAATAAAGAGAAAATGTAGGAAGCTCAGATTTGCAAGATAGTAACTCCGCAGTCACCATCTTTACACAAAAAAAACTAAGATATCATTTCCAGTTTAAATTATCAACAGATTTCTTATTTATTGTAAAAATGTGGTATGACACTGAAAATCTAGTTGAAAAAAAATGTCACTTTCAGCTTTTACACTCAGACAAAAAACACTGCGCAAACTGCTTGGATCAATAACCTTTTCAACAGTCAAACTGTTTTCAAAGCTGCTCATATCCTTCCACAGTAATTGTGTCGAAAGGCTCAGAATTTCCTGTCAATTAATAATTGCTCTTCAGTCAGTTCTCATAAACCCTATAATTTTGTAAAGATTTGGCATTGACTTGCTTGGCTAATTAGTGACAGCCTAGCCCTGAGGATGGTGTTTGTGAATCCAACCCCCTCGCCAGGTGGAATGAGCCAATGAGATGCACCAAGGGTGGTGATGGAGAAGAATTAAGGATGAGAAACCATGAAAGCTGGAAAAGATTTTAGCTGTAACTAATATTTATACTAAAGATTTTCTAAAGCTACTCTTTGATTCACAACTTCCGTCATGCTATATAAAGGAGATAAAGTTCTGGAATTATCCAAACTAGAGTCAGTAAAAATACAAAAAAAACATCTAAAAATAAATCATTGTGTGTTTTAAATTTCACTGTAGTTCAAAACTATCAAAAACACCTGGAATTGGCACTAAACCATACAAATGGAGATGTGTGTCACAGACAGATTAAACAATATTTTTTATCTCCTTGATCATGAAATTGCTGTCACTCCAAGGCCTAAACTGTTTATATGAGGTAATGGTGTATACAGATGCAGCTCTCATCCTCTTAGAGAGTGAAGCTGAGTTTCAAAAGATTTTCTGGAGGTGTTGGTTTGGAGGTATTTAATGTGAGGCTAGAGTAACTCACTTACCTTAACTCCTATGTAATTCCTAGAGTCAAACAGAGAAATGGTAAATTGAAGGTTTAGGTATTTCTCTTGTGGTATGAGAAATAACTTAACGTATATATGTAAATGAATAAAATGACTCCATTGCAGGCAAACGTTATGTTAAGGTTTTGTTCTTAAAACTGACACTGTCCTTAAATTAACTGTACCAAGCTTACATTATACAAATCTAAACTACCATCTTTGGTGCTGTTGAAATGCCATTGGAAATGGCATGAGAAAATGCAACCAGCAAACCTAACCTGGGAAAAGATTTAGAAAATAAAAAAAGCTAGTTGTTAAATTACATGATGCAAGTGACTGGAGTTAATTCTTTGACTTTCTTTGCACTCCATTACAGTATCTAATTGAAGCAGTTATTTTGATACAAGTCAAATCACATTTCTTAGGTTTATAGTAATTACCTTTATTATATAGAACAGGAGATCCCAGTCCTGGTCCTGAAAGACCACACACCTGCTGGTTTTCATTCCAGGTGGGCTTAATTATCTAACTGAAGCCTAAATTGAATTAACTAGTTGCTTGATTGGAATATTTGCAAGTTTTTTTTTACTGAAATGTTTAGGGATTCTGTTTAGTAAATGTACTGTAATAGTTACAACTTCCAACACATATAAGAGCCAAAAACAGTTTATATCAATCCTATTATTAAGTTACATAAGGGTTCAATTGTGTAAATGAGAGATGTGCTGGAACAAAAACCACCAGATGTGATTCTCTAGAAACAGGATTGGGAATCACTCATACTGCATAGAGCACCTTTTATAATACATCAGTTTAAGGCTTTGCATAAAGCAATCAAACAAAAGAGACAGATATGCTCAAAATGAAACAGAACATTATAATTTTAAATTTAAGATAGGAATTGAAGTGCTTGAAAAAATTTATATTGGCTCAGAGAACATTCCCCAATCTTGTAGCAACTGAAAGAGCCTGATATTGGGAATGGAAAGCAGGCTATAATCCAAAGCACACAAATAAGGCACTTGTGGCCCAAGAAAAAAGTATTTGTCCATCTCTAGTGTAGAGTATACGGGGTTATGTTTCAATAAGTTGTATTACACCTTATTTGGTTTCAAATCTTTGATCCCTACTTTATACCACATAAATGATGCATTATATTTAAGATTGAGTCTTTTATTATAAATACTGTAACAGATTAGAAGATTTTAATATTTTTAAAGCAAATATGGAGTCTCTGAAGGTTATAATTACGCTACGTTATATGCTTTCCTATTTTGTCTTGAAAAAAGGGGAAAATATAAAAATTACTATTAGCCAGCATCAGTAAATTGAGCCAGGACAGTTTTTTTCAAGAGTCTGTGCATTTATACCAGGTGTCAGTGAAATATAATCCTTTGTCATGTTGTTGACAAAAATTTAACAATCAAGAACCAATTTTCCAATTATATGGGATGTTTACCCCAGTAGCTAGCTTTGGGTAACAAAAAATGCTACTGTGTGTTCAAAATGTATAATGGGTACTTAAGTTTGATGCAGCCAGCACAAATATCTCAAGGACATAATTTTAATGGAAACTCAAATGTTAGGACAAGCACATATCATTTGTTTATGAAAAAAGGGAAATGTAATTCAATATCCCTCTCCCACGAAGGTAACTAGTAGGTTTTTTGTCCAAATGCCAAAATACAATAGAAATGATTTAAAGTTTTAGTCTCCTCTGTTCCTTTACCAGATGTACTGTAATGTAAATGTTATAGGATGAGCTTGACATGTAAGTAAAGCTAGGAGGATGAAAACAACCTGTAGGTCATATACTGTACTTGGCTATTAAGGTGACTATAATGAAAAGGATAGAATTAGGTACTGTAGCACTGGTTGTTAAGCCAGAGATTGCCCACAGTATTTGCAGGTGTTATTCATAACAAATGGAATGGTCCACCCTCACACCTTTCACACCTTAAGGTCTCTTAGGATTAGCCTCCTATTATCAGTTACTGTTCACTCAGTATTAGGTTGTGGAGAAATCAACTTTTACATTAACGGTAAACCAAATTAGGGCAGTACAGTGATGAAGTGGTTAGCTGCCTCACACTGCCGGAGCCTTTGGTTCAGTTCCTTGGGTACCATCTGAAAGGATTTTGTATTTTCTACCCATGTTCACGGGGATTTTCTCCGGGTGCTCTGATTTCCTCCCACAGTCCAAAAACATACTTGAAGCTTGATGGGCTTCATGGAAAACAGGCCCTGATGTGAGTGTGTATATGCCTGTGTCTGTGTGCTCTGCAATGGGCTGAGCAAACACAGACACAAACTGTCCAGGATGTATCCTGCCTTGTACCCATTGCTTGCTGGGATAGGCGCTATCCTGTATTGAATAAAGCAGTATAAATCGATGGATACATAAAAGCAATTACTGTCATGACTTTAAATAGTTTCTGCTAAGATGTTAACATGCTAATTAAAAAAAACATGAATGCAAAATGGAGAAGAGAAAAAGAGATGTGCAGGAAGAAGAAACCAAATAAAAAATAGATCTCTTTTATCTCATGTAGAAGAAAGTTACATTATTGGTTGCAGGAAAGCTGCAGGAAAGCTGCCTATTGCTTTTGGATCTAGGATTCTAGGTAGAGAAAATTCCATGGTAGAGAAAACAAGATGTAAGTTATTGCCCTGTTCACAGTCCCTTCAGCTGTAGAGTGTGGAGATCATGGAAATCACACATTTAAGGACAATAGATCCACAACATACTTCTGTTTACATAAGCGGATAACTTCTCTCTGACTGTTACTGTCTTCATCACAGTTCCTAGCATAGATGCGTTGAGTTCATTTAGGTACAGTATATGAATACGTCTAGGGACAGGATAAACTCCCTATTTTTGAAGTCATCAACTAAAATACTGCCTAAAATATGGGATGAAGTGTATGATGCTTCTTCTCCTTGGTACACAAATTAGCAAATATGCAGGATCCTTGTAACGAGGACTGCTCGTGTTACCAAATCCAAATGCCTCAGGATTCCTCTATGATAAATTTGTGCCCACTGTGGGCACAAAGTGTCAAAGTCATGTCCTGCATCTGCACCACCACGCCATCTGTTGAAATTTACAGACAGATCTTATGGTTCGAGATTAATATTTAAAAATATTGAGCTGCACAGTAAACTGTCATTGCGGTCGTCGAGTTCAATTCTTCTCTGTCGTACAAGAGATGCAATGCATTTCATACATACAGTAAGCAGAAAAAGCACTAGGCAAATACTGTTCTATTGACGATAAACAATAAATTCAAATGGCATGTTTTTTCGGTCAAGAAAAGTAAAAACACGCATATAAATGGAGATGGGGGGCTATACACTTTTACATCCATATTAAATATATGTAAAATAGTTTTATGTTATAACTCACCAAAAATAAGAGCACAATAGGCACACAAACAATTCACAAGTACTACCCAGAGATGTTGCAATTTTGTTGTGGAAGTAAACTGTACCTAAAGTTGCTGCACTGCCACATCATATGTGCATGCATCAAGAAATACCGCACAATGTAGTAGTACACTGTATTTTGTAGTGGGATCATTTCAGTAAAATTTACGTAAGAACTTGAAAATATGAAATATTTTATTTGTATATTACAGTATTTTAAAAAACATATAATGTTAACAAATGCATCTGTTTCTGATCATCAGTCTCAAGACTTTCATTCCTAATCCATCTAAATGCATTTTTTATTTCAAATAAGGGGCATGAAGATTATATGGACTTTCTTCAGATCCTTATTGAAAGTGGGGAAAAAAAAATATTTGTGGGACATTTCTGCCTATTTGTTAACATTCAGGTAATGTAAGGACATGGTTAGACATGAAGAATATAACTGCTTCTAACTGGTCTTCTCTAATATGTTTTTATATTGGCCAAGATCTTGGCTTGACTTTTTAAAAGCACAAATGCAAGACCACTTCATGAGAACTTCAAAGAGTGTGTGTACTGTTTTGCACCTGTTTAAAAAATGCTATTAAGAATTCCACTTGTATCTTTTTCAAAATGCTTAATGTTATGATAAATGCGTAACAACATTCTCCAGCCAAGGATTACAATTTAGTTTCTCAATATTATCCATAGTTTTTTTAAGGCTCCAAAATGTAATCAAAGCATGAAGATTTAACTTAATAAACCTAGGAATGAGAGATTGGAATTTAAAATGTCTCTCCAGCCCATAATTATTCCATAATTGTCATGAGCAACCAATACCATACCTTCAGTTTTGTCCAATGTATAATTATACCTTGTTAATTCCATGGCAAAATTTTAGTAAGAATTCCAATTTTGTTTAAAAAAAATCAGTTTTGTTAAAGGGAGCTTTCCTTTTACATCTAACAATGACATTTTCTTTGTACCCATGTTTTGCAAAGTTGACCAGGAAGCAACAGTAAGAAGTTTAGCAGGAAGCCAAATGAGGATTATTATGTTTAAAGTTCAGTAGTAAGAGCAGATAGCACTAACAAACATTAAGTTTTAGAAATTTGTTAATATTCGAAGGCATGACTCTGCTGATCTAAAACTAATATACTATAGATTTTTTGCATGCTGCAACAAAACATCACAGAACCATTGTATTCTGCTACAAGAAAGAACTGTTAATGTGTAAAAACTGTCTGGCTAAGATGCAGTATGCAAAGGATATTCAGAAGTACATAGGTCGCCACAGAAAACCTGTAGACAAGGGTTACTTACTGTAGGTTGTAAAAGTTTTTTTCCTTAAGACTCAGAAAGAGGGAGAGGGATTGGAGTACCCCTGAAAAAGGAGTTTCCTTCATTTGGCTAAAGCCAAAAGAAGAAAAAGCTGTTAACTATTCTGTCTTTAACCAGTCTATTATCAATTCTGATATCTTTTATACAAAGTTAGCACAAACATTCACAATGAAAGCTCTAAAGAGTTTTTTGTCCAGCTGCCTTTGGCATACGCTGTACAGTACAGTACAAACCAAGAATAAGTTTTACCTCGTGACTGCTTTCGTGTAAATACAGTAGATATTTGACAATGAGTTGCATAGAGAAAAGAGATGGGAAAAGCAATGCCACTATGCAGCCTTCCAGTATTTTTTCCCCTAAAACAACTCTGCCAGGCTTCCATCACTAATTTTCTAAATGTGATTTTAGAAATAGCAAATAGAGTATATAGAAGAGTACTCTTATTACACACAAAAATGTCATGAGGTATGCACATTTACAAATTAAACAAGTAGTAAAATTAAACTTTCCATAGTAAGTGATTTAACTTTGTTGTAAAATGTAAAAGGTTGAAATCCATATATCATATTGTAGTGTTTTCGATTTCACGCAGGACAAAGGACAAGTGGAGACGAGATAGCGAAACAAACGACTGCTTTATTCTCCCATTCAAACCAAAACCGAGCACAGCATTTACACATACATAACGGGACCGACAGAACAGGTACACGGGTTTAGGGTGGTAACTCGTTAACAGAAGACTATTCACTTACAAAGCTACACAGGACACTTAAACTAGTATAACACTATTTACATAAGCAGGGGCAGCTGCTGGTCATCGTGCTGACCCTCAGACTCCCCCCGGCTGCTACTTCCAGCTTGCTTCGCGGTACCCTGGACGAGGGCGCTACAATATACTGTATACAGTATTTGTTTTCTATAAGTAATGTTTCATTAAGAAGGCTCTTCACATTTTTTACAGAAAACTTTACAATGCAACATGCATTCCTAACCTCCTGTTGCCCCCTCAGTCATGCAGGTACTTTATAATCAAACTGACAGGATCTCAGGGCAGCACATGATTCCTTAATGCAAGATTACCTGGGTTGTAGCTACCCTTACCATGAATAAGCAATTTTCTGATAATAGATGAATGAATGTAATGACATGCAAATGAACAGATATATTTTGACCTTCAGCTTCCTCCAGTAAATGTCTACTCATTGTATAAAAACTTAATCGTTGTCTAGTGTAACTTATTAGGCATGAGCCTTACATGGTAAAATTCTATGTCATCAAATATGTTATATATTATACTGTATTTCAACATACAGTATAACATTGTGTGTAGTTTGAAAAGGTGATATGGGCACCACATAAAATGCACAGAGGTTATCTATTCACACTAATTGTCTCAGTTTAAAAGAAAAAAGGAACGCCAAGAATGTTCTGTCAGAATGTCTCACTGAAGTTGTTACAGCATTCAGGATCCAATTATTCAACATTCAGCATTATTGACTCCAGAAGCACTCCAAACTGATAGGAAGTTCCTGTGGTTGATCCGACCTGCATGAAATGACTCTGGAGGGACCATCTAAAGCATCACAACTACAATTATTGCAGCTAAATCAGTTGGACATCATAGAAGACCCAGAAATCTTATTTCAGTTTCAAACAGAGTTAATTGCAATTAATGCAGATTGCTCCTAAAACAACAATGTCATAGTTCAATGTCATTGGACATCACATCTGTAGTTTCTGCATCATCAGGGATGATAATCCTGTGGATATTGGCAATGATTTTTTTTTATCATTTCCATTTCTATTTTGCATTTGACAGTAATATACTGTACTTGGCATGTACATGTATACTGTAGATAATTCATTAAATGAGCACTGTATACACAAAGGAGCCTTAATATGGTAGCATTTGTATGGTCTGAGTAGTCATTAATACTAGCCTTAGAAGTTAAATTCTCAATAGTAGTCTCACTGCAAAGAATTTAGTAGGAAACATAGTAGACACCCACTCCATCCCCCGTTGGAACAAACATCAATACACAGTGTATGATATCACTCTCTTTCAACATATTTTTTCCTGCATGGTGAGGTTAGTCAAGACATCATGTTTAAATCTGGGATCAACATTGTGAACAAATCTGCTGTAACTACTTACTGTATCTAACTTGACTGAACATGCATGCAAAGAACTGGGTAGATGTAAATGTCAAACAGTGCCAAATATGGTCACTGATATGGCAATTGCTTCGCTCATGTAATTGAGAACAGTACCTGTGGTACACGGACAACATCTCTGCCAATTTATGCTATTGAGTTTGTAAACTTGTGTCTGAACTCATAGTGGACACACTAGAGACACTCATACACACATAAGCCATTTCAGTTGAATCTTTTTTGTGAAAAAAAAAACTAAATTTCATTAGGAACATCAAAGCAAATATAATTCACTTGTGCCCTTTGAATTTTCTTCTCAGAAACATACTTATAAATAAATTTCATCTTGAATCTACAGCTGGTTATGCAAGTCCTTCATTGTGTTCCTGCTTCTAAGTGTAATAAATTTTAATCATAGACAACAGAAAACAGAATCCTGAAAATTTAACATGTATTCCTTATATCTCAATGATGAGCTGGAGTGTAAATGCACTGTTGATGGATATTTATGGTAAAGTGTCAAATGCAGATGTTTATGACAGTTTCCTGATCTAAGCAAAAGTTGGCAATAACTCTGCTAGCACACTAGTTAAAGATATATAGAAGAGCTATACTGTTGTGCCATATTCCAGTAGGAGTTTAGAAAATGATGGACAAAAATAGAATCTTTTATTCTTGATTTATACAAATTGTATGTGTTTCATCACTTAAATATTATACATGCACACATATTGGTATAAACGTGTAAGAAAGGCTGAGCATATGATAATGGAAATTTCAATATTAAAGTAAAACTTGTGGGAAGCTGCCATTGCTTTGGTCCACAGTGCAATATCCTATTGAATGTGAAAAGAGTGGGGAATGTAAGGTCAGATGAATGTCATGGTCATTCACTCTGCTGAGGCAAGCCACTGCCCATCCCATTAATTATGAAAACCCTCTCTTTGTTTCAGCATTGATTGTATCCATTCATTCAGCATTGAGACACCATCACCATAGGAACTCTAATAGGATAGCATGTGCTGGACTACATTAGGTGCTGTTTGAAATGCCTGTAACCAAGGGAAGTTTTTTTTTAAATTATGAGGTGTGATTTATGTCTGATATCATTATTTCTAGTCTATTTTATTTTATTTTATTTTTAGTCTATTTCTAGTGGAAATTTAAAATGGTTCCTAGTTATACTCAGTGAAACATAGGAAGGCAAAATAAAACTTCAACATTTTTTATTTAAAAAAAAAATGGTCAGGTTTTGTATCTGCTAAAGCCCGCCACATCTATTTAGCAGTTCCACTAAACAGCTTTGTTAGGTGTTTATCCCACTGAGACAGCTCATAGCTATGGGCATTTAGATGCTGGAGCTAAATGCACTTCCATGCACTGAGGCAGCATTTCCCAGTCATATACAATGCCACACTTCATCTGCATAATCCCACACATCCTACTGGGTGGAGACAGAGAGCAGGCAAGATGGGTAGAGTGAGACGGTGCTGGCATGTCATCCTGACAGCTTTATTAAAGTGTAAAGCTTCAATTGGTTTGCTATGTGATCTCCCTGGAACTGCCAAAGCTGTACTTCCTTTGACCTCATTGCAAACAAAAGTGAGGAGAGTCAATTCTTCTCTGACTAAATTGTCATAGAGAACATGGATAACATTAATATGCAGATGTGATAAAGAGTAACTGGCCATTTACAGGAAGAGCAAATTCGTGTGAATTTCAGTCTCTCCATTTTATTGTGAAAAAAACAATAAAAAAAACAAAAAAGAAACAAATCAAATACACTCATAGAGGTGATTTATTTGTTTTGTCAGTGTAGACAAAAGTACCCTCTAAAAGTATTGTGACAATGAAGTCTAAACTGCGATTTTCACCGTGGACTTTAAAATAACCATTTCCCTTATAATTATAGTATAACTTATTATTTTAATAAAGTGAATTCAATTCTGCCTTGTTGGGTTAACTTAACAACGTAATACTGTTGAATGTCTTATTTTGAAAGAGAAAGACTACTCACTATCAAGTGTATCTTGTTTGTCAGGTGTTTGTTGTCTAGTAGTTGACAACAGAACAGTAAACATCTCACCTACTTGCTGAATAGTAGCTTGTTTGTAGCAGCACTATACCGAAAGGCAGGAGTGATTATTATTTGTTTAAAAATTAGTTTTCTTTTTTCCTAATGTGATAAAATAATTGCTTTTGTTAGCTGGGAAAGTGCTTGGGACTGGTGGTGTTTTCTGAGTTAATGGTTTTTCACTCTACAAGTTGGCAAATGTTGTGAACATTTGAAGGCACAATTATGTGTACTATGTAGAGAAGGGTAATGAGGGGAAGGAGGTGAGATGCAGAAGACAAGAGCTCTCCAGGATGTTTTATAGAAGGTATTAAGAATAAAGATTGTTAACATTAATTGTATACCTTTTTTGATAAATGGATAATAAAGGGGTGTTAGTTTTAAATCTGAAAGTTTGATGGAGAAATGCTTGAAAAAGGCACAGTAGGATTTTATTTTATTAAGTTGTTTTGTTGTATTTTGTTGTGTCTCTCAGATAACCCAGTTTGATATCTTGCTGGGTGTTTTGTAACGAGAGCCTTAAAATAAGCAGATCCAGCATGACAAACAGCAGTGCAATTTTATTTACAGTGTGAGGAAAAAAACACCAACCCAAAAAAAACTCCCAACACAAGGTTAGGCTCCTCTGGAGCTACTGACTGAGCTACTTCAAGTCCCTCGCCCTCTTTATCATACTTTATCATACTGGGCACTACAATTTCAAAATATCTCTTTCCGATACTCTTCAAAACAAAACTTTGTGTAAGGTTGTGTGAGTTATCTGGGGAAATAGGGCAACTAATGGCAGCATGCACAAACTTGGTTTGAGGTAAGTGAATAGAAGTTTAGAATTTATTTGAATTATCTTGTATATCCTTTGTGATGTACTTTCACATTTTGTATAGGATCTACTGTACCATAAGTGTCTGACTAAAAGATACAACAGGGTGAAAAATAACAAGAGATCAGAGTCAGGAGAAGGAAAAGGTTACAGAAGAACTAGTGGTGGTGAATCACCTGCATCTCAGATAACAGCTGTAATTTCCCCTAATGACTGGGGTAGGAGTAAGAATGTTAGTCAGGTTCGGAGTACGAGCAGGAGAACTCAGATAAGGAGGAGTCTGTGGCTAGGGAGACTCTTTTTGGATGACATGTCTTTGAAATCTATGTTAGAAACACATCAGGGGATGATACATGGCAAAAAATAGAGACATATTCTATTGTAGTGGATATGAATGAAGAGAGCGAGTTTAGAGAAAAAATAAGATTAGAAGTATTTTTATTCAACTCCCAAATATAGTGAACTAAAAAACATACGCCATTGTTTTTAGAAAGCTTGGGAGAAGAAAGAAAGTGAAATAGATGATTTTGGGGTTATGTGTTACATTGAATATGTAAATTATTTTTGCCAGTAAGAGGGTGGGAATTTACATAAGAAACTGATGTAGTTATATAGGAGTTAAATAAAATACATAAAGAGCAACATAAATGAGTTATGCTTAATATTTTTTCAAAAGATAGTGACTAGATTGGGAATTATTTCAGAGATAGAAATTTATGGAGATGGTAGGGTGTATTCTTCTTAAGATGTTAAGAAAGTAGTAGGGGGTTATAATATGATTCTAGATGACAAAAAGAGTTTGTAAAGGATAAACTCAAAAGGCTGTTGGGTAGGGTAAAATTAGATGTAAAAATTAGTGTATATTTTAATACAAGACTTGATGATGGAGGAGGCTTTTGTTTAATTTAAACTAGGGAAAGAATCTGATTTTTTATAAATATAGGATATAATCAAGCCTACCTTGATGAAAGTTTATAATGAGACTGAGAGGACAGGTTTAATATCAAACTATGAGTGAAGTAGAGGTAGCAATTGGTGATTAAAAATGATTATAATGATCTAAGAAATTGGAGGCCTATAAGTCTTTTAAATTCTGACTATAAAATGTGCCATCATGTATTATGGAAAATGGAAGGGTGGGCCTAGCTGTGGTTTGGATGTTAAGAATTATATTTTAATTCTTGGGAATTAAATTTGATACATCAGGTTCTGTGATTTTCAACTGGAAGGTTTTGGTTTTAAAACAAGTAGTACTGCCTATTGTTTGTGTAATAGTTCATTTTTTATTTTATTTGGTGCCATTTGATTTGCAGTAACCATAAAAGTTTTGTAGTAACTCATGGGCTAGGGAAGTGTGCTAGAGTTTAACTATCTAATCATAAGTGTGATTTTATAAACTAAAATTGTCTAAATGAAAATCTGAAACATTTCTGTTAAAGCAAGCAATTTGAAACCACAGATATAATTACCATTCAACAATTACCGGATTGGACATGAAAAACTTCTGCAGCTGATGTCTGAAAAATATTGGAGCTATCAAGAAAAACCCTAAAACATCTGTCAATGAAATCATTCACAACCCCCAGAATACAGGGGAATAGGTCCATAAAGTTCTGTTCATAAAATGAGATCCCTAAACGTCCGTAACCCCAAAATTAGGTTATTGGGATTTTTTGCATAAAAACATGTAAAGTCTTACATAACCTGCGAAGGAGGTATACTACTGGAGGGCAATGTAATTGCAGGTAGCAATACTTTTTAGTTCACACAACAATAATGTCCATTTGAACATGAGCACATTTTCCATACCTCATCTCTTAAGAGAACAGGCCTGAGGTCTTCCTTTTATTTTAATATAGTAAAATGAATGTGTTTTAACTTAATAAGTAATTATAATTCCTTACACTTACACTTACGTTTCTGGACACTCCACTAAAGCACTTTACAGGTACTGTAAAGGGGACTCCCCTCCACCGCCACCAATGTGTGGCACCCACCTGGATGATGTAACGGCAGCCATAGTGTGCCAGTACACTCACCACACACACATCAGCTATCAATATGGAAGAGAACAGATTGATAAGGTCAATTAATAGATGGGGAATATTAGGAGACCATGATTGGTACAGTCCTTTTGGAAAATTGGCCAGGACTCCAGGGTAACACCTCTGCTCTTTTCAAGAAACGCCCTGGGATTTTTAATGACCACAGAAAGTCAGGGCCTCGGTTTTACATCTCAACTTAAGGACGGTGCCTTTTTACAGTATAGGGTCCCCATCACTATACCAGGATCATTTGGACCCACACAGACTGCAGGGTGAGTGCACCTTAATAACCCCATTAACACCACTTCCTGCAGTAACCTTAGTTTTTCCCAGGAGGTCTCCCATCCAGGTACTGACTAAGCTCAAACCTGCATGGCTTCAATGGTTTGTCACTTGTGAGTTGCAAACTGATATGACTACTGGCATGTATTAAATACTTCATTTATTACATTACATATTATTTCTGTTGTAGATCATCGTTGTCCTCCAGGGCAAAACAGTGGAACTTCACTTAAAAACTAAACAGTTCACACACCTAAATTTACTTTATAAATTTTTGGTCTTAAACTTATTTTACTGTTTAATTTTTTTTATTTTATTTAGAATTTTTTTTATTTCTCTTCTGTTCTGCAAGTCGAATGGGAAAGTAACTTGTAATTTTTACAAAATACTCCAAAGTACGTTAAAAACAGAGCTATAAAAAATGAAAGTTTCGAGATATTTGGGGTTGTTTACACTTACCTTTTTTCTATTTAAACAAGAAAGAAAGGTTAAGGTGGAGGAAGTCCATTAAAAATTATATACTGTAGATAAAATACTGTAAAATCAAAAGGAATTTTCAGACGTTCAATAATTGCTACTGAAGATGTCACAATTACAGTATGTGCTGCAAACAATACTGTACATACATGTAAGTAAGCAGAGACAATTCAGAAACTGAGGCATTAAAAAAACTATAATTATGTCACCCAGTCCAGATGGTACTGTATATACTCTGTGTTTCTAGAAAAGATCACTCAGGTCATTTATAGACCATTAACAGAATGTTTTTGTTAGTCATTAAAAACTAGAGAAACTGGAGGAATGCCAATATGATACCGACACAAAAATGTGAAAATGTGTACATTCTGAATCTGGTAATTATAAGCTATTAAATTTAATATTTATAATAATCATCATGTTAATGGTGGAAATATTGTTAAACATTGGGAAGTGCATTTCAAACTGAAATGTGATGGGATGTTTTTACACAAAGGGTTTTGGGAGATTGTAACAAGCTACTCAACCAATGCTGTTGCAGCTGATACCCTGATTATTTTCAAAAAAAGTCTGGAGGGGATCCTCCAACCATTAGCCTCTTGCAACCAAATTATCTGAATGGACTGAACGGCCTCTTCTTGCTTATAACCTTTCTTTTGTTCTTGCGAGTCTATTATTAGGGTCAAATTAGGATTGTGTTGGTACAGTAATGCTATTGTTGGGGACAGTTATGATGGGTACCACTGTGGGAGACTTTGTTAACAAGTCTGTATTTTCTTGTTGAAGCTACAAACAGTTCTGACACACGCAGTGCTGATAATGTTGTGTAGCTGGATTTTCAGAATGCCTGTGACAAGGTTCCATGGTGGACTTATTCTTAAAATTAATTATGTCGAATTTAATAATTTACTATGCAAACAGATTCAAAACTACTCCAATGTGCACAAAGACTAATATTTAGAGGGAAAGAGTTTACTCTGTTCAGTGTGCAATGTGGAGTCCTGCAGAGTTCAGTGCTGAGACCAATAATTGCACTCACTTTGAAGCATAAGTCGTTAACACCTTTTTATCCATTCTTAAGAGGCATAAAATGAAGACATGTTTCCATTCTTTAGATTCTAATACCAATGATGAAATGGTAGAATAAATGGCATGCGGTATTAATTTAAGCACACCATTGTCCTGAGTTCAAGAATCCACAGACAAAAAAGTAGCCAATATTCAATTAGAATTTAGTATTCTGTAGCTTCTTTTTTATTGTGCCACAGTATGTATTGGTCTTTGTTCAATAGTTTAAATTTATTGAAGAACCTGAAAAGAAAACACCCTAACGCGGTTAAAGATATGTAAACTCCATACAGCATTTAAATGGTCAAAGCATGGTTACATTTATGATAAAGTTCTGCACAATATAAAGTTTTTCAGCACACATTTGCTGGTTACATTCTTCATAAAGTCAGGGTATAATGCCCTCATTTATTCAAGTTATTTAGTAAAGCAAGTGATTCAAGATGTTTCTTAATCTTCAGAGATACATAAGCATGACAGATTAATTTCACACATGTATTGATTTAACAATGTAGTAATAAATAAGAAATGATGTAATCTACAGTATGTGATGCACTTTGCATTGCAAAGTAAATGAAAATACCCTTTTATTTCAGAAACTTTTCAAGTGGCAAAGGATTACATTATTTTCCTGTGAAAGTCCATTCTTCACTGAGTGTACTGAATTTGTTATTGAATACTGACTTTTCTTCTGAAAACATTTTGTTGAGAAGTTCCATCCCTTATTTTCTCTTAATGTCATTTTTTAAATACAAAATGAGAGTTCACCCCATTTTATAGCACACAAATGCTTTGAGTTTTGTTATGAAGCAAAAGGAATATGGCACAGTAATTTACCTTTGGACAATAACCTGTATAAAATGCATTACTAAATTCCTGGTGTTTATAAATTCATTTTATTATGTATAATAAGTATAGCAAAACATATTTTTGAACTCTTTTGAAAAGTTAGTTCTGAATAATGATCAGTTTTGAAAATTAATAATAAAACTAATAATTTCTTATACTTAGTGGAGTGTTTTTCTGGTGTGTTCTTTACAGTCTAGTGTCCCCATCACTATACTAGGGCATTAGGACCCACACAGACCGCAGGGTAAGTGCCTCCTACTGATCTAGCTAATACCTCTTCCTGCAGCAACCTTAGCTTTCCCAGGAGGTCTCCTATCTAGGTACTGACCAGGCTCACATCTGCTTAGCTTTAGTCAGTTGCCAGGTTTGAGCTACAGGGTGATATACTGTAGCTGCTGATTACAGCTGTACTAGATTGATTACAACTTAATTATAACTAAAAATTAACTTGATTACAATTTTGAAAATATTTTTAAGTTGAAAAGTTGTGTTGAAAAGATGGCCCAGATGATTAAATAAATGAATGACACACAGCAGTGCAGTGGTTAGCATTGCTGTTTTTCAGTGCTGGGGCCCTGAGTTCAATTCCTGGGGTGCTATTTGCTGGGACTGTATGTTCTCCCCATGTTTGCATAGGTTTCTTCTGAAGGCCCTGGTTTTCTCTCACAATTGAAAGACATACTGGAAGGTAAATTATCTTCAAAGAAAACTGGCCCTGGTGTGTGTGATCTACAATGGACTGGCATCCTGGCAGGAGTGTATTGTACCTGTTGCTTGCCAGGAGAGGCTCTGTCTCCCCCACTACCCCATAGTGGATGAAGAAGTTAGAAAATAGATGGATGGATCATAATTGCCTCATTTGTTTGGGGACAGGTTAATGATTAGTAATAAAGAATAGAACGCTGAAGCATAGTGTTACGTCCCAGTGTGTGTTCTGTGTGTGTTTTTTCTGTTATGTCCACACTGCTGACCCTTGATTGTTCTCCCTTCCCCATTGGCCAACCATCACACCACTGTTTCAATATGATGTCATCATCAATCAGCCCTCAGCCAATCAGAACTCATTTTATTCACTATATAACATGGAGGTTTTCAGCAAGGAGAGGCCTTTCGTTTGACTTCAGTCCCGTTTGGTTTTGGTTATTGCTTCGCTTCGCTTCGCTTCTGGTTATTGCTTCGGCTTCGTTTGTTGGTTTGTTTTGCTTTGTGTGTGTGTATTTTTGTATAGCTTCGGCTTTGTTGTTTTGTTGTTTTTTTTGTTAGTTTCTTTGTACTTTCGTTTGTTTGTGTGTTCATCCTTGATTTGCCATTACCTTGCTCCAGTGTTACATGTTCAACTTTTGTGTTCTTTTGTACCCTGCTCCTGTTGATTACTCTTGTTTTCCCTTATTTGTATTCCTGGTTCACTTGTGTTTTTGTGTGAACTTTTGTATATAAGGTTAGTTTAGGTTGCTGGGTACATTTTACACACTTAGTTGATTTTGTATTAGTACACTAGTTAGTACGGGTGAGTGCCGTTTGTCTTGTATGGTTTTGGGTAGTCAGTACAGGTTAGCTAGGGTGTTGAAGATGCCGAAGACTGTGTGTTTCGGGTTTTCTTTTGTAGTCAGATTAGCTTTCCCTCACTGTCCTAGCCAGCTCCATTTTTGTTTGTTATTTTCTTTCCTTTGGCACCACTCTAGTTCCTTACCCTTGTTATCATACTTCCTAGTCCCTCACCAAACCCCCCTGCTTCCAAAAGAATTATCCTAAATGTTACACCCCTTTACCCCTAGACACTTGGGGTCGTAACATTAGTAATTAATTAACCTGTAATGGGATATACAATGATAATTGTATACCACAATAATACCATTATTATGATTACCCATTCAACTCTCTCCCTTTCCCAATTGTGTGAGATCCAAAGTTTCAGCCTTCAAAATTATAACATTATTGATAATCTAGTTAAACCATGCACTCACCGCTAGATCTGCAAAGTAAGTTAAGATTCTAAACAAAGATTTGTTAAAGTTGTTCTTCAAAGCATGGCAGGGGCATTCCCTGATGCTTTAGCTGATTAAAGGAACACTTGGGTGTCCACATTTTTGTGTGAGAATGAAATTGTTTGGTCTCAATACAAATATTTGCTTGGGTGGTTATGTTAAAAGCTACTTTTGTTTGTAGGTTCTGCACAGATATGCTGGTGAAGGCGAATGGCCTTGTCCACAAGTTAATACTCAGCTCTTGCTTGAAGAATTAATTAGAATTGGCAGTCTCTTGAGCAACAAAAGAATTCCTGACCTATTGTAGGTTATACAAAACAGTTAACCTTTCACTAACTAGTATGAGAAAGTTTGGCTTTTCTTGGCTCTGGTACTGACATGAGCAGACGTGTGCATCACAGTTGTGTTTGGAGACAACTGTAGAGCTAACTGGCTATTTAATGTTTTATTTGTGATATGACTGATCATTGGGTCTCCTTAATCATGCAGCTTGATGAATATAGACAATGGCTGGTGATGTTCTCTGGAGTGAAGTGTCAATATAACATTTCCAACATTTCTGATGACAATACTGTTGTTCCCTGTGATAAAGTAGCATCTTGTCCAGGGTGTAGTACAGCATGTCCTTTGCACCCCATATTTGTTATGTTTATCCTTATTGCTTTTTCTACATAAAATCCTTAGCACATGCACAAAATGTGCAGAACTAGGACACATACTGCCACAAGTATATTGTAATTTACACCTTTGCAATTTCCTAACATTATTTTTAGCACAGTGCAAAGTTAGTTATATTATTACATGAAATACAGTATATTACCCATTCATTCATTTTCTGTTTTATCCAATACAGGGTCACGGGGGAGCTGAAGCCTGTCCAGCAACAGCCACAAGCCAGGATATATCCTGGACAGGATAACAGTCCATTGCAGAACACACGGTATATTAGAATTATTTTTATTTTCTTTTAAGATGTTTCATTCTGCTTTATTTGAAGACAGACTGCCTAATTTTTAAAATAAAAATGTATTATTACATCCTACATACTGTAAATATCAAAATCAATCTTTTCAATAAAATCCTACTTTTTATTAGACTAAACTGTTTATGATCATTCAATGACAGTAATTTCATGTGTTAGTTCATTACATACTGTATAATGCAAGAGGCAATTTCTGTGTGCAGTTCTCCGGTAAGAGGCGATTGCTATCAGAATTTTACAGCAATAAACGTAACTTGATCGAGACGAGGTAATGCTTTTGGCCACCTTTTTGTAAGCGATCATTTTCAGGTCAGAACTGCAAATGCATTTTCATAACACATTGTAGTATATTCTTGCAAAGAGACAAAATATCAAATTAAGAGCCTTGTAATAGACACCATTGTAATTTTATAAATTGCCATGATAGACACTATGTAAGATAAAGCTTTAAATAGAGAATGTGAAATAGTGAGGTAATGAAGTAAGAAATACAAGAAAAGAACTGAATCTATATATGTGAACTGCATTTTAAGTGCTTTCATTTAGGCTAATGGACTTCTCTATATTTCTGTGAAATATTGACTGTTCATAAAATCCTCAATGTTAGCGATAGGCTTATACAATAGTTTGTATCGAAATGCCTGACAAAATCATAAAACTAAAATGTCATCTATAATACTGAGCTGATTCTAGCTCTGAATTATTTTTGCTCATTTTTAATTTTGTGCTTTGTAGTGATAGTAGATAGGAGACAGATGGCAAGAGATTTGTGTTACTATAACCACAAGCCAGAATTCATATGGTGATTTAGAGAGCACATTTGTGATTATTTGGAAGAAACTGAGTGGTGATTTTTATATCTTTGAAGGTTGTGCTATGAGTTTTATCATTGTTTTAAGGCTGAAAAATAGATGCAGCAGTAGTCTGTGTTACATGTGTAGATTTATTTTTTGGTAAGACCAACAAACACATACAGAATCTGAATCAAAGTTACTGTGATAAATGTAAATTTTCAGTCTTACCCCCTAGACCTTACCTGACACAATTGTTCTTTGGCTTTCCTATACCCTGTTTATTTTAGAACTGTAACATATCATCACAGAAATATATGATTGGCCACTACTATCAACTCTACTAGTATCAATTTTCATTCATTTATGTTATTAAATTCCAAAGATTTTAATCTTCTTTTCTATATTTCAAAGTTAAGGATAGCAAAAAGATTCAGTTTTGAGCATTGACTTACTCTATAGTTTGTATTATTACTCTGCTTACATTTGCTATGATATGTAGTAAACTTTGCTGTGTTCTAACTGCATTAATGCCACCTTTTTTCAGTGGGTAAACTGACAAATGCTATACATTAGTATGGTTGTTGGATATATTGTTGATAAAAATTTGATTAAAAAAGATTAAAGATTAAAAATGAAAGGAAGTCATTTGGCCCATCTAGTCAGTTGGGAAGTTAGTATCTAACTGATCCAATGATCTCATCCTGCAATTTCTTGAAATAGGCCAGAGTATCGGCTTCAATGATATGGATGGGCAGCTTGTTCCGTACTGCCTCAGATCTCTGGGTAAAGAAGTGCCGCCTATTCTTGGTTTTAAATGCACTTCTACTGTATGTACAGTAATTTCTACTTGTGTCCTCTGGCTCATATTTCACTGTTAACTCTGAATAAATCCTCTGGTTTTATTTGACTTGTCATTGCTCTTGAGGATTTTCACTACTTTTAGCAGGTTTCCCTGTAGTCTTCTCTGTTCAAGACTAAAAAGGTACAGTTCCTCCAGCCTGTTAGTGGAGGACTTTCCCTTAAGTCACTGGTATCTGCTTGCACTATTCTGGACTGATCTGAGAGCAGAAATTTATTTTCTATAATATGATTACCACAGAATATTTTTATGAAGGGTCTTACTAGTGCGTTGTCCAATTTTATCATTCAGTCCCTTAATTTAAGGGGTATAATATGTTTTGAACTACATATTGTGACATTTTGTTCGCATTTTTAATTATCTACCCACATTTGAGAAGATGTCTCAAATTTTACAGATGCATTTATTTAAAATCACCAGATTATTATATAACTGACATTTACTTCATAACCACATGATTTGGAATAGCGAGTTGTATTTTTCATGTGTTATACAAATAATTTTTTACACTTGTATAGTGCTTTTCTGGACACTGTACTCAAAGCACTTTACAGGTGTAGTGGGGACTCCCCTCCACCACCACCAATGTGCAGTATCCACCTGGATGATGTGTTGGCAGCCATAGTGCACCTGAACGCCCACCAAACATCAGCTATCAGTGGGGAGGAGAACAGAGTGATGAAGCCAATTCATAGAGGGGGATTGTTAGGAGGCCATGATTGGTAAGGCCCAATGGGAAATTCCAGGGTGGCACCCCTACACTTTTTGAGAAACAGACTGGGATTTTTAATGACCACAGAGAGTCAGGACCCTGGTTTTACATCTCATCCGAAGGACTGCAAGTAGTGTACCTGACACTATACTGGGGCATTTGGACCCACACAAGCTGTAGGGTGAGGGCCTCCTACTGGCCCCACTAACACCTCTTCCGGCAGCAACCTTAGTTTTTCCCAGGAGGTCTCCCCTCCAGGTACAGACCAGGCTCACACCTGCTGAGCATCAGTGGGTTGCCAGTTGTACGTTGCAGGGTGATATGGCTGCTGGTTGTATGGCTGTTGACTTGCAGCTATGAACCCAGTGACCACAGACACTACAGACTGTGGAAGTGTAGGCAGACTCCTCTAACGTGTTCACCTAATCATCTTTTAACACAACACAGGCAATACAACCCACACTGGACGTTCAGTACCAATTGGAGGAATGGCTTATTCTTCATTGACAGCACTATATGCCTCTAATTCCCTAAGTGGCAGCGTAAAGAGCCTAGAGAATCCTGGTGTTCTAATACTGCACTTGGCCACACTCAAACGCCTATGCACTGCTACCTGGGGAATCCTGCTGATTCATAAAACTCACCCTATGCTTTGATGCCTTTACCAGTTGAGCCACACTGGAGGTGCTATCAAATCAATTTCTGAAAATCAATTTTTCTAGATACTGCAAGAGGCTTTGACAAAATGTTTTCTAAATGTTAATCATACTGTTTTTGTAACAAATGGAAAGCCCTGTTAGAAAATAGAGCATGTGAAGCCAAGCTGTAGTAGACAAGATGGTGTAAAACAGTCAAAGAATGCTACACAGGCTGGTGAGCACTGTCTTGTGCTACAGTGTAGTGCAAATGCCATTTGAAAGGAGAAAGGTGTTCTGTCTGTATTTTTAATTATTTTTCATCACTATAAAGGAGAAAATTATAGTTTTGATTGAATTTTCTTATTCAAGTGGGTAATGCACAGAGACAATAAACAATAAAAAACAACAAATCTGATAAGGCATTTCTTGTGCTAATTTTAATAACCAAATAAAGGTTTTGCCACGAAGCGTTTTTCAGGACCCTATGCAGACAGCAGAATCCGGAAGGGAGTGAAACAAACACGGGGAAAGAAGACTAGTATTGGGGCTAGAAGAAGAACAGGAGGGCTTGTCGACTGTGTGCTGGTGCTTGGGGGGGCGTGGCCAAGGCAAACAAGTCCAAAGGGAGTCTGTAGGAAAATCCATGGGTGATCAAAAGTCCAGAGCCGGGTAATCCATCCATGACAGACAAGATAGGAGTTAAAAGCCAGAACGGGATCTGGCGAAGGGTCGGGGGAATAAAAAGGGGTAACGGAGCCAGGCGCTCCAAGCCCCGGACCCAGATGGTCAAAACCCCGTTGCGAAGCTTATGCCTTTGAGCCTCTCACTGGTAGGCGGGCTTCCGGGCATCCATCTTCGAAATCTGAGCCTGGAATGGTGGGAGCATCTGGCTTTTGCAGGGAGGGGCTGGAACAGGAGGCAGGTGCAAAAAATAAAGACGAACAAGAAAGATCCGGAGCATCCTTAAGAGGAGGGGCTTACGATCGTGACAAGTTTGCAATTTAGTCAGAGTAGGGTATAATTTACATCTTGTTTATTTAAGCCAATTTTTATTTTCAAACAAGAAAACTTTCAACCCTCAAACAAGGAAAAGCTCTCAACCCTTTGGCTTCCCTACCGAAAGACGTGTAAAATGAACTCACATAACTCTTATAAAACCATTGTGCAATAGAGATTTGTTTACATCAGCATTAGCATTGAAAGTCCCTACTCTCCTGTCCCTGGCATCACCACTCTAAACAGTAAAGAGTTGCAGAAATAAATATCAGTAAAGGCTAGGCTACAATGATTTCATGGAAAGTAATGGAGAGACTTCCAGTGCAGCACTCACATCTTTTTAGCAAATATCCAGATTATCCTCCTCATGTGAAAAGCTATGACTGGAGTTACCAAAAGCACTTTGTGTGAGCAAGTAGAACTGGACAAAGACAAAAAAGCATGTTTCCAAAACAGATGTAAAAAAGCTACCTATAGCCACCCATGCACATGAGCACAAACAAAAGTTGACAAACAGTCTTCATATCGTATGGGCATTCAAGGGACTGTTATTTGTCCTGAATATTGTTTCAGGAAATGTCCTTATCTGTAATGCTGAAATCCAGTATTACAAATAGTGACAGCTGCAAAAGTTTGTATTAAGATTCTAACATAAAAAGAGGAAGCAATCCCAAAGAAACCCTTTGCTTTTCTTGGTCTCCAAAGTGGTGAAGAATAAGTGGAAATACCTTTGAAGAGATTGCAATTTTGGAAAAAAAGGAATGGAAGCGTCATGTCTTCTGAGATTGTACAAAATATTTCACTGAATGACACGTCAGTAAAATAAAGTTAATCTTAAAATCAATTTTCTTTCACCAGACTAAAGATACACGAGAGACATGATGAAAAACAAAAAGACAGAACTCACAAAACTAAGGTGTAAAACATTTTTTTTTTTACTGAACTAGGCTCTCCAAAGATGTTTTACACTGTTGAGGACTGTTTTGTTTGTTTTCATTGCCTTTTCTGAGGGAGGAATCTTATAACAAACAAATAAGGGAAGATGCACATTTATTTTGATTATGGAGATGTAAATCAATTAATTTTATACCCTGAGTAACCCAATCATCAGAGATGGTTGGCAGATGTAAATGGAATATGAAATGTTTTCGACTTACAGCATTACAATATAACATCAGCACAGTATGACAGGCAGTACTGAGTGTTGGTAACAGAAGTACAGATAAAAATAGCAGATTGACAGGCAGATTGAGCTAGTTGTTCCCAGGACTACAGTACAGGTGAACATAGACATTCATGACAAGTGTGACCAATAAACTTGGAAAAACACTCACAGCCTGTTAACACAATTGCTTAAGGGTTGACATATAATAATGATGAGAAACTGAATACTGTACCCAAGCTCAGATGTTGCAAGACCAACTATAAATATGTTGGGTTACCATGGTAAAAATCCTTTTTGGCATCAAATGAAGTAACAATACAATAGGTGACACAGGGTCCACAGATGCTGATTGTGGTGTCCAAATGTAGTTGATTGTGTCCAGATGCCATCTGTAGATGGGGAGCAAGTCTAACAGGATGTGTTTTTCTAAGCATGTGATTACCTGGTGGGGGCATACAAAAGTATTAGCATATTACTGTGTTAGCATCAAAGCCTGATAGATCAATGCTAGCTCTGTTCGGTTTTGGAACCTAAAATATAGCATTCATCTTGTCTCTCTTTGTAAGCACACTCATTCACCTTCTAAAGTAGTTTACCACATTGTCTTCATAATTGCTGATTCTCCTCCTTTTGCCCTTCTGCAATGTTATTAACTAAGTTCAAGTTCAAGTTTATTGTCATTATACTCTCAGACGGTAAGCAGTACAAAAAAACAACAACAATACAATTGTATAAGAAACGAAAGAGACAACAGGCAATGTAACAAGAACAGGTAACAGGTAATGTGCAAAACAACATCAGATGTGCAAAATCATACATCAACAGAATGAAATAAAGGATAGAAAATTATGGGGAGTGAGCTTCTTGACATGTGAGGTAGAGGTAGATTTCAATGTGTGTTTGAGTTTTGGTAAAGAGAGAAGGCATTGTGAGGGTTCAGATCGTAGGTGAGGGAGGCTGGGAGTTTAATAGTTTGATTGTGCAGGGGTAAAAACTGTCTCTGTGTCTGTGTCCTACAGTATATTATCTAGAAACATAAGGTGAGTATCGTTTCTAGCCAACTTACAGTACAATACTTCTCCCTAAACCTAACTGTTCAGAATGTATTCTGTGATTTGTGCTGTAATTACTTTTACATTGTATTGCTGTTATTATTTCACTTATTGTGGAATGTACCTTTAAAGCCTATGAATCTTACCCCCATTTTGGATTACTTGTTTTACTTTGCATTGTATTACTTTGCATATTTGTTTTAATTTTTTTATATTCTTAATCTATATTTATGCAAAGTTAATCTATTACAATACATTGATTTTTTGGAATGTCAAATTAATAACAGTGCAAAAGTAAAACAGGATATTTAGTAAGTTTTGTATTTTCCATCTCTGTTTTGTAGGATTATAGTAAAATATTATCCTAGGAAACAGTAAAAATATCAAAATAAATTTGAATTTGCAAGATACATTAATATTATTTGAAGAAATTAATATTATCAAAGTTAAACAAAACACCATATTATAAAATTTACTAGCTAAACACTAAAGGGTACTTTCTCATCAAAATGTACTGTATGTACTGTTCAGAGAGGGGATGTTGATGTGATATCTATATATTTGACCAGCTTTATCTATTGTATTAAACAGATTGTATGGATATAGTTATGAGAATAACAATATCAAATATTAATATAGAACAACCAAAACAAGTTCCATCAGTTTTCATTACTTGGTAAATCATAAAATCTCTGCTGTTTCTTCAGAACACAACACTCATTTTGATGTCCGAGTCTCAATTTCCTTTCTAGAACAAACATGATACGTTAATGTCAATCAAAAATTAATTTAAATAGAATTGTTTCATTTGTCAACAGTAGTTCACAAAACATATATCTTGCAGAAACATTCATCACTTGTATAAAATGTTCATGTTTTCAAGAATTAACATTAAAAAAGAAGAGGCATGATTTTAACAGAGATATTATGTTCAGTACATTTATAAGGATATTTAACAAATCTATCTGGTTTCAAAAGTAATGCTACACCCTCCACCATACTTCTCTTTGAGCACTTTTGTATTGGTTCAGTAGTATATATTACATACAAATATGTAATTAAAGCCTTTAGCAAAAACATTTGTCTCTTTGTCTTCAGACATGTTGTCTGCAGCCAGGTTTATTAAATGAGTCACAGAGTGGCAAAAGTAAGTGTAGAGCAATAGCTTGGGGGCTATATTGATTTTCAGTATGCATACATTTGGCAGTTGTCACGTTTGTAGTCCCTCCCCCTTAAGGGCGCTCCGGCACTTTCACTTTTGAGTTGATTTTGTGCACCTGCTCCCGGTTCCTGCCTCCCTATAAGAGTCAGACACTCACTCTTTTCCGGGCTCTACATTGGTTCCCGTACCAAGCGAGTCCGGGATTGATCGGGAGCGTCTGGTCCCGTTCCCTCCTTGTTCCCCCTGACCCTCCACCGGATCCTGCTCTGGTTTTTTAATCCTGTTTGTCTTCATCTCGGATGGACCGCCTGGCTTTGGACTTTTGCCTCATCTTGGATTTCCCATTGGACTCTGTTTTGGATTGTTTGCCCTGGACTCACTCCCCAGAACACCTGCGCACCATGGACACGCCCCATGTTTTCATTCCTGACCCCTGCATGCTTTTTTCCCTGTGTTTTCCTCACTCATCCCCGGATTGTATCGTCTGCATAGGGTCCCAAAAGAACGCTTTCATTACACCAGTACTGTATATTTGTGAGGTTTGGTGTGTTTCCTCTTTTGTGTATTTGTTTTCACTGTTTGCCCAGATGCCATTGTGTGTGGTGACACAGCCTGTGTGGAGTTGCTGAACAGGCTGGAACAGACCTGTGACATAGAGAAAGCAAAAGGAACAGAGGAAGACAGAACAAAATATCATTACACTTGGTCAACTGCCAACACTTACAGCGAGATCATTCATTAGCCACCCACTCATTACATCTTCCTATCCCCCATGACCTCCAGAACACTATTGCCTCTCCTTTCACTGTCACACTGTCTATAGGTCCATAGGGTTTACTTTGCCAATGTCTTTGATGATTTGGAATACTCAAATTACTTGAATTGGATATATTCTTAGTCTTCTCTTTTTGGAACTAAAGTGGTTTAATTCTTTTTATGAGGGAATAGAACAACCTTTGGTCATGGTAATGTACCTAATCACTCTTTTCTGTTTCAAGAACAGCAATGTCATTTTTGTACCATGGTGACCAACATTAAACACAATGTTCTAACTCAGGTTTTATCAGTACATTATACAACATGTACATTGTATAATATCAATTGATCATTTTTTTTCTTCTATAGTGTTTTCAATTGGAGCATTCTATTAAAATAGTATTTATTGATTTATTGTATTTACTTACAGCTGGTAACAAGGCATGGTAGCAGATGCCTTTTAATAGGCAGGTCTCAGGGAAAACAACACACATACAATAAACAAGCATACGATATGTTGTAAAACTTTGCTTTTTATTTTCACAGTGCCATGTCATTCCAAATAAACACAAACAAAACCGCACCACTTTGAACTCTAACTAAACAAAGTAGCAAAGACCATGCTACTTTTCTAGATAGCACAGGTTAACAGCCACCAGAAACCTCTGCTTCCTGGTTTGTGGCTGTAACCCAACTAAATCTAACAACTGTAGGGTGGCAGGTCATTCCCACAACTCTCTGGGGAATGAACTCAGACCACTGCCATCTTGTTTTAACATATTACAATCACAACCTTTTTATTGATTCTCAAAATTGTTTAGAACATGAGCACCTAATTCATTTTCTTAGGTACAGTAGTTTCTTCAAGCACAGTGTTTTCACATTTTACTGTATATTATAAGTTTATGTTTTTGCTATCTCTGTGTAACAGCATTTGTCTACATCAAATGTTATCCAACAAGTGTTTGTCCTCTTGATTTTGATCTAAATGTTTAAATGTTTTCCTTTGTGGCTTCTAGAGTGTTTGCTAATCTTCCTAGTCTGATATAATCTGTGAATTTGACTAGCATTAAGTAGGCCATATAACATTACTGATGTAAATTAGCAAAGACAGCGGTCCTAATACAGATTCTTTTGATACTCTGCTAATTGCATCACCTCAGTTTGTGTATTCAACCCTTATCAAAACCTGCTAAAACTTAAAAACCTGAAATTTCTGTGTAAGGTGAACGAACATACAGTATACTGTATAATAAATTAAATCTTCATATTCTGCCTTTTCCGTAGCAAAATTAAGGGAAACCTATCACTGGAAATTGTGTATTTTGGTTGTCATGCCTGTGTAAGTTTGTATAACAGGAAATAACTGTTCACCAATGATGTTAGCCCCATCTATATAGAAATTTCCAATACACCTGTGCCAGGGAAATACTATTTATGCAATTTATCTCATGTTTCATATCTGTTGTAACTGAGATGTAACCATGTTTATCAACTGAGGTAAAAATTGATTCAATTTTTTTGTCAAGTGCAGTTTGCAGGCAAATTCAGTACCTACCACCCATTTTGTAAGTGTGGTACTGTATATACAGTAGATACACATCCATTCAATATACAGTATGTGTGTTAGAGAGTATGGAGTTTTACAGTCAAATCATGTTCTGTTACCAGATTGTTATGCAAGCAAATTAGAAAGATTAATGATAATTTAATTCCCTAAGTCAGGTCATACTGAGCATTTCATGACATGTGAATTATTAAATTCCCTGGCATAGCTTGATAAAAGAGTAATGGCAAACTGAGACGCAACAAAGGAATAATTCTGCAAAGGATAATTGTATCATAAATAAAACAAATACACCAACACACAATATTTCAGCTATGATTATACAGCTAAAATACTGTAAGATCGAGGGCCCTTTTTTTCTGTAGAAAATGTTTATAGATAAAGAAAAACTGTGAATTATAGCCCTATGCTCTAAACAGAAAACACTGTATGGAATCCTAGCCAGGACTAAATTCCAGTCTCTAAGTGCAGGCTCACAGATAAAATGGAACCCATTCCCTTTTTTAAACAATGCATCACAAACCATGGTGAAATATTTTTAGTTTGAGGATTCCACAATACAGGAAATCAGAAACAGTAGGTCCCTATGGAGAGTACGGTACATTTTACTTTCAGTATTTAAATTACTTGGACATACTGTAATCTGGCTCCAGGATAAAAAAAAGAAAACGTTCTTACAATCCAGTCTTATGATCATACAGTAGATGATGATTATTGCTTTATTTTATTCCTTCTTGTTTGTCATTCCTCCTTTGTTCCTCTCTCTATCCTTGTCTTTTTTCTTTTGGGTGCTTACTGTTTTTCTGTATTTATCCTTCCTTGAGGGCTACTTTGTTCCATGATCCATCCCAACGGAGAATGGCAGAGTGACCTTACTAGGACTGCTCCCAACTCTCAGTTCAGTTATAAAAGAGTAAAAGAAGTCTTATTTGCTGGTCCATAAATCATAATTTTGACACGGTCAATGATGAACAGGTCAAAGAAAGGAGGCTAGACTACATTCAAATGTAATTCAAAACTCTCTTGGCAATCAGAAAGATCACAACTACAAGGACACTGTTAATGAATTGCTCAAGAAGTTTGCAAATGTAGACTACACCATGACTCTAAACATTTACCTCCCTCACTTGTATTTGGAATATTTTCCAGAAAAAATATTGTGAATGGAGAACAAGCAAAAAGGTTCCAACAGGATATCAGGGAATGGTTATTTTTTTATTTCTGATCCTATCCTGATCCTATCATGCAGTGTGACCTGTTGAAATAACCATATGGTCAAATGTGATGTGATTTTGACTACAATGGAATTTTGTTGTTGCATATTTATTGGATGCTGATCATAATCTTAATCTAGAAACAAGAAAAATCCAAGGAATGTTTCTAAATAGAGCTTTTCGGGGAAAAATATGTTGTATTTGCTGTGGCATTCAAAGGTAGAAGCAAAAATCAACAAAATAATGTCATAAACATAATATTAAAATACAGCACTTTTTTCCTCAGATGTCTGTCAGAGGAATGCTGATATGTTGTTTAATATCCTGAGTCAGTACAACTAATGAAAGAACAGTTAAGATTATGCCTTTCCTGCATCTAAAGTACTGCATAAACTACAGGTTAAAGAATCTTTTTGAAGAGGCTTGAACTATGTTGCAGAAAAGGTGCTATACTGTATATTATCAGAAGCAATTCTTTCAGAAAACAATTGTATTAGGTGGCATATGTATTTTTTTATTTGGTTAGAAAGTTTTTTGCCAAATGTTTCATGTCATAATTTAGCAAGGAAAGTGGCATATAACGTTTGCATTCTAATTTATATTTACCTTTTTTAATATGAAGTAAACTTAAAGTTGATGTTTTATCTTTATGAAAAGATTTACTGTCGTTTCTAATGCTTTAATACTAAAGTTTTAGCTTGATCCTGTACTATTAGCACTATGGAGATTTCTGCATTTGTACTATTTAGCAGCTCCCTTCAATTATTGCAAAGTTATGGAAAGGCTCCACCCACTGTCTAATCAATTGATGTAATTTCAGGGATATAAAAAATTATTTAAAAATTTCCAGGTGTGCCCAAGATTCACTGGCACAGAATTGTGGATAGAAATCCTTATACCGTGCCTATAGAAAGTCTACACCTCCCTTGGATTTTATTGTGTTACAGCATTAAACCATGATGTATTTAACTGAGAATTTTTTTGCCACTCATCAACACAGAATACTCTATAATGTCAAAGTAAAAAAAATCCAGACGTTTTACTAAATTGATTAAAAATAGAAAATAGAAAATAATTGAATGCATAAATATTCACCCCCTTGCTTTGACACACCTTAATTACCTCTGAAGTAACCAACTCTCTTCTCCAAGTCACATAATTACTTGACTGGAGTCCATCTGTGTGCAGTTGAGGTGTTTCACATGATTTTAGAATAATTACACCTGTGTCTTGGAGGTTCCCCACTTAGTGCATTTCGAAGGAAACACTACACCATGAAGACCAAGGAACATTCCAAGGAGATCCAAGATAAGGTTCTTGAAAAAATACCAGTTAAGGCAAGGATATGAGAAAATTTCTAAGACATTGAATATATTTCAAAGCACAGTGAAGTCCATCATTAAAAAGGTGAGAAAATTTAGAACAACTGTGAATCTGCCCAGAATTGGCCGTCCTTCAAAACTGAGTGTCCGGGCAAGAAGAGCCGTAGTAAGAGAGGCCACCAAGAGGCCTACGGCAACTCTAAAGGAGTTACAGTCCTCCATGACAAATATGACAGAAACTGTGCTTGAGACAATAATAGCACGCACACTTCATAAATCTGGCTTGTACGGAAGGGTGGCAAGAAGAAAACCTTTGTTGAAAAAAACTCACATCACATCTCGGCTGGAGTTTGCCCAAAGGCATGTGAGAGACTCAACAATTTGGAGGAAGATTAAATGGTCTGATTAGGCCAAAATTGAACTTAATGTTTGGTTCAAACCTAACACAGCACATCATACTGAGAACATCATCCCTACAGTGAAGCATGGTGGTGGCAGCATCATGCTTTGGGGATGCTTCTCTGCGGCAGGGACTGGAAAACTCATAAAGATAGAAGGAAAAATGGATGGAGCTAAGTATAGAAAAATCCTGGAGGAAAACATGCTACAATCTGCAAGAGCACTGGGACTTAGCAGACGATTCATCTTCTAACAGGACAATGACCTGAAACATACAGCAAAACCCACACTGGAGTGGCTTAAAAACAAAAAAGTTAATGTCCTGAAGAGGCTCAATCAAAGCCTGGACCTCAATCCAATGTAGCATCTGTGGAATGACATAAATATTGCTGTTCACAAATGGTGCCCATCCAACTTGATTGAGATTGAGCAATTTTGCCAGAAGAATGGGAAAAAATCCAGTGTCAAGATGTGCAACGCTGATAGAGACTCACAGCTGTAATTGCTGCCAAAGGTGGTTCTACCAAGTATAAACTTTGGTGGGGGGTGAATACTTATGCATTCAATTATTTTCAGTTTTTTTATTCTTAATGAATTTAGTAAAATGTCTGGAATTTTTTTTTTACTTTGACAGTATAGAGTACTTTGTGTTGATGAGTGGCAAACACTCTCAGTTAAATACATCATGGTTCCATGCTGTAACACAATAAAATGTGAAAAAGTCTAGGGAAGGGTGTAGACTTGCTATAGGCACTGTACAGTATATTATATCCTCTTAACCTACACAAATTTAGAGAGTAAAATATTAATGTCTTTAATAGCTTCAATAGATGCTAGACGCTTAGTTTGGTTTACTCTACACGTCTTATGTAGGATCTTCAGCTCAAACTGGAGAGTTTTTTTTTTATTTAACTGGATTTTGTCACATTAAAATGAGCCAAGACTGAAGTGCAGCAAGTCATCATTCAGGATTGGTCAATGAAACACCATGCATTCAGGATTGCTGATCAAATCAAATACATCAAAAGTGGAGAAACAAAAATAGAATTAATAACAATACATATCCGTATTTTATGACTGGACGGAAAAAGTCACACATTTAATATTTTTATTGCCATTGCCAAGCAATGTATCTGTTAAACATGTGTGCAAATATTTAAAGGCTTTGGGAGGCTGAGGGAAAGAAAGAGGCTATAATTAAAAGGGACATGTCTGGTGCTGTCAAAAACCAGATTGATATTTTACATAAGTAGTCTTAAATTTTGTCTCTTGGGGTAAGGCAATATACATACTGTAGAAAAATATAAACATTTGGCACCTTTAATGAGCATATTTAAGGATGTAATGAATGGTGTGATTTTGTATGTATCTACAGGATTCAGGATTCCACATACTGTATCTGTAACAATGGCAATTTCAGTTCTCTGAAACAGAACACTAATTCTAAAAATAGATGTAGCCATATGCCTCCGAGGGCATCTTTAAAGAAATGTGGGAATTTTGTTTATTCCCAACATGCAAACAGATTTATCTTTCATGTTTTTCACCTGTGAAACAAGCTTCTTCCTTTCAGCTTCTCAGGGTTTGTCTCTCTTGCCACATACACTAAGCTGATTCCTCTGGGAAAAGAATATTTCTGCATTTCTTTAGCCTCACTGCTGAAGAGAAGAAGTGAAAATTTGTATTTGCTTCTAGAAAAATGATGTCTGACCTTGCTTGCCTCTGTAAGTTCAGATCCTGCCTTTGAGACACCCTTGCTTGTGCCTCAAGAATAATTGACTGGATCTTTTTAGAATGGACAAAAGTCTACAAATTATATTAAGGGTTTTGTATCATTTTTTGCACTGATACATACAGTAAATCTCACCTTGAACTAACAACATTTATACTGTATTGCACAAAGTTATTTTAAACATTTTCACATTTTCTGTTTTCTTCAAGAAACACATACATTTTACACTTAAATAACTTACCACAATCTCCTGTTTAGCTATAACTCAACTTTAGGTAAAGTAGCTTATTTGTTACTGATGAGTCTAAATAAAAAAAATATTAAAATTATAATGTTGGAACAGAATGTGCTTGTTATAGTAGTTTTAATGTATAAATATGAAAGGAATACAGTATATATCTTATACTGTATATCTGCAAATCTTGAAAGTTGGATATTCTTTGAGAAAACTGCACAATAGTAATATGAGAAAAAATAGTTATTTTACAATAGTTATATTCTATTATAATTAATGCTATCTATCAAATTTTATATACTTACAGGATGAATACTATATAGGTGTGGGTGTTTACATCCATCTTCTAACAACTTCATCTAATTCAGGGCTGCAGAGGAGCCAGTGCCCAGCATGTAACAGACACAAGGTACTGTAGGAACATCAGCCCATTACAGAGCACACACAGACACAAACAGGCATACACTCATGTCAGGGCTAATTTCCACAGAGGGGTCATATAAACTCCACACTGACAGCACCCCAGGACCCGAACCCAGGTCAATGCTAACCACTCTGCCACTGTGGCATTCAAGTGTTTCATACTCCAGAAAACTAATGGCAGACACTTAAGACTCTCATGTATCAATGTTAATGAATAAAGAGGAAGCAAGCTTTTTTCTCCACTACAGAACAAGATGAGAAGTATTGTAAGAATAACTTAAATGCAAATACTGTAGGTTATTTAAAAGGAAGACAACTTTACACGTAATATTATTGACAATTTCTCAGCCTGATGAACATTTTCATAACACAGGCTTTTTTTTGTCATCGTACTAGTTATTTTAGTGTTTTAAAAGGAAAGCCGGTATCCTGTATATTTACTTTTCAAATGTTTAGAGTTATTGTACCTTAATCTCTCTAGTTCAATAGCCTTCCCAGCTGCTGCCTTAATTGATGCTTCTTACTCTTATGGCTGTCAATTGAAAGTAAACATATATATTACATTTCATTTATTTTATTTAATTTAGAAGAAATGCTACTGTAGGAGAAGTCCTTGGTGTTCTTTTTTTATCTAACAAACTTTATTCTCATCATTTCATAGCTATTCTCATAGTCACAATTAAAACTCAGGACAAAATACTCCCTACAGCCAGAAATAAAAAAGGAAACCAATTTACCTCATGGTTTCCTTTGGAACAGTGTGATGGTGGTGCAATGAGAAAGCATAGACTTTACAAATATTTATTTTTTTGTTAAAAAGACTAACAAATATTTATTTAAAGAACAGGGCAAGATAAACAGAAACAACTGTTTACTAATTATTTATAAAAACTGTGTGTGGGATCAGGACTCGGGACCCCTATTTGAGATTAATACTTCCCATGTTAACATGAATACGCTGTACAGTTTGCCACTCCTATTTGTCACTTTCAAAACTCTGTGTGTTCAAAAGATCTTTGTTTCGTAAATAGTGAAGTCTGTTCTACAAGCTACAGGCTCTTCAAGTTCTGTTCCAAAAGCGCAGTGTCATAAATCCTGAGAATGCTGTCTCCTTCTCACTCTCTGAAATCAATCAGGCTTTGAATTTTATGACACGATTCTAAAACCTCTAAAACTTTAACTTGGCAGTGGATTAAGCTAAACTCTTTTAAAAACCATAACCCCCAACTTTTGAGCAGACTGGATCCACTTCTTCTGCCATGTTTCTGAATCCTTCCCATCTCTGCTTGGGATCTGCTATGGTTATTCTCGTGTTTTCAAGATTACGTTCATCAACACAAAACTGTTTTGCCACCTAGTCATACAGTGCTTTATCCCACCATAGCTCCAGAATTGCATCATCCTCTTAAACTGCTCACCCTAATATAACTGACTGAATGGTGAATTTATTTCTAATGGTTTGACATTGACATGACATTTACACCAGTAAATTTAACTGTCATAGTTTCCTGTCCTGCCTGTGTTATAAACAAATACCTAAGAAGCCATTCTATTCCAAGTAATAGCAAACATATTTCTTCATCTCTTTTCTGACCCTATCCGTTCCTTTTTTCCTTCTGTCTAACCTTTTCTCTTTCTCTACCTCTGTCTGGCCTGTCTAATTGGAGACCATGAAGTCAAAATTCTGTACTTTACTAGTACAAACCCTTTGTGGTGTCCTTATTGATTTAGTGTTAGCTTGTGATTGGTTTACATAACCTCATGCCCTCATCATTTGCATTTTTCAGTGTCAATTTGATTTGCATTTACACTTAAAACGACATTTAGTGGCCTGAAAGGGCAAAAAAGAAATTTGTAAAGGTTTTAAAGGTTTTGTTGCCATTTTTTAAATTATACTGTTAAATTATAATTTAATTATACTATATTGTAACTGAAGTATTTTTCATTGTGACAATTTTTTCTTGTCGTTATTCTTTCTTTTTTTTCTGCCAACATTATAAGGTTAAATATGATTTAGCCCTGTTCTAAATTGTTCTGCAGATTTCTTAAATAGCCAAATGCAATTTTGCAATTTCAGTTTTCATAATAATATATTTCATATAATTCCACTTCAGATCATTAGTTTCATTTCCGTTTCTGTCACAATATTAAACATTATCCTGGAATCATACATATATAAGGCTAGGACAATGATGTCACACAGGGGAGGATCTTAAACTGGAGTCAAGAAGTCTATTTATGCTTTAGATAATGAAGATTTACCTACAACAGTTAATTTTTAAGAGCATTTTCTTTTTTACAAAAATGAAACAATAACATTTTAAGATATATTCCACAGGTCAGGTAATGGAAAAGTAAATATAAGCAAATTAAAAAAGAGAAAACAGCAAAAATACACACAACTATACTTAATTAAAATTTAAGGGTTTTTACATTTTAGCATTTACAAGAAATGTAGTATAGTGTAGGTACAATTGAATACATCAATTCTGAAGTATCTGTGTTATAACTCATGTACCTGTATGAGTGAACTATTACTTTCAATTAAAACTTTTTTTGCAATGTTATTTCTCACTATATAAAGACATTTAAGAGAGGTGTGATCCAAAAGTAATTTCTTTCTTTTCAGTCATGATGTTAAACTGTTGCTGTGTACCGTTGAACCGCTGAACAGTTGACAACAAATATTGATGACTCTTACATGCACTTTTCTTTTTATCTAAATGTTTAACACCAGAACGTGAACCACTAAAAGATTAACTGTCAGAGAATTGGCATAATGGCAATTTAATAAGATATCTTACTCTTAGTATATGAACCTACTAAAATGTTTTACTTGGCTGTGAATGTACAGTATAACAAGAACACCTTTAGAGCTCCTCACATTTTCGGTAACCAAATAACATCATTGACTGACACAAGTTGGTATGTTCTAAATTCTAGTTTGGCTGAGCTATATTTTCAATCTTCAGTATCAGTTTTTTTATATATGTAAGGCACCTACTAGTTCTGACACCTCCATATGGTTTAGAACAGACAATGTAGCCAAGGGCTCCGACTATAAGCATCCGTTCTTTACTCAAACTTGATCTAATCTGATGCAAAGTTCTTAAGGGTGCTTGTTAATTTTGCATTCAATTAGTTGTTTTTTAGGTTGTGTTTTGTTTCAATTCAAGTAGTTTACCAATAAAGCCAAAACATATCTACAAATGTTTTGTATTTGTAACTACATCGTGTAGATTTAGCAAATATTCTGCACTATATTCTGCAAATATATTCTGCAAATATTCTGGTAATGCATGATGATGATGATGGGTGGCCCATTTGGTTTACATTTTGGGTCTCCACAGAAGGAACAGACCAGATGTATTCCCTCAAACTAAGCGCTTAAAGTAAAAAGAAAACTATAAATGCTCATGTTCTTGACAATAGCAATGTTGAATCTATCCATTTTACTGTTATTCATTCTTGTTAGATATGTGTTTTAAATGTTTATGCTTTCTGGGAACCCACGTACTGCAAATCAGTAGTTATTGTCCACTGATGCTTGCATTGGGCCGTATGGTTTGCTCATTTTGTGTGAGTACAACACATATGCTTGCCATATGGCCAACAATTGTCCCTAAATAAGTGGTTCAAGCAATGTCGCTCCTAGTGCATTCTGTAACATATTCAGAAGAATTGTTCACAGCTGCCAAATGTTTGTGTCTCTCATTTTGTATCTGTTATTGGTGTAACTATTGCCATCCTCACCTTTGTAAACTAACTTGGGTTTTCTGTAACTGAAAGCTGTTAATCGTTGATGTGTTTTGCAAACTAATGCTGAATGTAATCATTTTTTATTTTGCTTTTTTATCAGCAGAGAGCCTAAATGGGTCCTTTAGGGGGGTTCATTTGTTTCATCCATATGGTCAGGCATCACCCCTTTAATTAAAATGGTTAAGACAAACTGTATCTTCACTTTGTTTGGATTCACTTTCAATGTTACAATGTGATCTCATTCATTAAGATTAGTGGAGGCTTGATTGCTTGCTTAACTTTGACGGCTGACTACTTCATCCTCATGCCCGAGCACTGATTCTCGAACTAAACACATTAATGCCAGACATTTTTGCAAAAAGCTCCTTTTTTCCTCCAATTATATTATTGGAACTGTCAGAGAATGTTATGATACCTCTTTACAATTATCAACTATGACCTGCAATTGTAACATTCATTCTGTAGGGGATTGTGAACAACTTAATTTGTTCTTTTTGATAGTTGTGATTTCTTCATTTATATAACCAGGCTGTTATAGTGTGACTGTACACAGGGCATAGCCATGGGTGGGATTGGTCAGAATTCAAGTACCAGGGCCTGGAGATTTGCGGAGACACCTGAGGAGGTTGGGGATCAATCACTCAGGAGTGCAGAGAAAGTGAAATGGGTAATAATTAGATAATTGATTACTGGCCAGCAGAGCTTATATAGCCCTAACCGGACAGCAAATAAAATAGTGTAGCACAGGATGAGATGAACAGGGCACTCAGTCATCACTCATAATGATGAGCTTACTGGAGATCGGGTCTCATGCTAGGTTCCCAATGGAAGGAGTCAAAAAGGAAAAAGAAAGGGGAGAGCCACTCGAAACCATGCTCTGTCTGGTTGGCATCTTAGAGTGGAGATGTTTGACCTCAGTGCCTGGGCAGAAAACTCCTCTCTCTGGGTGTTTAGCGATGGGATCACAATCCCTGGTGCCTGCTGGACGGGGCCAACAGAAACAACTTGCTGAGGATGGGTTCTTGCTTCAAAACCAGTCCCCTAGTCCTCTGTTTACTCCCAGAGACACCCAGACTGCACAGTCCTGGTCAGAGCTTCCAGACGGAGACTGGGGAATGGAATCTCAAAACAGGAAAGGCTCTGCTGGGACCCTGGAACATAGCCCAGAAAAGAAGGGAATAAAGGAAAGAAGAGTGATTCAACTTTTACAGCCTGGGGAAAGGAGTGCAGAGAATTGGAAAATTAAAGTGAACCCTTACATGCTGGGAAACTGAGGCTGTCCTGAATAAAGCCAGGCAAATGGTATGGGTAAGGGCAGCTTAAGAAGGGGCTAGTATTCCGGGGGAACCAGCTGCATTGACAACTGGCTGCTTCGGTGAAGGGAGTAGAGCGAAGACCTGGAGACTAAGGTGCAGAACAAAGACTTGGAAACACTATTCAGGGTGAGGACTAATGTGGAGGGTGATGGCTTGAGCCATTGTGCAGGGAGAAAGCTGGACCTGCAATGCTGGGTGGAGGCTGGTTGGATTATACAGGCTGCTTCAGCAGTGCAGAATGATAGCAGTCCACAAAGAGTGCAGGGGTTCGGGAACACAGATGCTGCCCCTGATTGAGGTAAGGAAAACAGTGAAGATAGGGGCCAACTGAGCATTCCAGAGTGAATAAATTGCTGGGAATTAGCCTCTGAAGATTCCCATAGCTTAGGACTCATGTCCATTTCTTCTTTTATTTCTCCATTGACTTCACAAACTGGAGATGCTGTTCCAGGCGCATTAGCTGTGCAGGCTGCTTCAATGTCCGGGCCACGTAGGCAATGCAGGGTGCTTCAGCAGTGAAGATTTAAGACAGACAGCAAAAAGCCATGGAGTTTGAGACCTGGACTGCTGCCCCAAAGTAGAGTCAGGAAACAACGAAGATGGAAGATGGAGGTCAGTGCAGAGAGGTCCAGCATCCCAGGGCATAATAACTGCCAGGGTTTAGCTGCAACAGATTCAGCCCCTGAAACTGATAAGAATGGTAGTGACCAAAAGCACTACTACTACGGTGAGGAGTGTGGAAGGAATAATGATGAAGTACCTCAACAGGTGAGTTAATGTGAGTTCATAGTGTGAGTTTTTATAGGAATAACCCTGCTTCAAACACTGTGTATGTACTGTAACAACCTTGAGCAGAGATACATGGAGCCGTGAGGAGACAATGGCTGTTGTGCTAGAATACACGCCCTGGCCTGAGGCATGCAATACTGTACTGGAATATAAGGTGCAGTACTACAAGATATGCTATCGTATTAAGATACAAGGCTGTGTTGGGAATACAAGACCTTAGGTTGTAATATAAGAAGCTGTGTGGGAAGCTACAAGCTTCTGTGTAGGAGTATAAGCCATTGATTGACCTCTGGTCTACAGTATGTTGCTGTGCTGTACAGAAAATGTTGTTGTACTGTAAATATGCACAGTAAACAAAACTCACTTTGGACTTCAGATGTGTGTTGGGTTTGTTTTTTTTTTGTGACAGGTGACCTGCCTGAGAACATGTGCTCATGTTTTGAACCACCCCATCCAGCATCATAGTGTACATTAAACCTGGCACAGATAAAACAACCGTCTCCTGTATAACAAACGAGTCCCTCCAGTTTACTGTTTGTTTGAACTACCTCACCTCACTGACCGTGGTGAAGGCATTATTGTTATTTATAATCTCCTTTTCTGTTCAAGTTCTGTTTCTGTGCCTCTGCCCTGTTCTTTTGAATGTCTTGTTTTAAATGTCTCTGTTCCCCACTCTTCTGTTATCGTTACTGTCTATAGACCCCTCAAGCCTCATGATGCCTTTTGTTAGGTGAGTTTGCCAATTTACTTTTTTATGTCTGAGATTTAAGAGGATCCTTTTTCTTGGTGACTTTAATTTCTATATTGATCCACATTCTTCCAATTTAGCTAAAGATTTTCTTGGTTTTTTGGAATGCTTCGGTCTATCCCAGTTTATTCTTAGCCCAACAAAAAACACACCCTGAATTTAGTAAGTGCAAATAATTATTTTGTCTCTCACTTCTATCATTTTGAACTAGGTCACTTAACAGCTAATTGATCTTGAATTTCATTTTTCACATTTTTCCCCCCTCATGCTTTGTAAATTTCCACAACTAGCAAACAATTGACCAGACTAGTTTTGTTAATTCTGTTCTGTCCTCCTTACCTTGCTTCTCTGTTTCTGATTCTCTGGAGAAGAAAATGCACTTGTTTCTCACTTTGCCCCATGGTACACTGACCAGATTCACTCTATGAACCTGAATGCAGGTGGTGTCTTTCTGGCCTGATTGCACATTTTCAGGCTTGGAAGGAGCGTTAACAGTATCTAAATACAGGTAAGCTAGATCCAGCTACTTCTCACATAACATTGAGAACTTGAGAACAACCTTAACAACTGTAGACACCTGTTCTCCACCATAAATAAATTGCTTAAGAGTTCTTTAGCTCCAAGAATAACAATATTTACCAAAATATTTACTAAATGGTACTTCACATCTTATCATCCAGGGCACCCATTACAAAGCAGCTTAACCATTCTCAGGGACATAACTAAAACAGTCTTTTTCTGCTTCTAGGTTACAGTGTTGTGTTTTATCTCAACTCATAGTATGGTATTTTTTCAGAGCAACTGTCTACCTGCCTATCGCAGGTTATATTTTAAATCTATAACTAATGTACCTACTGTACAAAAAAGTAAAGACTAAAATAAAAGTGAATCCATCATATTTGTTGATTTGCACTAGTATGTTTTCTAAAAAATAAGAAATATTTTTCTCTAATCAATTTCAAACCCGTTAAATATGATATATGATAGCAATAAGAAGTACAGTATCCCATCCATAATATTGTTGTCCAGAATACTGTTACTGCTAAAATTACTTATAGTTTTATTACTGGTGAGTTATTTTTAACATTCACTTGCTTTGTGGAACTTTATAAAAACTGAATCAAAATAGCATTAATATTAAAAACATGCTAATGATCAACTCTTAGTCTCTTAATAAATACATTTTCATATCATTTCTTTATCTTACAGCAATTTTTAGTCTTTTAAAAACTACATGATGGATTATACTAACACATAACACCAATTTGTTGTTGTTTTATGGGAAGATGAAGTCAGTTTTGCATGTTTAGTAGTCCAGAATTAAATTCAGTTTTATTTGTATAGCGCTTTTTACAATAGACATTGTCACAAAGCAGCTTTAGAGATTTTCGGGGCTGATCCCCCAGTGAGCAAGCCTAAGGCGGCAGTAGCAAGGAAAACTCCCTTAGACTAAAGTAGGAAGAAACTTTGAGAGGAACCAAGGCTCAGAAGGGGGAGCCCATCCTTCTCTGGCCGGCACTGGCTTAAATTACACTGAACACATATGAGAAGCTAAGAGAATCTATAATTTTATACAGATGTTTCTTCAAGCAGACCAGAGTTTTGGCCTTAGACACCTGGCTGGGGAAGCCTGTTACTGACATCCACAACTTTTTGCACAAAGAATTGTTTACTATTAAAAGTATCTTCATTTTTTTAACTTATTAAACTTAACTTTTAAGCTTATTTTCCAAAAGCATGATCAATAGTCAGCATATTTACATTTCTTCACTGTTTTTGCGTGCTTTTAATTTTTAAGGTCACAAAAGTATCAAATACTGTGGTATTACTAATACGTAAAAGAGGTATGCCTAGTTCTTGTGAAGGATCAGATTGTCTAATCGTTATGATCAGGCTGTTTCATCTCTACATGGGGCTGTCAATACCTGATATCAGCATTTATTAGTCCCCCGCCACTCATTAACAAGGTGATCATTGGACTGTATTTAAGTCCTAACTGCGCCATTGGGTTTATCCAAGGTCTCAGCTGTGCTCCACTCCTTCTGTTTGCTTGCTTGCGTTTTTTACTGCATTTGCTGGGTACTGGCCCCTGCTACATTTTCCCCGACCATGATTTCAGATTCTCTGGCTTGTCTTCTGGTTTCTCCCCGGCACTGAACTGTGCTAGCTTGGATGTGGATCTTCCATACAGTGCATGGACTGTGTTCTCTGCATTAGCAGCTCCTGTCTTTTCATGACTAACCCCATCTTGTGGATTGAGCCCAGTTCTCAGGACTTTCCTTTCAGATTGTACCACGTCATTATTCCAGGTGGGTTAAAGCAAATATAAGTGAAATGACCATTTCTGTGAAAAATCTGAGTTATGTTTCTTCACTCATCTTTTGAATACATTTTGTTGCTTTTCTGGTTTTGTGTAGATATTAATATTAATTACTGCATCAGACCCAAAACCTCTGTACTGTTATAGCTTACTTGTATTAACTATTTATTACTTTTTTTTTTGCTCTGTAGAGCCAGCATTTTGACACTTGTTTAAGCCTAAAGACAAAACATCATGTGCTCATGCAAAGGACCATCTCCATGACTTTCTATATGCCAGATCTAACTTTTTCCTTAAACAAAACAATGTACCCTTGAGCCTAAGACTGGGATTATAAGTGTACAGTAAGTACAGTAGCTTATGAAAATTGCCCTTGTATATTTTCTTACACTGCCGCTAAATTCTACTTTTAAGTTAATCATTAATTATGTTAATCTGGCTGTCTGGCAATCTGACAATCTCTTCCTAAATCACACACACATATACAGTACAAACACAATGCCCTCCATTTTGTTATCAGTCAATTTCCAAAGAGCACTTGCAGCACTGTTCTACACGTGGCCTACTTTTCACAGACCATCATGAATAATGTGGAGTGAATCTCATGAATGAATCATTTCAGGCGATGAATTATTGATCCAGCAGAGAAGTGTAAGTGTAGGTTACAAAGTGTGTTTACCCATGGAGTGTTAATCGTTCTGGTTTATTAATCAGTGTTCTTAAATAGCAGTTCTAAAGGACAATGATGATTCTTCAAAAGAGATTTCAGACTTATTACAATTTTAAAAGCGAAATACACCAATTCAATTCTGACCTGTTTACTGAAAAATGGAAAAATAAAGTCTTTAGCAAGCCTTCTTTTTTCCCATCCTGATATGCAGCCTTGCACCATAAACAAGGATATACACTACTGCACAGTATACACTTTCAAAGTGTGTAAGTGCCTGCTGTTTCAGGTGTCCAAAAATGAAGATCAAAGCCTATTATTCCAGGAGGTGACCCAATTATGACATCTGGTATGCTGTCATGTGACTGCTTTAAATGTCCAGAATGGGGTCAATAAAATCACATGTTGGTGACACAATATCACAGTTTTTGAAGTGACTAATAAAATAATATGAGACATTAGACATTGTTTGGTTATAACAAATGAACAAAGCAAAAATAAGGATAATTCAAGAATACAAGAAACACTGTACACACAATAGCCACCTGACAGTTCTTGGTCAGCTAATCTATCCTGATATACAGTAGGTCTATTTCGCTTTCATAGAGGAAAGGTACACAAGTCAAAGGTAAACCAAAGAATTAACCAATCATAAACATACTTGCTGATATTCCAAATTAAATACCTTCAGTGTAGTGAAGACCCATCATTACATTTACACACCACCAAGACTTTCCAATATCACCACATCACCACGCGTTAAACTAAATTAAAATTAACTTAATTTAAATTAAATTTAACAGTGTACTATACAAAACAGCCATCCAGTACAGTAAAGAAATTGTAATTAAAATAGTAATCTGAGTGTTTACATGCATTACACAGCCCTTCAAAGTTTCTCTTCTTTTGCAAAGATATTTCAATTTGAAGTGTTTCAATAATGGACACTTACTGTTCAATTATTGTCCAGAGCAATTTGTTCACTACTGTACTCAGCTATGTGGAAAGCCTACTTTTGCCTTTTTACACTGCTAAATAATAACGAATAAGCTCTGAACACTAAATGCATTTATGAAAATGACCACAGCCTCGTAGAAACTAGGTCAAAAGTGGTCATGTGGTCATTTGCCAGTGTAATAAACATTTTTTTTTTAGTTTTTGGCCTCTGGTGTCATAGCATTAGCCTTTCTAAAAGTGTAATTGTTGACAACACCAACAATTGAAAAAAAAATTCTTGGGAGCTTATCCTTGTACAGATTTTATTAAGTAAAAATGTCATTTTAGTTTCCAAACATTAACAAAAACACATTCTATAGAAAGAATAACATTTTTCACTTCAAGCTGCTGTGGTACCATAAGGGAAAATAATTCCTTACATTCATAGAACAGTTCATACAACAGGGGTGTGGATAAATATCATGTTAAAAGTAAAAATATAAAACATAATATAACATTATACAAACTATATAATTCTTTCCATCTAATTTGTATTTTGCTATTATAATTATATTAAACAATGATAAGACATTCGTAAAAAGTATTTACAAAAGGCCTTTTTCTCAGCTTTTCTTCATATCAATATACTTCTACACAGACCCTTAAAATAAAAATAAAAATAACAGCATTTTTCCTGCTTCTAATCCAGCACTATTCAAATGAAATGTTTTTATAAAGCAATGTGCTAGAAAAGCTGCTATTCAATAGATGTTAGTTGCAGTTGAAAGAACGTACTGTATTGGACTGGCAAACTGACTAACCATCTGCCTGGTGGATATCTTCTTAAATTCGAAACAAAAAAAATCAAACATAACCATCCTGAAAAAATGGACGTATTCACACACACCATTTTTCAACAAAAACAGTGTGAGATTTTACAATTTTATAAAATGTATAGGCTCTTCCATTTTTGTTAATGCATAACCAAAATTTAATTTTTTGATTGTAGTTTATCACAGTTAATCACACTAACAGTTTATTGATGTTAAATGAATTAGCAGAATAGAACAGGTTTGGACAGTATGTTACTGCAATGCAGCAATTTTGATATTGGTATTCAAATTGATATAAAAACTGAAGCATGTATTGATAACAAAAATGTACAGTAGCAGTTTATACTGAAGAAAATGGAGCAGGTATTGTTACTCTGGTTTTTTCACAATCAGGATTGACTGAACACAAGAAATGAAGGATCACATGAAGCTGAAAAACCTTTATGACACATACTGTGTAAAATAATAAATGAAAATTAGGCTTAGTACCACAATCTAATTTTTGACTGTATGTTTAACAAAGCTAGTGTGAGCCTGTTGATTTGACACAATGCCCAGAATTTGACACAGTATGACGTTTCGGCCGTGGAGCCTTCTTCCACGACCGAAACGTTGTGTTTTCTTTCTTTTTTTTCAGCATGGAACAAACCTATTACTTGTTCCTTTGCAGCCTACGCATGCTGACGCAGCTACCCACCTGAACTATAGTACTATGTGTTATATATGCCACTCACCCTCAGATGTAACCAGGAAACTAGAGGACAAGGTAAAATTCAGAGACCTTTATTATCTCTAGATAATGTAAATAAAAACAAAAAATTACAAAAGCACGTCTACTCTCTATCTTCTTTTCTCAAAAGGTAGAGAGGTATTTTACCTAAGTATTCCTTAATTAAAGTTATTAATACTAATTATTAGTTATAATTCTTCACAATAAGAAAGGACAGCACAAGGGCAATTTTCTGAGTATAAATCCTGGAAGATATCTCACAAGATGAGGCACTAGAAACTAGATAGACACAAGGAGACACAAAGAAGACAACCAATTATCCTTGATGTACTGAATAAAAATCCATACAAAAAATCTTTAAACCTATAGTTTCTTGAAAACATAAAATGGTGCTAAACATAAGCATCTACAGTAAGTTGTTTTTTTTTAGTTTTGAACATCTGTCATTTTAAGAATTCATCTTTGATAAGAAACATTATCAAAATATAAATACCCTATTTATTAAATCATCTTTCCCTATTACTACTATCGCAGGTTCAAAGACCTCAATCAAGTTAGTTAAGCAAGACCTAATCACTTGTATCCGTGTTGACTATCTCCTTGAATTATATTGCTATAATCATTATCATTTAGTTTAGATATAATCATAATTTACATGCTATTACATGCATTATAAGGAATACTTATTGTCTGTGATTATTTGGTTCAGTTTTGCCAGTGATTCTATGGATGGATGTTAAGTTCAGACTTAAGAAGATTTCTTTCAGTCACTATTGAGCAGCTGCACAATGAAGGTTAATACCCAATGAAAACAGAGAGACAATAAATCTCAGCAGGGTATAATCCCAATTTGCAATATCCCGCATTTTGAAGCAATACACTATTATTGCTAGCATAGCCTCATTTGCAGTTTCACTATTCTTTTTTCAAAGAAGATGACAATATTCTTCAAGAAAGGCTGTCTTGCCACTCTCTGTCAGAAATACCCCATTCCTGCTGTGATCTTGACATACAGTACCTTCAATCCTGTTCTTTTATAACTGATAGAATAGTAAATTGGACTCAATTATGCAAACCTACAGCATTCTTACTGTAGTTTTACCTGTTTCATACAAACAAGGGATATAAAAATATAAAAACAATATTTGAACAGGGGGAGAAAGGAGGAGGCTGATATACACAGAAAAATCACAATTTGTAATTAGTCCAGTTTTCACGGCTCTCAGTACATAAAATTTTAAACATATTAATAAGACCAGATCCCATATCCATATGTTCTAGAACAAACTACCGATATTCCCAGTCAAGCCATTCAAAAGCTTTCTTGAAATAACCAGAAAGAGCAGCACCAGGGCAGAGAGGCAGGTAGACCTGTGTATAATGTGCAGAAGGAGACATCTTTATCAGATGAAAGACATCCTTTAATAAAGCTTGTCATATAGGCTTCCTGCTGACATGATAACACCTTAGCACACATCTTGGCATCAGCAAATAGAGTAGGGGACTAGATTTTTTTCAAAGTAAGACACTATTATCATCCATCTGAACTCAATGTGTACCATTTGAAATAGAAAAGGACTTAACTGAAAAAGTAAGATCAAATTTTGAAGGACAGCCATTAATAGCAGATGATGTACCCTTTGTCATGTTCTGAACTACCTCCTTTGACTCAGGTACATATGCAAACACCTCCAATACAAGTACATCTTCGGGAGAAAAACTGGACATTTTTACAAATGTTCCCAATCATATTGACTGCCAACACTATATAATTGCAAATAAAAAGGAGCAATATATAGCTTTTCTAAATGGGATCTGTGTTACGAAGCATCTTTCAGGACCCTATGCAGACGACACAATCAGGAAGGGAGTGAACACACACAGGGGGGAGACGAGGAACAGGGCTGGTAGAGGAACCGGGGAGGGGGGGGTGTGACGAAGGTGCTCTGGGGGGCGTGGTCCAGGCGAACAGTCCAAAAGGGAGTCCAAAGGGAAGTCCAGTGCAGGCGAAGGTCCAGAGCCAGGTGATAAATCCAAAATGAACAAAACAAAGTTAAAAGCCGGAGAGGAATCCGGCGAGGGGTGTAGACAGACATGACAAAGTTAAAAACCAGAGCAGGATCCGGCGAAGGGTCAGGGGGAAGAAAGGGGGAATGGAACCAGGCACTTCAGGTCCCGAGCTCGGCTGGTCCAGGACACCTAGGAGGCGAATGCCACCTGAGCCGCAGACTCTGTGAAAGGCGAGCCTCCAGGCATTCGTGTTTCAATGCAGAGCTCGGAACAGAGTGAGCGTCTGGCTTTTAAACGTGGGCTGGAACAGGGAGCAGGTGCACAAAATCAACTAAAAAGTGAACGAGCCTGAGAGCCCTTAAGGGGGGGGGACTACAATCATGACAATCTGTATTTTATTTTCCTTAAACAGTAATTCAATTTTTATCTAAACTAGGAGCTATCTACCCGTCTGTTTTTACTTGCCTATCTATGCTTGGAATCATTTTCAGCTATGCCTTGCTATTTTTTGAGTGTGACCACTTATTTTCAGATTTATACAACAGTTTACAACTCAATAAATGAGAGCTTTAACACAAGTTTGCTGTGAAAAGCGTAGGAAAGTGTTATTACAGGGTTGTAAAAACAGCTCTTACAGAAGCTTAGTTAGGTGTTGAGAACTCAGCAAGAAGCTTTCTTCTCACTTCTCATCTTCAATTGCAGATTCTTTATATTTTTAGCTCGTCTTGTCAATAGATCTTCAGCTGAAGTGGGCAGCAAACACTCCATGAATATTCCTCATGAGGTATCCCTGCTTCTTTTCATTGATGGAGAGACTAATCAGAAAGGTTGGCTGTTACATTAAGAAGAGTAGAAACTCTCTAAAAAGTGATTTTCAAAAAGCTTTTATAGTAAAAATGCATATACAGTATATCAATATTCTTTGTTACAGTGAAAGATATTTTAATTTATCATTTACTTGTATCTGAGAATATGAATGTGATGTAATTATATATGACAATTGTAAATATGTAATTATAATCGATGTGTTTTAACTCTGAAGTTATTAACTTCTCTCCTGTAATATCTCAGTGACCAGCTATTTGTATCATTACAGGTTATTTCACAGATATATTAATTGTTTGTTGTGCATGTTTTTGGTTTTATATCAATAAATTGTATATTGTATATTAAGAATCCCTATATGATACTGTAAATTATTTGTATACTCTTACAATTTACCATGATCATTTTTGATTGGAACTTAAAACCTCCACACCACTACACTTTGCTACTGCACAGCCTCTCCTGTGTCACTAACTGCATTGAAACCTCAGCTGTGCCTCACCTCACTGTTAGTCATAGGAACCTGATTTGTATCAGAATACCCATGCTGCTCTCCATGGGTGCTGCAGCTAAAGGTGATATGATTATAAGAGATGCAACAGATGCTGAGCCAAAGAAAATGATGCCCTGGTCTCCCTGCTGCACCCAGGTCAGGATGCCCCACAATTTAACTTGTACCTGTACATAGATGATAGGGCTTGTGTTTTGTACTATATTTAATACTATAGTCTGCTGAGGCTTAGCCTTGAGGCTTTCCATGAGTAGCCTGTGAGAAAATCACCTGGCTACATCTCAATGTTTGAACAGAAAGACACAATTTGTGAGGTCTCTCCAAGCTTGTGTCTCCATAATTGATGCATGTTTCACTTCTATGATACAGTATGTCTACCTCCCTTCCTTTAAGGTGTTGAGATTGATTACATAGTACAGTTTCTAAACTCATATAGAAAGGGAAGGGATTTCACATTACGTTCTCCATTCTGTACCATGGAAGATCTGCAGGGAGCCTCACTTAGCCAAAAAGTGTTATTTCTTCTCCTTTGTCTCATAATATTGTCTGTTTAATTCTAAAACGTGTGTATCTTGATGTCACCTTGAAGTATGGCTGATCTTTTCATATAGACATCAAAACTGAGTTAATACTTCCTAAATGTAAACACTTTGTGATGCCTTTGAATGAAAGGTACTGTGCCAACAATTAATACTTCTACAACTATAACACATGTGTAGAATAATGAGAACAAAGCTAAATGGAATACAAAAAGGATCACTAAATATTAATGATTCTAAACTTCAGCAGTAATTGAAAAACTAAAATATTTAGCAATAACCTGTAGCATGCATATGTATACAGATAGTTACTAGAGTTAGCTTTTTAGGAAAAAAGATATCTTGGGAATTGAGCGGTTATTATAAATTAAGAGTTTGGTAAAAAAATATTTTATTTGGAACCTTATAGACCTTTGCTCATTCATTTTTCTTTTATATTTTAATATTAATATTAATATTTTAATATTGATTTAATGAATTCATTAAAAGAATAGAATTTAAATCATTTTAATTTAAAAGTTAGCACCATAATCCTGTAATATGTACAGTAAGTGAATGCTTTCTTGTTGTTTCTATTTTTTCTTATATACAGGTAAATATCTACTGTTTGCTAGCACAATTATTCTTGTCATGTCTGAGTTTTTTAATTCAAGTGATCAGATGATGTTAGGTCATTGCATTTAATTTTTATTTTCCAAAGCATCAGAAGAAAAATGGTCATAATTGGCCTTAATTATTAGGAGACATCTCATAATTAGCTAGTAGACGTGTTGATTACTTAATTGTTCGGTTTGAGATTGATTGACACCTTGCGGTTATTACAGAGGACAATAAGAGTTCAACCCAGCACTCTACAGAAAATGTGTTATTTACCTATGACTATGAAGTTTACCCCTTTCAAGAATATGAATGATATCTGATTACAGGGGGTGTGGTTGTGTCTAGTGGCACATAGGACTGATCACGCATTCCATTATTATTAGAATTTATGGAACATCTTTATTTAGGTTATTTTTACCCATAAAAGTTGTGTAGAATCATGTAGCTCATAGCTATAATATATGGAAGAAAATCCTCTGTTCTCAAAATACTGACTCCTATCACACAAATAATAGTATAGTAAAAAATGAGAAATGATCAATCTCTGTCTAATCAAAATCAAAACTACACAAATGATGATTTGCTTCATAAAATAACATATTCAGTTTTGAAATGTAATGATGATTATTATAGTTTAATCAATTTGGATGCAAACTGAAGTTTCTTAGGAAGGCAGAACCAAATCAATGTTTTTAATCACATTTTTCAATGTGTGATCTCAAACATTTCAGGATATTTTCCTAGTTAATGCAAATAAACCAAAAAACACAAGACTCGTCTATGCCTTAGAAATTTAATAATTAAAATCCACACTTTCTCAAGTCCCTTGAAACTCTCTTTTCCACAGCACAAACAAATTTTTGCTCATCTTGTACTATAAAGATGGATCAAAAAACTAAAGTAAGATCATTCAATCAACATTAACACAAACAAGCAATAAAAATTGTAAACAATCTGACTTCCACCACTTTTATAGTTTTATTCAGACCAGTGTTTAAAAAATAAAGCAGCTCCCTTCAAACCTAAATTGCAATGCCCAAATTCATCTAAATCCTGGTGTTTCAAACAGCCAATTAATAAGTGAAGATATCAAATTGTACTGTATAAAATACAGACATTTTTCAGACATCATGTTTTAAAATTAAATATTATTATGGTGTTTTCTGTTTTGGTTAGTGATCTGAATATCATCTAATGATATTTAAATCTAAAATAACTAACATATAAGACATTGTACTAATTATACTAAATTGGACTGTGTAATAACTACAGATACATACTATATGAAAATACATATGAAGAACCACTGAATAGTGAAAGACTTCATTAAGTCTCCATTGGAGTCACAGAAATATACATCTTTGTTTAAAATTAAGTATCTATAGTTTGTTTAAATGATTCACTGGGTTGTAAAATTAACATTTAAAAAAGTTAGGATAAAGAGGCATATTTGTACTTTTGAAGGAATTCTGGTATTTGGTTCAACACTGGTTGTAATTATATTGAGCAAGGTATTCCCTGTGATTGTTCTAAACAAACCAGGTGTGTATGGTATATCTACATCAAATTTGTATGTAAAAAAAATATCCATGCAAGCTGTTTTATATAAAAGTATCAGCCAGACAAAATAGCAGTGACCCATATCAAAATGAGTCTTCTGAAAGCACATTGAATACATACAATTTCAAACAATTTGTACTGTATGTCTTGTGTGAAAGAATAATTATAATACCTGTTATTGTACTGGTGAGCAATAAGTTACCAAACTAAGGTAATTTACTTATGCTTTTTTTCATCAGATCTTTTAATAATGTGTTCTGGCATTTTACAAAGTATATGAAACATTCATCTTGTATACAGTATGTTTTACATGTATGATATAATGTAACAGTACAAAAATGCATATTGACGTTCAATATATTCTATGTAAATGTTTTACAAATGTGTATTTTCTAAGAAAACATTCCCTGTATTTTTTGCTGTGCCGTGTTTTTTTAAAGATTTATTTACCTGACCAATGATCAACCATTTTGATGCTCCATATCTCCTGGATTTGAATTGTACTAGTCAAAAATATTGCCCGGAAAAAAAAATCTGTGATATCACAATGTCTCAAAAATAGTAGCCTGTAAAGAATTTGTGGACTGTTTTGTCAGTTTAGAAAAAAAAGTTAGACCTACTGTACCTATAATGTTCTTAGATTTCAGAAATGAAGCAGGGCTGGTCATCTGGAGTGGGAATAAAACAACAGCACAGCATTTTAACAATAAAGGGCTTCACCCCTACTGGGTCCAGTAGCTGCCATCTGTTTCTGATATATCCACTTTCAACAGTTGGGGTCTTTTGGTAATTTGTTTTTTTTATGTTCACAGTATTTTGGGGTAAAACTTTTTCAACAAGCAGTCTTTTCTTTCAATATTTGAGTAGTTTGACCTTATATGTACTGTACTCTATTGCCAAGTTTCACTTGATAATATTACACATTTGGTATTTTAAGATAATTCATCTAATACAAATTTATTTTCTAATTTAAGCATGAACAAAAACTAATGCATTATGTTGTATTGTTAAACGGAGTAATACACAGTAACAAAATCAATGCAATTTAAAACCCATAATGGTCTTCTTGGTAAGGTAAGCGAGCCTAGTTTGTTGTGTAAATTGAGATGTTTATTCATAAAATGAATTCTACAAAGCAGTATGCAAGGGTTTTTTTCCTCTTTAAGATGATAACCTTAAGAGGGGCTATAACATGGTAAGCCTGTTATAACACTATAATAATATGGTAATATAACATGGTAAGCCTGTATAAGTGTTAAACATAAATTATGTGTTTTATTCCCTTATACTATCTTTCTAGTAATGCTACAATAATTGGTAAGGTTTTATCGCCATTGCTACTTACAGTTTCATCTTCTTCCTGTCTTGGTCACAATAGCCTCTCCTTAGTAACACTCGGCATGTCTAGAAATGACAAATAATGAGAAAGGCATTCTTTGGATCCTGGATCTCATCAAGTTTCCTATTCAGATCTACAATGGGAGGGGGTGGTGCTCCTTGAGAATGCTCGAGCTTTCAGAATCATAACCAGTCTTTCAGCTTGACCCTGTCATTACCTTGCTTCCAAGAAAGGTGACACTCATTTATTGGGGTCAACATTCTTGTGGGCCCTTCCATATACTGTAGGTCTGAATGGTTGCTGAGGTGGGTAAAAAAAAACACTTGGATACCACTTTTTTCCTCCCCATCTGCCTAAGGAACTGATTAGCAGTATGCTACAATCTCTGGTTATTGTTTAGCCTCTAGCTGAAAGACGAAAACTGGTGGTGAGCAAATGTGTCTCCCTAATCAAGCAAATATTGAGTCTCCACATCTACAATACCACTGTTCCAGAGCACTGAATGATGGGCCAGCTTTTACTAAATGTGGGACCTGATCAAAGTACAATAACTCTCTCACTTCCAGTTTCTCTTTCCATCATCTTCAGCTTTAGTTCACAAATGTCCCATCTGTGTAGATTATTTCAAGGAGACACGGTTTTCAAAAGAACAAAAAACTTACCAACTGCTACTCAGAACTTCTCGCAGAAAAGAATACCCTTCAACAGGCCTGAGACTCTGAACATTTGCATATTAATTTCTTTGTTTGTATTCATACACAATGCTTTGACACATAGAAAACCTGCTATAGCTATGAAAATTCATTAACACAGAAAACTGGAAGCTTTTGTTTAGTTAGACAGGAAGCATTTAGCCCCATGACCTCATCATGCTAATTGGTGGGTATTCTGTTCTTTGTGGCTCGTCTATCTTTATTCTTTTTGAAGTCCTGTAAGACATTATTACAAAATTAAGAAGGCAGATAAAGCAAACCTGTCCAGTATTAGAAACTCAATGTACTTAAAAGAGTTGTTCAATTCAAGATTTTAATGTAATATGGTATATCAAGCTTTCACTGAAGAAAATGATAAAAACAGTCTACTTGAAGAAAAAGAAAATTGAAAATATTGAATGTACTAGGTTTACAAAAAAGTTTTATAAATGAAATGGTAGAGAGAGCAATGTCAGTTGCCACATGCATACTGTATACTGTATATGCTACTTACTGAATCTGTTTTCTTTCTCACTCTTGATGTTTTATCATGTTTAAATCTAAGAGCTTGCAAATCAATCTTATATTTCTATCTACAAATAGAAGGAAATAAACCAAAAGATCTGAAAAAAATATATTTGTATTAATTAAAGAATCACATGACATCTGCAGAGAAATGAAATAAACTACTTCTGCTATGACAAACACTTTCTTCTATGCTATGAAAAAAAATTCAATAACTCATATAAGTCATATAACATTTCTTTGCTACACTTTTTTCCTGTTTCATAATCCACATGGGTGGTAGCTTTGTCGGAACAGGCTGGCTGTGCTCAGCTGCCAGAAAATGGTCAGCTCTGCTGGAACCCAGCATTGTTTCCAATAACCATGGAAAACTTTCTGATCTTTATTTCTGCATCTCGAGAGATATGTTATGCTGTCAAAACAATTAAGGATTTTAACATTTTGGCTTACATTATGCATATTCTGTATTACGTTACCTTGTATAGGATATATAGCTCATTGAAATACATGTATACCAATAATATTGTAAGTAGTTTTTCAGATTGTGCCACATCTCATGAGATAATTCTGGAAATTATGAAGATCAGTTCAATCTGTAATGCTGTCTTTTTTTAACCAGTGGGAGGCATTGCAGTTTTCTCCATATGACTCAACATGAGTGCATTTCCTACTGTACATGGAAGTTTTGTTACCAACAAAGAAAATGAAATATGACTGTTGGACCATGGCCCTTTGTTATCTACACCTCTCTAACTCTGGTGTTAGGTCTGTTGGTGTTGCATTTATGCAGGAGTCAACAGTAGTTCTTCCTGACCTTGGCACATCAGGGCTTTCCTTTGTCCACTATGAAATAAGCAGTGAAATACTGGGTTCATTATGGTTGGGATCATAAGCATCAGATTAATGTGTAACATTCAGTTGTGTGATTTGCATACCCTAAGGCACTTCTGTTCTGGAACATTACAATTGCCCCATATTGAAAATACGTCAATGCCCCTGAATATTTATACCCACAAAACCACTGCTGAAATACATAACTAGCACTATTACTGTCAAATCCCTCATGCATAAAAGCACTGCATCATATTTCATACAAAAATAATATAATTGAAACTTTACCACTATGTTTTGTATTCATATTGTTACTTCACATCTACTCATGCATGTTGTAATTAATAATTGACAGTAATCAATCTTCAATCTTAAACAGTATACGATTAGCATGTAAAAAACATCCATGTTAGTAAAGGTTTTTGGACCAGAATGGGATACGGTAATCCATATTCATTTGAGAGCTAACCAGAAAATTGCCATTTAATTAACGAAACCTGCAGACCAAGATGTTTTAAAATGTGGTTGGATATGTGTTTTTTGTATACATACAGTAATCATTGTATACTTATCAGATTATGCACATGTTAGACATGTTAAATGTCAGAGTAAAAATAAATCTCAGTCCCATCTAATGAATAATTCATGTTAATTCATGGTCTATACTAAACATACAGAGGTAGACTATTTGGTATTTAAAACAATTCATGTAATATATGATGATTTTCAAAGGTTAACTTGTTGGCTAATGTTGTGTCATACAGTAGTTGGCTAATGACACATCCCGGATTAAACTGACAGGGCCTGGGATCCTGGGCTCAGCCTGCATTACAAAACAGTAGCTTAAGTGTTTGATCCAATTTGAAGCCCCTACTTTACGTTTACTTACTTAAAACTGAACTCAAACAACTTTTCAAAGCTAGTTTTAAGCAAAGACGAAGGTTACACATACAGATAGAAAACAGTCACATACAGATGCAGCCATTCAAAATGCGCGGGCGATACCGCATTATTTTCCGGTACGCTGTACGCAGTCTACCGCAAGCTACCGGTAAATACCGCGAGTTACCGGTAAATACCGCTAGCAAAATAATAGTATCCGGAATTTCCGCAAGGTGGAGCTAATAAAGCTCAACCTCTCATGTTTGAGCTGTAGCCATCAAAGTCTTTAACGAAGATATTAATAATAGTATTAATAATAAATGACCTTGGACAAGCTGTAAACTCAAAGTATTGCCCTGGTCCACATTCTTTTTTTCATTGACCGTCTTTGTAAAAGTAACGCCACAGCATTTCGCAATCACGCATTTTTTTCCAATCATGCAAAGTACAGTGATTCACCATGCCTTTCACATGCTCATAAAAGAGATTGATTTAGGGACATAAACATATTACCGTATGCAAACTGTACTGTATACAGTATGTATATGTATATTTAATGTCTTAACTGTGCCCGTTTAAGTATTGAATATTCATATCTAATTTTACCACTGAAGGGAAATCTTAGTAGCTGAGCATAAAAACAATAGGAGCATACTGCAACGCGTGTGAAGGCCATAAACGATATTAATTTTGGAACATAAACATACAGTATATGGCTGGTCTCGGTACTTTAAAGAAAACATACACGAAACATGGTTTCATTATGACCAGAATCTTGAGATATTTTTAACTTGATTTACAGTATTTGAGAGGTATGTCTTAACACCGATACTACAGTGCTTAAGTACTACTCACGTATATGTTTCTAGGTTTATATTATGCATTTCATACGGTCAAATTACTTTTGAGCAACTAATAAGAAGCGCGAAACGGTATGCGTTTTACTTTCGTTTCGTGCTGGGACCCGTGGATTGATTAGAGATATCAAGTACATACAAGTCATTTTTTAAATGTTGTAGTTCGTCTTGAAAAAATGTTACGAGTACATCATCTATCAACAATTACACAGGTTCTGTTTCCATATTGCGGATTTTGGTTACGTAATATTATTTTCTAGATTTCACGTTGTGAATATATGATTTGGGCAAACAGAGCCGCAAAGAAGTACATTATGGGTTGTTGTTTTTTTTTGCAGTTTTATCTAGAACAAGCGATGCTTAAACCTTTGTCTGATTCTTGTGAAACTATCCACACGACAGTTACAGTACCTAGGAGTTGACTTCAGTGATGTCACTGATGGGATGTTTCTAAAAATCCATCCTCTGTAAAACGTCTTCTCTAGTTGTCCTGCATATGTATTCGCTAATGAAGCTGTGTGTTCTGAGCCTGGATCTCTACATTTCTGTATGAACCAGCTTAGAGGGCTAAAGACAGCTTGTGTTTAAATTGAGTGTAAGGCAATTTATGCTTCTAAAGTCATGGTCAGCATTTTTGTACTGTGCTGTAAACTTGTTCTGTGCCTAGTCACATTATTTTATAGCGTTTTCATAGCGTTATCAAATCTGGTGGCGCTGTGTTAGTTTCCTGACTCCCATGTCACATGGTCTGTGATTGTAACCTGTAATACCGGTTTAATTCGTCACAGCCAGCACTCCGGTTGTAAAGTAGAAGCAGGCGAGATTTCCAGCGAAAAACACCTCCCCCTTCTTCAGGTGTGAGGGTCTTCTGCTCAGAATGAAACGCTAAAATGTAATGTAGGCTCTGAATGGGTTCTGACTTGCTTTAACAAAATATGTTTACAAATCCTTTCACCTGGCATTTTCGTAGTTAGAAATTATGGAACGCTCTGTTAAAAGCAAGGGAGTTTTTATGTCCGTTGCAGTTCTTTTGCAACATGAATATAATTATATCGTTATTAATTTCTTGAGATACGCGATTCCATATTATATTCCCTTTTAATCAAATTCTAAAAGTATGCTTGTTGACTCCGGTATCGCGTTAGTTAAAGACTTCGATGCTTAAAATGTTTAGGGAGAAATGGAATACTGGTGTGTATGTTTTCTTTAAAGTACTGAGACCAGCCATATACTGTATGTTTAAGTTCCAAAATTAATATCGTTTATGGACTTCACACGCGTTGCAGTATGCTCCTATTCTTTTTATGCTCAGGCACTAAGTAAAAGGAGATGCTTCATATTGCTTGACTAATTTTAAAAACTAAGTTAGAAATGCAGACGCTCCCTCGGTGCGCTGCTCTGGTGCGCCGGCTCTTACACAGTGCCTGTCTGCCGTAAGCGTTACAATATACATACCCAACACTGCTTGTACCCATCTGTCATGCAAATAAAACACCTTGAATTGAATTGAATTGAGGGGAGAGGGGGGAATACTAAAGCCAATACTGGCTCAATACCCTCGATGGGCTTTGACGTGCTAATGCGTTGGTTTAACAGTCCGGGTGTGGCAGGCTTCCAATGTCAACTCGACTCGATTGGAAGACAATGAACGTATTTTGTGATATTTAGAAATATAAATTTGTTTGGTGCGAGTGAGGTTTTATTTAATCTCTGACCAAGGGAAACGTTTCATTTTTTCAAAGAAATGTTTGTTAAAAAATAAAGTCATAGTTCTATGGGATTCAATCACAGACCATGTGACATGGGAGTCAGGAAACTACTGTAACACACAGCGCCACCGGATTTAATAACGCAATAAAAACGCTATAAAATAATGTGACTAGGCACAGAAAAAGTTTACAGCACAGTACAATAATAAATGCTGACCATGACTTTAGAAGCATAAATTACCTTACACTCAATTTAAACACAAGCTGTCTTTCTGTATGAACCTCTAAGCTGGTTCATACAGAAAATGTAGAAATGCATTAGCCTGATTATGATTAAAAAACACATAATTAAACACGCGTTTGCGATTTAAATCAGAACACGATTTAAATCAATATAAATGTTTATATTGTAACGCATACTGTCCAGCCTCCATTTCTCTATAAAAATTTACTCTGTTGCACACACACACACAATAGAAGGAGGAACCGCTGTCAGAAGGGAAGATATGTTCAAAATATCGCAAATATCGTTCATGTTGCGATATTTTGAAATATAAAAGTCAATTGATTGTCCATAATATCGCTATTCTATTTTTTCGAAGAAATGTTTGTTAAAAGAAAAGTCCGGCACCAGCTGGATTCGATCACACAACCTCCCAGTTGCTAGTCACGCACCTAGACCAGTCGGCTAGAAGACAGCTCGCATGAACAGGCAGGCGAAAAAGCCCTACACAGCCCTGTCGCAGCACACGAATACCGTTATTAAATTCTTTAGATACGCGATTCCATATTATATTCCCTTTTAATCAAATTCTAAAAGTATGCTTGTTGACTCCGGTATCATGTTAGTTAAAGACTTCAAAGCTTAAAATGTTTAGGGAGAAATGGAATACTGGTGTGTATTTTTTTCTTTAAAGTACCAAGACCAGCTACAGTATATACTGTATGTTTATGTTCCAAAATTAATATCGTTTATGGCCTTCACACGCGTTACAGTATGCTCCTATTCTTTTTATGCTCAGCTACTAAGATTTCCCTTCAGTGGTAAAATTCAATATCTACAACGGGCACAGCAAAGACGTTTTTACTGTAAGTCTTTCTACGACAGACCAACGGACCACGAGTGCCCCTGTCGGTCAACCAATCACGTACTGCGGTGCCACGCGTCATCTTGCGTCATACTGAGCGACGTCACCTGCGGTACGTGTCTGTGACGCGCACTTTGAATGGCTGCATCTGTACAGTAGTTCAAGTAGGCGGCTGTGTCAGCATGCATAGCCTGCAAAGGAACAACTAAAGGGTTATTCCATGCTAAAAAGAGAAGAAAAGAAACACAATGTTTTGACTGTGAATCCTTTTTCAGGGTGACAGCCAAAACGTTGTGTTTCTTTTTTTCTCGTTTCAGCATGGAATAAACCTTTACTTGTTCCAATCGATACATATATCTTTTATCCTGAGTTTCTTGACTGATGAAGACTATTAATCATTTTCCAAGGAGTTAATTAGGCTACATAGACATTTCAGATATACAGTATATCACAAAACAAGGTTTATTATACCATCGCCCTGGGGGCTTTGATAATTTTAATGACCAGGTGCCTGTTCAACACTCAGTAAATTAGCAATGTCAACAGTAAATACAGATCAAAGCCAATTCTAAATCTGGATGTTGAAAGTATATTCAAGATTAACATAAGTTTTTTTGTAGGCATACAAAAAATGAATTATTTCTCACTGAAAGCACATTAACTGTTTTGTTGGCTTACAAATGAGCAGATACAGTCAGGGGAGTAACTCTAGATGGTCAAAGTGTTGCATTTTCAAATACATAAAATTGTGCAATATCCATGAGTAGGCAAAGATTTATATTTTTGATATTGACAAAAATGATTTCTACGGTGATTGAAAAAACAATAAACTATTATGAAAAGAATACATACAAATACAAATATAAACTTGTATTACAGGATATGCACTGTTATTTGTGGGCATACACATAACTACCTAACATACAGTACTTTTTGAACATAAGCAATCTGAAATTGGGATCACAAACCCACGGTGATATTTACTGTATAAATTATGTGTTTTTGTACATGAGATGCATAGTACAGATATTCTATTGTATGAAGTGAAAAATACTTATCATGTTTTATATTACAGTTAATAAGATTTCTGCCTATCTGATGTACTACCTAAGCTTCTGAGATAATAGGTACATAAATGTGTTTCCCAAGAAAGACTGCAAGTTACGTAATTCCTGTCAGTATTTCCATGTGAATGTCAATGTGAAAAAACTATTGTAGGCCTTCAACATTATTTTATTTAAAATAAATAATTGTAACCCTCAAATGTCACAGATATGCCAAGAATATACTTGATATAGTTGTTGATATAGTTTGAGGCACCAGAGTTCTTTATTCTCTAGCACAGCTCTATTTGTTCATCTAGAATAAACAAATATGTATTAACAATGACAATAACATAAACTAAACAACACACTACAAGTTATTTTATTTAAAAAACAAAGTACGTCACAGGCCTTCTTTTCCTGATTTTTTTCTCTCCTCCGGCTTCTCCCAGCCTGTCCTCCATCCTAGTCTGTAAGGATCTAATAAGGAGTTAATTAGGGTAAACCAGAAGATACCTATTGATCATTGTCTCTCTCAGACCACCTCCAGCTCATTAAACACCTCTGCTCCTACTTGTTGCTTAAAAGCTCGAGAAGTACAAATATTACCACTTCAATAGCTATAATTATATTTTTAGGACAGAAAACATCAACAGCAAATGCTACTACAAACCTGAAGGCTGAATATTATAATCAATAAGAATATTATTGTGAATGTGAAACAAAACTGGTCATAATATACAGTACTGTATAATATAACAAGTGACAAGTTACAACAAACTTAGTTTACTCATAGGAAGCTAGGCTTTATTTTCACATGCTCATTTTTGATCACTTCTTGTATACTTTTATTGTATGAATTAAAGTAACAAATTAATAATGATAAATAATATTTTACAATACTGTATACCCCCTTCGTGGTCAATAACTACACATTACTTATAATACACCCATCAGAGCAAATCAGATTTTAATAGAGTTTACAATATTAATTCCTTTCAAATATATAGCACTCCATGAAACTCCTATAACCAAATACAGTTAACAAGTAAACTAGTAAAAGATGTGTATAAATAATCCTATATTAATCAGACTGGATAAAAAGCTTAATCTGACTTTAAAATCGCTGTAAGAAGTGTACAGTATGTTGGTATAGTATGTTCTATAGTCTGTATTTTTTACTGCCATGACTATGATTCAGAGCCGGGTTTTTGGTGAGACTGCTGCTGCAAATTTGAATAATGATGCATCAGCTGTGTTAAATAAAATAAATATATATTTATTTCCCTTATTGTTCTACAATATTGCAGGTATGGAAAATGTGAACAGTTTTTTTCACATAATCTGCGTCTAAATTAACAAACCATCACATATGCAATACATACAGCATTATATGACAGGACGGTACCGGTACAATAGCTAGTACTGTATACAGTATAAATAATAATATCTTAAATATCACCTTTCATGGTACACTATCTCACAACAGGTACTTCAATGGGAGCAATAATCTCTTCGGTCATCAATACACTTCATGTACTGTGTCAATTACCCCTTACAAATGTCTTGAGATCATGTTGTTACAACTATTAACTAAAAATGTTGTCTATTTCAGATAGTATTTAGGATGTTTTAATGTTCCGTCAATATATAATAAATACCCACAAGTATGATGTAGCCTTCAAGACTGATTTAAAGTACTTGGACAGGATTCAACTATTTTTCAATGTATTTTTATTCATTTATTCATAATTGTAACATCAGTGAAACAACATGTTAGCACTAGCAGCCTGTAACTGTCACACATACAGATTGACTTCCTTACACATTCTCAAATTTCTTGTTGAACCCTTTGGATGTGAGAGAAAGAGGATGCCAACATTGTATTGAAGACTGAGTAAAAACTCCTGCAGGGTCTGAAAGAATTGCACTTTTACATTAAAACCAGTGGCTTTCACCTGATCTGGTAACTTAATTTTAGAATATTTAACTGTGTGTTTTGAGTAAATGCTCAATTTTAAAGCATCAGAATATTCATTTTCTGGTCGATCATGCTGTTGATATACTGTACATGTTCAATTTTAGAAGTTAAATACATGTTAAAAGCTGAAATGTGATGTGTTATACCTTTCTTCATGTTTAACTTGTTCCCCTTAGGACATTCATTCCTGTGATCTATACTCTTTGTTTAGCTCACTCTGCTTTCTGCACAAAAGCTTAACGAGCTTATGGTAATTTACAGATCTTTCAGAATATAGAAAACTTTACCAACTTCATAATTTATCTTAATTATTTCCACCATCTTAAAACTATTCCATTATAAATTGTATCACAACTACTGTGTCTAAGTGCATATGATTTTAATTTGCCAGTACTAATGACTGGAACAATTTGCAGAGTAAGCAGAATATATCCAACTTTGCATCAGTTTTCAATTGTTTGGTCACATAATATCTACCTCATCCTTACATTTGTTTACACTGCCTGTGCTGTCTAGTGCTATTATTTGACTGATCATTCTTTTCTTTATTTTGTTGCTTTGTTTCATGTGCTGCAGTGGTATAAGCCCCTTTGCCAGGTCATCACTGTACTGTATATGAACAGTTGTACTCAAATGACTTACTGTAAATAAATACGCATTTTATCATCAAAAATTAGGTGTAATATAAATTAACAGGAAACCATGTTACTACTTTTAGGAGGCATGGGTGTAAAGCAGGGTCAGAAATTACCTTAGTATTTAAAAATGTTATATGCAAACCTTTTCTCAGTTAATCAGTTCTCTAATATATATGAAGATTCAACCTTCCATTTTCAGTGTTGCAGTGGGTCGCATTTTCAGTGGGTCAGAGTCTAACTCAGGAGCAAGGTTGCAAGACAGGACTACACTCTGGATGGAATGTCAGTCCATTGCGAGTCACCCACATAGTTTTTATAAATTATTCTCTGACTGGAGACAATATGCAGGTTACACAGAAGGTTCCCCAGTGGGAAATAGAACCTAAGAGTAAACATCAGCAGTGATAACCTCCATGTAACCATAATGTTATATACTGTATATATACAGTATGAAGACATCATGGCATGAAACATGAAAATCTCACATATTATCTTTTTAAACATTTTGTGCCCTATATTGGAAAACAAAATGTAGGTGCTCATAAACCATAAGATGCAAAGGTGAATTTTATGTATTTTAAGTTCTAGAGACACTTCATAGATAAAATACACTTTCTTCTCTCTTCTTTGAGCTTTTGTGCCTAATTAATAAACTATAATATGTAAGAATTGAGAAGGCACTCCATACAGACATGCTGAATACTGTATTCACGTGTTGTTGTGTTGAATAAGCAGTGCATGCAATAGAAGGTCAAAAATGTAATGTACTAGGAAAGAGCACACTATGATTGCTCTAAAAACAGTAAGAATACAGGTATTGAAGCATGACCATCTGGTGTGAACAAGTTATTGGTTGTGCCTTTCATCTCTACCATTATTGTTTGCCTTTGTAAAACAAAAAAACACACATAAGTTCAAGATTATACAGTAGGTTACATTTAAAACAAATTTATTTAGATTTTTTACATTTATCACAAGCATTATTTTATTATGTGTGCTAAATCATACTGACTTTTTATCGGTATTTACATGCTTGAAAAAGTTCACAAAGCACAGGAGAATTCCTTTCATTTTTGGTGAATCTTCAATTTCAGATAACTGCAGGCTAGGATGTGGTTAGTTGCATTTTTAGTTATTTGATATCATGCAAATGCTAAAGGAAGCTATCAGCATCGAAGCAGATCTATCCCTTTGCAATTCCAAAGAGTGCCCTCCATGCTTTTTTTCTGTTTTGTGACATTCATAATGAAATCAGCGTAAAGGGCTATGTGGGAACATTATTTTAAGCAGACATAGTGTTCAGTGCTGCTGCATAAGCCTGTACACCACTTTGTATACACAAGGTGAAGGCCCCTGTCCAGTGCAATTTAACAGATGTTTTATACACATGTATTTTTGTCTGGGAATTGCTGATGAGAAGGCATTAAGTTGTAGGGTGTAAGGAATAGACTAACAATGCAGAGATACTTTTCTCTTTATTTCATCTTGTTCTATGACAAAAACATTTTTTTTAAATCATTTTTTGAATTTATTAGAGGTTATATTTAGCATGATTTTAATGAAAATCTTTCATTACTGAATTCAGCTAATTAAATTTCTGTGAAAATGTTCATAGTATAGTTTTACTGTAAATTCCAACAACTTCTAACTTCCATATAGTTTTACAATATAAGTGGTGCTAAAGTATACTTAAATAACATAAGACTTCTGATCCTGATTTTGAAAGGGCTTAAAAGTCTATTATAATAATCAATGAAAAATATTCATTTAGAAGCTAATTAAAACATCGTTATTTAAAACAACATAGCAAATTATGGTGAAAGTATTATATAGTGTAGGTACTGTTCTTTAAAAGGATTTAAATTTTCTATGTGACAAACCTATGAAAGAAATCTCCACTGTAAGATGGTAATATTGCATTAGCAGTGAAATAGAGAACAAATATGTACAGACAATAAAGCTAAACTAAGTTTGATTTAAATGAGGACACTGATCCTTTATCATTTATATAGACAAAAAAATTAATTCAAAAGCTCTACTCAGTGTTTTGTAAAGTTACTTTAAAAAAGTAATACATTACTTGTTAATAAATTAACAAGACACTGGAGAAAAAAATAAAAATTAAGTCACAGTGATTTATGTAGTATGTGAATAGTTATTATGTAATGTAGAATGTTATCTCTTGGAAGTAATTTCACCCAATGTCTTTCTAATTCAAAAAGTAATAGTTTCCACAAAGAATTTCTGACTGTAATGGATTTCATTTCTAAAGTTTTAAAGTTTAAGTGGTTCTACTTTAGTACCAAGAAAAAAATCTTACATTAAAATCACAACTTCATGTTAGTTAAGCTTAATGTTTCTCAGTCAGATCAAGTGCACTATTCATCTCTTCCCAAAGTTATTTTACTTGCACAGCTGAAAAAAAAATAAAAATAATGTTACTTACAGAATAATGTGAATTCCTAAATTCTAAAACAGTCAATATCCTATTTTGGCAGTTCTGTAGAACATACTGTGCAATGCAGTAGTATAGTAGTACAATATATTTCATCTGTACATTCCTCTAATTTATTTACTACATATCTTGTACTGTATATTTTGGTGTGGTATTACATTAATGGGACAATTTCAATAATGAAAACATTTATATTACTTGAGAAGGAACACACATTTTCTGTATAAACCTTTGGTTGTCTTAGGATACGTCTCCAGTTGCATAATATTCCTAGGAAAATGACAAGACACTTTTTTTTCTGATACTGTGACCTTTATAATGAAATAGGTCTTTCAAAGATGGAGTTCAATCATGACCATTTTTTTCCAAATCCCATTTAAGCTGGAGTCCCTGTGCTGCAATGATGCAACAATGCTCCCACCTGCCATATATAATGACAAATTCCAGCTTTACCAGCTAAACTTGCCAGTTAACTGAGGCCAGGGCATAAACGAGCAATACAGGATATGTAGTTCAGGTGGGTAGCTGCGTCAGCATGCGTAGGCTGCAAAGGAACAAGTAATAGGTTTATTCCATGCTGAAAAAAAGAAGAAAGAGAACACAACGTTTCGGCCGTGGAGCCTTCTTCCTGGAAGAAGGCTCCACGGCCGAAACGTTGTGTTCTCTTTCTTCTTTTTTTCAGCATGGAATAAACCTATTACTTGTTCCAATACAGGATATGGCCAACACAGCAGTCACTGTATTTGTTTAGCATTGTAATCCATTGTTGGGTATCTCTAAATATTATTTTCAAATGGACTTATGTTTAGCACAGAATTGTTTAACTGCCTAGTGTTCCCATATATCTGATATACTGTTTATAAGCCATGTAACAGAGGCAAATGTAGATACAGTATACAGTAAGTGTCGAGGACAGACTGACTTACCCTTCATGTCTTGTTTCAATATCTTGATCCCATTAGATCAAATGTGATCTGAAAGGACAAATATAATGCTGAGCTTTGGTTTTTCTCATTGGCCACACTGCAGAGCTCTAATTTTACATTAAAATCCCCAAAACTCATCTTTGTTTACTAATGTTCAACTAATGGTATAGCTTTGAATCCTATGGTTTTAAATATTACATACTTTAACAGGGTGTTATCATTATTTCATTTCACTGTTAACCTCATGCAATTGTAATAGACATTCTAATAGAAAACATCGGTAGGACGTCTCAATCCAAATCATCTTGACTTCCACTTGTCTATGTACAGTATATACAGTAAGTCTCGCACAGGGGACTTCCCATCGCCACCCCATCTACACCTGCAGTCAGTCCTTAGCTCAGTCTTCACAATACAGAGCTGAATCTGGGCAGACAATTCCCTAAGACGGGCTACACCAAATATTTTCTGCATATCTTGTCTCTCTCAGATGTATTTATTTTATTTATTTATCTAAACAAGCTATTGAAATATTTGTTTGTCTATTCCCTATTTCTACCTGAAAATATACAGGTTTCCAGTTGCAGCTAACTCATGTTTCAACTAAAATTACCCAAAGTGAATCTGTTTCCATAGTTATAATATATGGATAATGCTTAGTAACATGGAAAACAACAATTGACCAAGGACTGTGCTGCCTGAAAAAATATATGAGGATAGATATTTGAACAACTGAATGATTTTTTAAACATTTTTGTACTTTAAAATTGTTATCTATTCAGTGTTGCCAACATATAATCATGGATGTTGAAGAATGTTGAAGAATTAACAAACTAAACATTGCAACTGCAAATTGGGGCTATATTTTTAGCACAATTTTGTCATTGTTGTATTGAAACAGTACAGGGTATCTGTAAAATGAAGAAATCATTTATATTTGGTCCAATCTAGCTTTACAATTTTCTACAGAAAAGATGACTCCTTTGAAATGGTCAAAGCAATTGTAATAAGGAAAAGTTTTTTGAGATTGTAGATCACTAACTTTCATGTTATATAGTATATAGAGCAAAGTATACTGTAGGCTTTCTGGGCTATAAATTAAATCAATGTGTTCATCTGGTAAACAAAAAGAAGAAAACTGGAAACCGGCTATCAAGGACATTTTTTGTAATTTATAGCCGACAGACAAGTCCACGTTTCTTTAAATCATAAGCGTCTTGACAACTGTCATGAAGGATTAAATTGGTCCAATTGAGCTTTAGGTCTTAACCTCATATAAAAAGACCTGATAAACCTTCTTTTGACATGCCTTGACATTGGTACCTTTGATATACTGTAGATAGCCCTTCCCTCAGACCTCACCTGAATATGGGAGGAGGGGGGTTTATATAATTACACAACTTTCCCAGTTAGAATTTTAGTTATTAACTATTTTAGTTAACAACTGCAAGGTGATTATTTAGGAAGACAGAAATGGGGACCCAAAGTTTCCCCACGGTGCAAATACAGTGAAAAACAATGAACAGTGGACACTGCACCGTGAACATCTGCTCAGAGTATGTGTTCCAATAAACTGCATGTAAAATATCCTGTGGAGCTCAGGACCCATTGTCCAGTTATAACCTCTAAGTATGAGAATATAAGTATAACTATTCATTTGCAGGAAGCAAAATAGTATTGAATTCTGATGTATACTGTATATTCAGAGCTTCCTAACATGGCACTTTTACTACATGATTATATTTATTTTCAATAAGATCGCTGGTGCAAAAATAAATAAAATATTTAACATTCCCTTCTAAAAAGGAAAGTATGTGACAGATATTTGCATTTAAGTGCTAATAAAACTAAAGTTTAAAAATACAAATTACCACTATGCTACAGTAGCTTACAGGAAGGACATTCATATTGTCAACACAAATATCTTGTATTTTTGTTTGATATAATATGTGCTTTATTGAAAAAAACAAGGTTCTCCAGAGACTCCATATGTGTAGAAGACAATTTTGAATATTTACTGTATGTTTGGAAACAAACATGAAAGTGTTGTGGTAAATGTCTCCCGTTAATGCCTCTTGTAGCATGAATGCCTACAAATCCGCAAAGTACCAATAATGCTGGACTTTTTTCAGAAATGTAGTTTCTTTGTATTATATACTGGAAGGAAGGTATTTCCTTTTAATAAAGATTAAGTATATCCAATATACTGTAAATCTGATGCAGGACTATAAATAAATCTTACCAGATATACAGTATTACATCTTGAGGGCATTGAGCCCCTTCAGTTCCTACTTGATGAACTTTCACAGCAGTGAAGAACATTAAAGTTACATTTCTACCCTCTCTAACCTTTTAACTCTATTAAAAAATCCTTCTGAGTTAATTAATATGTGAAGGTTATAGCAGCAGTACATCAGAAAATGAGCTTGTATAAATCTTCTCTCACAGAACTGCCTGATCATATTGCACAATGCTGGCCAGTTATAGTTGTTTAACAAAAGACAATACGACAACTATCAAACTAGCAATGTAGTGTGAAAAAAAAAGTATTATATGATATAATTGCAAAAAATATCTGTATCTGAGGATGAGAATAGCTAATATGCCAAACTGAAGTTAACTTTGAAAATGGAAAGAATATTAAACCAAACAAGTAGTACAGAACAACATTTGTTTATTCATTAGTTATGAACTCATAATTGTAAAAAAATTCGAATTTTGCTTAAATAAAAGAAATAAAGACCAATTGAATGTAAACTCATATGCCAAATCTGAATTTGATCTCAGGTCAACAGAGCAAACACTAAAAAATACACAACAGTCATACAGTGAAGCAGGAAGGGTTGGAATATAAGGTTAATGAGTTGCAGTACTGCTTTTGGTGCAATAACATCTGCATTGTGGATCTAGTAAAAGAAAGTCAACAGAATTATACAGCTAGTTTCTTTAAAAAAATCAATCCTTATGTTGTTTCCACATCTGGCATAGGCATATGTCACGCAAAATAATATATGGAGATCACTGTTCATGAAGGAGTGTTTATTTACAATCGTTTTCAAAATGTTGCTAGAAAACTTCTTCTGAAAGTCATTCCTGAGGGGTTTGTTGTAATGTTGTGGCCAGTTACAGCTGCAAGGTTGGTGATGCATCAGAGTGCACAAGTGACCAGAGGGTGCCAAAACACCCAAGGAGAATTGAGGGCTAGGATGCTCTGGGAGAAAGGGAAAATGAAAACAGAAAGGTTGCCATAGAATAATTCATTACTGGCCTAATTAATTAATGGGCTGAACAGCCCAAGCCGGTCAATAATTAGAAGGGAAATGGTAAAAGCAAGATATAATTGTTCAGCGGGGCAAGGAAGGACCCAGATGGTCAGCAAGAAAAGAAACCAAGTGAAGCACAACAGTCCAGGTACTGCCGGTTGTCTGCATCCCTGGCAGCGGAAGAGAGAGGCTAACACAGCAAATTGCCAGCCCCAGATTAGACTGCTCATCCCAGCCCACCGATCACAGGCCGGCAAGCCCACAGGCCAATGCGCTGCACAGGAAAACAAGTCTCCTCAGGGCATTGCTGTGCTTTACCCCAGGGGCTTACTGACTGGAGGACTTACCAAGCTGGCAAGGCATGAAACCCCCGCACAGTGGTCCAGCCAGTTGGCCCAGGAGCCAGTGAAACAAAGAAGGCGCACACCCTTATGGGGAGTTTCTTCCAAATCCAGGCCAAGCATGTACTGTCAGCACGGTCTCCCAAGTTCACCCTTTCACTAAAGCACCCAGGTGCAAATGGAATGAGATACGTAGGCGTCCTCTAGACCAACTGGGGTAGACATGTGCAAAGGATGGGAGACAAGGACCTGTCCTAAAATTCCTCTCAGCTCTCAGAGCTCTGAGTCAGCACTGGTACAGGACTAGTCCCAGTCTGAGCCTGGGAACAAGAATCTTCAGAGAGATCATGCTAACAGGGAAATGCTCTCCAGACAGTGTGACTGTGTGGACATAGGATGCCTGGCTTCCCTGGTCCTGGACAGCGGAAGCTGCCTCCTTGATGTGGGGCAGACCCGTGGGGATGGGAAGCCAACAGAGAAGAAGTCCAGGATTCCCAGGGTAGAGACCAGGTGCCTGTATGCATTCCGGGTCAGAGGCTGTGGTGAGCAGTGAAATCTGGGAGTGTATTGGAATGTGAATGGAGAAGCAGGGCTGCACAGGGAGAGTGTTGGGGTCCTGGACAGTGGAATCTGCCTACTGGATGTGGTATAGAACCACAGAGATGGGAAGCCAGCAGAAAAAAGTCCAAGATTCTCAGGTGCCTGCATCCAGTCCAATTCAGAGGCTCAGCTGCGAGAGGTGAGTGGTTAGCATTCAGCCATGGAATTGGGCAGCCTCAGCTATGGAGTGGAATCCTGTATCGAGCTCCCAGCAACAAAACGGAGGACGCTCGGGTATCTCAGTCTTGGATGTTGTAGAGCCCCGAGGGAGAACGGAAATTCTACTTCGGAAAGGAGTCTTGCTGTCAAAAACCAAAGACAGGGGGGCAGACGGGCTTCAGGATCCAATCACCTGAAGATGCCGCTGAGGCATCTTCCTGGGGAACTGGAGAACAGATGAGACCAGGAAAAACTGGGTAAAAATAAAAACAGAACTGAGAAAAAGTGCGGACATGAAAACTGAAAGGGGGTTAAAGGGACAATGACAAAGCTCTGTGGAAAGTGGGTCTCTGGTTTTAATTGAGTAATAAATAGGGAATGGAACAATCAGTGATTAAATGCAGATCACTTGAAGGGAATCCAGTTTATGCAGCAAGCCTTGGAAAATTATGTTTGACTATTGTGTCATAATAAAATGGGGGTGGAGTAGGCGGTGGTAGCATGTTAATGTGTAAGGTTAAGGATATAATTTCTATCACTCTATCTGTTATTTTTGTCACTACATTTGTATTTAACATCTGCTTTGTATACATTTAACACAGTATTTGTTCATTTTTTATGTGCTTATTCCCTATAATAATAATTATTTCCTATAATACACAGTATGTGGACTACAGTTTTCTGCAAAAAGTGCTAGCTGTTGGGATTTTTTAATGAAGGGAATAAAATATATGTTGTCATGGTACAGGAATATCATTTGTAATGGTGTAATGGCAGACAATAACAAAATAAAATAAAATGTTTCTGACAAACTCAACTCAATTTGAAGCAGTTTCATAATTTTAACTGTGGTTCACTTGAATACTTACAGTATGTTCATCTTATGAAACCTTAGCTGATTTACAGTTTTCCATGTTCTGTACTGTTGCAGGTCTCTTTGTATGTACAGTACATAGCAAAGGAAAGCTTAACAGTTCGATATTATTTTTGATATTGCTGTTGACACTACAATGACAACCTCAGGGTAGGACAAGGTAGGGATTATAGTGCCTCTAACATTACTGGTGATGTGACCCCATACCAATGTGACTGGGATTTTGATGGAGGTGTATTTACACATCTTGGGGAAATACATGATACTAATAACAAAATATTTGTGCAATGTTTGCTTTTACTTGTAAGGCACACTGCACAGTGTTTCCCTACCCTAGAAGTCTGTTTATACCTTCAGCTGGCAGGACTCTTTAAAGTTTTATAACATCAGCGATGATAAGCCAATGTTGAATATTTCATAGTGTTGTACTGATAAGAAGACAGGCCTCCTGCAAAAGTCTGTGAAATTGTTACTGAGAACACAATATAGAACAGACAGCATAAACTAGCACTCACAAAGGAGGCTGCAATTCTGTGCAGTTGTTTTATTACAATTTTGAGAACTCTATTGCAGTTGATGTTTACAAAGATATGCCATTGATCATGGAATGATCCATTGAAGGAAATAGCCCTTATATACAAGTTTAGGCTAAAGGCCAAGCTGACATATCACAAAATGGCAAACTTATACAGTATGTTATCTTATTCTTAGGACTGTAAGAATACAGTAGCTGTAAGAATTTCATTTTTGCTTGCTTCTCCCTTTCAGAATTGTTTAGGTTCAAAGACTGTACAGAAAAACAGCTTCATACAGATTTACTGGAACAGATAAACCATTAAGTTTATAATGGTTTATCTGTCCCATAATGATATATAATAGTTACTGTACAACTGGGGGTCCTATCTCAATGAAGATGGCAGCCTAAACCACATTTTTATAATCTTCTAATAAACCTCTGATTTCTTCAATAACCAGTACATAAATAATAAAGCCAGTAAAAGTCTTTTCAAGCTTGTTCCTGAAACCATTGACATACTGGCATGCCAGTGTGAACCAGGATGGCTGTCTGACCACCATTTTCATCTCACAAATTAAAATACTGCTGTCTTGGGAACCAGTTGTCTGTACCAGTTGAGTTCAAACTCATCAGATTTTATCAACAACCAAAACTGCATCTGACTTCTGTAATTTTCATGCCTCCATAGTATCATGACTGCTTGGCTAAATGTAATGTTAAAACAAATCTTGGCAGTTATCATTCTAGTGACCGAAGAGAATGTAGTGAAATACGTTTTTACATAATAAATATGAATGCTCAATAACTGTAATAGATATCTACCTCCCATTGGATTTGCAAAAATCTAACTATATTGTGGGTACAAACTCAATTGAAACTTGAAGGTTTAATCAATGTTAAAACCTACTTCACAGTTGTGCATCACAATCTGCAGTGGTGTGTTGTGCCAACACTGGGTTATTATGTGTTTGATGAAATATGGCCCTTGACATAAGTTGGTCCTGTCTAAAAAAGGTTAATTCCGAACATACAGTAGAAGATGAGATCTTTCTTGATAGCCTTCAGAACTGCTTGCAGTTGGACTGGTTTAATTTAAGTTTAAAGTTCTTATTTAATTAATGGTCTGCTTTGATGTATTACAACTTTGAAGTAAATGTGTACACTTCTGCATAAAACATTTTGGGATTGTTAAGTGAACAAATTTGGAATTGTTAAAAAAACAGTACAATACTTAGATAAAAGCTTTTTTTTCATAGAATGATTAGGGGTGTGCAGAATTAAGTTGTTCCAAATATTTTTCCTTTAAGTGTATCCTTAAACTGCCATTTCTTGTTAAATGTGGCTAAACATTAATCACACAACTGCAATTATGTTCTACTGCCTGCAGTCTGCCAAGTGCTTTTGATGTTAAAAGAAATAAATTACGTTTAATCTCTTCCAAATTTAAGTAAAATAAATGTAATGTATATGTAAAATCAAATAATTGTAATTGTAGTTATGAAAATGATACAGTAAGTACAATTGAATGTAATATTGATAGTTTGTTTTTTGTGTTCACATGACATTATTTATCTCAATAGGATGATGCAAAATGCTCCCAAGGACTGTCAAAAGCATTAAAAAGCAAACAATTAAAATAACCTTTTAATTAAAAGCAAACTGGAGATTTTACACACGTAATATCCATATTACGCAATGTAAGAGCTAACCACAATGGAAATTTCTCAGTTCAGAACTGGTCATAAAGAACAGATAGGAAATGTATTTACCAGTCTCTAAAGCTGTTGGTACTTCTCAGACTGTCTGGGCATAATACATACATTTCTGTAATACTTCGGCTTCTACCCACAATAGTCAAGCAGTTCAAGAAGTGGCCAGACATTTTAATAGATTCCCGACTTTAGCATCTGCCTAAAACATATTTATACAGAATGTTACAAAATAAATAGGAAATGTAATCTCAATCAGTACACAAGAGATCTGAAAATTCGAAGATAATGCCGCAGCTAAAGAAAAAAAGCACTGTTACACTTTATATAGATTGATGTTGTAAGAATATTGAAAGATGTCAGTGAACATAATCCATTTGAAGGGAGATAATTTTTTTAAATTGCAAATGGGGTATTCATTTTTGGTTGTACTTAGTTGCTTTAGAGCCAAGATTAGTACATTTGCTTTATTGTTGTTGTTGTTTTTGGTGGTGGTGGTGCTTTTGTTGTCGTAGTATTACCAAAGAGAAACAATACATTTACATTGTCAAATTGTTTTTTTTAAATTTGTAAATATTTTTTATATTTTCACAAAGGATTACAGTCCATTTAGGATTATAATATCTAATTTTCATCCAGATTTTGCAGCTGTTAACAAAATATTTTTTAGAAGTTCAGGTGGGTAGCTACATCAGCATACATACTGTAGGCTGCAAAGGAACAAGTAATAGGTTTATTCCATGCTGAAAAGAGAAGAAAGAAAACACAACGTTTCGACCATGAGGCCTTCTTCAGGTGTGAGAAAGACAGGGCAGTAAGAAATGGTAATGTAGCAGGAGAACAGAAGCTGGAGAGGAGGAGCGGGAGCCGGGAGCAGGGGACAGACAGTTTGTAAGTTTCTAAGATACAAATTTCTAGATAATCATTTGATTATACAATATTTATGCCATTTAAAAAAGTAGTAGTTAAAAAAAAGTAGTTACAAGAATTAAAACCCGCTCTCACCTTGTTGTTCTGGTTTCTAAAAAATACAAGATGATATTTTCATACTTTTAGACTCTCTTGCCTAAGATATTTGAAATGCCACGACTTTCTATAGATACCAAAGCACAAGAAGCTTTTTGTTGTTTCTTTCTTTTCATCATTGCGTATCTGGATACTTCCATTAGGACAGTTTAATAAATATTTTTATCACTATCAGTAGTAAATATCTGTTGCAATTTTTTTCTCATATTTCACTGTAGTCAACTTGTGCAAATCAAAAACATTTGAATCTTTGATTCTGGTTGGCTATACCAAACAGTTTATTGGACTTAATTTATCTACAGTAGATGCAAGACACCACAGAAAGCAAATTGCAGAGATGTCAGATGATTGGTAATGAAATGTAAAAGAGCCTAATGGAATGAATATTCATGGACCCCTTCTGTGAATGGAGCCACCTATAGCTGTCAGACCACTTCACGCAGTGCTCCGGAAGTGGGGCTTTCAGCCATCCGAAGAGGATTTTGATTATTCTTGCTCAAGCGCTTTTCATCAGCAATCAAATATAAGAGAAAACATTCCTTTCCAATAAAACTCATTAGGAAGCATCTGTCAATGACATTTGAGGCAATTATAGCTGTTCTGTCAGGAAAGAGCAACGTGAATAAATGAATAAAATAATGAGTTGTCCATACCCTTCAGTAAGAAGATAGCCCCTGTAGCCATCTGGCTAAATTAGTGATTTTACATTTAGGGCCTGCAGGTAATTTCTCCCCCTCAAAGCACTATATTTTCAGAAGGATAGCAAAAATGGTTCTACCACTTTCTCAAAGCTGTTTCAAGTTTATATAAATTTCAAAAATTTAGCCTGTTTCTTTTTTTATTCTGTTCTCATCTAAAGCATAGCAGAAGTTTCTGGGATTACGTCACTTTAGACATTAGAATGACCCTTACTTGTTAAAGTCAGTGTATACATCTAAATGATGTTTTTCCTCAGTAATAAGTTATTGTTTGACTTATGTTTTAAGGATATATACTGTATGTGTATCTTAGTACTTCAGAAGACTGAGCTGAGGGTACAGTTTTTTTTTATTCTGTTGACCCTGTGATTTAGAAACATTACTGATGTACATATCAGTAAACTGGACATCAGCAATACAAAACCAACAGCTGTGTTCATTATGCTAACAATGTAGTCTACATGCTACTTTAATATACACTTATTACTGTGTGGACAAGAAGACATAAACCAAACTGAGATATACAGATACAGCTAACTAAAATGTGCCAGGTGTCAGTTGGTATGCCATGTTAGACACTGCAGTATTACGGACAGCAGAATGTCATGATTTTTTTTTAATCTGATGCAGGGCTGCACTACTATGTAAATCTGCCAGGGGGTGTGGTGAATCTTTAAAGGGTGTCAGATTTGAATACATTGAATTAATTGAATACAATATTACATTGTTAGAAAGGATGTTGTTACCAAGTTGCTACTGTACCTCAATTCCAAATAAGATAAGTTACGATACTATACAATGCTAAGTAATTATTGTTTTTTAATTGCATACAGTACTCAGGATTATTAGTAATTTGTATGTATAGTAATTATAAAACATATTTTAATTATATATTTTAAATATAAAAATATATTATGCATAGTGACTATAAAAACACATTGTATTTAAAAGCAAATAAACATATATAACATATTTAAATTGCTAATATTACAATTTGCTGTTGAGGTACAGTATGCACCACTTGAAACATTTTAAGCGTATTGTAATGATCACTTGCAGAACAGTGGTATAAATAATAGTGCCTATATACTGAACTGGATATGACACCTGTCACCTTAGTAGTACTAGTAAGGACTTATTAGAAGAAATTACATTACAAATATTATACTCGCCGAACCATGTTTATTGTTATTATAATGTCACTTTGATGTGTTATTGGAAAATAAAACTAATCTTTAATTAAAGAACTGCTGTCAGGATTTCTCAAAGGGGTGAGTTGTTGGACCCTGTGCAAAGCCGTGAGGAAGGTAGTACGAGCAAAAGTAAATCCAATATTCCAAATCCAAGTCGTTAGGCAATAGCGAAGTCGAAAGTAGGAGAACCAGGTCGGGTAGTCAAAGGAGTCAGGTCAAGAATAGTAGCGCCCACAAGAGAAAGCTGTGGAAGACTTCTCAATAGTGAATGTAGGTAAGCTGGTGAAGGGTGTTTAAATATTGAAGAGAGAGAGATGTGGTTGGATAATTAGTTCCTGGAAGAGCGTGTGTGGAATTTAGCACGCGTGGGAATGCCAGGGCACTTACAACTATTAAGCCAGCTAGAGAGCAAACTCTTCTCAATTTTCAAACACTGCATTTTTCCCTGGGTGACTATGCGGATGTTATACAGTATGTCGTGCTTGTTCTCCCACTCATTTCCCGTCCCGATTTATTAGATTCTGCTGGCTTTTAACCTTAGTTCCACACAATGCACTGTACTGTAGATTTCTGATTAATTTTTCAGTAAAATATCCTGTATGTTCTTCTCAGTTAAATATTGATAAGCCTCCAATACAAATTGTGCTGTATAATAGTGTGAAACACCTCCATTAGCTGGGCAGCTGCTAATTGATTGCGGTACATATTGTTTGGTTATGGTACTGTAGCAGCTATGGAAAGGGCATTTTTTCCTGAATTTCAGAAATTATACTGTACTGTAGTATTTCACATAGATGTACTAATCTGCCTTTCAGTCATGCTGCCCTGCAGGCCACTCAGGCTTTAGTATATATTTTGACTACTTGCTATGATATGGGGAGACAAAATCTTGTAAGTGGTAATTATAATTCATCATATCTAAAATATGTTTTTAATTTTAAAAATTGTGTATTTCAAACTAAACAGGAAGTGTTTTCATGCCATTAATAACTTTTTAACTACATTTCCCAATATGCCACACAGAATAAAGTATTCTGTGATGTAATATCCATGCTGTACAGTACATCAACTATAGTATTAACAGCTTTCTAATCCTCTTTTCAGACCAAAAACCGTTAGTAGGTAGTCTATTTTATATGTTTAGGTGGGTAGCTGCGACAGCATGCGTAGGCTGCAAAGGAACAAGTAATAGGTTTATTCCATGCTGAAAAAAAGAAGAAAGAGAACACAACGTTTCGGCCGTGGAGCCTTCTTCAGGTGTGAGAGAGACAGGGCAGTAGGCAAAGGTAAAGTAGCGGGAGAACAAAGGTTGGGAGGGAGGAGGAGTGAGAGGCGGGAGCAGGGGATAGAAAGAGGCCAATCAAGAGGTGTGAAGTCAGAATGGGTGCAGAGAGGTGTAAAATGAAACTTCCAATGAATGGAGAAAATTCAAAAGAACAGTAGTCTGTTGTTAAGGTAAGGGAGAATGTGTGATCCTAGCTGCAGAATAATTTTAGTTTCTGTGGTCTTTCTGATGTATGAGTTCGGAAAACCGTCTTTGAGATCACAGATGGAGAGATTAGAGTGGTCGTGGCCGTCAGAGGTGAAATGAGAAACAATGGGCTTGGAGAGATCTTTAATCTTCACAGCCCTGACGTGTTCTCTGAAGCGGTCTCCGAGACTCCTTCCTGTTTCTCCAATGTAGATGGCTGGGCATTTACTGCAAGAGATACAGTAAATAAGGTTGCTGGAGGTACAAGATGCTGTCTGGGTGATCCGGAATTGTCCTGAGGGGCCTTGAATGAGTGTGGTGGTGGCTGTGTACTTGCAGGTGATACAGCGAGCTCTGTTGCAAGGTTTATATGTTTGTATAACATGTAAAGTATGCTTTATTTTCAAGAAGTATCATTATTAGATGAAGAAAAGAGATTAAATGAAGCTACCATTTTAGCAACATTTAACACAACACAAGTGCCACTTATCAAACTTCTTAAAGCAATGATGGGCTGCAACTAGCATTCTGAAAAGAACTGTAGAATAAGGCTATGCATTTTCTGCTTCTCCTGACGCAAGTTTTCATTCAGTACTGCAACATTGCAATGTTGCAATAATAGAAATACTGTACAAAGATACTGGTTGCCAAATACAAAACCAACACAAGATCGGGCTGGCACACGACCCTTCACATTATTACCAGTGATTCAATCTATTTTGCTCAATTGTTTGTTTAGGTATTCAGACATTCTATCACTAGAATGAACTGCTGCCTCACACACAAGATGGTAGAGAGAAGGATCAAATACACAGAAAAACAACATAGTCACGTTGCGAGTAATTTCCATTCTGAGTTTTGTTAAAAAGCACTTAAAAAGAGCTTTTACCATTACTGCAGCTTTCGCTGCTTTCAAGGTGAAAGTAAATAATGCCCATACACCTTCAATTAGATATCTATTTTTCTTACTTCTATTACTTTTCCTGTCAACTGCCATCCTACAGTAGCTTCCCATTCTAAATTAGTTTAAAAATGTGTTACTCAGGCACACCTGTGCTGATAATTCAGGAGGAACAAGAGAATCCAATGAGTTCATTAATCAGAACCAGGTGCATATACTGTAATTACAATCATTTGTACACAAAAAATAATTTAGCTCGTCCTAAATATCTTTTTATTTGTGATTTTATTGCTGTATTTGCTTGAAATGTATGTTATGTAATAGACAGCTTGAACTGGGACCTGAAGTCATATATCTAATAACACGCTGTATTCTCATGGGTACTAGATTTGCAGTCTTTCAGATAGCCTAGCTAATATTAATCAGGGATCCCCTGGAGGCTAGGTTACCTTATCCATAGTAATCATGCAATTTCCTGTTACATTATATTGTGCTGTAATATAGTTCCTACAGGTGATTTTTCTATCCAGTAAAGAGATATTTTGATTATCTTTGGTGATTGTGTCATGACTATCATTCTTTAAGCTCTCTGTTTGTGTAGCTAATTAGTTTTGGAGTTGGACAGCAAATTAAATATTAAATGATGTGATGACATCTGTCACTTTTGAACAAACAAATATTTTCACTGAAGTAGATGGATGGAGTGATTTTGTTTATTGAAAAAAATGAGAAACTGAAAAGGCAGGGCTCTGAAAGTAAAGTATCTGGTAAAACACCATGATTACCCAAGTATTATACCCATAATTTAATTATTAACAGAATAATGAATCATGATGTGCTTATTTTTTCCTTTACTGTATGCAACATGTATAGTGACAGGGTAGTGCAATAGTTACAGTAGCATTGCTGCCTTGCGGCACTGGGGCCCTGGGTTCGATTCCAGACCCGGGGTGCTTCTGTGTGGTACATGTCATCCCTATATTGGTGTGAGTTTCCTCTGGGTTGTCACGTTTCCTCCCACAGTACAAAAACATATGAGTCGGTTAATTGGCGTGGCATGAGTGTGAGCATGTCTGTGTTTCTGTCTGCATGCCCTAAAATGGCGACTGTACCGTGCCCATTGGTTGCCAGGATAAGATTCTGCTCCCCCTTGATTCTGAATTGAAAGAAGTTCTTAGAAAATGGGTGGATGGGTGCAACATTTCTCTAAGTGCAAAATGTTAGCGGAGTTATTGCATTATTAAATCATTAAATCTGTAATTTGGATATAGTTTTTCAAAAATAATGTTTCTTTATCAGATCTTTTGAACACCACAGAAATACATTCTTTTTATTTTACAAAGAATTAACAAGAATATTTGCACATTACAGCAGAAATACACATTGCAAGAATTTAATTCTATAGGTGTTTAATTAACTTGGCACCATTGATGGTCACTGGAAAGATAAAGAAGCAGTAAGACTGAGGGTATTATCAGATTTGGATTTGTTTACAGCTTTATTAAGCAGAGCCTTCTAATACCTGATGGGGAGGTTGTTGTTTTTTTCCTTTCCTTCTCTCCACATCAGCAATCTAAGACAAATGTTCAATATGTCCTAATCCTGGTTTATAACTATCATCTTAATTACAGTTGGAACATTTCTGCAGGACACATTTCTGCCTTATGTCATTTTACCCCAATGTTGTTGTTGCAATGTTGTTGTTGCAAATATTTTACAGTGGATATAAAAAGTCTACACACCCTTATTGAAATTGCAGGTTTTTCAATTTCAATTATTTTTCCTAATAATTTTCTATTTTTTTCTCCTGTATTTTGTCTTGATTTCTGGCTTTACATTACAAACACCTGCAATTTCAATAAGGGTGTGTACATTTTTTATATCCACTGTATGACCCCATTACAAAAACATAGATGAATTACATAGAAAAATGGGAGAAACAATTGAACAGAACATCATGGTAGAGCCAGGTAAAGAAAAAATGTACTGGTATTTTCCTCATAAATGATTAAATAAAATGGTTTGGCCTTATCCCAGTTACTGCTGTAAATTTGATTTCATTGGCACATCTTACCATGGGATATCTTCCTGTTTTTTATCTTTCACACACCCTTTCAAAGGAATGTTGAATAGCATTTCACTGACAGTTTTCCAGGTAAAGTTTATCTTAAGTACAGTGCAAATCTTTCCAAATGAATTAAGTAATACTGCAACCTGCAGTACTGCGTCAATTTATGTCCTTCCAGCACAGTATCTACTTTGATCAGTTTCTTGTGTACTTCCCAATGCATGTGTTGTTGTGTAAAATCAATTTTTTATACAGCCTCAAACCAATTATTGTTCATTCACTCATATAATTTGACAAAGTGTGTCCAATTCAATCACAAATAAGATGTGTCTCTGTAAGTTTTAATTATTAGAAACTAATGGATACATAGCTAGCATATATTACACCCATCTTTAGACTCAATGGTTAGTCCTGGTCCTGGATATATATCGTTATCTTTGGTTTATGTTCCTTAATCCTCAATGCTATTTGGTGCCTATACTGTAACTGATAGGATTTCTGGTTTGTTAAATCATTCTTAAATCAAAATAATAATAATGTGATGTTTTGATGATCAAAACTATTATTATTATTTCACTATTGTTTATTTCAGCTGAGAGATAGACAAAGAGTCACAGCATATATTGTTAGTAGTGTAAATCCTCAAATCAGTGTTTTAAAACTATAAATACAACAATTGTGTGGTAAGGTGCAGCTGATTCACACTAAAAAAATGTCTTAATCAAACATTAATTTAACCCAAATAAATACAATGAAAGTAGGGTTAATGTTTTGAACAAAATTATCTTTCATTTCATTTCATTTTTGTGAAATGACCCCCAAATAATTTTAACTTGTTATATGTAGAGCACAATAAGATTGAAGTATTCACCCCTTTACTATGATGTTCCATTTTGCAGATTTTTTAAATTATGAGTACACATTTTAAAGTGTTTTTTTCCTCAGAACTATATTAAAATAAAACCTTTAATAGCTTTTTGCAAAAAATACTTTGGTGTTTTAGGTCTGCAAAAGGAATTTTATACAATGTGTATTAGATAATCTTTTATTTTAACTGCAGGCAAATTTGAAAAGCACAACTGCCTCCTAGATACAAATAAAATAATGCCCCTATCCCCCACTCTATCCTATACATTTTGTGGTTCTTTTTGGGAGCATACTGTATGTTCTGTTTCTCATATCATATGAAAGCATGCACAAATAATGGTATCATTTGTCTATTTACTTCCCCTTCCACTTAAAACTTACTCTATTTTAGAGCATTTTAGAACTGTCAAATCAGAGTACACTTTTATTTTTCTATTAAACTATCCTTAGAATCAAAGAATCCTTATCCGGCTTTTCAGCAATGACATTTCCCTGAAATGAGAAACTATTTCTATGGCATTGTTTTTTTTTTTCAAACCAGTGTTCACTATTGAAAGTTACTCATAGAATTTCAAGAATGAATTAATAATGCAAAGGGCTGGCTAATTTAATTGATGAGTGAAGATTTAGAGCGTGAATCCTATTCATTGTTTATTTTTATTCATAGCTTTCAGGGTTAAATAACAGAGCTGCAGTCATATACTGTATGCCAAGAAACTAGAACTTGCATGCATACTGTATTTTACAAATGTTCAAACATTTAAGGCCAAATTTTGTTTTGATCGTGTGCTGCTTCAACAGAAATTAAGAGCTGTGGAAACAATGTACAGTACTATATGTGACTGACTGGCAATTTCTACTCATTTTCCTTTAGTAAATGCGACAAGCTCACCTGCTGAGGGAGTTGGGATATAAAAGGACTATCTCACTTCATTAAAAAAACATGCACCATGACCGAATCAGAGTGAGAGATGGCCACTTGGGACATGGCGTAATGCTTAATTTTGTCGATGATGGAAGCACTTTAGCCCGGGGTAACTTTTTTGGAGGCCATGTTTGCGTGCAAACCTTCACTTAAAGCAATACTGAGCAGTAAAGCTGATGTTCACATGAGTGTAAATTTACAACAAAGTGCATGAATCGCATGAGATGTTACATTCCGCAAGCCAGTCAGTGTTGGCAGTAGAGTAATGTTTTATTGAAGGCTGCTCCTTGGAGGAGATCTAAAAATTCACTCAACGCCTTTGGAAAAGTGTCTGTTTTGGCTGCAGAGAATGGTTACCAATCACAAAAAGATAAAAACATCAAAATAAGCTAATAGACATCTGGCTTGAAATTCCTCCCTCAGAGGACACGGGAGCTACATATCAAGGGAATCCTGAACAAGTGCATGTCAGCTCTACTCTACTGTGCATGCGCACACTGCCTGTGTCTGCTCAGACCTGCACTCACGCAGACTTAACATGAAGAGGCTGCTGTTGAGCACTTTCAGACTGGGGAAATCTGTTCTCAGGCCAAGAATTGTTGGACAAGAAAAACAACAATGTGTCGCCATCTTCTTTTCCTTTCACAAACCATGACATGCACACAATTCTGTAGTACAATGTTACTTAGAAAGCATATGCTAGCCAGCTGTCATGTGAAGATAAACCCTAATGAAGGTAAAACAATTCTATGTGTCTGCTAACGTCATCTCTATGTACACAAAATTGTTCCAAATTTAGTAGTCTCTTTAGGAGTTTGTTTCTGCTCCCAAGCATTGGGATATGGCTAGAGATAATTAATATCTGTATATCATTTAGATAATGAGTGTATGCAGTATTTCCAAAAGCTAAGAGCAAATCCATTCCAAAACATTCCAGATCTACACCACTCCTAAAAAACAATCAGATCCGTGCCTGAAAGTGTAGCCTAATTTGTTTAATAGCACAATTAAAAAAAAATCTTTATAGAGAATGAAAAAAGTGTAATGACCAAATTAAAAATATAAAATATGCTGAGATCAATCGCATGTCACAAAGACATTAAATACAGTGCAATTTAAATATGTTTTCCGACAATACAGTTGTAGTGTGCTCTCACGAGGCACCAGTTCTGTAGGGGTTTGGGCATTTACTGGGACAATTATTAATTGTGGCAGTAAATCACAAAATTATTCTTTTAATGGTCTTAGAATCCAACCATGCGGTATAACTCAAACAACGCGCGCACACAGGTACTAATACAAGAGGATACATTTATTAATGCATAGAAAGTGCATGTAAACCTAACAGATCTTATTGTGAGGGTTAGCAGAATACAAGAGGTATATATTCATTCAGTCATGAAGAGTTACACATATCAAGAGGACATATGTTCGGTATATCATTCATTTAGACCGTTTCGTAAATGAACTTGGTTACAACTTCTACACTAGATACTCAAAACAAGTACATCACTCATAGGAATTAAATTGATATCAACTGGTTGGGATAACAATTGAATTCTGAAGCAGTAATGCAGTGAAGTTGAATACTCATCCAATCTCTGGGGATTCAGATCTCCTGCAGACACAAAGAAACAGTTGCAAGTTGCAAGTTGCAAGTTGGCTTGTTGCTGTCCAATCCGCGCTCTCTGGCTCAGTGCCAGGCCATGCTGTGCTCGGTGCGGCTGGAGAGATTCCTGCTGCGCTGCTCTCTGAAGACTCGCTAGTTAGTGTTGGCTGAAACTAGCAAAGTTTGTGCACAGGAGAAAAGATGACTGTGGGTCCCAGCAGGTCAGGAAGAAGACCGGTTCGTTCCTGATGAAGCACTAGTTCTGAATACTGATTCAACTGTCCACAGTTCCGACCTGTTCACGAGGCTTGCTGCTGGTGCTAACCTCGGGTGGATCCTTTGGTTACTCGTGGCAACCTCTGCTCTCGACTCTTAGAACAAAGGAAAGTTCTGACACTTGGACACACTGGCCGTTACGTGGTGGTCTCGGCTGAGTCTCAGGATGGTCAGGAGGCGCACTGCGAGTCCTGATCTTAGGAACTGTTCTGCTCCTGGGCCGTCCTGCCCTGGAATTGTTCTTTTTGGAATTCTTCTACTCAGGCCCTCTGTGTTGCCTGTTTTTACCTGGAGGAACTTCAGCTCGTTCATTGGCTGAACGTTTCATGGGCATCAGAGACCCACGTGGGTTACTCGGCCCTACCAGTCCCTGATTGGTTGATCAAGGTGAGATATGAGTCACTTACCCCTGACACCTAGGAATGCAGTCCAGATGTCCATCTGGCACTCCCTAGACAGATAGGCACCAATGGATGACCATTGATCATGATAGCCAGGCTTAGCTAAGTGCATCCCCATTTGGGAGCTGTCCCTTATCAAAAGAAAACCTTAAATCAGCCTGCATGAATAACTTCTCTGTGGCTGCACCACAGAGATGAAGAGAGAGATGGGGCCTCATTTGGGAAAGCACAGCAACACTTAATTCTGTCTTATTAACAAGCATTGCCACTACACAGTGTTCATTGATATTTGATCATTTCCTTTAAATATTTAAAATGTAAAGTGCTAAACATTATATTTATAGATAAAAAGATGCAGACATTTCACCCTTGATTTCAGTTACGTACATGAGGGTGTACTAATGTATCCTACTACTTTTACCATATAGGCCTTTATTATATACAAAGAATGTCTGGGAAGCAGACAAGATGTCAGGAGCAACAGGAGCAAGAGTCCTTCTTTGGCTGTAAAGTTCCTTGTACAGTACTTGCATCTTATGTTTGGTCATTTATGTGCACATTCATTGTATGAATGAGCAAACCACATCAAACAGAGCTTCACAAACAAAATTAAGCCCTGAGATCATCATGCGTTTGGGCTTAAGAAACAACTGTAACTTTTTTTTTCTTTTGCTTGTAAGAAAAAGAGTTGCAACTCTTGGGAAAATATATTTCGTATCAGTGAAATTACTATGGTTCCACACTGATAGCCATTAGCTATTCTGTTTATAAGTGGTCATATTTTATGACATTTTTAAAGTCCTTTGAGAAACTTTTTTTTTGTCCTTAGGAAGCCTCCCTCATGATCAAGCCAGGAGGCAAACAGAATCACTTTGATGATTTACACAGAGAGGCCATATTTTTAAAGCACTCACAATGAGGAAACAGTTTTCTGCTTGTCAGCAGAGCATATGATAAACAACATCAATTAAATATCACACATTCAGCATTACAATGCCATCCAATTCAATCAAAAAGCATGTGAAAAATGAAAATTGGTGAAAATCTGCAGGGAAATAGAACATGACTGGGTTCCTTTTACAGATATAAGAGCTGTGACAATTCTCTAATAGTAATCATGGGTGTGATCTTTTTCCAATGTTTTTCAAAGCCCACCTTACTCTGATTTATTCTTATAATTACCTATGGTTGACAACCACACCTGTCTGCCTCACATTACCTAATTCAAAAGAAATATGAAACAGTGTAATTATTTTCATGGTAGTTGTAACATTCTCTTTATTACCCTGATGCAAAAAAAGCAGAACGAGGCAAAAATAGAAAGTACGTTAGTAAGGGTGCATCATCAATTGCATCCTCAATGTCACACACTTCCCAGAAAGGTAACTTCTAAGTGGAATGTTTGCTTTCCCACTTGATAATTAACCTCTAAACACAGGAGACTAGACCTAAATTATTTAAACCGAAAAAATATACAGTATATGATAGATTTTTCTTAAGTTAATGCAGTAGGCTCCTGGGCTTCATCTCCAGAATTTCATGGCTGAAATAATGCAGGTAAGTAATTCAATCCTGTGTTATAAATCTTAGTTCTGAATGAGATTCTATGTATATGTCATAAAAAGGTTAAAAGAATGAATTTTGGAAAAGACTAAATTATCAAATGATAAACTGTGTTGCCACACATTTAACTTTTACTCCTTCAACAAATAAAATGTTCTAATGTCCATTTTACACTAGAAATAGCAAATTTCATAATTATAAGTGTACTAGGTGTAAACCTAAATTTGCAATTACTGTATACAGCTGTGTGTACCTAAATAGTTAAAGAGAAATATCAATAAATCTGATATGCAGGGAGCACTACTTGATCTTTGCCAAATAATTACCCTAAGGAAGTCTAACACATATGGCCACAGTAGATCCACTAAACTGAAAACTGTTGTGTGGGGAAATGAGGAAATTTGTCAGTACAATGACTGTACTAGTAATGATTTACTAGAGTTTATCATTTGTCTCCAATGTTAAATGACTATAAAAGATAATTTTATAAAATGTCAGAGAAATACTTAAATATGTTGCTGACTATTTGCAAGTATGTCCATTTTTAATTTGAATAACATTAGATTAATTTCAAATGTAATGAAACCTTTCACCATCCACATACACACAAATGATTAATTTTTTTTATGCATAATGTTGAATACAACACTGGAGAATTGGTTTAATCATTTGTTTGATGTTTATGCCAAGAAGATAATACAAGAAAAATTTAGATTAACCAGTGGAAACAGATTAATTTGGTTATTGGGGTTTTGCTTGCAGGTTCATCTTAATTACAGTCCACTTGAGAAAATCATGCTAGCTGCTTTACTCAACATAATTTTAAAGCCCATAGTCAGCAGGAAAATAAATCCCATATAAATGCTCCAACAAAGGAGTTCATCGATATCTGAGGAATTACATGGAGGCAACACACTGAATAAAAATGACTGACAAAGGAAACTTGACAATGGTCACTTCACATTACTTCAATAAATCAGGCAAATCAAATCACATGGGAAATAAAAAATAATGAAAATGACACTGTATGCATTAATTAGTAATATATTTTCCACATTTCTATACTGCCACCCTCCTTGAAATGAAGCTGCTTTGTATGGTGGATGGCTTAACATCGATAGTGCCATTAATATTTTTAAATCATAATTTCATCAAGAGGTATTTACTGTAACTGCTATTTAATATAAATGTATTCAATGTAAAGTCTTCCAATTAGCTTTGACTTTCTGCATCCATTTTCTATACCTTCATAAAGTACATAAAAATACTTTATCACATAAATGAGCAAATACTTTTAAAAAAACATTGCAAATTTAGAAGAAATCTTCCAGAAAATCTTAGTTTACACGTCTGATGACTTTTCAGTTTTGAATTCCTTCATTTGCCATTTTGTGAATACAACAAATAGTTATTTTAGACATTGTGTCTTCTCAGAACAATGGCGGATGTGAAAGAAATGTATGTTCAAAAATTAGTTTTGAAACAAATCATTCAACCACCTTCTGTATTTGTCTTAATAAGTCAATGATTTTAAGCTTCAATAACAAAACGAGTGTGATTAGTCTATTTTCTTAAAAGTAAAATAATACAAAATAAGTCAAGATAATCTTTGATATAAAGATGTTAAAGCTCACACCAATAATAATTAGTAATATAATTAGTAGTAGTAATTATCAAAGATCTTAAAATTGTTACATTCTTCCAAGCAGCTGCACCTTATGAATATTAAGCCAACAGTATTTCGTCAGTCAGTTTTGTCACTGCCTCTCAGCATCTCCACACTAGGTACCCTGGAAAATGAAGCACCAGGAGTCCTTGAGTACCTGGAATTGGTTACTGGCCATGTTCCAGTCTGGCATGGTGCTCAGTAAAAACTTGGATCTGACAGAGCTTGGGGCTCCATCATTGTGCTTTGACACTGAGCCCCGCAAAGCTGGTTGCTGTTTCTCTCTGCCTGTTTTATTTGCCTGTTCCGGACTACTCTGGAATTCAGTCTGGTTAACTTTCGTGCTCCCCTGTCTGCCTGGTAATCTCACTCTCGGACACCTGTCTGCCTGATATGGATTCCCATCAGCCTCTCTCTCAGATTCCTGTCAATTCGGGGTTCTCACCCATATCCCTGTTAGCCTGGAATAGATTCCTGTCTGTTCAGTATGTTGTCTCGGACTCCCAGTCTGCCTGGTATGGATGCCTGTCAGTTTGATCTGATCTCCTGGATGCTCTACAGTTTACCATTCTCTGTCTGATTCCCGTCAGTCTGGTCGTCTCTCTCTGATTCCCTATAGCTCAAACCTCCCTGTGTCTGTCTCTGATAGATCTCTTGAGATGAACAAAATGAATGTCCTTGAGAGGCGCAGTCAAGGTGCTGACTGGAATCCTATTGAGAATCTGTGGAAAAATGTGAAAACTGCTGTCTGTAAGCAATCCCCAAGGAAAAATGTGACAGCTTGAGCAAATCTGCCAGGAATAATGGGCAAAAATTGCACCAAGTCAGTGTGCAAAGTTGGAGAAGTCTTACCTAAACAGACTCTAATTGTTGTCAAAGATACTACAAACAAAATATTGAGTTCATTAGCCTAAATACTTACCCAAACATCATACGTTATTTTTTTCTTTAGTCTTTGCGGGCATGTACTGTATCTTGTCTTATCCTTAGAAGTCTTTACTTTTGAACATTCAGGTTTTGAATAAAATATTAAGATTAAAAATGTTTATGCATCAGTTTGTAATTTCACAAAATGGGGCACCATAAGATGAGTGTGCATGTCTGTGTTTGTGTCAGTGTGTCCAGGGTATACCCTGCCTTGCTCCTGTTGCTTGCTAGGATTGGTTTAAAAAAATGAATGTGTTGTAATTATGTTAAACATGATATTTATATGTTATATGGAAATTCATTACATTTCTATTTTTATTTAAAACATCTGTACATATGACAGAATGATATTCTGTGTAAATTACATGTATTTCTAGCTGCCAGTAAATAGTGTATCAAATTTAACATGCATAGATATACCGGTAGCACAAATTAGTTTGTGAATGATTTATTGATAGTTTCCTGAAGAGAGTTCCAGGAAAAATATTGTTTGTACTCAAACAGCTGGTGAACAGATATATTATACAGTAATAAAAAATGTAAGTGTAGCATTTTCTGTAATTTGCAAAAAGTCATTATAAGCACTAAATACATCGACTACTTACAAATTATGGCTCCTTAAAGATTTATTCTCATTAACATAGAAAATCTTTTATAAAATTTACAAAGTATCTTCACCCACCCCCAAAGGACCCCTACCTTTAGGGATGTGCAGCTGTATTCTTTAACATCAGCAGCAAATGTGACTTGAGGAACCCACAAAAAGCACAAGGCACTCAGTGTCAATGTAAAGGGAAGTCAAGCATGATCTCAGACAGTGATCTATCAAACTCTTTAAGAGACTACTTAGAAATAATTCTGTTTCTGAACCCTACACAAGACTAAACAGATGAGCTGGAGCTTGCAGCCTTCGGCTTCCTCAGAAACTGAGAGCATTCCCATGAGAAGTCACATTCTGCCCGGGGCTAGTCAGACTTGCTCGGGCCAGATTTCTGTACCCTCTTCAACCAGTTAACCACGCTATTTAAAGTCTGTTAAGCCACTAGTATCGTGCTCTGTCATTGATCTGCTTACAAGATTACAGCAGTGTGCTTAACAGGACTGACATACAGTACGTCTTCAAAATTATTCTCTGTCTGAATCCTCCTGAAGAATTCTATTGTACGTCTGTCTCGAACCTGATCTGCCGGACTGCCCAGTGGCTTCCAGTTTTCCAGTTATCCACACAGCAGAACAGACTCCCTGTCTGTTCCTGCCCTCGAAGACTGTGAAGTCCTATTCCCAATTGCCTCTCTCTATCTCTTGCCTGCCTCTACCATCATCATGGGCCTGCAAGCTCCACTACTTCAGCAGTTCCCACCAGCTTCCAGAAATCACCAAGCTCAGGAACCTGTCAGGAAGATACAGCTATCACTTCCTGCTAGCCACATTATAACATATCCTCTTCTTATGAATATTCATATCAACATCACATTTGAGCTATGGCACATTACCATGTTTCTGAGTTTTAAACTAAAACATTCAACAAATCGTGAGATTGTCAGTTCGTTCTCAGCCTGATTTAAGATGGTGCAGCTACATCTCAGCTACAATTCCAGTAATGATAAAGCCTTTAAATGTATCTAAGTTATATCATGATAATAGTGATATTGTAAATTCATGTGTTTTTGTTTTGCTAGGTTTTCATTGTGAATAATGTTTTTTTGTAATTTACAAATGGCAATAGAGAACATAGCAGGCATTTTAGTATACTAAACAAAAGCTTAATTTGTAATTCTGAAAGTGCTAATTAAATGCCTTACAGATTGATGGATTAATCATAGTTGTATTAAAGAAAAAATATTTGTGAACCTTTGTCTTAACCATTTTGACATTGGTGTAACAAAAGAGGTTTCACAAGCACTCCCAAGTGACCCAACAAAAGGAAATATTGTTACGCTGGACCCTAATATACTCTATTGATCACAATTACAGTTTCCAGTTTCTCAAATATCAATGGAATTATAATCTTGGGAAGGGCACTGTACTCCTTAAAAGGAGATGCGTGTTTGATTTATGGAAGAATGAAATATTCAAGAAAAAAGAAACAAAGGAAAGAAAAAGAGTAAAAAATAATAATACCATGTAAGGTAAAATTGGGTATTAATTTATTTATTATTTTGCAGTAAATGGAAAAACAGACTGACTACAATATTGATAAACACTGTTTCAACCATACCATTTCATTTCAGTCCTAATTAAATATATCGCTTAAAAATAAAATATTTAAATAATCAGATGCTGCTTTTCTAACAAAAAAACAATGTTTGTAATATAGAGATGTAACAATTGATTGTATTTCTTTTGATGATATGTTTATGACATATGAAATGTTCAGGGCTTACAGCACTGCTTATTGATGTCAGCCGAAGAATAACCTTTCATCACTAAGTGTAGTTAGTTTTTCTATCAAAACACATTTCTGAGTTTTCTGAGTGTGTCTCAATAGAAAATAGGGGTATGGCCCAATGTTTTCAATCTTAGAGCCAAATGAGTGATACAGGTGCAGGCAGGCTGCACTGAACAATGAATTTGTTCACTAGTATCATTTTATTTCTGGGCAATAAAACCAATGATTACAGTACATAACGTGAAAGTTGTACTCACACCGATATATAGGAGAGAGACAGATACTGTTCATGGAAGGAGTATAATTGTGTGTGGGAGACCGCTTCACTGACTGCTTCATCACAGTCTGGCTGGAATGCTTGGGGCTTAGTGATGAAGGTGATGTGAATAGTGACGCCTATTAAACAGATTTATTAAAGCAGCCTCAAGTCTGATATAGCTAAAGCCCTTCAGCTAAAGAAGCCTGAATTGGGGCAAGATACAAACAAAAAGTTCGAGGAGATAGTTAAAATGGCACGACAAATCGAAAGAGATATGTATGCTAAGATGCGCGTAGTACAGACAGGGTAGACACCCTCCATGCAGAAGGGTGAAGCCGGCTCTAAACCCCGACTTATTCTGAAAGGGGAAGGTGTTACAGGCCAGTGCCATTATTGTAAATGTTATGGACACTTTCAGAGAAATTGTAAGAAACAAATTGCCTAATAATTGATTATTCAAAAACTAATCAATACATCAACTGTCTCACCCCCTTGGTAGCTGCTGTTTTTCAGCTGCTGACACCTGAGCAACAGGTGTTTTTGCTAATTGACATGGCTAATGGGTTATGGTCCATTCCTCCACATCCAGAGGTGCAAGATTCGTTCGCATTTATTATAGATGGAGAACAATATACTTGGACTAGGTTACCACAGGGATTTCATAACAGCCCCACCGTGTATCACAAGGCACTTCTGAGGTATCTCAGGGAGTTGCCTCTGGTGACCTCTGTCATTATCCAGTGTGTGGATGATATTTTAATCGCGTCTCCCGACAAGGAAACCATATAGAAGGACCTCTGAATCATTCTCAGCCATTTGGCTGAAAAAGGGCACAAGGCTAATTACGACAAGGCACAGATATGCCTGGACACCGTTATTTACTTGGGACAGAAAATTAGTCAGGGAAAGAGGAAATTGACAGAGGATCAGGCTCAGGCAATCCGACCGCACCCTAGTCCCAACATTGTAAGGGGGCTCCGTTCATTTTTGGGCCTGTGTAATTTCAATAGAAACTGGGTTGACGCTTTTTCTGAGAGGACTGTACCTCTCACAGACCTATTGAATGTGGGGGGGAAACCCCTCGATCCAATTGCTTGGAGCTCTGAAGCTGAACATGCTTTTAATGATTTGAAACAAGCCCTGTTGCAGGCTCCTGCATTGGGGTTTCCTCAGATGGATCAACCTTTGTACCTCTATGTAAGTGAAAAGAATGGATTCTAGACAGCTGTACTAACGCAGGAACATGGGGGTAGGTACTGCCTGGTAGGGTATTACTCCAGACCCTTGGACGAGGTAGCCAGGGGCTGGGTACCATGTCTACACACCGTTCAGGCCATCTGTCTAGCAGTGCAGGCAGTTAATTGCATAGTACTAGACCAGCAACTGATTGTTCGATGTCCTCATGCACACCCTCATGTCCCTGAACCGGGTCAGCCAGGTTAATACTTCTCGATGGAGCAAGTGGCAAGTCCTATTAGAGGCTCCTAATATTGCCGTTGAATGTGAAGGGGCTCTAAATCCAGCCACTTTACTACCTGACCCCTCAGAGGCCTATCTGTTGGAACACAGCTGTGATGTTTGGACAATGGGAGAGGATGAGGGCATTAAAATAGTCAAGCAACCACCGATGGAACTTCATTCAGTTCAGACTCCAACGGGGAGCGAAAAGCGGGTTGGGCTGTCACTACTGAATATGATATCCAATGTGCAGGACGATTTGGTGTCCCAGCCTCAGCCCAGCGAGCTGAGCTAAAGGCCTTGGTTGAAGCCTGTAAGTTGACAGAAGGCAAAACCTCCACTATATACATTGACTAGCAATATGCATTTGAGGTATGTCATGACTTCAGAAAGGTGTTGAGTAACAGGGATTTTTTTACTCCTGGGAGTAAAAAAAAGGGAGGACTTCCAATGGGGGTCATTCCTTGGTGTCTCAAGGAGGTCATACTGTAGGTATGATCATTTGGAGAGATGGTGTAGTGAATTTTAATATGACAAACTATGAAGGCTGTAATGACATGGCTTTAACTTGCACTACATTGCAATATTTGCTTGAACGAGGCCTGGACCCAGCTTCATAGGCTCTTATGCTCCTAAATATAACAGAAGTCATACACCACCATATATTACTCTGAGCAATGCACATAAGGGAAGAATACGTTTTCAGCACACCAATGGCTCTCACCTGGTGGGGTGGAGTCGCTGCAACTGACTTAAATCTTTTTTCCAGATTTAAGACTGAGCTTGCTGTATTTTATGATGACAAAAAAAAAATCATGACATAAAAGACTTTAGAATTGGGTAAAAGGGTTATAGAAATATACACTGACCTTATCGTGCTATGTAATAACAAAAATTGATGATGGCATGATTGTACTAGTGCTAAAGATGTGAACAGTCCAAATTAAAACTCTCTAAAGCAATTTTAATTTTATTCTGTTGGAAATATTATTAACTGTGTGACTCAGTTCATTAACTTTAAGGACTAAAGCATAAAATGGAAAGTGTATAGCTATTGAGTCAAAAGGAATAATTAGATAGCAATATATTTTTAGATAAGAAAATGAATGCAACACAAATTGTTGCTATGTATTATGCAACTACCTACTGTACATTATACTGTATATCCCCTGTAAAACTGTCAAAATCAGAATATTTTCGAGGGCATTTTAATCATTTTTAAACATTAACTGTATATGAATATTAAAATGGGTTGGATTTTTATCTCTGGATTTTTTTTTCTTTTGTATTTGAGGATTTCAATATCATTTCATTATATGTATATTTATGGAACATACAGTAATGTTTAATTTATATGCACAGTACATACAAATAAAAATTAAACTACAAAATACAAATAAATTACAGAAAAAGAAAAGGACATTTTTATGTTGTACACAAGGTTTAAATACTCATTTAATCAAAGCCCCCAGCTATACTGGTTTTCTTTCGAGAAACAGCTGAATGAGATCCTTGGATCAATTACCTCTTAATTATCAAATGGTAAACAAGCCGAATCGCCACCTCTGATTTGTAACCATTGTTGTGTTCTAACATTTTTTAACATGATAAGGGGCTGAAATTGATGCTGTGGTTTCACCCATTGATTGACATTGTTCCCAGTGAATGTTACAGGACACAGGATGGAGGAGAATGATAAAGGAGTATTGAAAGAACACCCCAAAAACGTACATTTTTTATACAAATCCATCTCCCTTTCATTGTTGTCTTCCACTAAGAATGACAAGGTGATAGTCTGTTCTTTATAGTTGTGTTGAGCTTTTTTCAACATGGCTAAATACTGTAAGCTTTGATCTTTGGTGTTATTACTGAATATTGTCTCACTTCAAACTTGCATACAATTACCTACCGTTTTAGGCAATAAATTATAGAAGTTTTAATAGTGTACTTGATAATTAAAAAGGTTTTTCTGTAAAATTAGTCAACCTTTAAAATATTTTGGCATTATTCATTTGAGTAATTCAAAAAGGGTATGTACCTGTATATGGTGTTGAACTGAAATTTGAATTGGAAATATTAACTCATTATTAACTAAGTCAAAGTGATCAATATCACTATTTCATAAGTACATACTATATATCCACTGGAAAATAAAATGGACTCTTAAAACTATGTATCTGTACTGATAGTCCTCATACAGTATACTTATTTAAATTCATTTTAATTAGTCTTCCAAGGACATCTTATAATTTCTCAGATTAATACATATTTTATTGATACAAGTTAATTAAATGCCAGTGGTATTTAAGTAACTCATCCATAGCAAAATCCTATTTAATACTGATTGGGTTTTCCATGTAGTGATGACTGGAATAAAATGCAATGGCAAGAACTGTTTCACATCGATGTTACATATTTATTATTATGACCTGAGCAAATGCCCACTTTTCAGTGTGCAGTTCAGTTAATTTAGAAAAGGGTCCCAGTGCAATGGAAATGCAATATAGAGCACAGTGCCTCTGGGACAATAAAAGAAGCACTTACCAGGATTCTTGATACTGTAATTAATGCTAAGGTTGTACAGGATTCTAGCATTAGGCAAAATTAAGAAGCAGACTTAGGTGCACTTTCATTATTAATTCTAAATTTTTATACAGTACATCACATTACTGCTAATGTACAAAATATTTTTAAAATGCTGTTACAAATGGGGGGAAATTGTAAAAATCTGGAATTGACCGGGTAGGTTAGTCAATAAGAAAAATAATTAATAACCCCCAACTTGTGATTTCTCCAAAGTGGTTGGTATAATTAGAGGCACATGTTTTTTTTTTTTAATTCTCTAGCACATCTTTGGTGAAAACAGTAATAATCCGGGCACTCTTGGTCAAACAAAAATTATTTATTAATGACAAGATACACACTACACTACACACAACAAAACATACAACAAAGTTACTATATTTACAGAATGTACAAATAAAGCGTATCAGAAGCCTAATCACCCAAAAAAACTCCAGACCTCTACTATCAAACTCTTAATGCCTACAGAGGCCAAAGATTAGCTGCCTTTCTAAATAGATGCGATACAACCTGCAGTTAAATCTGTCCCTTTACATCCTGGGTGCCGCAAAATAAATGGGAGCCTATCTCCCTATTCTAAAAACACATCCTAAGCAAAAAAAGACGTTTCTTACAGAGGTATATTTTACCCTGGAAACCCAAGTTCCCTAAAAATACAGAATAGCAATCTCCCTCTAGCAAAATTCAAATACGTAGCTCCAGTCAGGTTTGGTTTGGAGTCCCAGCTCCTCTCTTCTGTCTATGCTTGTCCTCTTCTTCCCTCTTCTTGTTTTCTCAATGTGATCTTACATGGTGTGTTTCTGTACTGTTCACTGACCATCATTAACCCACAACTTACATAGGTACTGTATACCAAGGTAAGCTTTACAATTGCTTTTGCTCAAGGGACCCCCCACATCTTAGCAAGCATCCTCTCTTTGAAGCTAGAAGTTAAAACTTTTTTTCAACTCTATGAGCCACTTCCTAGTTACCTAAAGCTATAACAAAACAAAATACATTTCTATAATTTGTGTCAAACAACAAGCTGTTCATATACAGAAGCTATAGAATGAAAGAAAATATTACCACTGCTTGTGGCCAACTAAAGAAAGTAGTGCCAGGATGAACTGAAGAATTTCAGCCAATGGGTCACAGTATGCAAATTACCTCTTTGCAGAGAGCTGTGGGACCAGCAGTGCTGATGAAAATTGTTCAGTTAATGCAAAAGAAATGACTGTTGCAATTAGGCTGCCACCGTACTGTCATTCTCACTAGAGTGTATATCTCCAGTACCCCTAGGTGGAAAGTAGAGGGCATGTAAGGCCTACATGGTTCTCAATAAGTGAGTAATGTCATGTACAGTATGTGGCCTATATTCTCTAATATATTTTTTGCTAATAGACCTGAACTGAGATGTTTTGCTGTATAATATTTAATTTATAGGAATTTGAACATATTGTATAATAATTATATTATAATATAATAAAGTCAGATTATTGTAATTGCTTATGATTTTTTGTTAGCTTGGTAAAGTGACCAAAGTCAAAGGACAAAATGAAAAGATTTCTATACATTATATGTTTATTAGTGGTCTCTAATATGTGTTTATATGTTTATATGTTTATTAGGTAATTCATCTTCAAAAATATAATTTTATATTCAAATATAGAATATGTTTTGCTTAAGTGGTTTTTATTCCAAGATATTTGTTGTTACAAATTTGACTAAAAGTAATTTGAGAACTTTTTCAAGTTCCAGTTTCAAGTATCTGTAACTGACCAGTGTTATAAAAATATATAGGAGACCCATGAACATTCTACTGTACCTTAATCAATAACATTTAAACCAGTTTAAGTTTCCCGGATTACATTTTGTGGAAAGTTTTGTCTAGCATAATTAACAGTAACATTTTCAATTGATCTTTTAATAAATAGGTATTCTACATATTTCTAGATAATTGATTTCTGAAATGCAACGGTCGTACTGATAGCCCATTCCTTGCAGTCTGACGGAATATTTTTCCTGGTCCACCTGTCAGTTCAAAATATCTTCTGTCTCCTCGTGAATGTTTTGAGTGATACGCTTGCCAGCCCGTTCCAGTCTGCCATCCCTAGTCTCTGTCCTCTTCCCCATTATATATGGCTGTCATAAAAGCTGACCAATGGGGCTTCACTAATGAGCCCTCCTAAAGCGGCAGCTGGGGATGTGCAACTCCAGGAGAGTGGTTGGAGGCCAAAAGAGTAGCTGAACGACTGCCATATAGCTGGGACTCTATTATCTATCTAAAGCAGGACAGTCATTACCTCCTATTGTACCTTAATTTGGATTCAGTCAAGCTGTCTATGACCCCTTAGATTGGCTGCTCGGGACGCATTAATCAGTGGAGCAATGCTTTGTCCCGTATGGCACAGTTACCCCGGACAGGGAGGTGGAATGACAAGAATGAATGAGGCATGAAGCCCAAACTCTGGGTGAAGCAAGCCCTGACACCTCGTTATTCAGTACTGCAAAGCTGGAAGGTTGCAGGCATGCTGCCTGGATGTTTTGCATTTTCCTTGACATCTATTTGTTGTTGCTGTGGCTACTATCTGAATGGCTGGCACTGAACAAAAGACTATTTTGTTGTTGTTTTTTCTTGTTGCAATTTGTAGATTTTTTTTTAAATGAATGTACCAGAGTGCTGTCTGTTTTGGTTTCCTTCCTTCTCCAATGTTTAATGTTTAACTTGGATATACTGTATACAGTATACCTTTACCTCTAAAGCAAAGCATAATCCAGACTTACAGTAGTAGAATTTTGATTAAACCAAAAGGATAAAATGATTCAGCCAGAACTCCATGGTTATGGATTATTTTTTTAAATAATTCCCAAAGTTCAACACTGTGTTTTGTACTTTGGTGAATTGTAATTTACAAGGCCAAGGTTAGGAGATGCAATGACCTGAATTTGTGTTGAAATTTGTGTCAGGTTTATACAGTACATGATGCACAGTCATGAATAAAGGAAGTATTTCATGATTTTGCCACTTTGCACTTTCCTCACACCTGAAGAAGGCTCCACGGCCGAAACGTTGTGTTCTCTTTCTTCTTTTTTTCAGCATGGAATAAACCTATTACTTGTTCCTTTGCAGCCTACGCATGCTGACGGAGCTACCCACTTGATTAATTAATTATTTGATTGTTGGAGTTTGTAAAGTGTTTTTTCTCCAAACATGCCCAACATACTTCACATAAAGGACAAGACTCACTTATCCAACACACTCTGTGACAGACAGTCTGTGCCAGCACATCTGGTAAAACTGGTAAAAGACAGAGCTTACAGCTTAGGGAGCTTACAGTATCTGTGTAAATTTTCAATAAAAGCTGTTTTGTGAGTGCAATGAAAGGTTACTTGCACTTTGTCCTACATTTTCTTAATTGCTGAAATTGAGGTATTGTATTGTTCTGCATTATGTTCCAGATTTTGCAAGGTAATTCCTTTGGGCCATTAGTCATTTTTTTGTATTTACACAAAAAGTATCTCAAACAATGAAAAGTCTTTGAATAAATACCCTGTCCAATGAAATGATGTATTTTATTCTAACTTTCGAATCTCTTTTTTTTACTTATTAATTCACTCACCTTCGCAGAACGTTTGACAAAAAGTATCTACACACTTAGCAACAAATATAAATTGCCTTGCACAGGTATTCAGACCCTTCCTATGGTGTTTTGAGAAATCAAAAAATGATTCATACTGTACACATTAAAAAAAAATTCAAAGCCTGAATGCTAAAATGAAGACTTTTAAGGACAAGATAAATTACAGAAAATGTCAGCAAACACTACACAGAAAAAATGAAATACTGTATGTTGATTGCGTACAGTAAGTACTCAGACCAGTGAACTTACAGGAGATCTGAGTCTTTTTGAGTGTCTACCAACTTTGCTCACTGGCTTAGTTGCAATTTTTGCCCTTAGTTCTCAACACAGTTGCTCAGTCCTTCTAAGTTTTGCTTGTTGATCTGTTACAAACATAATTTTTCCACAGATTCCTGATAATATTCAAGTCACGACTTGACTGGGTCAATCATGACCATTTTTTTTCTTATTCTAGTATTTTTTTTTTCTGGTATTTTCCTCTACTTTGCTCATTCTATATTTTATGTAATTATTTCATGTAATTTGTTTGTTAAAGACGTAATTTTGTATGACCATGATTTACATGGTTATGTGCTATGCCATGCTGTATTATTTAGCTCTTTAGCTTCTAGCATACTATCCCATTACTATCACAATTTAGTTGCTTTTTTTTTAAACTGGCATGGCTTTTTACATCACCATTACAGTATCCTAACCTTGTCATGTTGTGGCTTACTGAATTTGCTTGCCTGTCTGGCTGTGTGGATTTTAGTACTGTAGTTTGGGTGCATAGTTGGCACTTCAGTTATGCTATACAGGTGATCTATAAACCTTATTAAGGAAGAAGTTGTGAAATACACACTCAAATCATGAAAGCCAAGCATGTTGACTTTCTTCTCTGATATGTAAGAAGTAACTTTGGAGATTTCTGGTTGTGTCCACATGTGTAAAGAAAAGTAAAGAGACGAACATGTAACCACTCAGAAATACTAAATGTCGGTATACACAGAGTGAAAGCAATATAAAGTGATCGTGTTTGCTAACATAACTCTCTCCTATTTTTTTCTGGTGATTCAACCGTTAATTCACATACTGTAAGAGTGCTTACAAATTTCAAAACTTAAAGTACCAAAGTTAGAACAGGAGAAATGTGGCTGAAGTTTTTAAAGGAAGCACTGAAAATGATATCTGAATTCCAATACATGTCCCCTGTGTATATTAAATTTCCCCCTAAGGTGAATTCCTCTAGGGCACACTGAAGGCAACTTTCAGAGAAATTTCCAGCAGTATCCCAAATAAACAAATGTCTAAAATGCAGCCATAATGTTTGATGAGCTGACCCAATCTTACAGTTGAGCAATACAGGAATCAAGACAATCCCCATAATTACCTCAACAGTTAACTATGGTTACAAAGCTGTTGTTTTGACAGCTAAGCTCCTCTTTTCTGTTTATTCTGACCATAGTCTAGCTCATCAGCTCTCTGAAGCTCTCTGCAGTTCACTGCAGCACAAGCACACTGACAAGTTTGTACTTTTAGTCTGTTCTTCATTACTTCTAGCTTCAGGTGAAATGGGTGGCATGTCAGTTACTATTGTCTTAATATTGATGAATTGTGTCAACCTGATGGCAATTGGCAAGATATAGTAGACAAATCAAGGGGCTACTAAGCTTTGTTGTTACACTGTATGCTTCATACAGTACAGTGTACAGTAGGTAGGATGGAGAGCTGTGAATAAAATCAAAGGATCACTGTGATAAAATAATAGAAACAGATTACTTTTCACTACCAAATAGAAAGTAACTTGAGGAAGTTCTTTATTTTCCTTCACTTTTTATGCAAGTTATTGTTAAATACATTTGGATCTGTTTGGGTGAGGATGGATATTCTAGCGACATTATTGAAAATTCAAGGCACTGTACCTAATGGCAGATGGTTTCTTTCATTTATCAGTTCATTTACATTATTGATGACCTTGGCTGACAGAAGCAATAGATGTGTTCCATCCTTTGCACATTTGTTTCTTTTTGATCATGGCCTAATATTTACACACTTACTTTGACTTAGATATTTGTGATTTTCCATAGAAACAAATGAACTGGGAAGAACTAGGAAACAATAGTGACAAAATTAGACATTCATTCTTCTGTTTCCACGTACTGTATAATTGAAAAGGACACTTTACTTTTGATTTGTTTTGTAGTTTAAAGAGATTTGATTTTTTCATGACCCCATTAATGCATTAACATATTTCTTACAGTATATAATGTTTTTTATTTGACTTCATCTCTGATAGTCACAAGAATATCTGGTTTACACCACAGATATGAACCTGTACCTGTTTCCCACTGTCTTATCCCAAGAGGAAAAGGTTGTACTCAATCAATCTGGCTGTTGTATTATCACCTTGTAACTGCAACACCATAAAGAGCCTGAACTCTCAATGCCCAGTCACCACAGCAACCAGCTGCATTCACACGCAGAATCAAACACTTCCTGGTACATAATCAGTGTGGCTGGCTGTGCCACATGCTCCCACTTAATGGGTAACCACCTTATCAGCACTGGATGCTTAAACTCCGTCCTGTCCTCTATCTGGTGCTCTGTCACTGGCCTAAAAGTGCTTCTCACACAAACCCATTTGTCTGAGAATAATCCAGCCATCTGTCTAATTCTGCCAGAAACGTAGAACTCTGAGCCAGGACTTGACCACCACTGGGATCTCTGCCTGTATTCTGCGTGTTGCCCAGCCCCTGATGGTCTGTATTTCCTGTGCTCTGCCTGGCTGCACAGCACATCCCCTGCTCTGTCTGTCTGCCCAGTGCATCCTTTGCCATGCCTCTCTGTGGCCTTTCACCCGGATGATTGGATTCCTCAGCCTGTCTGACAGCCTCAGCATTTCCCAGGTCGGTGCCACGCCATAACAGTAACCTGATCCTGTTACATATCAAAATCTAAACAAGGCCAGGCCTGGAGACGTTTAAAGAAAATTCAACTTACTGCTGCAGTTGATGTTGGTGAACCAGCGCCTGGGACTCTTCCCTTGGGGGCAGAATTTCTGATTTATTTCACATGTGTGGTGTAGGAGGTACTGCCTTGTTAAACCTAGTTCCTGACTGCTTAATCAATCCAAATTCATTTTGTGAAATGATTTATTTTGAAAAATGCTAGACAAGATTAGAATGAACTCTTGTTATTATCAATTTTACTATTACAATTTTTTTATTTATTATTAAATAAATAATAGAATTATTAATTATTGTTAAGTGTCTGTACTGCTCATGGGTCTATCTACATAAACCTCTTTAGTAGTATCTATGTATTCTGGAATCCCTCCTAAATCCTTATTGTTTTTTTGGTTTCTTCAGTTCTTGTTTCCTTCCTCCAAACTGTCTAAATAATGGCCAGGTGGTCTTCCAGTTGCGCTGGAGAGAACTAAAACAGAAAGGGTACCTTCACCTTCCCCAAAGACTTTCAACGAAAACACAGATGCAAAAGTACACACACATCATTGGAGGAAACAGGCTAGTGTGGGAGTTAAATCTGAAACTACAACATACTATACTTCCTTTTGTATTACACTGTGTTGATAATATATGTTTTTTTTTCATTTAGAATTTGTTTTAATAAAAAAAGTTATGGCTTACTTATTTACTGATTCATTTATAGCGCAAATCAGTGTTTTGAGCTGGTTAATTAAAACGCTCAAATAGCTTATAATTTTCTTACATATGAAATATGAAAGAGTGATGATCTTCTTTTCCAGATTGTCAAGGATTCTTTTTGGGGTTTTCTTATTATTCTAAAGCCCTGAGATGTGTAATTGTTTTTGCAGACATAAAAATTAAAACAAACATGAAAACATGAATGTTTTCTGAAATTTGAAGGCTGATATACAGTATATATATATATTTGTTTTCAGCAATAAGAAAATAACAAACTAGTCACAAATAATATGCATAATGTAATGAACAAGTAGTAGATACTCAGGAAATATTTAGGCAAATGAAGGCTAACAGTACTCCTCAGTTTTTCACAGTGAATAAACAAGAGTGAAAATGAAGAACAGAATGCACGATGTGCTTGAGAAGAGATTAAATGATCAGTGCAGGTGAATGCAATTTTGCCTGTGGTTTTATTAATAATACATTTATTAAAAAGGGACATAGGTTTTCACATGAATTTGATTTAGTAGTTGATTTTGTTTCTAAAATTACTTTACACTTTCCTGATTTTAATATAATTATACACATATTCATGACATTTACTGGACTTTCTTTTTAAAGAAACAATAAAGATTCTATTAAAGACAGAATTGTCTTTATGAAGTTTAAATTACTCAGATCATAAAAGTAAATTGTACAAATAATATTAACATTTTCTTCCCAGAATGGATCTAATTTTTAAAATGCATTCAGCATAGCTGAATTTATTTGCCATTTATTTGTAAAAATAAAAAAAGTCATGGCTCCTGCCTAGTGTGTTAATGTCCTGTTAATACCACTAGTTATTGAGCTCAGCATTGACTAAATGCTTCTTACTGATCATGTGACACCAGCTGACCTTTTAAAGCAAGCACTTAGTTAGCCTTAATTCCAAAGAAACCGAGGATCAAATGGACACAGCAACTGAGCAATAAGTGCACACTTCAGGGCTTCAGCCAATCTAATTAATTTTTCATTTAGCACTGATCTATTAGGGTCTAATCAATTTAGGATTATGTTTACAGAACTGTGGAAAGAGAGGAGACTCATTCTTCACTTGTCGTCTTGCCTGTCCAAGCCAGTCAGTTAAATGTCCCCAGGAGAGATATAAAAGGATATGAATGGGGCTTGTAAGCACCCCTTCTTTTAATTAAAGACAGAATATTCAACGCATTGCTTGCTGTAGACATAGACCTTGACTTTGAAATTGAAGGACATAGTACCTCAGAGGCCTTTTCCAGACTCAGTATCTTAAAGCATGCATGTGGGACATTCTTGTGTTCCCTTCTAATTAACTAATTTCTCTCTATATATATATATTTAAAAATAAAATATCCACTTCTTCATGCTTATATTTTCCCACAAACGTAATTGGTTTAATATTTCCATTTGCTTTGCAGTTGTTAATATAAGTCAACAAGTAAAATATTCTATAACTTTGTAAGATTTGATTAAGAGCAAGAGTATGACAGTCTTCTGGATGATATCTAAACTTTCAAGAAACAATAGGACTGACAGCATGTCTCAAGAGACAATCTCAGTGTAGGACTGCAGCAATGTGTCAAGCTGAATAGCAATAGCTGTGTTTAAACTGAAGTGTAAAAGGGGAATAATCAATCTCCTTTTAGAAAGGGGCTAATTCTTGAATAATTCTCACCTAGTTCATCAATAAATTAATTTATATTAATTTTTTTTCATTAATTTAGCATAATTTAGCATTTTCATTAATTTTAAACCATACAAAGGAAGTTTGATATCTTTGAATAGCATCTTCCTCAACATTCTTGAAAATATCAATCAGTGCCAAAAGTTTAAAACAGGCAATGAGACCATGAATGAAACATTAAACTTAAATAACTTTTTAGATTAATAGAAGCAAAAGATTATGGAAAATGTGAGTCTGCAAAATAGTCAATAGTCCACTTTATTGAGTTGTCTACAGTCATTACAAAGACAAATTACAAATGATATTCAAACTCCCACCTCCAATATGGTTCATTTTCAAATTCCCGAAGGGAAGAGTCTCTGAGTGCTTTTGAATATTGTGCTCCTGAAAAGTGAAATAACACATGACTTGTCACTATTAGAAAATGTCAACAGACAATTGTTTTCATTTCAGCCCATTAAGGAACACTGGGTGTATACAAAAACAGCTTACAGTGAAAAATTGTGGATGTTATTATGTTTGATTCGATTCCCAATTTTAAACAAAAAAAATCAATTTACAATGAATAGTGAAATCCTATGCTGTGGTACATCTAAAAAAAGATTAAAGCTCTTCAAGTAATAATAGATTAAGAGCAATAAATGACTAAAAGTTCATATGAATCTTGTAAACCATCTCATTTGTATGAGCTATTTATTATAATGTTATACTCATTTACAGTATTTTGCCCTGGAATTCCAACCCTTGTGGTACTTGATCCTGGATCCCTTGCTATTATCTCTAAATTCTGACAGCAAAACCTTTATATACCTTTAATAGTGTGTGTTTTATGAGTTATACACAGCAATTTATAAGAAGGAATAGTAAAACAACGTTTCCAATACAAAGCTTCATACAGTAAATACATATTTAGTTTATTTTATCAAGAAAGCAAATACAATACAATATTTTGATTTTGATATTTATACGAAGATTCATATACTGTAAGGCTTCAGCACACTGCCATAAATCTGTTTGCTTACTGTTGCTGTTGCAGAAAGGGTTTATAGATATGTAATAAAATCTAAATCTGAAAATAGACTTCGGCTAAGAAAGTCATAGAATTAAACAGATGTTCATATGATCTCAAAGCCTTCAGCATTATGAGGGCTTTTCTTTCTCCCAGTTGTAATTGCATCCATGACTGATATAAAGACTTCCAGTAAATCATAAAGCAGTTACAGTAAATTGCTTTAATCTAATTCTCCAAGACCTGTGCTATCATCAAAATCAGGATGACTGCAAAACATGAATATTACTCTTAGAGAAAAGGGCTTTTTGCAGGCCTCTCACTGGGAAAGGTGAATGTAAACAGTATTTTACTGCCCTCTTCTGCATTTCCATTACATAGAGACCTTTATCACTGACAGTGTTCAGCTGAGTACATTTAGGTGATGCAATCAGTGTTTTCTTTCTATTTTTACGCCATTACTGAAAATGAGACATGGGCCTTTTTAAACATTCTGGACAGCCCCCTCAGGGGCTCCTGCCTGTGTACTGAATAACAACGAAAGAGCAACTGCAAGAGGGAGAGCTGAGCTGACAACATGATTCCACACACAGTGCAGTGTAACACTGCAGAGGAATCTGATTGTGGTGGGAATTATAGTGGGTGATATTTTAGTACAATAATGCCACAGTGGTCTAACATTATATTTATTTCATATTATGGTTATGTAGCAAAGATGGTTTTAATAGTATTGTATGTATGTATATTAAAAAGTAGATAAACTACAGGTGTAAACCTTTCCACCAATAGTTAGCCCTGGATCTAAAGAACATATCTCAAGATTATTAAAATGTTGTCTAACAGAAGAAGTTAATAACAAATCTGTCTCAAAACCTTTCTCAATAGCTTGCACCTCAATGTTTCCTGCTTTGTCTAGATAAGATGTACAGTTGGAGAGAGAAATTGTGGTCTTGAATAACTCTTTGCATACAGTACATTTAAACTAGTGGTAATGGCTTTTAAGAATATAATATTTACCTGGCTCACTTCATACAAAGACATTTAATCAATGCCTCATCTTTCTCTTAACCCAACTAGATTGATACCATGGCCTCCATGGTGGTTAGGAAAAGGAAGATATTGTCACTACTACACAAGGTGAAACTAGGCACTAACTAGGCATACTGTAAGTAACACCTTGGGTATGGTTTTAGTGGAGTGTTACTACGCTATATATATTGAATCTATTTGTAATCTTCCTAGCCATAAAATAGCTTGTTTTTAATTTGGGGTATTATTGTTCTTTGAGCATACTAAGTATGCAACATATAAATTAAATTTGATTTTTAAAAGGAAAACATTCAAACGAAAATTCACATACTAAGATTCTTGCAATTCACATACTACAATATAGTATTTGTTTTGCTCTTTGTCAGAGTTAATCAATGCAAACCTCAAAATCCTCTTATCCACATAGAATTTGGCAATAACAGATGTTTTGCTTTCCAAAGCAGGCAATAACTCAATTACTCAATTAAACTCATTCTCTACAGGGAATGGGACATGAGAAAGCCACTTTAAAGTAGCATTTAAGTGAACGTTCAAAAACAAAAGGAAGATGTATAACTAATAAAATGAAAATAAGAATTAAAATGGGATGTGGACCACTACACATAGTTAGCTATAACTAGCTATAAATAGCTATAAAATAAGCAGAACTCTTAAGGCTTGACATTCTCAGTTCCTGCTTAAAGGTGACTTGCTTTGTCACCAATGGTAACAAAAAGCAATCGTTTTTTTTAAGACTACTCCGGCATCCTGGCCAAATTTCCCATTGGCCTTTACCAACCATGGCCTCCTAATAATCCCCATCTATGAAATGACTTCATCACTCCGTTCTCCTCCCCACTGAGAGCTGGTGTATGGTGAGGGTTCAGGTACAGTACACTGTCGCATATCCAGGTGGAGCCGCACATTGGTGGTGGTGGAGGAGAGTCCCCATTACCTGTAAAGCACTTTGAGTGCAGTGTCCAGAAAAGTGCTACCGTATATAAGTGTAACCAATTATTAATTATTATTATTATTAAAGAAAAGAGCATTACTCCAGTTCTATAAGGATGCACAAAATACTGAAAGTCATATTAAATGACTTTAATATACATGAAGATTGTTTACTATAGCAATTCAAAAACAAGTTTTTAATTTCTTGATCATGATTTTTCTTTATTAAAACAGAAGCATAATTAGTCAAAAATGCATAATCACTAACATGCCCAAGAACTCTTCCTTTTGTAACTCAAAGAAGAACACTTTCTCTGTTTCTATCTCAGCCTGAGCAAATCTTGTGGCACAATCCTGGAGTTTTGGCTGGTAAAACAGTACTAAAATTCTGACACTTATCAGCAGAGGACTTACCATATATCCTCTTGTGAAAAATGTCTTCCACAAATCACAAAAAATAAATCAAGACTGTAAAATTTAAAGGTATGAAATTCAATTATTAAGGAATTAAAAAGAAAGAGAAAGAAGGCTATTCAAGAGGAGACTATTTGGCCAATTATGTTTTATCAGTTATTACTAGCTTATTGATCAGTAAGCCATTACTGGCAAGATAAGAGTATCAAAGTGAGATATAAGAACCCAAAGAACACATTCTTATGCACAGTTCACAAAGGTTCCAGCTTTTTTCACAATTGTTATAAATGCTAACAAATGCATAAATAACATTCCAAAAGTGTCAGCAGAAAATATTCTCACTGACCAAATGGGTTTTGAAACCCAGTGCCTTCTAAGATATGATATTAAATTATCAAGAGAATTGGTAATCCAAGACTATCTACTACTAAGAGCAGCCTCCACACTTTAAAACTTTACTGTATACAGTAATTTCTTAGGAGATTACTATAGCATGTTATGTTAAGGTCTTTTCTGAGACATTTAACAATCTGTAATATATTTACATATATATTTATTTCCCAGTTGTTATTAATAAGAAGAGTAATTGTAGAATAAAAAAAAAAACAGAATTAAGCTAAACATATAAATGTATTTAAAAATGTTTTTGAAATATATTGTTATACAGTAAGTCCGGAACAGACTAGTTATACTAATATGGGTTACTCATAGCTGCTGAATTCTGTTTATTCAGTTCAGGTAGAGGTCAGTGTTCAGCTGGGCCTTGGAAGAGAAAAGTGGGATTAAAAGTCCACTTTAGCCACATACACTGAAGATCTTTTCACTGAGTGGTGATACATACAGACAGAGACTTCTTTAAAAGATGCCCAAATATACAGTAGTAAACACGTTTAAAGAGGTGAAAGGCTAATCAAAGAAGAACTGTTTAGTATATCAGAGATTTGATTCTTTTCATCATAATTCTTTTGACCTTTGGAGCTGAAGAAATAAGAATGCAGTGAGTGAGTCCCATCTTCCTATAAGTGAAAGCTTTTTGGGAATACTCTTTGAAACCTGGGACCTCAATTCTATTTCTGAGCACTAAGGAGTCCTGGCGTGAATTTAGAGATAAAGGGCAGTGATTTTTTTTATATCGGAAGGAAGATGTATTTCCTTTTAATGGTAGTCAGACAGCACCTGTGACTCTGAATTGATTTAGAGAAACAGTTTGATTTAGAGAAACAGTTCTCCCAGCACAGGATTAGTTTTAGAGAGAAGTCTGTCATGTAGAGAGTATTTTGCTGTGTAGAATCCAGCATTACTTCTCTAAACAACTGTCATAGTTTGCTTTAAGGTTGATCCATCTTTTTGGGGAGGGGTAGATGTTTTGCACTCTAAAAAAAGGGGAGGGATGGATGTTTTGCACTCTAGAAAACCTCATTGTATCTGTAAATAATTATTTGTGAGTTTTCTATTTAATTTGTAAATATTGTATATAAAATTTGTCTCTTATTTTCCAGTTCCCCTAAAATATTAAATTATGTCAGAGACAAAGAAATCATGTGGCCATGATCAGAATCCTTTTTGACTATAGAGGGCATATTACTAGCTTTACTTATTTTTCTACTAAAGTTAGCAATTTAGATTTCTGTTTCTTTGTCAAAGTCTTGAAAAATAGATTATGTAGAGTCTTTTTCTTTACACTTCCAAATGAATTTTTGCCCTATTGAGCATGTTGGTGATGGAACTTCTTGCTCTTGTGGACATGGGCCGTGTCCCAGTATGCACACTGAGGTCTGCAAGGGATTAGAGTATTCCATTTCTAAATTCATATTTCACAAGGGTGCTCACAAGCGCCCCCAATGTGTTCTTTATGCACCCTTGTCTGTAGTCTGTATCAGAGTAGACTTTGCAAAAGGGAATTACCCCCACTTCTGTCACGGTTTCACATAATCAGTCACAGTCCCTTACTAATTCCCAATCAAGAAGACACATTACCCAATTACCCAATCACTCACAGCAGCACCCAACTATATAAGGACTCTATTCCCCGTTCACCATGCTTAGTATTGGTTCACCAGTGGAGCTCTACTTCCCTGCACACCTTTGTATTGTGCTACCTAAACTTCTGACGTTCCGTTGTTTCAACCTACTGTACGCCTGTCGAGACTTGTTTTTTGGTTCTGCGATTTGGATAAGTACTGCTACTACTTCCTTATTCTTCAGCCCCCAGAACAGCCTCAGCCCCGCACAAGGGTTCAGTTTTCAGCTAGGGCACTTTGCCGTAACAACATTTCGTGTTGTAGCCTATCAAAGTGGAGAGATGTTGCCAAGGAGAATAAAATATTCACGTGTTAGTAAAATTGAACTTTGTTTATAGTTTTAAAACTCATGTTTTCTGTAAAAACAAACTTCCATTAGGTTACTTTAGTTTGATACTGTATGTATTGTAGGTACAATGTTTTGACATAAAGCATTTAATTTGCCACCCCATTTCGACTGATGAATACCCGTTTACCTGCGGTGTATTTTGTACACAGAATATGTAATAGCACAAGTATTTATTAGTACAAAACTTTGAGGTATTGCCAAGTTTACCTTATTTGGTTTACTTTGAATGAACGTGAATAAAAGCGTTATGATCCTTGTACTGTCATTTTTGTACCAGGGCAGAAGATATGAAATGTATTTCGTACTACAAAGCTTTGTATGAACAGAGAAGGGTATTGACATGTTCTCCTTAGATTACTTCACCCGTTTTGAGTCTGCTCAACATGAGTAAACATGATGTGTCCCTACTTTTGTGCAGGAACAGACGAGATGAAATTCAATTTCATCAAGATACGAACAGAGAATGAAAAAATCTTTCAAAATCATTATCTGCCAACATGCACTTAGAAAAGAAGCATCAATAACATAAAGCATTTTGACCCTGAGCTGTGTAACCGGCAAGTGATGTCACATGAGGGTGTCCCTTTACCCTTTTTATAACGGTGCACCCTCGAATACTCATGCACTTGAAGTCCACACTTGCTCTGCATCACAGAAGTGAGGACTTGGAGGGAGGGCTTAGGGCATATTGCGACAATTGGGACATGACTATAGTCAATCTCAATGTCTCAATGTCATAAAAGTAAATTTTTCTTTCATTAGTAATTCTTAAATTCCACATTCCACTGAATTTCATTTTCAAGAATGACTTTATGATGGAGGGATTTACATTATTCCTCAATCTCAGCAATTCCACGTGATCTGTGTTGCTGCATCCAAATTAACGAATGGATCTTCTTCTGTAACTTTTTTATTATGAGCACCAATGTTAGTGTTGAAGTCAACGTGATAATCATGATGAGAGTATTGCTCTTCTTGTGCTCTTCTCATTGTTTTCCTATCTCTGACCTCCTCATTCCTGTAGCTAAGTGCATTCACTTGCATAACTTGCATCTTATACTTACTGGAAATGTGGCTCACCATTCACACCTCTTCACTTAGTGTTTGTAAGAGATGTTTGTAGTAAGCGAGCTTCCTGCCCTTCAATTCAATGTGACTTTCCACTTTTAGTACCATAATAAAAGATTCTGGTTAGCACTGCCTTTGCATTCATGAACTATTAGTTCCTTACCACAGCTAGGTAAACTAAAGTTTCCAGACAATATGCTTTGTTTTTGGATATGCTGCTATGGGTATTTGTGGCTGAATTTCACCAGTCTTGCCAGACAGGTTTTTGAGTACTTCTTCACTGAATGTTGTACTCATGCCTTTACAGTATGGTTGAACCTGTAAAAAACCTCTGTAAAAAAGCACCACTGACTTTTCTTTGTCCATTTAATGAAGTGAATTGAGATTTATGAAAGACAAACTGCATACAGTATATATATATATTTTATGAGCTGTAAGTGCATGGATAAAGATCATTGTTTGTACTGTACATTGTAACCTACATAGTAAAATACAGTAAATTCTCTATAAGAAATGTATGTGGCTAAAAGGTAGGCATTATAAAGTTAAAGGTTATATGTAGAAATACCAGATGAAAAAATATCGTAACAGTTATTGAATGTGGCTATTGAAGTGTCTTTAGAATCTAGATACAGTACAATGACTAACCCCTGGCTTAGGGTCAACATTTGAAGTTCTCTGGAGCTTCAAAACAAGAAAGGAACTAAGTTGTTTACTTAGTTGTGCTGAGTGTGAGATACATTGATCAAAGGAATCCTCTGGTTTACAGTGGCTAATGAAATGATGGGTAAATGATTAAGTGATCAACAGTCCAGGAAAAGAGGACAATGCAGGCAGGAGGGACACAGAAAAAAGGGCACACAGAGAGAAAAAAAGTGTTTCAGGTGAGAGGTGCTTGTCCAGATCATCCATAAATACTTCATTATAGTTAATTATTAAGTACTGTACTTAGGTATTTGAGCCTTGGTAAGGGCACTTATCATTCTGTTGTTTTTAGGAAACTCATATTTCCTGTATAGAGAATCCCTTGGTTAAAAACAACCTCTGTTTGGTTAGGGGATGCAATTTTTAGCATAGGTTTCCCTTTCACTTTGGAGCATCCAGATTAATATATAGACAGACTTAACTGAAGGCCATGTTCTCTTTAGTTTAGAAGATAGCAGATGTCTTTCTCTTTTTGGCCTGTGTGGGTATTTTATTGGAGTTGAATTCTGTATTGCCAGCAGTCTGGGTTTGTCTGGTTGGTCAGGATGTAGGCCTGTGGGGCACCCACCTTGTTTGTTAAAAGCATAACTTGTATGTTGTATGTTAGGTTGTGTTTTGTTATTATTGAAAAAAATGTGTTTACCCAGTGTATAGTACCTGATATGCTGTATTACTCTTTTTACCAAAGCTGTGCTATAGTACAAAGAACTCTAGCAGTCCAATTATATCAACTGCTCAGGTATATTCTTGGCAAAATCTTTACGATTTGGGGTTATTATTATTTAATTTACATATTGATTAATCTGCTATCAGATATTTTTGCAACCCCCTATTTGTGACAAATGCAGAATTTCATTTATTGACACTGAGCCAAGTGTTAACCAGGTGTTAATCATTGTATCTAGATGCTCAAAACTCCTCAATAGTCACTAATACCTCAATAGTTAATATTTAACAATATTTAAAATAAAGTTTAGTATATTATATAAATGTATACACTAAATATTAAAACTATTTGATGTATTTTAGTTAAATGGCAAAGAACTTTCTTGAAATTTTAAGGTAAATGTTTTTTGCATTATTTCACTACTTTTTCTTCTTATTGTTGTTGTGTACTCCCATTGAAGTTATTATCAGTCAATATCTAATTTAAGCACTTGCCGAGGCACAGTTCATTTAATATCTCAATGCAGATGAGATGTTAAAGTCACACACTTAATTACAGATTTTCAGTTGCTATAGCATTTAGATGGTTATTTCTTTATTGAACTGTCTGTAGAAAGGGGCTATTTCATATTGCTTACACAAAGAACAAGCATTCAATTCTGTTATGATATTACTTATGGGGGTGGAAGGAGGGCTGGTAACAATCCAGAAGTTGCAAGGCAATGAGTTCAACTATAGCTGGAGTAATGCAACCGTGGAACTTTGCATTATTTAAATGAAAACAAATATTATTGTAATAAAAAAATAGGTTAATTGTGAATTGCTCGTTTTACTTCCATTTGAGAAGCGGCGTGTTTGCAAAATAAATTTGGATACTATATACATTAATGTATATTTTAAAAATAAGAAAGTTTTATTCATGAATTCTAATCATCATATTTAAAACGTTTTATTTGTACCTTTACTCTTTGGCTTTATACAGTATGTAGTCTAAAATGTATATGGAACGTAGCACTGGAAATGGAGTATAAATCCTCATTAATTCACATTGATTAGATTCATAATGCTAAAACCATATATTGAGCCTGTCAGAATTGCACTGGCTCACTTCTGAGAAGAATGAGACATGACACTACTAAATTCCAAGTTGTAATAATATTCTCTCAAGTGCATCCAAGCAGACCTTGCTTCAAATCAATGCTATTGTTTTTCAGATTAGAAGCTCAGAACCTTCTCCACACTATAGAACCGGAGAGTCACTGGAGATGTGCAAGCTTCAAAAATCAAAAATGAATTTCTTAAAAGTAATTCTGAAATAATTTTGAATTTGGACATTGTCAGACAGGGACACTAAGATAGCATATATTTAAAGTTTTAGTATACTTAACAAACTGCTCTGATATTGCCACAGTTGTCGACGATATGTACAGTACTCAACCTGTTTACTATTTATTTAGAAATTATAATAGTAGAATACAAAATAAGGCATGGAAAGTATTCAAATTGGATGTTTTGACTGAGGTACTGCCATATAAAGTACAATATAATAAAACTTGAGTGGATTGCTTACCTAATCTGTGGTGATCCAATGACAATAACAATGAAAAAGTAACAAAGACACAGCTGTTGAGTAGCATTTACTATTGAGATATAACCCTAAGTGCTGTTCTAATATATTTCTGTTATTTACATGTATGTTTATTACATCTCATATGTGTTGATTTTGACAGTACTAGATGTGTTTTAGAGCACATGTGTTAAAGACCTCCCAGAGTTAGACTGCTGGGGTAAATTTCTTGACACATTTCCTCTCTCCACACATGCTAATCTTTCATCCCCTTCTTATAGAAAGGGGAAGGTGGATATTTTGAGTTTGCTATGCTCTATCTCACCCTCTGTGTCTAGTAGACACCTGTTAATTATTAAAGGCAATAACCCCCTTTGGGCATTTTAACCTGATTCTGGTTATTTCCTTCTCTACTCAATTTATCAGAGATGAGGTCCACATGCACAGAAGGACACCTGCTGTAATGTGGGTGGGCTCTCAATGTTTCAAGTGGTGAATCTGTGTTGCAGCCATACAGAATGCATTCTGAGTTTTGATTTCCTCCAGGGATCTGGCAGCCAGCCAGATCTCTGCCAGGTATTGGTATTGCTTTCTGAAAAGTCCAGCACTCCCAGAATGCTCCTCATAAGCAGCAATCCAGCTCAAACCCCTCTTCCCCTTCTGGCTGAAAGTGTCAGAAGGCAGAATCAAAACAGATGCCAGCACCATGCAAGTCATACTTGTAGCATCACAAGGTAATCGGCACTCTGTTGAAAGCAGTGTCAGCCGTCAGTCATATTATCAAAAGCAGAGTATGCTATCCTGAACCAGATCAGCAAGAAAGCAGTTGTCCAGGCTATGTGGGAATAGAGTTTCAAGGGCCTGAACTGAGAGTGACAGATGAAAAGAACAAGAACTGGAGCACAGGACAATCCCTCTCTAGAACTGCCAGATTACATTACTTGAGTCCACACACTTAAGAAGTCTGCTTGTGAGTGATGTCTTAAAAGCAGATATGGGTCATTTCAGTGTGATGGATTGTGTACTGTTGTACAGGGGGTGGGGGAAATCAGCTACCATCTACTCCTGCCCTTACGGGGCCACTAAAATCAGATACCCCTCTAATGGGGAGTGCATCCTCCCCAGAGAAAAGCCCACATTCTCACCATTCTCAGTCCCTTTCCAAAAATGGGCCACCACCTCCTGTTCTTCTAGTAACTACAGCCACTACCAAAACCCTATTAAGTTTCCTGGGAGCATCTAGAGAGGCGGAACCACTCTTTGCCATCTATCTTATATATCATATATATATATCGATATCCATCTGTTGGTGTTAGTGGGGCAAGCAGGGGACACTCACCCTGTGGTCCATGTGGGTTCTAATACCCCAGTATAGTGATGGGGACACTATGCTGTAAAAAGGTGAGACGTAAAACCGAAGTCCTGACTCTTTGTGGTCATTAAAAATCCCAGGGCATTTTTCTCAAAAAAAAGAGTAGGGGTGTAACCCTGGTGTCCTTGCCAAATTTCCCATTGGCCCTTACCAGTCATGGCCTCTTAATAATCCCCATCTATTAATTGGCTACATCACTCTGTTCTCCTCCCCACTGATAGCTGATGTGTGGTGAGTGTTCTGGCGCACTACCTGTATGTCCGCTGTTGCATAATCCAGGTGAATGCTGTACATTGGTGGTGGTGGAGAGGAGTCCCCATTACCTGTAAAGTGCTTTGAGTGGAGTGTCCAGAAAAACACTATATAAGTGTAAGCAATTAATTATTATTATTATCTGTTTGCCAAGGCCCTTGTCCATCATTCCAGCTCCTCATCACTTCAGATGCCAGAGGAATTCACCAGTCCACCTCTTCGAAGTTTCCACTGTGTGGGAGAGAGCTGAAAAGGGGACAATATCATGACCACTCCCTGGAGTTGGACTACTGGGACTACTTCCCTGACCTTTTCTCCCTCTCCATGCATGTTCACCTTTAAATTTTGACATCCATTAAAATGAGGTTTGAAACATCTTACGTTTGTTATGCCTCGTGGCATGCTAGGGAATGTTACATTCTACTTCATCTTCATAGCACGTATCTCTTAATAATCTTAAAGTCCATAAACCTTTTTTGAGCTTTGTAACTTGCCTCTAGCTGCTTCCTTTGCTACTCTGACAACACTTTATGAAGGAAAAAAAGGGCTAGCATTATAGTAAGTTGGATTATTAATTTTAAGTATTTTAAAACTATATCACATAATATTGTAGCAGACAAATTGATAACCTGCTGAGCTACACTGGCAGTTGATATATACTGTAACCCTGAGATCTGTACTATATATTTGTTATTTTAAAAACATATAGATGGAGTAAAATCCATCTTCAATCCACAGTGTGTACTCTATGAATATCAAAGATGTTGGGGTAAGCCAGCAGCAACAGCATTCTCTTTGTATTACCCATGCAAATGCCAGCGCACATCCCCATACCTCCATTGCAACAGGCTGAGTGGAGACTCCACCTGTTCATTTATCTAATCCCATAATGACGAGATACAGATAATTATTAATACCACCTATGCACTGGCACTTACTTTACCTTGTTACTTTCAGGTAATTACATCCTGCCTTCACATTTTCTGTACTAAGTCACTGGGATTTTCCTAACAAGCTTCAATGTCATTGTAAGTTTCCCAAACTGTTTCTTGGTTTTTGACTCTCCTTTGTGTACTAACTATGGTTTTTGGATTCCCCTGTGTTTGGTATTTGTGCTCTGTCCTTTGACCCAGTTTTGTTAAACTATGTCACTGACAGATTCCTGTGCCTAGATGCACTAGATGTTTTTTGACTCTCTTTCAGATTCTCCCTGGCACTTTAATGAGTCTCTCATGGCTTGACCCCTGCCTGTCTGCCCATGGCTAGTTATAAGATGGTGGCAGTGACAGATTGAACCATTCCCACCATGCTGAAGCAAGTACTTTGCTTCGTGGGGTTTGGGAACTACTGTCGTTGCTTTATCAGGAACATCAACTCTGTTGTAGAACCCATCCCCACCCTCACTAAGAAAGGACCTAGAGGGCAGGTGAAACCTCCCACCCCCCACCCCCCCAGATGCAGACAGCCTTTGAGGTACTGAAAGAGCGCTTCATGTCGGTTAGACATCCAGCCCCTCTTTACCCTATGAGGCAGAAATGGACTGCTCAGTCATGAGAGTGGGAGCTTTTCTTTCCCAAAGACCTGGGTCACTACTGAAATTGCACCTTTGTTCTCTAAGAAACTCTCAGCAGCAGAGCAGAATTACATGGGCAACCTGAGCAGTTGGCAATAAAACTTGCCCTAGATGAGTGGAGCCATTGACTAGAGGGAGCTTCATATTTATTCTTTGTATTAACGGATTATAAAAATCTTCCCTACATCAAAAGGGCCAAAAGGCTGAATCCCAGGCAGGCGAGGCAGGCTCTGTTTTTCACTTGTTTATACATTTCTTATTGAAAAGGTTCCAAGAATGGAAAAGTGGACACCATACGTGAGATCCATACTCCAGGTGAAGTATCCATGGACTCAGAGCCCACCATTTCTTCTGCCCACATATTAGGAGCTACCATACTGGCAATAGAAGAAGCAGTGACAGCAACACTGGCCTCAGACCCTGTTTGTACACTTGATTCACTTGACAGACTGTCTGTTCCTCCATCAGCAAGGCCTGCAGTTTTGCAGTGTGGCCATAATTGTTGATCATCAGGTAATTCTGGTGGCCTTTAATGAATGATTATGAAGGCTTTGTGGTTGTGTGTCACTTCTACAACTGGGCTGAAGATCCTAAAACGGTTCCTGCAGATTTCCTTTGGCCACTTCCCACTCCATAGAGCCTGTGATCATCCACCTCTGTGGACTTTAGCACTGGTCTGTGGACCAGTGGTGAACAGTGCTGGACCAGTTTACTAAGGCTGCACACTCCATTTCTTTGCCCAGGTTACCATTCATCCTGCAAATGGCAGACATTTTCACTAAAGAGATCTTCTGGCTCCATGGATTCCCCTCTGATATCACCCCTGACCTACCCCAGTTCATTTGACGTTTTAGCATGCCTGTTGTAAATGGCTGGGAATTAAAGTCAATGTGTCTCAGGGTACCATTCAGAGACCAATGACCAGAAAGAAGAGGGATCAGGAGACTCTCCTAAGGTGTCATGTGTCCAATTTCCAAGATGACTAGGTGCACTTACTGCCAAGAATGGAGTTGTCTCATAACATCTTGCAGTCCACAGGCATGTTTCCTTTCCAGTGCCTCTATGGGTATCAATGGTCAATCTTTGCCCTAATTCTGCCAATGCTCTTGCTTCCAACAGATATGTACAGGACCTTGAAGAGGTGTGACACAGGATGCATCATAACCTTCTGAAGACTCCACAGAGGCATCTGTGTTTTATGAATTACCACTGGTGAGACTGGCCTTGGCTGAGGTGACAATAGAGGGTATGATTGTCCACCAAGAACCTCTACCTGCAGGTGCCATCCAAAAAACTGTCCCAGAGATTTATTGGTTTATTGGAAAGAATCACTCCAGCAAACTTAATGGCTGGCCCTTCCCTACCAGTTTGGGCATTGCATTGCATCTGCATTTCACATTTCCCTTTTGAAGCTTGTACTGACCATTACACTCCTACCAGATTCAACCAGGTCCTGTGACCGTGGGGTCCCAACATTTACCCCAACGCATCCTGAATTCCCAAAGGGTCCAGGGAAGTGTGCAATATCTGGTGGACTGGAGGGGTTGTGAAACTGAAAGGCATTCTTGGATTCCTGCCAGAGAGTTGGTATGTTTTCACATCCGGAATCTTATAAAACCTCATCCACACCTGGAGGTCACTCATTGATGAGGGTGAGTAGTACTGTAATACACATGCAAATGCCGGCCCGAGTCCCCATATCTCCACAGTAACAGGTCGAGTTTCCACTATGGAAACAAGTAAAGGTTTATTCCATGCTGAAAAGAAAAGAAAAGAAACAACAACATTTTGGCTGTGGAGCTTTCTTCAGTTGTGGTCTTCAAGTCTTCTTCATAGAGTCTCCACTATGTCTGTTAATTCATCTAATGGGTGATTATCAATTCCACCTATGAAGCTGACGCTTACCTTGTTACCATCAGGTATTTAAGCCCTGCCTTCACATTGTCCCTCATTCAATTATTGGGTTTTTCCTACCAAGACTCAGTGGCCTTGTTAGCTTCTAAAGTTTGTTCCTGTTGCTTGGTATTCTTGCTCTCTGTGCTTCAATCCAGCTTGTTAGAGCACATCACAGAGAGAGTCCTATTCCTTAAATCCTTGCCTGTTTTTTGTCTCTCTCTTTTCTCCAGATTCTCCTTGACACTTTAATCTCTCATGACTTGAAAATTTTAGTTTCACTTTCATTTGCCAGTTTGTATGTCTCCTGCAGAGCCTGCATGTGGATCCATTCCCTGATTCCTTTGCCACTGCACCTTCAGGTCAGTGTAGTGGTTTTTACAACCTTAAAACAATTTGACCAACATAACACATGTTAAAAGAAAGATCATGGGTTCATGCAAAATAAAGTTTATTTTATAACATCTTATTTTTTACCACCAGAAAGAAAAGATTTTTGCGAACCTTAGGGTTTTTGCTCATCATGTATCTTCTTTACCTTCATGTATCTCATGTTAAGATATATAATGTAATTAATCTATAATAATCAAATATAAGACTCAAATAAGACTCACAAATATATTTAGATATAAATACTGTTTTTCAACAGTTAATTTTAACAGCTGGTTGCTTTCAAGTCTGTTAAAAGGAACCTGCCACTTGCCTATAGTCTACCCTCCTTGAGTGTTAATGGGGGTCAGAGTAGTGATTAATTATCAGCAAGAATGCTATCATAGATCAATAGACCTGACAACTAATTTTTCATCAAAATATCAACATTTTAGCAAACTGTCATCAATCACATTAAAATGACCAAAACAGTCAATGGCACCAATTACTGACGCACAAGATTGAGAACTTCATATGAAAAAAAATCCAGCTGGCAACCAAAACAATTATGCCATGTAATACATAGTAACACAACTGTGCCATTCTGTTTCAAATGTCTCAGCCATTATTTTAGATCATTAGTCAAAAGCATTGTTTTTATAGATGTCGTTAATTAAACCTTCAGCATTTCCTTTAGGTTATATGTTACAATAAAAGTGCAACTGAAATTTATGAGTCTTTGGTCTTAAAGCTTAAACTTTTGACTGAAATAAACAATTTGAAATAAAAATAAACATTTATTTTCCATTGATCTACGTATAAAGTATTCCAGATAATTAACCACAATCTTTAATCAGATTTAAAACATCACCTGTGAGCAGTTTTAAGGTTTTAAAGCCTGCAATGGAAGTATGTGTCTCGAGAACCACTCATAAATAAAATTGTATTATTATTCTAAACAAAATATAAAGTAACATATACAAGAGCTAGCATTAAGAATTTTACATTATATTTACATTATATATAGCATATCTATTTGAATTTTAATGACGTTTGTTATGCCTAAAACGTATAGTTTCGGCTTTTGTAACATTAACAAAGAAAGATAGTTAAACCTGAAATAAGTTCCTGGGTACTTATGCAGTATACATTAGGTAGACATTTGTAGGTGTTAAAATAATCTTTATGAATCAGTTGTTTTCAGAATACATTCTCAGTGAATCATTTCACTTACTGTATATACACAATATGTCCTAAAGAAAATATTTACTTGTTTTCAACATTTTATACTTCAGCAAACCATAGCATATACACCTCCTTCTCTAGAGAATTTCAGACATACAAAACGTTTAAAATACCTGTATACTTGTTACTGTATATAGAAATTATGGGCATGAATTTTAATTAATTCATCCCATATCACAATGCTTAGGCGATGGAATTATTATCTTACAATTTATAATTCCATCTTTTGTATACTATGTATAAAGCCATATAATCTTTCAGCCATTGTGATACAATGAGAGCTAATTAATACCATTATACATAATTTGTCGCTGCTCTTAAAAAAATCATCTTATCCATTGACAGTGCCCCTTGTTAGATACAGTAGATACATGATTAGATAGATGCAAAAGTATTTTTCTGTTCTTTAAATCCCAAGAGCAGCAGCTCCCTTTTCATCTCTCACATTGTTTTCAGTCTATATACCTCTAAGATACACTAGCACTTCTGTTTTGTCTGCAACACAGAAAACCGTCTGTCATGCCATCTGGGATTTCCCTTTCAACTTTGTTTTCTGAATTCCATCGAGCTACTGTGTGACCTGTATGCACTATACAGCAGCAGCAACCTAGAAGACACCAGCTATTAGTGTATTGTTGGTATTGTGAGGGACTTAACATTTTGCTCCTGCTGGCTTTGATCCATAATTTGGGAACTATGAAAAAAACATGCCATATTTCAGATGAAGTTCTGCTCTAAAGCAATCTAAACTATGCTTCACAGTTCTCATGAATTATCGTTGTACTATACTGAAGATATACTGAAATTAAATTTAGCAGCTTACACTTGTAAAACGCCAGACATCAGGGGCTAGTCAGAAAAATTTGCAATACATTTAAGCTGGGATACTAAATAAGACCACTCTTGCATTCTCTATCAGAAACTGCCTTTTGTAAAACAGTGGCAATAGGATTTATCGTTCTTTAAAAACATGGTAATATAAAATGTTTATATGAATTAAAAAGAAACCTATACAATACATTCTACAGCACAAAGCTGTCAAGTATCTCGAAAGACAGCCAATGAATTTATTATTCACATAAAATTCCCTGTCAAATACTTTGAACCGTTACTGGCATTTCATGCCTTCTGTCATCATGCCAAGCTGGGTTGACACCTGCTCTTTATCGTTAAGTGAAAATACCTTAAAGTCTTAAAACACTGAGTTGCATATTCCCCTGAATAAGAGGGCAAAGAAGGTTTAGCAAGGTTACTACTGAACTGGAGTTCCTCCAAGAAAGAATGCAAATTATTGATCTTAAAATCCATAAATGAATTTCTTAGAATAAACACTATAACATGCTATGGTGAAGGAACAATTTAACCACCGTTAACTAACAAATATGATTTCAGCTTCACTAATTATAAATTCTTATCTCGGTTCACATCAAGAAACGTGCAAACTAGAAACCTTAAGGTTTGTTTTTAATTCCTTTGAAACAAATTAAATAATACTATAAGTCATAATATAGTATTATAGTATAGTACTATAATATACAGTACACACCTGAAGAAGGCTCCACGGCCAAAACGTTGTGTTTTCTTTCTTCTTTTTTTTTCAGCATGGAATAAATCTAATACTTGTTCCTTTGCAGCCTACACATGCTGACGCAGCTATCCACCTAAATAATACTACAGTTTGTTGTTTTTATTAATGGCGTGGTGGCAATGTAGTCAGTATTGTGGCCTCATAGCTCTTGAATTGGGGTTTGATTTCAGCTTGCACATTCTACCCATGTTCGTGTGGGTCTTCACTTGTTTCCTGTTACCTTTCAAAGTTTAAGGTGTTTTTAAATTGTTCTTGTACATTATGTGTGTGCATAGTAATGGCCTGACATCCTGTCTATGGTGCAGTGCCTCATTATATCATAGTGTACGTTTCTGGGAAAGACTTTAGGTTGCTGGACCCTTATCAAGTATAAATGTTTTTGATGATGGATGGATAAAAGACAGTATTAAAATATAGAATTGTCACGAAAAAAACTAATAGGAACTGAATGAATTAAAAGTGCATAAAAACAATAATTAGCAATAATTGAAATGTGCACATTAATTTTAATCATCATTATTATTATAATTTGAGTTGTTGCAAATTTGAATGATTGATGATTGTTCCAAAAATAGTTTTTTGCGATTTCAATTTTATACTATCCTGATTTGCGATTGCCAATTATTTCTTTACATCTTGGCTGCCTGCACTGCACAGGGAAAATTAAAAAAAAGACAAGATACTCTTTTGGCATGAGAGTATACATATATCCAAAGGTTTTGCCTTATTTTTCTTTAGGTAGTTGCTTGTTCTTTAGACATAAATATTTATTACTTCTATAAGTTAGAAAGTACTTTAAATTTGCAGTTTTTTAAGAAGAAGCGGTAGGGCAATTACATTTCTATGCTTAATGCTAATAGAATGCATTACATATATTACTGTAAGAAAAATTTCACAAATTCTATTAAATGTTTTTACAGCGTTCGTACTTTTCCAATGCCATGATTATAGTTACAGAAGTAACAGAAAAACAAGGAAATGCCATGTATTGTACATCACACTTTATTATTGAAAAAATTAGTTTGGAAATGGCATAAAGACCAAAGTATAATTATTCATTTTAACAGCCTCTGTGGTGACATTTCACGTTGAATGACCACATTCCTTCATACAATTTAGTATCAGTACTCCACATTTACCACTGGAATCTCCAAATGACTTTTTTTTCTGTCTGTAGATTTAAGGGATTATTTTACTGTGTAGGCTCAAAACACATGACTACATTTGAGTAAATTTGAAGCTTAAGATTTAAGACTTCTTTGTATATTTTGAATGCTGATTACAATTTGTAAGGGAGGAATGCTATCCGATTCACAAATCACACAGTTATTCCTTACTTTATACTTACAGCTAATCCATTATTATTGTATAATTACTATATGGCACTGCAAGGCTACTGGTGTAAGAAAAATTACTGCTTGCTTTGAAGTCTCTTATCTATGTTCTGTCTATTCTATTTGTCTCAATGTCTCAAAGTTGTCTCGGTGTTGACTAATATTTATTAGTTTCTTTAAAATTATTATTGAAATCTGGTGAACAATCTGTCTATACTTTTACATATTGAAAACAGCCTTTGACCGGCACTTTTTTTAACAAGATCAACATCACACTGTAACAATGGAAAACTTGCAACATGCTTAATATAAATTGTTCCTTCCAGACTCATCTTATGCCTATGTAAGCACTTTTTAATATTCCACGTTAAGAGCCATTAAAGGAATGTAAAAAATTAATCCTTCAAGAAAAAAATCTCAATGATAAATAACAAATACTGAAAAACCATGAGTTTTTCAAAAAGTGTTCCTTTATGGAAAATAACTTACAGTTTCAAAAATGCTGAGTAAGTACAACATGAGCGTTGAAATAAAAAAATAGATGAAGATAACATTTTATTCTTTTAGAAGAGAAGATTTAAACTATATAAGTAATGTTTTGACACAAAAGATGGGGATGGGAAACTACATACCTGCAGCTTCTCGAGATTGATTTATTTGATGGTTTTCCTGGAAGGTTTTCAGAAGCTGAATTGACTTAAAATATCTAGAGACATGCTACTGAAGCTGTCAGATAATATGCATGTATGCTTTGATCTTTTTGAGATCACATTTGAATCATCCCCTCAGTATTGGTTAATGCATGCTGTGAATAATCATTAACTATTTACTAAACAGAATTTTCCTTTCCTGGTTTCCTTCTGTCTTTTAAGGTAACATAAACAAAATAAAATATTCTGAAATGCATACTAGACACACTGCAAAACTCATTATTGTCTTTTAGTTTACACTTGGATGGCTTTTTAAAAAAAATTATAGTGAAGTGTTACGACTACACTTGCAACACTTCAAAAAGAAAGAATTTCCTCATTTAGGTAGGATGAAAGATATTCAGCATCATTTTTCCAAACACACGTGCATATAACAAATGGCCTGGTTCCTTTTTTGTGATTTGGAATTCAAGAATTCTGCCACAGAACGTATTCACATTTACAGTACATATCTTCTTGATACAGTATGTTGAAATGTAAAATGAATAGTTTTGTTTACTGTACAGTATGTGATCAATGGAAAATTCACTTAAAACTAGGTCTCTAAAGTACAATTAAGAAGAAATTCTTCATTTTCACAGTGTGATAAGAGTTCAGTATTTATTATACAGTATTTACAAAAATGTATAAAGAATAAATCTTCTTGAAACCCAGCTTAATGAAAAAGATCTTGATAGGAAATCTTGTGTTTACAAATCTAATGCTGGAGCAGACATTAGTATGATTTTGTTGTTGTTCCTCTGGTCCATATCTTAAAAATTATTTTTTACAGAAACAAAGTTGGCAACTGTTGATCTACAATACATTTTCTCTAGATCTTTTCATCTTAAAGATGAAAGTTCTGAAAATATTTTACATGTAGTACAGTATAAGAAGGGACCCGCTTCATTCATCATTAAATTGCAATACTCACCTGAGTGATATGTTGCAGCCATTATACACCATCAGACGCTACTATGCAGATGGGGTAGAATGACTCAAGTGGATTGAATTAAGCGGGAAATTTAGGTAGTGCGAACCTAGAGTGGAAATTAGCCAGGATTCTAGCATTAAGACTCCTACTGTTTCATAAAGTGACATGGCTTCAATGAACAAGTATTCAGAACCTTGATTTAATGTCTCATCTGAAAGGTTAGGGATTGCATTTCATACAGTACAGTGTACCTTGGGGATACCATACTGATGTGGCAGTTCTGGGCCAGAGGAAATACCATTTGGAGCTGCAAACTAGTTTTCCATTGAGATCTCCAATACCAGTATGTAACAGGACTGGCACTGTCTAGCCTCTGGGATCGAGCTACATGCTGGTAATTCTGTTACCAATGACTTGTAAACCTAAAAAAAAAACACACTACGCAGTGTAACTGAACTGTAAAGTCATTTTTGCTGATAATATTATATGTATCTATTGTATTATATCAGACTATATAATAATGAAAACTTGTAGTGATTTTACCACATAGCCACTTTCTGTATAGTATTACCACAAAACATTGAACACAGTAGATTTATTACGTGAGTGAAGAAATATAAACCAAGTAGAGATTAATTGATAATGTGATGTGAAAGTAAGAATAGCAAGGGAATCTTTTGAATGATTATATCATAACAGAGAAAACTAAAAAATGTTAATGCATTTAACTTACATTAAATATTAAAACCTTTTTTGTTTATATTTGTGAATATGTAAACAATCAGAAAATGGATGGAGAGTTCTTTACATACAGCGATAAAGTACAGTAGAAGTTGAAGGTTATTGTCTTTGAGAGTAAGTAAAAGCCTTGAAATCATATCTACCATTTCCTTTTTACATAAAAGCCTTCCATTTTCTAACTGCTTTATTCAATACAGGGTCACAGGGCAGTCGGATCCTATCCCAGCAAGAAACAGGTGCAAGGCAGGACCTGGGGCCCAAGCACTGAGAGGCAGCAATGCTAACCACTGCTCCACCCTATCACCTTATATTTAACACTTCTGTAGAAAACTGAAAAGATTCTAAACACTTTAATTCATTCTGGATAAGAGTGTCTAAAAGTAATTACTATTATATAATTATTTTTTTTACATATACAATAAAATACATTTAAATTATATTATTAAAATAATAAAACACATGACGATGGAACTCACCTACAGTAGTAATTTTCCACTAGCAAAAGCTTGTAAGCCACAGTTTTATATTCACCCTGACCCTTTCAGGTTTTGATTTTTTCTAAAAAAACAGACAACATATTGTAGTTATTACAGTGTACTAACAGGGCAGTCAGATTACAATCAATCTTTTCAGCCTCACTTCACACTCTGGTGACAAGTACCCTGACATTATCTAAAGCAATCATATGTTTAACATGCACGTTAATTCCAGATACACAATTCATTCGTTACATGTTTCCTGCTTTCTGAATATTACAATGCTGTCATTTTGAAAGTTTAAGAGAAGGTGGAATGAAAGATACACATCATTAGACAGGTGTGTAGAAACTTCTCAGTGTCAGCAAGATGAAAAATCAATCAATATACTTTGTATCTATCATTTTGCATTTCAATTTCCCTTCATCCTTTAGGATCTATTTTTATTAAGTCTTTCTACTTGTTTTTTGTCTTATATTGGAAGGACAGAAGAGGCTTCTCTCCACATTAATACTCGCATGAAAAACAAACAAAACAAAATAAACTTTCATAAAATAGAGTTATTAAATAATTTCATAGTTCATTCTATACCTCATTTTATGGGGTTGTCACAATTGAGAGTGATACTTACCTCTAAAAAGTACCTCTAAAAAGTGCTGTATTATTACACAATACTGCATAATGCTGTCATATAATGTTAAACACAATTTGGTTTATAGATAGATAGATAATACTTTATTAATCCCGTAGGGAAATTGATGTAAAAGACTTGTAGAAAGACTTTATACATACTGTATTAAAAAAGTCATTGTCCATCATGGGCATACCGTGATGTTGTCACGGCTGACATTCCTCCCCTAGAGGGCGCTCCACTATTCCTGTCATTAGTTCCGTGATTGTTGCTGCAGTATGTTACCCAGGTGTAGCCTGTTATGTCTACCACTATTTAAAGTCCAGCTCCTCCAGTCCTCAGGGCTCAACATTAGGGTACGGATGTCGCGAGGCCCACCTAGCATCAGGATACCCTTCGTCCGTCTCCTGAGGGCATAGGCCTCGTCCCTGACACCTCTTGTTTCCTGAGCCCGGAGTCTGGAGGAACTTGTCCCATCATCCTAGGACCTCCATGTTCTCCGTGTGTTCGAGTTTTCCCCCTTCCCAGGGATTTTAACCTTGTCGCATCAGAGGATGGATTTATTGTTGATGGACTCATGGACTGTGCCCTGACCTGCCTTTGGACCTGCTCGAATTTGGATGCCATTCTTTGTCTCCCCCACTCACTGTCTCATGGCCTCTCACTATTATTTTGTGCACCAATAAACCCCTGTGTGTTTTCCCATACCACGCCTCCTGTTTTCTCCAGCTCTTACCGCATCGCATAGGGTCTACAACAAAACCCGACACAGACTGCAGACTCTGTCCATAACAGATGTATGCTGTACTACACCCATTGCTTCCCAAGCCAGGCTTCAGCTCCCCTCTGATCCTATATAGGATAAAGCAGTTAGAAAATGTATGGATTGAATTGAGTGTACATTATTTAGATTATTTCTGTCTGTTAAATGTTTATGTCCATAAATGTGTGAAAACAGGCTTGGAAGGCCCAGTACCTTACAAAGTAACTCAATACAGTATTGTGCTATTAAAGACAAAACAAAAAAAAAAGTAAACAAATACAACAGAAAAAAAATAGAAAATATGGTGGTGATTATTGTATTTTGCATCATCACTATCGCTACAATAAAGAAGAAAAAACTAGACATACATACAATCTATGATTTTACTAGTCATTTTAGAGTTTTGCTACACTCCATATAACTGCATAAAACAGAAACGTTTGGTTTCAGTTCATTTAATATCTTACTATAGGTAAAACAAAAAGGAAAAAGTAGGATGTTGCTATTCCATATTTTAGTATATAATCTTAATCCTTTCAGATTTTATTATTTTATTATTTTGCTCTGATAAATATAAATCCAGGATTAATATACTATTATTATACTATCATAATATAAACTGAACCTAATATTATCATCAGAAGGTTATTTTGTATTTTTTCCAAAATTATACATTAGAGAATAATACAGTACAGGTAACTCTGTTTATATGTGATAACACATTTATACTATTTTGTCTACTGTATACAAAGAATACAAAGAAGTTATAGCCTAGCTTTGCATGATTATTTGTAAAATGATTATTGGTTAAGAGCAAAAACTATTACAGTTCTTACCCATAAATAATTGCAAATTGGCTTGTATTTATAAGCGTTAAATTCAATATTTAGGAATTAAATACAAACTGTACTTTCCATATTGAATCTAATTTAAATTTAAACACAAATGTAAAAAAATGAATTAATTTGGTTTTGGTTTGGTTGTTTTAACACTTAACAAATTGAACAAATTGAATCAATGACATTCATGTTATCAGCCATATATTAGGAAACACAATGAAGCTTCAAAGCAGATGTTAGTCACAAGATTCCCTTTTGCAGAGTTACTTTATCACAGATATATAATTTCCAGGTGTCTGCTGTTTTAATATTTCTTGCTCTCCAGTCAGGAATAGTATATTTTTCATTCTTTAATTTTAACTCAACAGCAATATATTGTAAACATGTCATATTTTAACATCGATATTATGGTATTATTCCAATTTTCCAAAACAGTCATTTTGATCTCACCAATATGATAGAATAGAAATGTAAGAAACCATGTGGCTTATGTGATCCCTCTAAGTTATTTTAATGCAATTATTATGAATAAGTAGAATCCAAAAACTAAAGGGAAAAAATTATAATGAAAGGAAGGAATAAAAGTTTTATGCCATGAAAGAATATTGGCTACAAAGAACAGCATCTGACAATGCTTATTCATTCTGCCAAGCAATTGTTCCACTGTCCCCAGCTCTCAGCAGTGACAGACAATTCATCTAGTGCCAGTCATGTCCTTGGAGACTGGTCACCATGTACTTACCATGATAATCCAACCGCCATTTCCAAGTAGGGAGCCAGATGTGATGAGGTCAGCCCCTGCTCGCAGTGCAGGCAGGAAGGTTAATGATGATTGATGTCAAATCACTTTTTGTGAAGCGTCTGCTTGTCACATCAAGAAGTCACACGTACAATCATTTTGTGCTCTCTAATGGAAACATTTATTTCATTTTCAGCTGCACAGTTTTATTCCAGGAAGTCCTCATAGTAACAAGAAATGAATGCCAAGTTTTACTCTCGAATTTGCATTTAAGCATTTCAATATGCATCTTCAAAAAGGCATTTCCTAATCCCATAATACACCTTTTTGCATCAGAAATGTATTTCTTACTATATTTTGCTTACTTAAGTCTAATAGATAATATTCATATGTATTTGATTTCCATTTTGTATGCTATTCTATTTTTTAAGAGTGGTTGCTAGATTTTAATTTGCACATTTTCCTGCAAAAGTCAACTCTATTTAGTCTAAAGAGTGTACCAACAGTGTCAAAACAAATGAGAGATCTAACCATGATCCATGCTGTCAGATTCTGTGCAAAACTTGCACAATCATCAGTTTGATTCTGAAAATAAAAGCCTGTCAGATTCACTACATGACACTTTTTAACTGCTGACTTTTAAAAAAATACAACAAACAGTAAAATCCTGAATCCTCCAAAATACTTTTCAAAAAAGAAATATCTTTTATGGCATGTGCAATGACTAACATGTGATAATTAACCCACATTAAACTTTATAACTCTGATAATTTTACAAAAACAAAAAAACACTAAGGGTTAAAAATTACACTATACAGTATAAATACTTAGAACACCAAGACAGTTCCGTACTATTATGCATTCATATAGCATTTATGTGTACGAACAGTCTATCTTTTACCCAATTGTGTGATTGGTTCCTATTAATGCTCTGTTATTATACTGAACACAAAAATGTATTGCTTTATTTATGTGCGTTTTTCAAAATCTTTTGAAAAAAAGACCATGATGTACTCAAGAAACTTTGACTGTTGCACATATATACAAATTCAGCTTGGTATTGTAGGAGTCACTGTAATGGGGTAATTTATCCTGTTTAAGAAACCAATATGTACTGCTTCCCATGAGAACAACATCTTCAGGTGGACTCAACAACAGTGGAACCTCTTTAGTGATAAATCAAGGTGGAACACCTTACTGAACCTCAGACATGCTCAGTTATATTCTTATTATGTATAGAAAAACAACCACAGGTCCAGGTACGATGGTCTCAGCAGGCATGTCTATCTGCTACAGAACTTAATTTGTAGTGATTGAAGGCAATCTGGCCTTTCTTGCAAGATCAGAATGTGACAGATACTGTATACCGAATATGCCCTTTTCACCAGGCTTGAGCCCCATTGAACAATTGTGGGATAAGCTGAGATAACTTGTGACATCTAGGGTTTAGAAAATAGTTAGCAGGTACATACACATACTTGTCAAAGCTTTATGAGAATAATGGGTCAAAGTCCCCAAAGACAGATCTATAAAATGGTGCAAAGCATGGAAATGTACTGTATGAAAATGTACAGCTTGTATAGCTTACAACAGTATCCATACACACTACTATCCTATTGAGCAAACCTGATTATTAGCATAATACATGTATCAGTCATGTTCAATAGTATCAATGCACATACTACAGTTTTCTCATATTATATTTGTGAATTACTTGCAATTGTACGTTTCTGTTGATGCATCAATTTTATAAACAATTCATAAATATAATCTGCAATTCCTCTTCTTCTTACTATCAGCCTAAAAGTACATTTATAGTTGTAAGAAATTTCTGCATATAGCACCCAAACAATAGATATTTCCTACCAATTTTATCAACTTTTCATAACCACAAGACTCACTTAAAACAATAGAGGGAATAAGGACAGATCAGGGTTATCTCAAGAACTGTAAGTACAGTGTTACTTTTCAGAACAATTTTCCATTGCATACACCTCGAATTCAACACTGCTTATGGTAGAGTTAGCACTGACTGGAAGAGTGATGATAACACATGAACATCACTCTCCCCACAAGTTCCAGGGACTGTTGACAAGGTTATAACATCTTGGCCAAACCAAATCTACAGTTTCTGTGTTTAGCTGAACTGTGACCTGCTGGGAAAGCGTAAGTCACAGCTAGATAAGGCATTAACCCAGAAAATGACTAGACTGTAGGGCTTGACCTGTGTTAGTAATGTGTGTTCCTACTATTTAAGCACCTGAGAAGCCAGAGAGATCTAAAAAACTTATGACAAGTGATAAAGATATTTTGAAAGCTAGTGTTAGTATCTGTTTCTACTTTGTTTTTAAAAGTAGATTGATTTGTTACAGTATATAATGTATATAATATGTTATTCTGAAGTATATTTTAATAAATCCATCCATCCATTTTCTAACCACTTCCTCCATTTGAAGGTCACAGGGGAGTCGGAGTCTATCCTGGCAAGCAACGGGAGCAAAGCAGGATACACCTTGGACAGGACGCCAGTCCATCACAAGGCACACACAGACACACACTTGTACACACTAATAATGATAATGTTTCTTTATTAGCCCTATACAATTTCTCGCATTAGGAATTCATCTTTTCGCATACCCCAGCTTTTCTCCATGAGACACACAGACAGGGAGAGAAGCTTGGGGTCAGAGCGCAGGGTCAGCCATTGTACGGCGCCCGTGGAGCAGTTGGGGTTAAGGGCCTTGCTCAGGGGCCCAACGGAGTAGGATTCCTCTGCCAGCTGCAGGATTTGAACCAGCACCCTTCCAGCCACAGGCACAGATCCTTAGCCACAGAGCTACCGCTCCACCCCACTCACACCATGGCAAATTTTCTCAGAAGCCAATTACCCTACTAGTATGATTTTGTACTACGGGAGAAAACTGAAGGACCTGGAGGAAACTCATGCGAACACAGGGAGCAAATACTGTCCAAACTCCATACAGATAGCACCCCAGGTCTGGAAATGAACTCAGGGCTCTAGTGCTGTAAGACAGCAGTCCTAACCACAGCATCACTGTACCACCCATATTTTAATCAATAGAATTTAAGTTTTAGAAGTTTTAATGAAAATCCTTTCTTATTTTACTAGTATTAGATTATAGATAGAAAAAAAGAGTTAAACATGTTGGGTTAGTATTTTTTTTAGGTGCAAGAAATACTGTGCTAAATTAAAGTGACAGCATGTAACTCAGATTGGCACGTTTGTTTTTAGATTTTCTCTAGACATGGCCCCCTATGGTTCTGGCACACACTGAGTCATTTTATTATCAAATGTTCTTTTTCCTTGGCTGCATATAGTGCATCTTTGGCAATTTTGCCTCTTTGTGAATGTTTCAAGAGTATTTGATCCAATATTTTTTTTATTAAAAGAAAAGTACAAATGTATTTTGTGTTGTTTTCTGGATTATCTAACACTTTATATCTTTAAAAATGTAAAGATAGAGAGATGACTTTTTAAGACACTTTTACAGTATTTACTTTGTTAAGTCAACTGGTTTGTCTCATCATGTGTCACTAAATCAGCCTCATACCAGCAATTGTTTAATGTTAAACCATCCTAAAACTTTTTGTATGTTTTCCCTGTTGATGTTTTCACAATAACTTTGTTAACGTAATTTTCTGAGACACTGTTCACTACAGTATAAGCAGGGCATGATGACAAACCTGTTGGTTATGAAATCTTTATTGTAGCTTGAGACCATAGGTTCACCAATACAGATGAAAACAGCTACAGGTCCTGAAACCTGGGTTAATGGTGGTGCTTTCGCTCAAGTACAGAACACTGAATTATGGGGTCATGCTGTGAGCCTACAAGCAAACAAAAAAACAAACCCAAAACACATACTGCCCTGCAGAATGCATCCTTCATGGCATAACTGTGCATAGTCATGTGTATACTGTATGCAGGAGTAGCTTTCACTGCAAAAAAAATAAAGTATTCCTTAAAATGTGTGTGCACACTTTAATGGATGAAAAAAAAATGATCCACATAAAATTCCTAGGAACCATTTATTCTCCGTTGTTTTTATTTTCTTTAGAAAAGTAATTGTTCTACGTTTCAGCAGATAGTTAAAAAATACTTAAGTTATAAAGCATTGAAAGCATTTCTTCAGATGTGGAATCTTATAGAAGTCTAAAATGAGCACTGTGGGAGGATTGAATCTGGCATTGAGGACCATTATGATCAAATGACTAGTGCCTCTATAACTGAAAGGAAAAATACTTCTTGTTAAATATTTCTTGTTAAATACTCTAAGACGTTTCAGGCGCACACAAATATAAAGTATTATACTGCACACAGGTGACCCGTAAAATAATTAAATACACCTGATAGATAGGTTTAATTTGAGACATGTTCTGACTATCGGTGTTCTTTATTCTCCGGCACCATGCAAACAAATATTTATCGACAATGACACAAAATTGTGCACTCATTTTACACACACATACTGTATACACACAACATTGAATGTTACACTATTTACAAAACAAAACATCTCAGAGGCCTATGCTCTTAAGACCCAGACAACCAATAATGCTAACACTGGAACCTGAAACACTATACAAAGCCTAAGTAGGCCAACAAAAGAGATAAACCTTGTATCCTAAGTAAAAGAATATGGCCAAGCGCTAAATCACTAACTCTGATGGCCAAACGTTAATGAGAATCTCTACCCCTGTTCTAAAGATGCATCATCAACAAGGAGAGTATGTTTTTTGCCTGAGGATTCCACAATAAAGGACATCAGAATTAATTTTATTTATTAGAATTCCTAAAATAAAGCAAGGCAATCTCACTAAAAAACATGGCTCAAATCATTTAACCAGAATCTTGTCTCCAAGATTGATCAGAACAAAGTACTCTCACATGGTACAAACTTTGGTGATGGTCATTCTTCTCTCTCTATCTTTCTTCCTTCCATTCTTTCTATTCTTCCTACCTCTCCTTGTTATGCTGTCTTTCTGTGTGCTGAATATTTATCATGATTAACCAAAGTAATTCACCAGAAAGTTCTCTTCGATCATTTGTGTTGACCTTTCCTGTAGTTGGGCAAACACCTTGAGTTTTACTCATTGTTTTTAGGCTCTGAGAACTTGGAGATGTGATCTTTCAAGTTATGACCACCGTAGTACAGTAGTAACAATATTATAAGAAAAGACAAGAGAAGACTTGGTCCCCATGTCTCTCTGTTTTTTTATTTACTCGGTTGTTTGGCCTTAAATCCACTGACATGTGAAAGGGTGAGCTGGACAGGGCAATGAAAAAGATTACTGCGAGCAATATAAATGCGCTCTGGGAAACGGTGAGGGCTCAATAGGTAACAATGGAGAAAATGTACATTTCTACAGTTGTGTGATGGAATACCTAGATAGTGTGCAACTACCATTGTTAAAAAGTGGCTGAATTCTGATGAGAAAAATGTTACAGTAGGTATAGCATAACCGCTATTCCATTTGTGCAAGATTAATAAAGAAATATTTTCTTATTTCAACATTAGTAAAACACATACCAATAATTACAAATAATTATGTATCATGAAGATAATTTATCATTAATGTATAATGTAATTATACTCAATATGTATGTATACACTATACATACCACATGTATAGAGACATTGATTGATATGCTTTTGATTGACACTTTTCCTAACAAAGCAAAAAAAACTGATACTTCTTTTTTATGCTCCCTGCCACCTCATTCAGTTTTCAAGTGTCATAAAAAGACTGTTTTCAGGTCGTTGTTGGAGGTGTATAAGGAAATCAATATGCTATGAAATGAGGCATGTGGCGTTCTGCATGTATTGATCTGTCTGTTTACGTGATACAGTGTTCTTCATGAAACACCATTTTGCTGCTTCTTATCACATTATGAGTATCATAACCACAGGAATCTGCTATCCTGCTGGTTACAGACACCTTTAAAAGGAATTTGTTAATATTTAGAAATGAATCTACTGGACAGGTATTAACATGGAACACTGTTGTGCTTAATTTGTCAATTATTCTTAAGAATATTAACAGCATGTTAGACCAATCCAAAGTGATTCATACAGTAAGTTTAAATTAAAAAAAATAATCTTCAAAGGAGAGTTTAACCATAATGTTCTGTGTATTTTCCAGGCCTTCTGTGGATGTCTGGGTTCACATAATTTTACGGAGTCCTGCTGAGTACAATTAGGAAAGTCTTGTTGGACTAAGTTTAAATAGTAAATGCAGGGTAAATGCAGACATCATCACAGCTACAAGGCAGGACTCTCGAGGTTTATCATATTCATTTCTAGATGTCAACAGTCGCTAAATTTTTTAACAAGTCCTGAAAGAAAATTTGAATCAATTAATTTGAGTAAAAGTATGAGCAACAAAGAAAGCCTTAAGAAAAGATATCAGCTAGGCCAAATATCATTGGAGTATTAAATAATTTGCCCACAGATTATGTAACTATATTATAAGAATTAATTCAACTCTGAACAATGGTTCATACAGTATATACAGTATAGTTATGACAAATACATAATTAGTCATAGTACAATTAAACTGAGATATGTTCCACACATTTTCACTTTACTTAAGCTTGTAAGTTTGACTATGGCAGCATGGTCAGTATGAAGAGAGATCTTTTTCTTCTATCACAGATTCCAGCATTACCAGACCAGACAGCAATCAGCTTAAAATACTATCACAAGATCTAATTGTGAGCTTTTTAACTTGACAGCTTTCCTAACTAGTGCCAGTTTGTCTTAAAGTTGTCACCAGGACAGGTACAAGCCACCAAGCCACAGGTTTTTGAGACCCAACAATCAAGCACCTGGTCCATTCAATATTAAATACTAAAGATCGCACCTGGATAAAATAAGGTTTTCCATAAGTGGGAGCTGATTTTTGGGTCTAATCCACCACCTAGTGGCGATCATTTTACAGCTCTGCCACTCCTTTAAACAAGTGTTTGAATCGTCACAATGTTCTATAGTACCTGTAGCACTTATTGGCACTTTTTTTAAATATGGTTGTCATTATAGAGATTCCATGCCAGCACATGAGTACAAAAATAACTCACTGCTCAGAGTCAGTTAATGAATGTTGTTTTTCCCCATCAACCCCTTCCATGTATCTCCTTCACCAAGGGGGGCAAAATCTCTGAATTGTATTGGGTGGATAATTGCTGTCGCCCTGTTATCTACTGGAATAAATTCCATTTGTACAGTATCCAAGTGGAAGCCTGTGTATATCTCCACACCTGCAACTCTGGAGTAAGAAAGAAACCAGCTGAGGTTTTTGGTTCCAGAGCTAATGCTATTGTGAGAAGGGAGACCAATTATATCTTAAAAATACTTTTCCATTTCTTCCACCATCTATGATTCTATCTCTACTAGAGAAGTGACATTCCACATCCCTGTAGCCATTCTTCATGACTAAAGTCAGTCCATTGTGGCCAATTCCTCTTAATACCATATTGTACATGATTCTTACTCCATGTTGTTTAGATGACTGTGGGTGGCTAGCCTCCTGGACCGTTCCTGTGAAACATCTCCAAAACCTTGATCCAGATGGGTTCCAGTACTCATGACAAGGTTCTAGAGGTCTTTTATAAACCTTGAACATACTGTAATGTCCTTTTTCCTAAGATTGGTTTAAATATACTGTAGCTCAAGATTTAAATTTCTAGTTTAAAGAAAAGTTAGTTTACTAATGCAATTACCATAAGACCATAAGACAGGTTGTGAGGTTCAGCTCATCTGTTGGTTGCTATTCATTCAATATTATAAGGATCTTAATGAGTCACTTCTTAGAGGATGCCAGAGAATCTGCTTCAAGGCAGTGGCTTGTTAGCCTTTTCCAAAATAAGACCGGAAAGTGATGCAAGAGTTGTTGTTCTGTCAGCACCAATATACTGTCTTTAGCCTGCATCAACTGACCGTTTTAGCTATCCAATGTTCCAGGTGTGTATTAGCGACAGACGTTTGATTAGTGGACAATTACAAAGATTATACTAAACAATCCTCCAATCTTACATCTGGATCCAGTATACATAGCTCTCTAGACACAGTGGAGCCACTCAGCAGGTGGTCTGTGTGCATTATCTGTGAGTCCTCATTGTTTAATCCTGGTTATTTGTTTTTATGGGACAAAACATTCAACGGCTATACCATAATCCAAACTTGTATTCCCCCAAGCACCTAGAAAGATATTGTGGAATTATTTTAGAAAAAACTTGGAAATTTCATTAACACTGTCATAAAAATGTCATAACTGTTGCTTATTGTTCAAAATTGCCATTGTACAACTTAAGTTAAACAACTGCAAAACAAGAAATGAGTAAATTTTTAAACAATAATATTGGTCATTTTTATGAAAGCCTGCTTCTGCTTCTTTTTTGAACAGCTTGCTTGAAAACAGCTCAGATGACTTTATGAAATGTTTACCATTACCAGCCTAGCTTGAAGATGAATAAACGTGCCATGAAAACAAATTACTAAGTTAGATATGCATTACACATACTATGGTAAATGCCCTTGCATTTTTATTTTGTATGTAGAGCTACAGATTTCCACTCTTTTGAAACCCCACAGGTGCAGAATGAATGTAACTAAATGAGTGCAATTACAGTAGCAAATGTATTTGTTAGATAAAGGAAAGATAGAGAAATGCACCAACTCAGCTCTTGGCTCTAGAATTAAATATACAACCAGTTTTCATGTTTATATTATATATACAATACTATTATATTTTGCCTTATATAATAAGCTACTATTATTGTATGTCACTACCAGACATTACATTTACTGGAGTATTTCTGCAAATGTTTGGGGAATTATTTAATGCATACAAGTGGGTGTTAATCATTTGAAGACAATGATTGTGAAAAAATATCAGAATAGATAACAGTTAGAAGAATGTTTCACTACTTTTATTCAAATTAAAAAGGAATCTCAGCACACATGTGACCTACAGTTAGAATACACCCCCGGGAGGAAACTAGCCAATCACAGGGCACACATACATGCAAATGGACAAACTAGAGATGCCTGTTAACCTAGGAAGCATGTCTTTGAACTGTGGGAGGAAACCAGATCACTGGCAAAGAACTAGGACCAGGACTATTGGTAACAATATAAATTTTACATAGAAGGCACCCAAGGCCATGATTAAACCTAGGACCCATGAGCTGTGAATACAGCTAAACCACACATTCATGAAATGAAAAAAATACCATGCATTATTCAAATTTTAACATACTTTAATACCTTCCAAATAGACTTGAAACACAAAACATGGAACTGGATGCAGAGCCTTGTGTCACCTTTGACATCAGCTTGCGCATGGAAGGAGTAGAAGACACTGAACCGAACACTGAAATGAAATGAAAATTTTTGGTAAATCCTAATGATAAAATAGGTTAGAATGTCAGATGATATATTAGAAGAATTATATACAGTTTAGGCTAGTGATAGATCACACAGGGTGTAAGATGTGCACAAAAAAAATGCTTTCAGTGTAAATTTGGTTTAATTGTGAATTTGACACCTTGTTCATGTAAAATGACCAAAAGACAATCAAATAAACTTTTTCAGTTTTTCAGTCAGTAAAACTTCCAGAACAATTTTTTGATTAATCTGGACCAGTGTTGAAATTACCTAGAAACCAAGAAAGCCACAAGCAGCATGGGAGTTGTGCTTCCGATGTGCTCGTGACTAATGCTGATACTCTGGATAAAAGCACGACTGTGGAAAATGAGGAGCACAGTGTGCCACTCGATGCATTCAATGAAGAGGATAACACAACTCAGGTGCTTCTGACTGTTGGGACTACTGAACAGTTTAAATTTCACCAAACCAAACATACATGGCTATTTATGGAAAGCTAATCTCAACAGCCTGACACGGTTAATTGTAGGCTCTCTTGGTCCAGCAAAATAGCCAGGCACAAAACTACATATAGAGAGGGTAACATCCACTGTGAACTTCTCTGTGCCAGATTTTCAAAGAAACATAGGCACATGGGAAAGTTGTGGAAAAAAGTTGTGCAACACACTCGAACGAAGGTGCATTTAGAATTTAAAATTTAGAAGGCTAAAGGGGACACTTTAGTGCAGAGCATCAATGCTCACTATGAACAAAATATACACCACTGCAAGGGTTTACTGCACAATTTACAAAGTTAAATACCATAAATAAACTTTACACCCACATTCAGTATTGTTTTCAATGTGAAATTGTCGAGAATTGAAGAAGATCAATAGGGGGACAGATCTTACATTTAAATCCTCAAACATTGAACAACACATTTGCTCAGAATATTGTTTGAGAACGTTCTCTTTAATTCTGTCTTGCAACAGATAGAATTAGAATGTCAGATATGACCTATATACAGTATAGTATAGGCTGGTGGTAGATCACACAGATCACACATTATGAAACTCTATTGACCTGATAAGAGGTTCATCAGAGTATGACTGCTTCACAAATAAAAAAGTCGATCTGTTAGCATATAATTTTGGTATTTTATATTACTTATTTAAATATATGTATATATGTTATATATTTGTAATATATTATATTACTTTGTTTGCATGATATTGACAGTGCTGACTTGTTATAGTGCATTACATTAATATTACTTGCATGTCACTGTACAGCAGCTTGGTACCACCAGTGTCCCTCACAAAATCCATTCTCTCCAGTTTATAGTGAGCTCTGACACCTTGTGATTTACAAATTAGACTGTGAAGCATCAGAATAACCCACCACAACACCCAATCTCAACTAACAGGCTTCTAAAAATCACTGTGAGTGACACAATGATAACTTAAGAATAGTTGTGTGCATTTTGAGGTTTAATCAGGTTAGAAGAATGTGCAAAACAGAAATGCATACAATCATTTATATTTCAATAACAAAGGAATATAATAAATATAATACACCAGTAAAATTTAAACTAACGTCAGAAAACAGATGTGTGATATTACAAAATTGTGTCACAGCTGCTTTGAATCATTTTGGTGACATGCACAACATCTAAATAAAGGAAATTCAGATTCTAATGCGTAAATATTTATTTATATTTATTAGAATTCCTTCTCTCATTGCAGAGAAATTAATTAAAATAATTTGCATACTTGAACTTCAAGCAATTGACTAATTTCTGTATTGGCATTAAAAAACTAGGATATTTCAAGTGCATTGTATCTTTGTGTGATTGTTTAATTTAATTGCTTTTTATAATTGTCTTGCCTACAAAGCAAAACAAGTACTATACTGTACCCTACATCTGTTTGCATATTATACAGTACATGTGTTTGTTTGCAGAAAAGTAAACATTTTAAAAGTGGTATTTCTATTGTCATCTTTAGGTCTGTAAAGAATTTTCCAAGATAAACAATATTACTTTTGTAGTATATGCTAGCTTTATACATAAAGTTATTACAATCAACTAATTTGTCCTCAATATCATTCTTGATGAATGGAAAATGTTAGACATTATCACAAAAATCTATATGGTTTACTAAATTACTGATTAACAGCATGCAGAACATTTTATCTTTAAATGTTCAATTGATGATCTTCCCTTGTTTGTGAAGGACATTCTGTAAAACTTTGAGGACCTTTTATCTTTATTTCCCAAATTAGACCATAAAAAGCAACTAAATAAAGTTCTTGTATTGAAGATACATTTATTTTGGAGCATGGTGGGAGATTTTTGAAAACCTTACTCCTAATAAAAAGTTAGGTAATACTTAACTTGAATTACAAATTGAACATTCTCATATTTGTGAAATACATTAAGAAACAGAATAGCCAGTATAGGCTGTATATAAGTATAGGCTATATATATATATGCCCTGAGAGAAAAAAAAGTTGATTGGCTACTTGAAGATATTCACTCCACAGAGAAATTGAAGGCAGATGGGCAACCTACCCTACAGTACCTCCTTATTCTGCTCGGTCAAGAATGACTCTGATACCTTTCTGTTCAATACCTGAATGTGAGTATGGGTCTATGCAATATTATTGATATAAAAGAGATGATGTACACCCATGCAGCTTTTATTAATCAGCAAAAAGTAAAGTATATACAGTAATAATGGTATCACAGAATATGTTTAAAATGTTTCAAAAATTTTGTCTGAAAAAATAACACCAAGTGAGAAGTGAGAAGCAAGAATAAAGAGAAGTAATAAGTAGAAAGCAAAACAAGATTAAAAATGACAAAAAAGGTGGTTTAGCTAAAGAAATTACCGCTAAGCTTTTACAGAGTTAGAAATCACTTCTTGTAAGTGGCTTATGCCTATAATAATCACCGTTTGTTACATTGAGGCTTTTAGTTCCAACAAGAATGAACAAGTTCCTAGGGGATTCCTTTGTATGCCATAATGTTTCCCCTAGGTAATCTAATTGGTTTATTGGCCTGCTGGAGTCATCCTCCTCAAATTCTCAGGCAGATCAATCGCATAATAAAAACGCTCATTGTTGAATTCTGCTTTCAGCCACAAATAAAAGGGATAGTGCCAAACAAAATTTTATTTTTGTGTTTATAAACTTACATATATAAACCCTTTTAATTTTATGCATTAATTTATACCTTAGAACACATACAATTTAAAAGACATTCACACTTTACTAAAGGAAATATTTTCTAACCTATATTTCAGTAGTTTGGACTAACCCTGATATAAAAGATACAGGAGTTAACAGGTGAGATTGAATTAGTATGTGTAAAACATACAGTACATACAATCTTCATGATGACGTGGATGTCAGAAAAAAGTCTCCTCCCTCTATGAGCCAAGAAACTGCTACAAAGGCAAAGATTGCAAAATTAGAGGAGGGAGGATTGCAAAATTAAAAACACAAGCAATTAAGCCAGAAACTAAATATTTACAAGTAGGTAGGCAGAAGTGGGCAAGATTAAAATCTGACCACCTCCAGAATTTTCATGGAATATTTCATAAATATAAACTGCAGGTACTATTATAACGTGAATGAACTTCACCAGTCTTTCTTTTTAATCTGTAGAAACATGTTTCTTTCAATTCTGGGGGAATAAATGAATGAAAGACATCCATAACAATGAGTCCATAGGGGACTTTCAGTACAAATCCGGGTTCATAAATGCACCATTGAGCTAGTTTTGAAAGAGCCACAACATGTGATTTAACAAATGTGGCAGCAAGAGTTCCTTATGGATGTCACTTCATGCTTGTTCTCAGATTTGTCACATGCCATTTATACAAAAACAAAGATTGTTTTCAGCCTTTTGGATTTCTGTATCCCCCTACATTTTTGTCAGATCATTAGGCTTCAATGAATCACCAATTAATTCTACCATGGCTGCTGTTGCCATCCTGATTGATAGGTGTCCTTGGATCTCTCTCTAGGACAAGCCACAACGGCAGGTCCTTGTCACTGTCAATCATTTCTCCCCTCCTGGTGTCCTGTGCCTCACTTCATTTAACACTAGCAGCATGTCACTCCTAATATAGACCAAGAAAAACAATTAGCCATGAGAGGAGGTTAAGAGATAGCTCGTCTTTCTCAATCCCTGGTCACAAATTGCCTCATTTAAAACAGGAAGAGTTGTAGATTACCTTTTAACACTTAATATTTCAGCACTCTGTTTCCTACATTGCTTGGGGGTATTTGAGACCTGGATAGTGTTTTGTTCAATAGGAGGCTGCTGTTCTTATGTCTTGCAGAGAAGAACATCGAAGAAGAAAACCGTACCACCTTATAAAATACAAATAAATAAAACAAACAACATGTTTTACATGTACAGATTTATATTACAGTTCAGTAATTTTGTGAAATAATAGGGGAAATTGTTAACACATAATGCAGTAGTTTTTTTATTTCTATCATGTGTTATATTATTTGTTCTGTACCCCTATGTACTGTATATGATTCTGAAGTGTAGGGAATCACTGTTTAACACATTGTGCTGTTGATTCAGATTTTTCTAACACAATCATGACCTTAATCTCACTGAATAGGCGTTGAGCATGAAAAAAGTACACTGCAACTACCAAAAATATGTTCTTTGAGGTAATTGTAACTGAATGGATTAAAAAATGCACATTCAGTATTTGCATACAAATCAATGTTTTATGCTGTTTCCTTTTTATAATTCATATGTTATCCACCACTGAAGTGCGACATCCTCTGTGGAATATAATTGTGCACCTCCAGATCACTACATAACAGATATGGTAGGAAAAAATATTGTTTTAACTAGCTAACCTAAATAGAGAATTTGTAAGTAGAAATAATTGAAAACTAGTTAGTGCAGTATATAGAATTCATTGAACAATTCTTCTGAAATGTGCAATTTGTAACCTATTATGTCAGGACCTCTTTTTACATTCTAAAGCTTAAAACCCCCATTTATTTTAATTTTTGTGATGCGGAATTAAAATTGACACTTGTTGGTCTAAAACCACCCCTACGAGCATTCATCTGTTTTTTTAATTCAAGGTTCCCTTCTACATACTGACTATATCCCTTCTTTATTTAGATTTCTGACAAAATCAGGCTTCAATAATGAATGATTAGAAGCAAATTTAGAAATTTAGCCTTAGAAGAAGAAATCATGCCATTGACTATAAACTGGTCTTTCCAATCCATCTCAGATAGGACATTGCAATATATACAAAATAAAAGGATAAATGGACTTAATGCTGAAACAAGGTTTCAAAACAGAGAAAGAATAAATAACTGAACACAGGTGTATATATTTTAAACAAATAAACCAAAACTTTACATGTGATTTTTTATTTCATCATAATTCACACACTGTTAATCTGATAGAATGTGCTATAAATAGTTCATAAAAATCTTTATCCACTGCATTTAGTAATTTGTAACATCCATACCAGCTTCCTAGTATTACACAGACACAATTGAGAGTTACAATATGTATGGGTTATAAGCTTTAACTATTTACTCAAAAGCACCCTCCAGTGTTGTCTACTGTAATCACACCTTCGTTACTAATGAATAGTGTTTATTAGACAGACGTTCGGGAGGAGGTCAAATTCTAATCTTGCATTTTCACTCTCCTGCAAAATAAATACTCCCTAGCTGGTCATGGTTTTGCATGCATCTTTTCTAGCACTCAACATTTTGTTTCATTAAACAGACATATTTTGCACTCCTTGATGCTAAGACCTTACTTTTATTGCATTTGTCTTCTACATGTCATGACTGGAGTCACTTTCTCACATCTTCAACCTAAGACCTTCTACTGAAAATAAGCATCTCTGCTGCTGCCACACTATCTGTGCTCTTCTTTTAGTTCTCCTGATGTCAGTGCTTCCAGGAACTCCAAACAATGTAGCCATTTTGTCTGTTCTCCCTTTCTGTTTCTGATTTTCCACTGAATGGGGGCTTCCACGCTCACACCCCTCACTGTCCCAAGCCCATGTGGGCCAGGCTGGTACAGTGATGGGTATGCCCCCTGACCCCTTTACTCCCTCCTTTGGTTGGTGTCCAACTGGCATAGTGTCAACCCTCGACTTTTCTACTTCTCTGAAAAACTTCCATCTGAGAATATAGCTGATATTTCTTCTTATTTTGGTGATTAAACTTCAAATATGTCCACATCCATTCCATCTAGTACATTTTAGCAAGTGATGGCTCACTTTCTACTTCCATGTCGTTATTCATCTGGGTCACCACAGTTTCTTCCACTGCCTACCACAGAAGTCTAATCTCAAGATAGCTACTGCTGCTAATGCTGTAACATGATTACTTACTGGCATTCACATCATAGGGGCTTCTCAAGCACTTCATTCTCCAATGATGTTCCTCCAAAACACTTCCCAAATTTACTTGGTCAAACAAGCTGAAGTCTGCATCATACGCACTTCTTATTCATTCTATGCTAGATACACTCTTACTTAGCTCTTAGCTCTTGGGGATACTTTTGAGGGACTGTGACAACACTAATCACTGGCCAGGGCCAGAACTACCATTTTCTCATAAATTTTAGGTAAATTATATACAAGCAGCCAATATGAAGTGGAGAAGATAATCCATCATATTTACCAATTAAATGTAAATGACTCATAGCCAGGTGTTCATGGTTATTAGCACTATTTATTCCTCTCCTAACAACCTTGAAGCTAGAAGGCTACATTTCACTACAGAACACAGATCTATAAGGAGTAACTTTTAACAAATTGGTTAATATTTCAGCAAGAAATTGCCATATAATGTTATTCTGCAGAAAGAACTTGGTGAAGGCATTTGACAGAAAATATGTCTGAACATTTTTTTGCACTGGTACTGTATGTCATGTCATAGTTTAATAGAAACAGATTTTGAACATAGCAGATGTGCTTTATAAGATTGTTGTTAAAGAATTAGGAAATAGAAAAAAAGGAAAATTAAACAACATTACATTATTTAAAAAAAACATAACTTATGGTTTAGACTTGAATCAAAATACACAAGTATTCTCAACAGCTACCGTATGTTGCTTTCATTCTTCGATTGGCTGATTTGCAAAGAAAGCACATACACAGTATTTTCCCACTCCTTCTTTACCAGTCATCAGAAATGTATGCAACATCTCCGCCATGTGGTGCAATTCAGTTATAGGAACATGAATTTCAAAATGAAAAGAAGACATTCCATCCTTCTTGCTAATTTTGTAGATAGTAGCTAAGAGAACAGAGAGGATCTCATCTAACCAGGATATTGGGTTCAACAATATAGCTGGCTAGTGTGTTTCAGCTCCCACAGCCCTTTATGTTAAATTTCCTGTGAAGAATTCAAGAGGGTTGGCTGTGAAGACTTTGAATTCTTGAATTAGCATCTATTAAAGGCAGTTATAGTAGATGACCTAAAATAGTTAAAAGGTTAACTTTTTTCTTTCCATTATTTCCGGTGGACACATGACTTATTTTATCTTATTTTTGCAATTGTCATATATGCAATAATATTCAGATTCAATATCAAAAGAACATTTATTATAGTTGTTTCACTTACTATTACACAAACTAAGCAGTTACAAAAGAGTTGTCTTTTTTCTAAGACAATTGTAACACAAATAAAACACACATGATACACCTGGTTAACAAGGATACCACACTGTGAAATTGTAATTATTTTAAATGATATGTTTTAGCTGCCTGTATGCATGATAAACTGTGATATGCCCGAGAATGAAAGAAAAACTATTGAAATGCATTTTTATGGTGATGCCATATTACAAATATTATAAGGACGGTTATAATCCCATTCAAAACTTAACTCCTCCACATACTGTACCACATTATGAAAATACAGACAAAATGGTTACAATGTTATAATTGTAACAATATACAAGCTGTGTAGGAAGAACGAGAGACTATTTCTTCAGGTATATATGCATATTATACATGTACAGTATAGTATTAACTCAGTTCTGGTTTCCCTTTTGCTTTGTTATTTTTTTCCTATCTTTATCTAAAGAGACTTCCATTTGTACTTCCTTCTTATACAAGTGACTAATATGGAACTTTAACAGAGAACTTTAACATAATAATATAAACAGCAGAATGTTAAGCATTTTAACCAGTGCCATTTGCCCTTGATGGATTGTAACATTTGACTGTTTCACTTAACGAGGATAGTTAAGCTGAACAATGTCTTCTGTCATTACAAAAGTTAGACTTCTTGTACTGCAGGAAAACTATATACACCCTCCTTCAACAGTACTATAGTGATATTTGTATAACACCTCTCTTGCCTGTCCTCTTGTAAGTCCTTTGTAATACAATAGCTTCATGTTAGTAGCAATAAAGTGGCACAGAATAGAATCAACACTTTCTTAACAAGGCATTAGAAGGCCAACTGGGAATGTTCACACAGAAGTCCATTACTTAGTCACTGGGTCATATATCTATGTCTCCAGATGGCTTTTAAATCCTTCCCTTTTAAGTGTCACACGACACCTTTGCTACTTTGATACAGATCCCTCAGCTTATTTAGTCATTACTCTTTTTTGGCTTTGCTTAACTGAAATAAAGCTGTTAAATCTATCGTCCTGTATTCAGGGACATGCCTGGTTTGCAGTTTTTTAGAAGATGTATTATGGACTTCAAGACGCATTTCCCATGCATTCTGATGAACTAATTCAAAATTTGTTAGCACTTTCAAACAAAGTGGGCAGCCTAAGGAAACACAGAAAATTCTGATTTTTTTTGGATAATAAAAGCAACTCAATTGTAAATTCATAATATCAATATATTATTAATATCAATTAATTGTAAATTAATTATATCAATATGATTAATTTACAATCATGGTGAAAATGAAATGATTAAAAGAATCCTTATGAGCAAGTGTGGAAAATCTGCTGGGGTATTACTGTCTGAAACGGCCAGTTTTGTTTTGCTTCTCATGATCCTTTGATTACGTCAACCTACAATATAACCAACAATGCGTAATGTGTAATTTTTTTGCTCTGGATCTGTGTATGGCTGAGCTCTGATCCGCTGTCTCATGGACAGAAAGCTAAAACACAGGTATCTTGGCCTTTTGATGCTCTGTGCACTTGAGAGTCCCGAAGAGTGATGTCACTGTTACACAGTGTTCGATTTTCACAACTTACACAAGACCTCTTCCTCCCTCTCTATAATCCACACTGAGATCAGTGATTGTCAAGCATTAGTCCCATTGATTTTGGTCACAGCAGCAAAAGAGGTCCTGACTATTTCACCATTAAAGATCCTGTGGAACAGAGTAGGCCAAGAGAAGAAGTGTTAACTCCAATGTCCTGGATAATTTTAACCGGTTTGCTCAATCTTGCCTTTCTACATTACCCCATTAATTCAATTAGTGAAGATGTTTCTCAGATCTCCAGTAGATTTATTATGCTGTGGGACTACCAGATTATAACATCAATCTCCATGCAGGTGGGTGTTGCACTGTGCTTACTCCTTCTACAGTATATTCAAAGCATGTTGGGGTCATCAAAAGAACAAACCACATCAAATTAACATTTTAAGATACTTTGCTCCTATCTTCACATATATTTTCATCCATTACATTAAATATTCCCTTACATTTCTACATTATTATTTCTGTATGTGTTTAAAGCATATTAGGGAATATATCATTCAGTGAATTGTTAAAAAAAAGCAGTCTTTAAGTCATATTAATCAAAATCTTTATCACAACAAAATTAAATAAACTCATAGTCAGGTATTCTTCATCATCAATATCAGTTATTTCAATCTACATAGCCATAAAGCAAAAAATGATACATTGGAATATGAGAATTGTTACCTGTTTAATATATCATGTGATATATATACAATATGTCTGTATACAGTATACACGCACTGACAGTTTTCAATAAATATACAGTAACATAAAAGGTTTCAACCATCCAGTTTGAACACAAACCTCATAATTTTCAAGAATAGAAGTAAAAATTCCATAAATATTGATAGTTTCTTGCTATTCTAAATATGGAAATCATCTGCATGCAAATTAACTCTCCGAAAATCTAAAGAATTATTCATTATTCCTTTATTTTACCTTGGTAATCAATTAAGAGCAGGCTTTCATGTCTAATTTCCTTAGAATTGAACTCATAATTCTACTGTTTCCATGCTGTTGCCTTGAATTTTAAGTATGTTGTTATACAGTAGTTTAAACAAATGGTGTTCTTATTTTAACACATCAGTCTTCTAGTGCAATCGCTCTGCAATGTTTTCCTTTACTTGCGCAAAGAAATCAATAATTCACTTTTGCAAGCATCTTTGTTCTTTCACTCTCAGTCACACACACTTTAGACTTCTGCTCTTTCACTCAATATAATGCAGGAAAGTATTGAAAACTTTCTTGTCTCTGTCAATGGGGTCATTCCAGTATGTGTGAGGTCAACTATCAGCAGGCTATCAACTAAATTATCTCCAGTATGCAGTACAGCAGGGACATGCACACACTTCTAAAGGTCAGACTGAAATTTAATGGAAGTAATTTTTCCTACAGAGGTTTATATGCTAGTGTGGAATGTACACTTAAACAACTCAGTATGGACTTAAGTCTTATTATATTGTTATACTGTATATAGTGCATTGTATCCTTTTATTTTTTGCATTTCATTGGTGGTTGAAAAAATACATACATTTAAAACACCTAGCATTTCTCCCACTACAAGACTGCTGGAGGTACTGTGGGTCTTGCTTTAACAGCCTATTATCACCCTAACTTCACCGCCTACAACAATTTGGAATATACCACATAACCCTGGTAGGCAGTCTTTTCCAGTCTCTTTGGGTGTCTTTTAAGATGCAACAGAAAGAAACTAACTAGTTTGAATGTAGATTAGTTTGCTAAGCAAGGTACTGTATAGTTTAGATCATTTTCAACTTATGCAATCAGGCCTTTACGTTGGTTACAAAGGAACAAGTAATAGGTTTATTCCATGCTGAAAAGAGAAGAAAGAAAACACAATGTTTTGGCCGTGGAGCCTTCTTCAGGTGTGAGCAACCTGTGCTTCTGTCTTCTCTTTTCAGCATGGAATAAACCTATTACTTGTTCCTTTGCAGCCTACGCATGCTGACCCAGCTCCCCACCTGAACTTTACATTGGTTATAATGGCATTTTAATAGTTGTGCTCAAACATAAAAATTAAGGAAAGCTTTACTCTCCAGCTTTCTATGGATTTTGTCTGAATCAGCATCTTGGACTTTCTATATACACAGTGCGTTACTAGCATAAAGGTACAAATTAATACCAACACTATTATGTTTCCCAAAAAAAAGTCTTCTAGGTGGATGTTACCCTCAAAAACTTATAATATTGAAGTTTTTTAAAGCAATATATTGCATTTTATTAGGACAGGTTAGATGACGTACATTATAGTGTGTACATTTTGCTCGGTTGATTCTTTTTTGGGCTATTTTGTATCTTTTCACTCAGGGTAATTTCACTTTTAAGACAGCCTTTATGGAGTTCCGTTTTTTTAAACTAAAGTATTGTAGCATGACTTGCAAAACAATTTTTCTCTGTCAGTGCCCAGGTTGGGGAGAAATCGGGACTAATATGTTAGCTGATTTTGTGCCCTAAATACAAATTACATTTTCATTTAAGATTTGTTTCAATACAGTGGAAACTAAACATATTTTAAAAAAAAAAAAGCTTTCCAAAAGAAGCAGATGCTATAATATTCCTTATTGGTGCACTACACAGTGTGATTTGTAGTATTAAGACAAGGTTAATGAAATATCGACAATTGACTTTTTAATTACAATGATTAAAAAGACATTTAAGAGTTCACCTAGTGTATTCATTTTGAATTATATCATTTTCTAGAGTCCTTAAAACCTTCAAATTTGCAAAGATCAAATTAATATTGTAACGCAACGGGGTTCAGGCGGGCGCCCTTGCCGCATTAGGTCGGCCCCGCACCGTCGGGGGCTCGAACCCAGGACTCCCGCTTCACTCAACAGGGACCCAGCCCGGTGAGCTAAAGAGAGATCTCTCTACAACCCACTGGCTGTAGTCCTGCTATTACAGGGAAGGGTGGCGACGTCACCGCTTTGGTAAGCCGGCTCTTACACACCCTGATGGTCGTATGCGTTACAATATTAAGGCCAAAAGGCCTTGTTAAAAATAATTTAACATTTGCTATTTTCTGTAAGCTAAAAAGAAAATGTGATTTTAAGCAGTAACTAGATATTGGCAGCAGGATCTTTATTGCCCCTTTACACTTCACCCTTAAGGAATAAAATAGCTATTGCTCTTGGGACATAGAAAAAAAGTAATGAAATTTACTTCCTATGAACAAAAAAAAAGGATTATGTATTAATCTGAACCCAAGTCAAAATCTATAAATTATATTTATTTTATTTGTATAAAAATCATCAACTAGTCTATTGTAGTACTGTATTTGATTCTCCAGGTTTTTTTTTTACGACAGCTGTAAGTCGTAATAGTCGTAATGTTATATAAATATTACGACTGCTGAAAGGGGCATCACTGAAATACAGAAGTTGGGAAGGCTTCAGAATACGGTATGCAAATTGTTAGCTCAAAATGCTTTGTCAAAAATCCACGCTCGACACTTTTAGTGAACTTTTTTGCCTGCCTATGTGTTTAACCTGTATTGTATTTTAAAGGGGAATGTTTATTTTGACTAAAATACGCGGCATGCGGCATGCAATAGTATAATCTTTTATAATATTGCAGCCTTGCCAGACATTAGACATTAGGCACGATTAAAATCTAGAGATTGTTTAAGTCATTACCCTACAGTACTGTAGTAAACACGGTATTTTCATAGATATAGAGTACTGTTACGCTGGTTGAGTTACAGAAGTATTCATTTTTTGTTTGATCTCTCATTTGGAATGTATGCTGGAAAAGGCATTGGTTTGGAATACGAAATACCAAACTGTTAGCAGGTGGGTGCAAAGTTCTGCGTTCATGTTGTTTTGTTAAATGGCGACACTCCCATTGAGTCTCTTTTTTACCTTTACAGTATGTGCGTGCCTAAAATACTATTCTCATAACAGATTGTGATCTGAGACTAAGAACTCTCACTGGATAACAAGCCACCTGTGTTTCGGATGTTGGAGAGACTGTCATTTATTTTTTCCGTCTAAAATTTTACTTGGACTAAATGGATCGTTTTGTACATACTTTATTGAAGACCAAAGATCATTGTTGTTTCTGATACATTACCTTCCTGAGGCATAGGGGACATATATTTTTTTAATCGTATAGGCCTACATCGGATGGTGGTGCACGATATAAAGAAAAAAAGCTTATACAGTATATTTGTGAATTTGAGTAGGTCTACTTGCATTTTCACATTGCAAATGTGAATGTATTAATTCGCATCTAAGTTCATACACGAGCTATTACTGTCCTTTTCTGTACCTTCATACTAAATAGAGGGGTATTTCAAGTTTCCTTTGTTTACATAATGAAAAACGTGGCAAACTGATATTTTATTCAAACTAAATCACTTGGTTTAACTAAAGTGCGTTTCAGTTAAAAATACACAATTCTTAATTTTGAACGCAAGATAGTGTACCTGTCGCTGACCCTAGAAATAAAATTATATTAACCACCTACAATACTGAATGTATTACTTGCTATTCTTTAGTCATAAGTACATTAATTATTTCAGTTGTTTTCCAATTAAAACAGTTTTTTTTAGTTAAATAGTAAATACACACAAGTATATTTCAGAAAGAGGCAACACTTGTCATCTCTGCTGCTAAACAAATGAGCGCTCCTTCTAGAATGTAGTGTGTGTATACTGCCCTCTTGAGGTGTAGTGTTCACCTAGATTTAGCGTCCTAAAAATTGAAACGGGATTGCTGAGAAATTCTTCTGTAAATGATTCGATTTTGGTCTGCATTAATATATATAATACAGTATAAGACAGTATAAAAGTCTATAATAGTGTGAACAAATCAATCTCCTTAAGCTGCTTTTCCATTTATTGCTTTATGGTTTGAGAGAGTTCAGGTTATAGCAGATTCAAATAAATCAGTTTGTATAATGTACAAGTGGAACAACATTAGATAATGTGAATAGTTTTGAAGTAAAACCCATGTTAAGAAAGAATGAGGGTGAAAAAGTTTGCCTGCTTTTCCTAGCGTATTTACCTCCCCACCCTGACAAGCACATTACTTGGAAAATAATCCAAAAATAATATAAAGTATATCAGTAAAAATATTTCAATAATATATTTCACAATAGGATGAGCCAAATTAAAACAAAGCTTTCTTGATGGTGATGCTTCCACTGAATGCAGAATAATCGATTAATGCTTCAATTCTCCAGTCATGCATCATCCATGACCTCTGCTGTCATCTTAGGTAGGCTCCTTAAGGAACCAGGTATAGACAGGTCACAGGGGAAGCAAGTCAGTGCTGAATGGACAATGCTGTTACCTCAGCAACACCACCTACAGAATTGTTCTTGGAACTCATCTGTTATATGTCCTCACAGGGAATGCTCTTACCCTCAGCTTGCCCTCTCTTCAGCACCTTTTCAAATGGAATAATGACTGTTCTTGGCTCAATATGACATTGGTTTTGCCTAATTAGTCCCATAGCTGACTTAACAGTTTGTCAGTATGTGGACCAGGTCCATGGATGATAAATTGTAGGAAATAAAAATACTTTAGAATATCCCTGTCAGTAATGCAGATATCCCTCTCACTTTCTGTATACAAAGGAGAACTTGCCGCATACGAGGATGACATTTTATATAACTTTTTTTAAATTTTTATGTAGTGTCTTTTCAGAAACAAAAGGACAAAACTTTCGTTAATGGCTCAGAGACCTTAAAGAGACCTGGCTTTCAGAAGTACCATTATTTGTTTATCTCCAGAAGCAAATTAGTTCTTACATATTGCATAGTGTGAAACACAGGAATGTTTTTCTAGGAAGGTTAAAATGCTATGTAGCATCCTGATAATGAAATAATTCAAGAAGACAGCAGTCCCTGCCATAACCACATTGAACATGTCCTTCCTTGCTTCATGTTATTTTTTGTATAAATATATACAAATAGAGATCCAGAATGTGATCTATACATAAAAAGCACAGAATCAATATACTGTACTAATAAGGACAGGAAATATTAGGTGTTAATATCAAAGATTATAATATCAAACATACACAATGCACAGTAGCCCCTAAAGGCTCTCGCTAAACCTCTCCTTTTGACATATATTTTAGTATATTAGTGTTATTGTGTGTAATTGTATGATATTCTTGTCATTTTAAATAAACATGTTGTAGTTAGCAACAGTAGTATTGACACTGTAAATGTATAGCACTACTATTCACAAATTAAGTGGAATTCAGTGAATTAATTTGTTAATCTATGTGTTCAACAATTATATCTATTTTAACCATACTTATTGCATCTACAGTTCTACAAATTTTTTATGCACAATTAATTTTTATAAGATTATAACTATTCAATTATGACATCTCTTTTACAGTCATTCACTTTTTAAATTGGGAGCTGAGCTTTCCTGCCAATTCATTCAAGACAAAAGGTGTGATTTGTTAGTTTGGATGTATATGAAGTCCCTGAAATATTCACTCTCAGTCTTAATACCCTTTTTTCCCCTTAAACACTTATCTTAGTAATTACAATAAAAAGAAACACCCCGTAAGCCAGTGGTGTTTCCGAACTCAATTAACAATGTGAAACATCCACTCAGTAGACCTAAAAGATTTCCCAATAGTTAGAGTGTAGTTTTAAGATATGTGACACAAATCAAATTGCTTATGTGCTTGTGGGTTTCAACAAATTAGTAATTATCACAGTAGTGAAGGGTAGTTTTTCCTTTATTACTGGTTAGGTAGAAGCTCTTTTTAGTTATAGCATTGATGATAATATAATAGGAGGCTTAAGACAATACCCCAAATACTCATATGCCATAATTTTGTTCACACATCGCTACATGAAAATGAATGGTTCCTTTAATCTTTTACACAGCTAATCCCTCTCAATGGAAAACGGCAACATACAAAAAAGCTATGTAACCATATTACAACATAGAAAATGGCAATGAGCATGATGTGATAATTTGATGGGCATTACGGGGCAGTGAAAATGGCTTTTTATTCTGTGGAGAACCACCACTTCTTTCTTCATACACCATTCTCTTCAAGGAAAACCACAACTGTACTGACAATTATGTCAATAAAATTGAAATAATTAATTTAAGAGCATGTAGGAACTTAGAGATTTGGCGAGCTGATTGAATTGAGAATTATTTAATGAATAGAATAGAGAATACACTTACATAGCTCTCTTCAGGACACTCTACTCAGAGGTAATGGGGACTCCCCTCCACCACCACCAATGTGCAGCATTTACCTGGATGATGCAACTGCAGCCATAGTGCACCTGAAGACTATCAGTGGGGAGGAGAACAGAGTAATGAAGCCAATTCATAGATGGGGATTATTAGGAGGCCATGATTGGTAAAGGCCAATGGGAAATCTGGCCAGGATGGTGTGGTTATGCCCTTACTCTTTTTGAGAAACACCCTGGGATTTTTAATGACCACAGAGAGCCAGGACCTCAGTTTTACATATCAGCCGAAGGACAGTGCCTTTTTACAGTGTCCCCGTCACTAAAATGGGGCATTAGGACCCACACAGACAGCAGGGGTGAGCACCCCCTGCTGGGCTCACTAACACCTCTTCCAGCAGCAACCTTAGTTTTTCCCCAGGAGTACCTGTAATTGTAAATTAGAGTTCCACAGAGATCTTACCAGGACTGCTGATCTCCCAGATTTATAGCAATGATCTAGACTAATATAATCAATAAAATAGGCAGGTTTGCAGACCATACTAAAAGAGGAGGATAAGTAAACTATATAAGCAGCAAATTAAATTGAAAAAGTTGTTGTTGATAACATTCAAACTAGAAAACCATCTGGCAGATGACAGTTAATATAGAGCAAAGCAGAATATTACACGCAGTTGGCAAATACAAACTAAACAACAAATGGGTATCACTGATTTTGAAGAGGCTATATATGAAAAGGATATTGTATGTTGACATCATTTACATCTTTTAGACAGGGGAAGGAATAAAAAAGGTAAAATGTTAGGATACATAATGCTAAGCACAGAATGTAAACCAAGATATGTTACAATGAAAAAGTTAGATCACCTTAAAAACACTATATAGAATGTTATAATATCACCATATTATAAGTACAGTCCTGGGTTTAAAGGAATGTCTGAATGTCTTTTTAGTCTTGAACAGAGAAGACTGTAACCTTGAACAGATTGTAGACCTGATCCAATCATTAAAAATAATCAAAAGCATTAGAAAAAAAGTCAAGCCAATGGTCACAAACCAGGGGACACAAGTGGAAACTGTGTGCAAGTGCATTTAAAAATAGGTATTTCTTTGTGCAAGGCTGAATAAGCTAACCAGCCATGTTGTCAAAACCAGTACATTGGCTTCTTTCAATAAATAACTAGTTAAGATCCTGAAATCAATGAGCAAATAATTACCAAATGGGCTAGAGGAGCAAAACGAAATTGTCTCATTCGTAAACATTCTTCAGTTCCTACATAACACAATGAGCGCAATATGCTTTAACCAGTAGCTACTAGCAGTTATCTATTGACCATAACATGTTTTTGTTACTAATTTTTCTATGCTTTACTAATGCAAAGCACATAACAGATACACAAAATATATAGAGGTTGGCAAGTCTGTAGTAGGCCACCTATTTTCCCATTTGTCCAAACTCCAGCTACTAGTGGAAACTAAATGTAATAAGGAATAATCACAGAACTGAATCAATAAGAAAGGCAAGTCTATCCTGTATGTAGTTCCTAAAAGGCAATTTAACTCTTAAATCACTAAACACTTTTCATGTGACAAACTGCTATATCTAATGGAAACAAACAAGTTCACAAGAGGTGATGTAAAATTTTATTTTACATGTACAAAATAACCATTAACATTTTCAGAAAACCAGTTTTCATTCAAATTTAAAAAGTTCAGCTGTTTTAAAAAGTAATACATGGCTCTTAAGAAAGCAGGTTTTGCATATTTACAACTTACATTAAATTAACAGATTGTTTTTTTAACAGTCCTCCATGTTGTTAGTTTTAGAATACTTCATCTGTGTGTACAGGAGCAATGCAGGTTCTTCACACATATTTAGCACACTGTACATCTGCCCTAAAATGATAAAAGGGGATAACATTTTGAATGACAACAAATGTTATAAAACATGGTACAAAACTCATAATAATTAATTAAACCTGCAAGAGCTAACATCTGAATTGTATATCACTTAAGCTATTTATGATTACAGCGAGTATATAGAATTAAATTTATTAAGACACCACAAGTCAGTAAAACACAAAGCATTTTTTATACAGTCATAATGACAAATACTTCTAAGGCGTGTTTTGTAGTGCAGGGACAAATATTAAGATATTCAAAAACCTATACACTCATACCCCTGTATAAGAATGTTCGGTATAAGAATTTTCTCTAATCCGAACATGAAAAATGTGTACCTTGTAATTCGTTATAAAAACAAAATTTCACAAATCTGAACTTTGAAGTTTGAAAGTGACTGACTTTGGCCGAGAACCTTCTGCAAACATTTGAATTCAGTGCCACCGAACAGCTGTTTCTTTCTGCGCGGGCATAAAACATTATGGTTAAGGACACTGAGGAAGCAGTCCTTTGTTTATGATCACAGCTAAAGCTTGTGCTCTCATTTTCAAAGTGTTGTTTTGTGTTTTTTTTGTAGTTTCTGTTCATTATGGGCCCTAAGGAAGATAAATATTCTTTAGCATAATAGTAACAGTATGTACATCATTCTAGCTGATAGCTTGGATAGCATTCTATTACGAAAGAATAAATATGAATATGACATCATTCATGATTTTACAGCTATGGTTTATAGTTATTTAAGTAAAACTGTATTGTTCACTAAGCTTGCTATAATGGTCTGTGTAGCAGGTATTATGTTTAGTGGTTTTTGACATTCTTGTTTAAAACAAAAATGTATTTTTTAAAATATCTTTAGAAATATAATCCATCAGAAGCTTTACTTAATTCTGTTTAGAATTCATATAAATAACACTGTTAAGTGACCAACAGATACATTATAGATGGGCAAGGTAAAATTGATCTCCATGTACAGTATACAATTTACATAAACATTCGCATCTCTACATATTTGTCTCTTTTTTACACGTTTCCCAGCTAAGGTGTGTACAAGTGAAAATTTATTTTCTACAGATATATACTTCCTTAAACTACAAAAAGACAATATTGCAATACAAGGAACATCCAGAAAAGTTGGGTGTAATTCTTTGTACCCAAATTTGGCTCAGCTTAAGATGACAAAAGAATCGTTTAATTAGAATGGTTTAAACGCAGAATTATCTGACATAACGGCAATTTCATGGCTGTCAATGATGGTAAATTTTGTAGTGCAGGGACAAATATTCAGATATTCAATCTGAGGTCCTGAGGCAAAAACAAAACGTTGAGGCAGCTTTTCCACCTCAAGAAATGTATGGCTTCTTCTGTGGGAAAACTGTTTGGTTTTTACCCAGCAAAATTTAATGCGTTTCTAAATGACTCACAACTTGTTTTTCATGTTGACTGAAAAGGCTGACTTTTATCTCATCTGTCTAGAGAAAATTCTTCCAATAGTCTTGTGGATTGTCCAGATGGGATGTAATTCCCATAAATATATACTGGGAGTTATTTTTTTCACAGCACTCTTACTACTATGGGAGTTGTACTTCAAATACTATTTTGACGCAGTTTACTGGTTGAAATAACCTATGTAAAGTATAAGTGACTTTGCCAGGAATACAAAAGTTTAATTCCCAAGAAACTAAATCTTAGCATTAACCGATCTGATTATGATCAGGAAAATGTGACTGTATATGAAATAAAGGTATGTAATGTAAAAGGCTTGTAAAAGAAGAGCCAGCTATATGATATACCAATTACACAATATAGAAATGTGTAAGAGTTGTGACAGTGGAACACACCTCCCACTGCATGGCGCGTGGGAATGCGCAGCTACCACACCAGAGGCTAATCAAGGCTGCGCTTTAAAGATCCCCACGCGCCTGCAGACGGGATTCATCGTAGAACCGAATGTGTTCCCCTCACCGGCGACACATTTACTCCGATCCACGAAAGGATTCTCTTATACTAGAGAACAGAAACATCTGCAGACGACTACACACCGGCACACCAAACAGAAAACAACAAGCGCTCTGCCGGTGCTCAGGCAGCTTCCTATTACATCCGACACTATCACAGAGTTAATCCTGAACAATGGAAAGAAGGCTCTCAGTACAGAAACATATTCTGTTAGGAAGTTTGTTTAAACATTTTTTCAGGCTATAAAAGAAACTCAATTGTAACAAAAAGGTCACATTTTTATGTGCCTGTAAAAAACAAAACAGCAACACAATCAGAAAGTCTTAGTAACATATTAGGGCAAAACATTAAATTTACCATTTTTAATATTTGCACCTCGTTAAAGTTATAGGATCTTAAATCAAGTATCAGCAAAGGCTTTAAGATGGTGTCCAATGCTGGATATTTTTTTTTACAAAACTATAGCATTGCTAGCAATTACTTGTGTAGCAGCTTACTATAAAAAGTTCTTTAGCAATTACTTAGGTCAACAAAATTCCCTTACCAGGTGAAATGCAGAAAACATCTCCTGAAGAAAGATTTTGTTCCTGAAGATCAATTTTTACATGGACAGTCCCAGCCAGAACATTGAAAATCTGAAAACAGAACCGCTTTTCTTAGAACTGTGATTGAATTAAGTCCAGCTGACAGTATATCCCAGTTTTTTCAACATAAAAGCCCACATTCTGTAATAAAACTGCTATATGGCAAACCATCCACCTGCTCACCTCCCTGTGTATGAACATTTAAATTACAAACGCTGTGTGAGTGACAAAGAATTTCATGGGCAACAGAGATTTATGTCCATCTAATGCTGAACTCCGTTTAGCAGCTGTGACACTGCCAGCCCACACTAGCTGCGGCATGTGTTAGTTTTGGGGTTTAATAATTTTTATTAGCTGATATTGATTGGTTTAAGCATAATTGTGTCTTTTGTAGTCAGATTATTACAAACTTGTCACTTTGAACTATTAGCTTCAGGCACTACTAAGTATAAAGATTTGTAGCTAGACATCAAGCGACATAAATCTATTTTATTTTAAATATGAAATATATGTAAATTATATACAAGATACATCTTAAATATATCTAATTCAAGCGACTAAAATTGAGCAGCAAAATAACATGCATGCACAAACACCTGGAATCAATTTAAATAAGAGTACATCAACTCACAAAAAAGCTTAAGTCATGTAGTTTTGAATTAAGTAGATGAATTTGTAATACTACTCACCATCGCATCACTGACAACTAACTGACTATTTTTTTTCATGAATGGCCCCAATAGCATTTTCCCTTGTGAGAATAAGGGGCATTTAACATTTTTAATCAGCCCCACAAATTTTCCAGAAGATTCATACCAGTCAAAATCATCAAGAACAACAGATTCAGCAAAACCTAGAAAAAATGGAAACAAAAAAAAATCTTCATGCTGCCTACTAAAAATCATATCATATGCACACCTTTTCTTCATACTGCAGCATACTCTCAGACTCATTATTGTTCTTAGACTTCTGGCCTCTTATTATTGCCTACAATATCTTGCAATGTTTTTGCTTAATTGTACTGTGCTGTATTCTGTAATTTGTAGGAATATAGCAATAGGAATAATTGTAGTAATATAGCTACATATTTAATGATGTAGTGGTCTACATAATTAACACTTAATTGCACATTTTAATATTCCATAATCTATTTCACAATTGTACAGAGATCACTGACTCAAAACTCAAAATATTTATTATAGCCCAAATTAACACCAAAGACACATTGTTTTACTTATTCTGCCATAGTGGTATCTGTGTATTAGAATATTTTTTCCAAGAAAACCTAAATGCAGAATTAATGCATTAATAAACATTTGCAAATCTGTTACAAATTAAACATTTCCTAAACATATATTACTATAAAAAAGCAATGGTAATTGTATTACATGTGATTGTTGTTGTCCAAGATTTTTTTAGCCAAAGATAAATCCTTTCTTTTTCTGCTGTGGTCAGTTCCATCTGATTTAGTGACATCCCACTTGCTGGATTCTCTGAAACATGGAGGCAGGATTTTTTGCTAGCTGATGAAAAAGATCAAAGGAACAGTGTCACTTCTTTATTTGCACAAAGGAACGTCATTTTTTCATACTATAGAAGCAGTTCAGATCCTACCTAAAAAGGAGTTCTCTTGTTCACAGCCTACAAGTCCATCATCTTCATAGTGAATGGTTCTCATTGAGGAAGGTCCACTCTCATAACCCTGATAACTATCAGAAAAATTAATTTGAAGAAAATGACAAACCTATCCAAATTTCAACATTCAGGCTAAAAGCTATATACATATACAAAAGGAACAAAACCAAATTATAACCACTTATAATACCTTGCGCATCCTGAGTGCCTTCCTGTACGGAGATGTTGTAGACTGGATCTTCTTTTTTGTCGCTTGCTTCTAATGATATAAAAATGAGAGGCAAAAGAATGAATCCTAAGTGTAAAGTTTAAATTGTAAACACTGTAAAAACTGTAAATAAGTTGTAAAGATCATATCTAAAGTATTTCATATTTAAAGTTCAAAAGGTGTTACTTTCTCTTAATACATCACAAAAGCGCCATTGATAACTCACTTATAACTGACAGAAGGCTGTGCTTCTCTGAAGTGGTGTGCTTGATCACTTGGAATGGAAGACAGCATTTCTTCATTAGCACCCTGTGCTTCAACAGAGACATGCTCTTCACTCACAGGACAAAACTCAGGTATAGACACACAGTTCAGTCTTAGTTCAGAAGCTGGGAAATCTCTAAGAGGAGAGACACCATCCTGGTGATAATCAGCAAGTGGTAGGAAATCACCCAGCATCTCTTGTGTGTTCGGCACTGGTTGGCATTGTGTGCGGCCCTTGGAATGTTGGTGTACCTGAAATGATTTTGGAGTTGCAGATGATATCTGATCTGTTTGAGAAGGAGAGAAAAAAGTCTTTTTGGACTTCTGCTTACAGAGTATCTTATTGTTCTTTTCAGATGCTGCTCTTGGAACTGCGGATTCCTTTATTCTTGGGGTTAATCTCTGCTGGACATTAAGAGGAGTACAGATGGCATCAAAAGAAGCTAAAGAGGCTCTTAAGTTCCTGGGGCCATTAAGGTAGTCCGCTATGATTGGTTGTTTAATATATGAATGTTTAGGTTTTAATTTTGCTGCAGTGGGTCCGGAAACAGTATCTGAAAGAGTGTCGCAATCCTTCCTCTCTTCCCCTGAACAAACTTTCTTTAAGTTGACATTGTTTGCTCTCCTTTCCATGCATTTATTTATACTGCTTCGTTTAAGTATGGATGCCTGTTTTCGGCTTGGTTTAGCTGCACTTGAACCTGGCTGACCAGGGTCTTTTGGTTCCCACCAGTTGCCAGGAGGCTTTCTCTGACGTTTTTGGTGTACTGGGCTAGAAAAATACCCTCCTCTAGGTCTCTCTAGCTGTTTCTGAATTGTTGTAAGAGTCTTCAATTTATGCCGTTCAGGCAGGCTGTGCTCTTCCGAGGGATCTTCAGAAATAATAGCGTGTCTTGGAAATGTCCTCTCTACAGCATAAAAAGAAAGAGAAATAAACGGAATATTAAAAAGCAAATTTACTTAAATACATGAAAACAAACCTTGCATAAGTAAAAACTTTTAAAAGCTGTAATACATGTCATAATATAGAAAAGTCAGTAATACAGGTTTTATTTTTCTTAGTTTTGGCCAATGTAATACAAATTTAGAAGACTTCCATTTATTTGTGGATAAACTATGCCCTCTAGAGTTTTTTTTCTATTATAACCCGCTGACCAGTTAATACTTTATACATTACTTCTTTATACTTCAATAGGCAAAAAGTAACACATTTGAATACTGCACTTCTGTATCTTTTAGTTTTGTGTAAACACCACAATAAACGGCAATGGCATCACTTAAGAATATCAAATGAAAAGCAGAGGCTATCTAAAGCTCACGTACACATTTTGCATTTCCATATAACTGGGAGTACCTGGAAATCATACCAGATTAGGGACTACTTTAAAACTAATTTACAAGCTCCTGCTCTGTTTTTCACCCCACTCCTTCTAGCCCTGAGTACTGGTATGTGTTTATTATCTGTGTATGTGTTTTTGCTTTGGTGATGTACAGTGGGTACAGAAAGTCACCATCCCCTTTCAAAACGTGTACTTTTTTTGTATGACACTCAGAAAATAAAAACAAATTAAATTAGGCTTGTTCCATTTTTATTTACACAAAGTAACCCACATTCGCCCAATGAAAATAAAATTCTACAACAATCTGAAAATTAATATTACTAAAGTAAAATACTTTATTTGGATAAGTGAAAACCTCCTTTACAATTGCATTTGTAAACTTGCTCAGGTATAACCAATCACCTTACAGATCACACAACAAACTAATTGGCTCCCACCTGTGATCAACTGTGGTGATTATGATTAGTTCAGAATAAAAACAGCTGTTTCCAGAGGATTCCACTGCTTGGAAGTGCATTTCAAAGCAAAGAATCCACTATGGGTGGAAAGGTGCTTTCAAAAGAATCTCGAGATAAAGTTGTGAAAAGAGTAAAAGTCAGGAGATGGGTATAAAAAGATTTGAAAGGCTTTAAGTATCCCATGGAGCACAGTCAAGATCATCATCAAGAAGTGGAAGGCGTATGGCACCACCCAGACCTTGCCTAGATCAGGCCGTCCCTGCAAACTGAACGACCGAGCAAGAAAGAGACAGGTCAGAGAGGCTACCAAGAGGCCGATGGCAACTTTGAAGGAGCTACAGGCCTTTATGGCAAAGACTGGTAATGGTGTGCATGTGACAACATCACAAGCGCTCCACAGATCTGGCCTGTATGGGAGGGTGGCAAGAAAAAAGCCACATCAAGTCTCATTTATGTTTCGCTAAAAAGCACCTTAAGGATTGTGGCCAAGTGAGACCAAAATCAAACCTTTTGGTCAGAATGCAAACAGTATGTCTGGCGAAAACCCAATACATCTTACTATGCAAAGAACACCGTTCCTACAGTAAAGCACGGTGGTGGCAGAATCCTGTTGTGGGGGTGTTTCTCTTCAGCTGGGACTGGGGCACTTGTCAAGATAGAAGGGAAGATGGATGGTGCAAAATACAGGCAAATGCTAGAAGAAACCCTGCAGCCCTCAGCCAGGAAGTTGAAAATGGGAAGATGGTTCACCTTTCAACAAAGCAGACCGCCAAAGCAACCACAGAGTGGCTGAAGGACAGGAAGGTGAATGTCCTTGAGTGGCCTTGTCAGAGCCCCGACCTAAATCCCATCAACAAATTTTTGGAATGACTTGAAGAGGGCAGTCCATCAATGGTCACCATGCAGCTGGACTGAGCTTGAACAATTCTGTAAGGAGGAATGGGCAAATATTCCTCTCTTCTAGGTGTGCAAAGTTGGTATAGATGTATCCAAACAGACTCAAGGCTGTAATTCAAGCAAAAGGTGCTTCCACCAAGTATTAACTCAGGGGGGTATTCTCTTATCCAACCCAGTTATTCTTTATTTATTATTTCTTTCTTTAACTTGGATGTTGCAAGGTATAATTTGTAAATAAAACTGGAAAGTGTTGACTTTCTATACCTACGTTTAACTATTTTAGCAAATTAATTATTTAACATTTGCTAAGAAAAGGTTTTCTTAGAAGAAACACTCCTGCATCACTAGAGCCCATCCCAAGACTTTTCAGTGAAACAATTCACAACTTTAAAAAAATGTCTTATGGGAAAACCACTGCCCTTCATCTTTCTTCTGAATATATTTAAAACATTTTTTATTTTTTAAAATACGTTTTTGTTTGGTTAGCCTTTTCTAACATCCAGAATTTATATAAAGTATATTTGTGCACTTAAGTAAACCTATTTATTGTATAAGATTATTCTTAAACATATGAATTTACAGAGTAAACAAAAAAGTTTCATACGTCTTGAATAGCTGTTTTTGTTATATACTTTTGTTTCAACAATTTGTTTCTTACGCAGGGAATCACCAGGATTTTCTGAGACAATATTTTAAGATAAGATAATCATAGCCATTAAAGACCCCAATCTTAGTACAACATGTTTGCTAAACAGAATACTGTTTAATCATGGAAAAAAAGCACACTACAAACTTTTTAAGTAATGCTAACTTAATAAAATATGCCATATCATATTCATTTAAGTTGTTTGTTGATTAGCACTTGCACAATACACTGGTTATAAACTCAATCAGATCAGTGTAGAAACAGTGAACCAAGAGGGTACACTTACTGTATGCTACAAAACGTATTTAACTGATTTACAATGATCCACCTTTTGATTTAAGCTTTCACTACCTGGTGTAGAAGCAAGCTCCTTGTTTCTTGAAGATAATGGTGGTGATGTAGAAGAAAGTGCTTCTTCTTCGTTTACAGAATTAGTTTGCTCTTCACAGATATCCATGGCTAAAGATGCCGCGGGTTTGTTATTGCTTCTGCTCTTTGAAAGCTTTGACTGTATCTTTCTTGGCTGTTTAGGCTTTGCTTTTCTGCCCTTCCTGGTGTTAACCTTTAACTGCTGTGCATCACTGATTACTTTTTTCCCAAGCGGGGCCTTGGACAGGTTAGGGCAAGAAGAATGGAGGGGGCTAACAGAATGATCTTCTTCATTAATGTAAGCATCTGAGATTTCCTGTCCATCTCCTTCATGCTGTACTCTCACATGCATTTTCAACTCATGCTCGCTTGATTTTAAAATATCTGCAGTTGGTTCTGTATTAGTCTTTTTCCTTTGTCTGGTTTTCTTTTTTGCTTTAGCTTCTGTGGAATTCGAAACTTGGTGCCTTGTATTTCTGGTATGTTGTTTCTTCACCTCTGTCTGTGACTCTGGTGCTTGCAAAACTGTAGTCTGCTTTGATTTATGCTTTTTTAATGTGGCTTCTTTCACTCCATTTCTGTTCAAATTCACATTAATGCTTTCTTCCTGACCCATAAGCCACCACGGCTGTGGAGGTTTGCATTGGCGTTTCTCGTGAGCTGGCTTTAAATGGATTTGCTCAGGACTTGTGAGAACACCTATCAATGTTTTCTTTTCAGTCTTTATGTTTTTCTTTAACAATTCTTCTTGAGTTACTTTTGCAGATCTGCACATCCCTTTGGAGTCTTTACTTTTCTGTTTAACTGCAGGAAAGAAGAAAAGATGTGTTAGTCTAAGCCCAAAAATTGTTTATTTACAGAAAAATGTCCATGTAAATACACAAAAAGCCACAGACATCTACTATAATTATATTTTCTAATATATACTATATATTATATTTTCTATAATTCTAAATATATAAATTATCAAAATATGTAGGATGCGGTCAGAAAATTCACACCCGAGGATAGTCAAAGCCTAGCACTTCAAATGCAGATTGAGTTTTAATAGTCTATTATTTTTTCTAGAGTATAAATAATAAGATTTTCTAACCCTGTGCTTTCTAAAACAGGAGCAAAAATGCCTAAGACTTTCACCTCTCAGCCTGTGTGTACATCCCTGCTTTGCTATGCAGCAGAAATGCTGGTATTAATGGGTTATAGATATGTGGCCACTGACAAGACAATACACAAATTTATCACTACAGTAAAGTCAGTATGAGTATGGGAGTTTAAAAGCCTTGAGTAAGAGGGAGGTGACATTTTAGGTTTAAAAAACACCTAATAATGTCAACATCTGACTAATTTTATAGTGACTGTTTTCTACTGGCGTCAGTAACATTTCTGTAACAGGATGTAATTTATAGGGCTTGGTCTTTTATTTCTACCACAACAGTGTAATATATGTAAGGCTCTAGGTTTCACACTGTGCCACTTTTACTTTAACAGTCAAATCAATCACTCTGCCTAACTCAGCCTGCCAACTGCTCCCGCCTTTTGTTCTCCTATATCAGCTGCTGACTTCCCTGTCTTTCTCACACCCGAAGAAGGCTTCACAGCCGAAACATTGTTTCCTTTTTTCTCTTTTTTGAATAAACCTTTTCTTGTTCCTTTGCAGCCTACACATGCTGATGCAGCTACCTACTTGAAGTAGATCAATCAGATGAGTGAACATACTTTAGACAAATTTTTTTTTTAAGATTTCTCACTGAAATAGTCATCTCTTCCAGCTGGTAGAGGCATTTAATACTTTCAATACAGCTAGTTGGCACTGTAGTTTTGATCAATACCTATCAGAAAGTGGTCTAATTTCAAGAAGTTCTTTTGTACACTTATGTACTTTTTTAAGATTTCCGGAAGTAGGTAAAGCTCAATTATTTCATATTACGGATATGACATTTCATTTCATAATAGACTGATCCAAGCATTTAAGGCATAGTAAAAGAAAAACATACCAAATTAATTAAAAATCCATTAAAAACTAAACAAATTAAGTTCTTTTTCAGATAGGCTATTGGAATCTAAATGAGATTTCCATGATTGATCATTAAATGGTAAATGTTTTAGGGGTGTTTAATTGATTAATCCTGCAACTGTATCTTGATAAAAATGTTGATAGATTAAAACTAAACTTAACAATGGCTCCTGAAAGAATGGCTCCTGAAATGTTCGGTGTCTTAAAAAAATGGAAAATTCATTAATACTAAATGTTAAACAGTTATCACTGTGAAACTGTATAAACTACTGGTTTGTAAAGATCAGGTTATGCACTGTATTGATGAGGATTCTTTTTTAAACTGCTGAGTCTCTTGCAAGGTATGGTTCTTTGGAGTGTTGTATGATGTCATGCAGCTATTTCAGCAGAGACCAATTCAGATTCACCACAGTCCAGCACAACTTTGAGAAGTAGGTACAAATGTGATCTTATAATAAATTAATATTTTAGGCCAACATGGTACTAACATCTGCAAACACTTAAGTCTGTCTTAAAAATAAACTTAATGTTTTCATAGATTACCGTCATATGCTATTCTGTTCTACAGTAAGGTTTGGATGGGCAACAATCCTGTGCTATGAGTACAAGGCCAATACCTTGTTCATGACTTCATGTGCCTCTTAGTGTTTCCTTCTTCCCTTACTGGATAAAAGTACTTTCATATATGTCTTAGGATACAAGGAACATAAGCGAACAACATTCTCCAAGATTAGAAATGTATTTTATAACAAGAGTAACACAATGTTTTACTATTTCTGTAACTAGGGAGCACTTGAATACAATATGCAAAACCTTGTTTTCTCTCCTTTTATCAACACCTAAAGGGGAGCTTGCATAAATTACACAAAGCCCACTAGAGGACCATATTAAAGAAATTTTATTACATAAAGACCTTTTTAACAGACACTACTCTGAAAGATTAATAATACGTCTAGATGAATAAAACCTACATTTGGGATAATAAATTATGCTACTGGTTTTCAATCTAAAACTATCTAAACCATTAATAGCCAAAAGGATATTAATTTAATTTAGCATTATATAATTAGCATTATATATATATATAAAATTGTATATGCACCGACAATAAAAACTCAGCTTTAGACAGCTTAATTTAGATTTTTTAATAATGAATTAAATCCTAAAATACTAGTTAGAAATGTTAGTAAGAACTTCTGTTGGCTTTGTTAAAAAAGTCAGCAGACCTGAAACACTCTGAAAGTGATTAGCAACACTAGTCAGTTGCCATCTTCTGCTGCAAAAGAAGATTATTTTTTAATTCCTATTCTTTCCATAATATTTGAATAAACATTTTAAAATTGATCTGAACACAAAAATTAAAATAAATGATTGATAATGCATAGTACAATATTGTTTGGCTTCGTACTGTAAGAAGTGATGAAGAAGTCGCAGAATATATCATGGGATGTACAATAATACAATACAACGACTAGGTCTGCATGCAAACAGAACCAACAAATTACTTCTGAGACAGTTACTTTTCATATTGTTTAAACATTAATATATACCTAAAGCATGTGAATATCTGAAATTAACTTTGCTCCAGCACAAATTTTAAATATGGTACCTGGTTTCATAACTGCATCCTCCGTCTCTGAAGAGTATGATGGACAGTGGTCATTGAGATCCCCAAGATCCCCATCTTTGTTTAAACTTTTGTTGGTTTGTTTTTCTGTACCCATTGCGTTTCTACGTGCATCTGTGAATTTTATTTTGGCTTTTACTGGCACTGGGGCTTCAGTGTTTAATTTCCTCTTTTTAGCTTCCTTTGCTTTTGGTGCTGTCTTTATTTTGTCCTGAACTTGGGCATCTTCATCAAAATAATCGTTTTCTTGTTTTTTAGAACTGCTGTCCTTGATGCCTTTCTTCTGGCTTTGTGTATGTTGGGCTTCTTTCTTTTTATTTTGAACCACATCTGCATCCACGTGAGTATTTTCATTAACAAAATTATTTGTTTGTTTTTTTTTACTGTTCTCCTTTGTCTTTTTTTTCTGACTTTGTTTACCTCGGTCTTCCTTCCTTTTATTTTGAGCTGCAGTTACATCTACTATGTTATGTTCATTTTTTGGAGATTTTGCACTGGTCTTTGAAGGTTCAGCTTCCTTTGCCATTTGCTTCTTGACATTCTCATTTATATCATGCTGAGGCTGATTACTTGAAGTACATTTCTTCTTTGGGATGGAAATCCAGTTCTCCCATTTAAAATTTTCTTCTTCCAGGATCATAAAATCCTCATCCAGTTCAGGCAAGGGAGGATCTTTCATAGGGGATTCCTTCTTCTTGGTCCTGTGAAAAAGGACAAAGTTATACACTTCACATTTCTGCCAGACAAGAATAATATGCAGAGATGATATAAACCCGATTTATAAGCCAGGAGATATTGCCACTTAGCTTCCAAGTCAAATAAACTTGTCATTTCCAAATGAGATCAATATTTCACGCAGCGATTACAAACTCCTATAAAAACAAAACCAATTTATCATCAACCTTGGACTCTAAGAACATGCATTTTGTAATGCAATTTTCCATTCCCGAAATGTAAATGTTTTTCTACATATAATCTTACCTCAAAAGTTCAGAACGTCCACGGTTTTTCAACTTCTGAAGGAATGAAGATGTCTCATTTGCCTTTTTTGGTAAACTGGTTGTTGCAACGGGGGAATTTTTAGGTTGCTTTTCCACATCCAAAAGAGACATTTTCCATTTCTTGTGAGGCAGTGCATCTGTGATCTTCAGTTCTTTGGGGGATGGTGAGGGATTTAACAATGCACACTCATCATCTGAACTGAAACAAAAATGTTTAAAACGTGTTAAAACCTTCACCTACCAAGAGCTGATCAGAAGAGATGCACAGACAGTTTAGGACAATTAATGTAAGGCAAGGCACAGGTTCGGACAACAAATACGGAAGAGTTCCTAAAACAGATTAGTTATGTGACAATTTTACTTGCATTTTCAAATGTCCTTATTTGACAGAATTCTTCTGTGGAAGAAATCTAATATTCCCATGCCAGAAACTGCCAGGCTAACAACCACCATCTCACAGAAACTCTCAAAGAACTTAAATTTAAACCATAACTTGATAAAATGGGTCCTAGACTTCTTAAGCTAAAGGTCTCAACAGGTAAGACATTCACTACACTTCCAATGGATCACAAAAGGGCTGTGTTTTGTCCCTCCTCCTGTACATTTTGTACACTAATAAGTGTTAGACCAAACACATAGACATCTCAATAAGTTTGCTAATGACACAGCCCTGGTTAGGTAATTGAATACCCAGAAAACCATGCACCCTTTCTAAATAATTTTAATAAATGGTGTAATGAGTTATTTGAAGTTAAATTTCTTGAAATTTTAGGAAAACTGCAACACACCTTGAACCTACTGTACTTGGGAATGGACTAATTGACACAGACCTAAGAGTTGACAAATGTTGTGACACCATTTATAAAAAAGGCCAAAATAGACCCTTTTTCCTAAGGAAACAGCTATTTCAAGTTATATAGAACTATTTTTACACCTATACATAATACAAGTTATGTATTGAAAGTTTTTTTAACATACTGTATCACTTGTTGGTTTGACAATATCAGATTTGTTAATTATAATAGGCTGGGAAAATTAGGTTATTAAGTAAACAATAAAATCATGGTAAGATCAGAAAGGACAGCTACTTTTTACTTTCTAATACTTGAGTACCGATAAGAGATTATACTTTTGTACTTTTATTTGAGTTGTTTTCTTGAAACTAAACTTTTACTCTTAATGAATTACTTATTTTTGAAAGTAACAATAGTTTTACTCAAGTAACAACTGAATACTTTTTACATCCCCGATTCTTGAATTCTTTACCACACCTATGCAAAATTCCATACTCACCTTGTCATCTTTTTAGGTTCCTCAGCTGAAGAATGAGTCTCATGTGATGGCATACACAAAGGATTCTCTGCTTTCTTTTTAGCCAGCGATTCAAATTCATCATTGTTGGAACTACAACTAAAGGAAAATTTCTAAAAAAATCAAAGTTCCAAAACATCCGACGGGATCTATTGAAGTATCAGTAATCACACGTGGATTCAACAATAAAAAGGAGCAGATTTGTTATTTACAATTTCTATATGTAAGCTTTAGAAACTTTATGTTAATTAAAAAGTAGTTTGTAAAACCTTAATATTTGTTAAAATTTACCTTTCTATACACTCCCATAGCTATTAGTACAAATTTCATTTGTGAGAATGTACTGCTACTATAAATTTTGAATCCTTGGCACATGCTATTTTAATTAAGATTATAACAAAATCAAATTACATCTTTTTTTTTTTTACCTTTTCTGAGCATTTTCTTCTTCTGGTAATTTCGGACAACACATGGACGTCCCTTCTGCTTCTGTGGTTGATGGACTTTTTTCTACAGTACCAACCTCAATCTCAATAAGAACTGGGGAGATCTCACTTTCTCTACTTAAGTCAGTTTCACAGGCAACTTGACTTGAACTCTCCATTTGCAAAGAGCCTTGGTCTTTTAACGGACTTGCTGTTAATTAAAAGAAACAATGAAAAAAGTGTCTGGGATGTTAATACAGTATTTTAACAGAACTCAAGGTGCAAAGTAGTCAGAGACGGCAGCAATTTGTTTTGCACAATATCTCCCCCCTTCCTCAATTCCTGCATGTGTCATCACTGTAAATAAGGGTCATTTTTAAAGCCACATTGATTGAAAGATTTTCCTTCCTTTCCCAGTACAGTATTTTCAATTCATCTAGTAATGTTATAAGTATTGAGAAATGCAAGCAAGCTAAATTAAGCTATATCTACACCACTTAAAGCAGGATGATACATACTAACAATTTTCATGATGCTCTCAAGTTTTCATTTTTTTAAAAATAACTTCTACCTCTGTTCTGTGATGTCTTCTGTACCACTGCCGAGTCTTCATGTGATACCTGTAATTGAAAAAATTAAAAACAGTTATGTCCTTAACTTACAAATAAATTTTATATACAGAGGACTAAAATATAATTCGGTATTCTTCTTTGAAGATGCATAATTTTTATTTTACTTCTCTGCCACTATTTAAAATGTAAGCAAATTCAAGCAAAATGAAAAGAGAAGGGCTCCACAGCTGAAATGTTTAATCATGTCTTTCTAATTTTCAGTGTGGAATTATTCAATCATTAGCTTACATTATTTTAAAAATACAGTTTCACATCTGTTATTCACAAGAAACAGAATACCCATAGTCCCATCTATGTTTATTAAGACAGGAAGCAAGAAACTATACTTGAATTATTTTTTTCATCTTAAGTTTCCTGTGCAACGGCATCTGTACTATGTGCCCACATGCTGAACTAATGCAGGAACTAATACTGAAAATATCATAGTGTTGTTTCTGTACATCTCTGGCTCTATCAATTCTGAACTCCAGACACCTTTTATCCCTTCAAAACTGTGACTGTGAATGAGTGATTTTACATGGACAAGTTCCGTCTCATATTTTCCCCCTTTCATTAATTGCACAGTTATTCTTAGCATTCAGTCACAGACAAAAAAAAGGGCATCCTTCATAATGTTTTATTTGGAGTTTTCAGTAAACTCCATTTTGGTGAAATTCTTCAGAATTCCCGCTGGGTAAACAGCTTAATGTACAAGCTGTTCCAATTTTATTTGTTTTTTTAATTAATCTACTTATTTTTCATTAGTCTGATAAAACATACACAGCTGTGCAACTGGCTTTAATTAAAACACGGTTTATTGACAAAAAAACTAAATACAAAGGAAGTTTAAAATATAGCATGTCCCAGCATGTTTTGTGTATTCTAAAAACTATATTTGGTTTTGTTGATTAAACTGATGGATAGAGTACAGAACATAAATGTAATTTAAATAATGAATGTGAAAAAAGAGCAGCATGAACTAAAAAGGTTAATAAAACACACACTACAGTGAAAAGCAGACAACCACATAAATGAGCTTAAACTGGATCCAAACACAAACTGTACCAACTCAAGTTAGAAGATTTCACTGGTGCCTTTAAGATGCTTTAAGCGTACAGTATAACAATAATATGACTGTCATTAATGTTTGCATTTGTTACATGAACAAATATTTGGGCACAATCAGACATTTAGGTGGCCCCTTGAGTCTTTGGACACTGGTATAATATTGTAAGCAAAACTTAAATTCACATATATTTTACATAAACCTTAATAGTAATTTTCCTGCTGCTAAATTGAACAATGAAGTAAATATCCATACAGAAAAGGGATGCTAAACGCAAAAATTAAAAAAAGTTTCAGCTGTGAAGCTTTCTTCAGGTGTTGGTTCTATCTACTAACACTTGCATGTAGTAGCTCAATATTGACTTGGTTGACTAAAAAGAAACCTTCCTGAAAAATCTGTAAATGAAAAACAACTCTAGTGCATATGGAAAACACCACAATTTCGGCACTTTTTTCTCCAAATTATTTTCTTTCTGGTTGAACATTGATACTCCATTATCCTGGTTTATACTTGAAGAAAGTCTGTTCTTACAATACAAATTTCAAGTTTTCAATCATATGATGTACACTGGGGTATCTCTTAGATATTTTAAATTTGAGTTGCTTGCTCTATTTTTCACAACCAAACACCTTTGGAAAATTAATTTTTTCACAAAAAACACACCAAAGATGTGAACCATACCGGAATCTGATATTGTGATTCTGATTTTTGTTGACTCAGTAGGATCAATTTCTTGTCTAAACATCTGGGTGTAGAAGAACTCTTAGGGATTGGAGATGGCATATCCATATCACAGAATGAAAGAGGTGAAGAATCTGTAAAAAACAAGATACATTAGACTTGCAAACTTTTGTAATTCTACATACAATATGATAAAAAAACATTAGCAACACAATTGTTTTTTGTTAAATAAAACACAAAGTACTGTAGAAGCCCAATAATGAAAAGCAGGGAAGGTTATTCCTTTAGTTAAGTTACAGAAATTGAGACATATTTCCTGCTTATATTGAATTCCAAAATTCAAAACCACTTGCATTCTTTGTTTTTTTAAATGAATACAGGAGGCACTTTTATCAAAAGCACATATACATTTCAAAAGGGGTGATTGCTAAAGATATTATTTCCAAGAACGCTGCTAGAGATATTTAGCCAGGGCCCAATATCAGTACAGTCTCCCAGGAGGTGAGGTGGAATGATATTACCCAAGATTAGACAGGCTCCTAGTGAAGGCAGCATGCCTCCACTAATGCAGACTCCATTATTATGTTGGTGTAAACAATGTTGACATTCATAATTTCCAAAAACCTTGGAAACAAACAGAAGAGACTACTAATTGTTTAAATGATCCTGCTTGCACAACCCAAAGAAGAATATAAATGTTCACTATCAACAACTCAACGCAATACTTGCATGATTGCATATAATAATCATTCCGGATCACCCAGACAGCATCTTGTACCTCCAGCAACCTTATTTACTGTATCTCTTGCAGTAAATGCCCAGCCATCTACATTGGAGAAACAGGAAGGAGACTCGGAGACCGTTTCAGAGAACACGTCAGGGCTGTAAAGATTAAAGATCTCTCCAAGCCCATTGTTTCTCATTTCACCTCTGACGGCCACGACCACTCTAATCTCTCCGTCTGTGTTCTCAAAGACGGTTTTCCAAACTCATACATCAGAAAGACCACCGAAACTAAAATTATTCTGCAGCTAGGATCACACCTTCTCCCTTCCCTTAACGACAGACTACTGTTCTTTTAAATTTTCTCCATTCATTGGAAGTTTCATTTCACACCTCTCTGCACCCATTCTGACTTAACACCTCTTGATTGGCCTCTCTTTCTGTCCCCTGCTCCCGCCTCTCACTCCTCCTCCCTCCCAACCTTTGTTCTCCCGCTACTTTACCTTTGCCTACTGCCCTGTCTCTCTCACACCTGAAGAAGGCTCCACGGCCGAAACGTTGTGTTCTCTTTCTTCTTTTTTTCAGCATGGAATAAACCTATTACTTGTTCCTATAATAATCATTATTATTATTCTTATTCCTAACACTTATATAGCACCTTTTCTGGACACTTTACAGGTAATGTGCAGCATTACTCTCATCACTCTGTTCTCCACCACCACCAATGTGCAACACCCACCTGGATGATGCGACAGCAGTCATAGTGCGCCAGTACGCTCACCACACATCAGCTATCAATGGGGAGGAGAATGAAACTAATTCATAGATGGGGATTATTAGGAGGCCATGATTGGTAAAGGCCAATGGGAAATTTGGCCAGGGCGCCGGGGTTACACCCTTACTCTTTGCAAAAAATGCCCTGGGATTTTTAATGACAAAAGAGTCAGGACAGCACCTTTTTACAGTATAGTGTCCCCGTCACTATACTGGGGGAGCTTTAGGATCCACACAAACCACAGGATGAGCAACCCCTACTGACCCAACTAACACCACTTCCAGCAGCAACCTTAGTTTTCCCCAGGTCTCCCACCCAAGTACTGGCCAGGCTCACACCTGCTTTGCTTCAGTGGGTTGTGAGCTGTACCGTAATATGGCTGCTGGCACAGTGAGCTTAAATAGGGACTTCAGTCCCAATATCTGACTGGTTATTAAATTGCAAAATTTTACAAATTCCAAATTAACTTTGTGAACTTTGAGAAGGTACTGTATGCTTGCCACGTTGTTGCAAACCACAGGTCTCACCACGGGAAAGAGCAAGAGTTCATGCAAATTGTGACAAAAAAACAGCTCACCTACTCACTTATCAATAGATTGTACATTGAATAATCTGCATGAGACTAATTGTGTCTGATTTATTCCTATATGTTAAGTTCTCTTGCAAATTTACCATACAATTTCTGATTTCTGTTATATTAAATTACAACACCTACAATACAAACTGCTAATTTGTCACTTTTACAGTAAAAAAGCAAAAACAATCCCAATCACAAAATGTCAAAAACCCAAAGTGAAGCAGCAATGAAAACACAACATTCCTGGAGGTAAATCCAAAAAAGAAAGAAGAGTGAATGGGTCCTGATGCTGAATTCCAATGAGGCGCTAAACTAGATAACAACAATGATGATAATTATAGAAATTTTATCCTTCTTTTAATATTTTTTCCCAAATTTTCTGCTTAATTTTGGAAGGCTAAGAAAACCATGTCAGGACCTAGCTTTACAAAACTCTTTCAGAGTTTTTCTTTATTCTGTCAGTCTTAACTTTTTATCTAAACTAGTAGACATTTTGGCCATCCCCAGAAAGCATTTGGGGTTCATACATGTGCTACAACTTGAAAAACTGAATTGACTTTTGAAGAAAGTTTTCTTTCTGAGTGAGACATACAAAACTGATATTTCAGACTTGTTGGAAGTCCCAATCATGCCACTTGCATTATTTGTGATAATACCTTAGCTTTCCATCTTTGGGATTGTCCATGCAGCAGTTGTTTTGTCCACTGAAGTAACCACAGTCACAATGGACTTAGGAACTCCTGGATCTGCAATAATGCCCTCTGCAATTGGTATTCACATTGACATACTGTGCAGTGAAAATCAGCAATAACCATAAGTGGCACATTAAGTTCCAGATAGCAGTCTCAAAGCTCAATCGGCATACAAAATCACCTTCAACAAGCATGTGTGTGCACTCTGATATCATGCTGTACATCTCTAATAGTACAGTCTGACCTATAAATTTTGAGGTGGGCAGCGTGTAATGTGGTTCCATATAGTCAATGATACACTGGAGACCAGCATCTTTTTATAATTGAAACGACTGATCATTCAGAGCCATTATATAATAAGTAATTTCTTCAGCCCTGACATCTTCAAATTTCTGTGATCGTTTCAGTGCTTTGTGTTATAATTGCATTCCACTTTTTCAATGATCAGAAAGAGCAACACACCAAGAAAAAAAAAGTATAATGAATTGGAAGCAGGAGTACAAAGCCTATAATGGAGAATTTCTAATGCATAAAGCTAATACATTACACAAATAATTCACTCAAGTGTTGCCAAGGAAGAATTTGAAAACATGCCTCACACTGAGCATAGAAAACTCTGTTTAATAATATTAACACTGAAGAGACAGAAGGGTTCTGAGACTGATAAGATTCCATGAACTGAACAGGACCTATTGATATCCTATAAATAGCAGGAAATTAAACACTCATTTACTGCTACAGTATCACAACTTTTACAAAAGTTAATCAAGACAGCTTATACCCATCAACTAAAAAATCCTAATATAACTCTGTATCAGATAGTTACAGACCAGTAGGTCTTACTTATAATACAAATTCAGTTATGGAAAACATAATTAGAACTACACTCAAGAATCACCTTTAGGAGAACAGGATTCTAGGGGATAAAAAAAGAGAGGTGATGCTTAACAAATATGTTAGAGTTGTTGTGAGAAAGCAACTGCAGGAATAAATGGCAACAAAACATACAATGCAGCTTAATTTTCATAAAGCTTTCTGGAGTGCAATTCAGATTTATACTAGGAAAACTCAATTTTCATCAAATATTAAGATGGCGCTCCAATCACTACTAATCTAGTTTGCAAATGATGCCAAATTAACACAAATACAACAATGTACAACAGCAGAAAAATTTGGAAAAAATACAAAACAGGGCAAGGAATTTGCATATCATATTTAACTTGACAAAAATTCAAAGAACTGCTTTGGAATTAGCCAACACCAACAAACAAATCAGAAAACACAGATGAAAATTATATTGAAGCGCCTCCCATTGTTTGTATTTTTCTAATGTTCTGATGTTTACATGAACTTAATAGATTTATACCTGTAGTGAGAGACATGCAGTGCATTCTCCACATTAAAATTAATGGAAACTCACAAGCTTGAAAGTACCTGAATGAAGCCAAAGGCTCTACTGATGGTACTGGAACAAAGTGAATAATGCTTGATCTGCTCTTCATAAACAGGATTCTTGACAGGTAAGTTTTTTTTTTCCCATTCTGACACATACATTGTTAAGAACATCCTGACTTTATAAAGGGCACATGCAAATATAATAAAAGTTAAAATAATTACATTGCTTCTAAAGCTCTCTGAGCCTTCAGTATGATTAAGCACTTGGAATTAACCTAGAACAGCATATTTAGGGGTCATATTTCATTAGGAAAGGACACATACTTTTCATTGAAAGACTGTATAAATTACCTGTCACGTTTTAAAATGAAGGTAGCATTTGTTAAATGATTTTATTTACCACTGCAGCTCTCAACTACATTAGCATAGCCTCCAAGCCTAAAAATTCAAAATCATTTGGCTGGAAAACCCCAAATACATGGACACTAAACTGTTAATTCTATGTCTTAATAAAAGAACATGAAATTATGAGCAAACAGCTGTTTTGTGTCATATACTGTGCAGTAGAAAGCGTAAAGTACAGGGGGTCCCCATTTAATGTTCTTAATGGGAGCTGCAAAACAGGGAAGTTAAGCAATACAACGTTAAGCTGAGAATTATTTCTGATAAGAAATATTGGAAATAAAGGGATAATGGGGACCAGGAGGATTAATAATTAATTAATAATTGTCCCAGTTAAGCACAAAACCCCTACATTTACTGGTGCCTCGTGAGAGGATGCCTACACTATGAAACCACTACATTATGCTATTTCATGGTGGTATAATGCATGCATATGTGTATGTTCTGAATACCTTCTCAAAACAAGTGAAAATCTAAAAAGACTTCTTCTAATTAGAGGTTGCTTCTTTTTCTACTTAAAGAAAAAATCTCACCCTTATTAATACAACATAGAAAGACAAACAGTAAAGGACTGCCATGAGGGGAGTTACCATACTTAGAGGTGTGGCCTAAGGATGACTGTGTTGAGATGCAGGTCACAAAGCCTCTGAAGTGTATTCATTACTTAAAGGTCAATGAGAAAATAATTTACAATGTTTAAATATATAGTATTTCATTTACGTGTCTGCTAATCTGGCATTTCCTCAAAAATAATGACCATCACATTAGCTCTTTTTTGCAACTTGTGTATGATTAGAAGTGCACGTAGCACGTGTACAATAAGCAATTGCCAGTGGAAAATATATTCTGCTGCAGGTTTTATCTTTTAAATATACAGCTGGCCCCGAATTTATCAAAATCAAATGCAAGTGGGCATTCAGCATTTCTTGCCTAAATAGCCCAAACATGAATGACTGAATAATTGTATAATTTAAAACAACACCTTTCAGGCACATTTTGTCAAGTGTTTGGATAAATTTATCTGCTGTATTTTGGAACTGTGACAGAGGGCTCTGTCATGGATCTCAGGCAGCACTAATGCATACATTTCCCCAGTGTTATTAGCCAATTTGCTGTGGGTACACACGCAGTTGAGCTGGTTTTTCATCCATTCATATACGCTATATGCATTTTATTTTAACTTAATTTCCCAACAGTTTAATTTTAATAAACGAAACAAATACATGCATACACAAAGGTTTAAATTGTTTCTTTTATTTTACTTATCTATGTATGGAGCACTCCTGTCTTTGTGCTGGATTGCTGGTACAGAGACACTTCCTAGTTTTCCTGTGAAGGACCCAAGCCAAGCCGCAGGTATTTAAGCTGGCTATATCATACCTGAATCAGGGCACACGTGTGCATCGCCACAAATATGGAATCAACCATTTTCAAAGTTAAACTGTACATTGTTTAAAAATAGTTACAATTAGCATTCCCTAGTAATTATGTAAATGAATACATTTTCAGTTATGAACTGTGTTATGATTTGTCCACTATATATTTAGGTGTTAAATGTTTTAGACCATTTTGATACTGTCCAAAGGAGGAGGGGCTTTGAGTAGAAAGAAGCCCACCAGCCCAGTTACTGGTAGAATAATGTTTGTCATGTGGTAAAGGTAGTGTCGTGTTTGTAATTCAGTGATGGTTTGCCCATTTTTCTTATTGTATATAGCTCTGTTATATTACATGAATGGGCAAGCCACAAAAGCCACAACCAGGTGGTGAATAATAGATTATGATGACATTGCAGGGATAACTCAAAAATATTCAATGTACTCAGCTATGCCACAGATTATGCTAGTGATCAGATCTGAAAGTGCTGAAATTGTCGTATTGGTGTCATTGGATTTTTAAAAGTGGATAGAGTAAAGTTTTGTTGCTTTTGATGCATTTTACATGCATCTGTAACGAATGTTCCCAACTCTGGCACTGTATATGATGAAATAGTTTTTAATTAAAAAAATGTAAAATTAGAAAGCAATCTGCAATGAAATTGAAAAAAATAAGTACATAAGTACATATGGTAAGTTATTATAATTTAGACTAAACTGATAATTAAAAAGCTGTATTTAGTTTTGAATGCTAAAATTCAACACATATTCAATTAATACAGATCAAATATCATCCATGATAAGTACAACATTATTATACCAAAATGTTCAATGAAATACAAGAACAGAATATATGTATATTATTTGGTATATGTGAAGAATAAACCCTTTACAAGGTCACACTGTACTTGAAATTTATTAAACTACTGACATCATTCCATCAGTTCCAAAGACTGTTGTAGTCTAATGGATTTGACGAATAACGTTAAAAGGGAAACTATTAAGTTGAGCTACCTGCTACCAATTCCCTATGGAATAATACACTTCCTCAAAATATCATTAATGATTACATTTGTACATCTTCAATACTTTTTTCCATCTGCACTCACATTTTTACTGAACAGTAAAAAGGTTCCAATCATTTTATTACCTGAATCTTCAAAAACATCATCTAGGAAGTGCATATCTCCTCCTCCTTTCTGTATTGTTTCAAATCTGACAGAATAAAGATGAAACTGTATTATATAAACTGCCAACTTAATGACAAACTGCTTTTAATCAACATCTCATATCTGGAAAAAAAATAATCTGACTGCAGTAAAATTATGATCAAATCAGACAATTGAAAATTTTACGCTTGACGCATCTCAATTATCAGGTTACTGTGTTGAGCAATGTCTTGGCTCTGTAGCAGAAAAGAAAATTGAAAAACATTTCAGTTGTGTAATTTACATTTTGTTTTTTTCTGAACACCAGACAGCTCAACATTTAACAATTGTAATACAAAAAACTACCTTTCATTCTTTTTGGGGAAATACCGTAGTTTGGGAGATGCCCTTCCCTGCAATATATAAGGAAAATGAATAATGTTGTTAATACATATAAAATTATAATATACAGGTGTGTTATTGAGAAACATACAGTATCAGATATTTAAAAACAAATATACCTAAAGCAAAAAACACTTCTAAAGACTCCTTAAAACATTAGCCTTTTAAAGACACGATTAGTCTCCTAAAAAGAGGGGATAAACTAGTCTATAACCTAGAGCATTAGTACAGAAGTCTTTACAAGTCTATGCTAAAGGTGTGGTAAAAAAAACAATTGAACATGAGTATGGCCCTTGATTTTTGTCAGCATAGGTTAAAAAGAACAATAGAAAGGCAAAGCGAATGAAAGGAATATTGCAATGGAAGATAAAACAATAAAATAATTTTCAGTACTATAACAGTGAAAGAACCATAAAGGATTAAATTAAATGTATCCGAGACAAAGATGGCAAACTTCTAGATGATAAAAATGACACGGCTGACGTATTTCACTTAGAGAGAAAAACGGAGATGCGTTTCAGGTACTGGCACGACTCAAAAAGTTCTAAAGCTCAATAGTATCTTAAAAATCGTAATAAAAAAACAGATGTTATTCAGAAGGCACTGATGTAACTGTTCCAACAGTAGTCCACAGTTGTACTCCATTCAGCTAATTATGTGACTTCTAAAGACAAATGGTTGCACCAGAACCTGCTTAAGTGTATCATAGGAAAAGTGGGTTAATACTTACGCAATCAGTTATTTTGTTTTCTTTTTATAATTAATTTATAAAGGAGGATCTGTATAATTTTGATTTCACTTTGACATTAGTGTTTTTTGTTCCTCTACAGCACAAAATTCAAAAACATGATGATTTCATATTGTAACACAAATTGTGAAAATGTCCAAGGAGTTGAATATATTTTAGCTGTATCTCGTGGAAGATTATTTTTATTGTAAAGATTTTATACATATTTTTCTTTAGAATATTGTTTGGAAAAGACCACAGATACAGAAGACAAAAGCATAAGTGCATTCATTATCACTTAAATAACTTTTTAATTAATCAATTCAGTGTTGTGTTGTTCAATTGTTTGAAGGTTTCAAGTTAACCTGACAACCTTACTGCTTAAAGGTGTGCTGTGAGGTGTTTTTCAGGTGCTGCAAAAGTTGTTTCAAACTAATCACTTCAAAAAAGGATATTATTCAGTACAACCAAAAACACAAGGAAAACAACATTAGCAGTGATGGAGTCTGTTCAGGTGAAACTATGGACTATTTTTGGAATGACCCATGAAAGTAAAGAAAATGGTATGAACAATTATTTTCTGTATGTTTCAAACAAACGTACTTCAAATGTATAAGAAAGTGTAATGCAGTATGAATTTAAAACAGTTTCAACAAATGGCTAGTTTAAAACTTCAGGATAATGAGCTAATTACATTAATGCAATACAAGTACAGCAGCAATAAAGTATGATAATTATACAACGTTCAAAGAAATGAAATGCATAACTTTTAACTTATTTTATTATTCCCTGTAAGAAAATATTTTTTTTTATCAGGTCCAAGGTTCAGTCTAGACAACAACACAATATAATACCATACAACATAGGCAAATCTGTCTGAAAAATGTACATTGTGTAAATTTTAAAATATATATTTTTTTATTTCACACTTCAATCAAAATACATAATTCTTAGACTACAGTCTAGAGAAATAGGCCATTTAATACAGAAATGTCCAATGGGAATCTAACATTCTCGTGTGCTTCTTGGAAAAAAAATCGTTAGGATGGAGGAATGATCCAAAATCCAGCTTTTATTAAATGTATGTAATATACAGTTGCCACAATACATATCAGTACACGTCATGTAACAAAATACAGGGTGCGAATACTGCTCTCTAAAACAATACAGGCCATAGAAAGAATAACTTGCATATACCTTGCAGAACCCCAAAAAAATAAGATGCACACTGCTCAGACACAATATAAAGCTCTAAATCCCAGTAACACCATCAGCAAACACTTCCTTTTAACTAACAGAACACCACCATAATGTGATAAACCCACACAAGATTACTGAACAATAAACAATGAATGAACTTTTGTTATTCTACAATCTAGCTTACTGTTAAGGAAAACGATTTAACAGCTTCAAATTCATTGATTAACATCAGCCGGACGTTTTTGTTACTGTTTGTTTCTGCCAAGTATTCGGGTTGACATTCACCGTAGACACGAAAACATCAGGTAAGGTTACCAGCGACAGGAAGACATTCAGCACCTATAGTGCTTCTGGGTGTTAGCAGATTACCATAAACCCTTTTCCTGAAACAAACGTTTTGACGTTTGAAATCTCATGTCCGAAGAGACACTTCAAAGTGCATGTCAAATAAACGCAACAAAAAATGTTAAAAGAGCTCTAAAACAGTAGTAGCTGTGGTTCTGTTTATTATTACGGTTTTGCTGAACATACCAGTTCAGTTTCCGGAAAGTGAAGGTTTGATTTTAAAGAGTACTCACCAAGCTTTGAAGTTTGTTGTCCATATTGTAACGATTGTTTTCCCAGCTCTTCCTACAGGCCACTATTTTTGAGCTAATTATACAACGAAAAAAAAGTCCAAACACAGTTAACCGAATAACCAACTCTTAAAAAAGTGTCCCTAGACCACATTATATTCGTGAAAAAAATGGCTCCACATTAATACTAATATGATATTTATTTATTTTGTTTTCTTCAGAGATGTTCCGATCCCCAAACTTCCGCGCGCTTTGGCGGACGACCCACAAACAAACCTTACGCGCATTGCACCACGGGAGAAACCAGTCAGTGTCCCCGTAAAACGTCTAAGCTTACCGCATATTTAATTGTAACGTAATTTCCATGTAAAATAGTTTCAGTGTGAAATTCGGGCAATGTTTTAAACAAGATGCAATAATATTTGGGGGGTGGCACCAGACTGCAGTAATTTGAGTGTGATTTCTAAAGCTGCCGATGTATTAAGAAGACAAACGTTGCTGAAATGCTCTTACCGTAAATCTTCAAAAACATAAACTTTCACTTTTATCTTGAATAATTGTTCTTCGTGGGGCTTATGACCGATTTAACGTATATGTTTACGAGAAACTCGCGTTTGATACATGTTTCTTTCTTATTAAAATGGATTGAAAATTAAAGTCAAGCTACATTTTAAAATATTTCCATCCCACCAACATCAGCTTTCCATCTTAAGAGGCAGGAGAGGCAGATTTTAAAAAACGCGCGCACATATTCTTGTATCCGTTTTTGCTTTTGATTACGACTGTAAGAAAAAAAATATTTACTTGCGGCGGTGGGTACAAAATTCATTCAGGGTTCCAACGGTCATGGAAATCCTGGAAAAGCTATGGAAAAGGAAATGTCATTTTCTAGACCTGGAAAAGTTTTGAAAAAGTATCAAATATACATTAAGTTTCGGAAACGTCATGGATTTTTTTTTAATTGATCCAAAAGTATCATGCTCTGTCATGTAATTTTGTTCGTAAGTTGGCCATGTAAGTTTTTAAAGGGGGCTGTGGCGTTACCGTTGATAACATTACACATTATTGTTTATAGTGAGCCGTAAAAAGATGAAGACCCAGGACGTGCGAGACGTACAGTACTGTAAATCATGCGGGAAAACCTTTGAAGTGAAGAATATGGGTGAAGCTGCGCTAGCAAGTCACGCGAAGGGTAAAAAACACATTCACAATGATGAGGCTGCAAGAGAAACAATTTGAATCGGCACCTTTTTCAACTCATTTCCAGCTAGCACAGCACGGTCACCTGACGCAGTGAGACAGCCCAGCAGACACAGATATCAGTGTCTAACAATGATGCGCCTTCTGCTGAAGATTTGTGGGCGCTGAAAGTAATTGATTCGCATTATTCGTACAAATCGTGCGCCAGCGTTGGGCAGCTGCCAATGTTCCGTGCCAGCGAAATCGCAGCTAAATTTTCTTGTGGCGGAACAAAATCCGCATATTTGACAACTGTGGGGATTGCTCCCTATTTTAAATCGCTTGCCTGTTAGAGAAGTGTCACGACAAGCAGGATATGCCATGCATTTTGATTAGACTCTTCATCACGCACTGCACTACAACTCATGCAAATAGATGTGAGGATAGAATAGAATACATGTGAGGATTTGTGAAACTAGGTACGTAGGCTCGGAGTTTATGGGGCATGCAAGTGCTCACGACATTATGGATAAGATGTACAACACTTTCAGAGGGTTGACTAAAAAATCCATTGAGACTGATCTGATTCTCAGATGACACCTTTCAATAATAATATTGCACGAACTACTGTATGTTCAGTTTGTCAAGATGTTGAGGTACTCGAAGTTATTCAGGCAGAAAAGAGTTTGTGTTTACGCAGTGAAGCATTTCAGGAATGAAAATAGCCATATATTTTCCTAGCCTATGTGGGTTTCCTGATGAGGAATGTTGCTCATGTTCTAGGAGTAAACATGCTGTTCAGGTAAAAGAAAAGTAATGCCATGCAAGAATGTATTTCAAATGAAAGTTTTGTATCGGAAAAAGCTATAGCAACTGTAGACACTTGTATTTATGGTGTGTTGATTTTTGTACTAATTTCCTAAGAAATAAATCATAAGGGTGACCTTAGACTCAGATATATTTGTCATTGTGTAAGTTTTAGTCCACATTTATGCTTAATGGTATTGAACTGGCCTGCGTATTTTTCCTCTAACCAAGCTCTTGCACATCTGAAGGAACTGATCACCAAACCCTTAATTGAATCAGGTGTGCAGGAGTTGGGTCAGAGGAAAAGTTTGCTGGACAGGGGCCCAAGGAATGGATTAAATAACACTGCTCTAAATCCTACAAATTATTGTAGCAGTTATAAGGCCAATTTATTCATGAAAGTGCAGTAATATAGTCATGGAAAAGTTTTGGAATTTTGTTGGTAAAAATGAGTGGGAACCGTGTTCGTTAATATTCATGTTTCTGACTAGTATTTAAAGCTCAGTCCCTGAATAATGTAGGACTGTGGGAGGCACTGAGAACACAACAGGGTCAAATTATAGAAGAGAAGCAGCTGTTGAGTGATTTTTATTAATGAAAAAAATGTTTTTTTTTAGATTTTAGATAAAATAAGGGAGGGTTCGAAAAGAGAACAAATTATAAGTGGGAAAATAGGATAACACATTTCTAATAAAGACACTACGATAGGTAGCTCCACCAAGTTTATGTTGTATTGTCAAGTGATCTGTAGTGGTTTTGTTTTTAGTAATCGTGATGTTTTATGGAACGGAAGAAAAACTGGATTAAAAACATTTTGTTCATTTTTTAAACCTACTGAGTAATGTTCTGTTCTAGTTTGTTCTTGTGTGTCCGGACTGTGAGTAACTCTTGTATTGTATTGTATGTATTGTACTATTATTATATAATTCGTTACACTGTGGCTGTGTTGTGTGTGTTAAGCTGCTGTTGCACTGCAATTTCCCTCACGGGATCAATAAAGTATCTATCTATCATTACACATGGTCTATAATATTTGAGTACTGCAATCACTAAGGAACAGTGCTAATAATACAAAACAGTAATGTATGAAATAATACAGACAGTAAAATAATTCCATGTTCTGTGAAAAAGGGTGGATAAGTTACTTTTCAGAGAAAAATCTTTGTCAATTAAGAAATTTAAACAAAAACTATTAATCAATGAATACCACGTTTGGAGAAAATCTGGACAGAAGAGCCAGTCTGTAAAGAAAACCAACAAACATAAAACAGAAATTAAACCAAAGTCACTGTCCACAGTCACATTAATGGTTCTTGCCTCTAAACCAGATGTAATGACTTTTTCCTTCAGGATGACATTTGTTCCTAAAATAAAAAAAAAATGTAGGACAGTGACAAATGGAAAACATAATGCTAGAAAACAGTGGGCCCTAATGGATTAATGAATACATTGAAAAATACATATAAGATGGAAAGCACTTTATAAAATTATTAAATAAGAACAGTACCAAGAGAAAGAAAATGATTATAATGAATTGCAAGAACTTGTGAAACAGGATATTAGAAAAGTCAACCGTGAAATAGAAATGAATATTGCAGTGGAAACAAAAATACTATTGTAATATTTATTGTTTTCACAACAGCTGAAGAAGGAGAAAGGATGAAGTAAAATTCTAGAGAACTATACTGTAGGTGCTAGAAGCACTTAAGATAACTCTACCAATTATTGTTAAGAAAATGAGATTGGAAAATTGTAAGTGTAATTACCCATCTATAAAAAGATTACAAAATAGAACCAATTTATTATAGGCCCTTAAGTTTTACTTACTGTATATATGACTTATATTATTACTTATATATAAAGGTTTTTGGATTTACAACTAAATTAGAGGACTGTCTATTTGGGAATAGGTTCCTAGTTGACAATCAACATGGCTTTAGAAAATTTAATTACCACACAATTTGGTATTGTAACACAAGGGAATTTTAATGTCCTTAATTGCTTAGTAGACTCAAAAGTTATAGAGAACTTAAACACAATTCTTTACTACTTCTTGTGCCCTTAAATTTTTTTACAATGCGCCTCCACTCACTACTTACAGTAAGTCTCCTCAAGTAAAGGAGGTGTCCTGGGGCTACCAGGAAAATGTCCGCTGCTGTCAATGGTTGCCCTTATCTCCCCTCCAGAGCAACTTCAAGAAGAAGGCAACTACTGCAGATTCGATTTTCAGAGGGTTTTTTCATAAAGTTCCATCTAAAATATTAATTCTCATTTTCCATGCACTGGGCATTCAAGGTAACGTGCTTGGACTGGAAACTAGTGAAAGAATAACAGACAGTACAGATAAGAGGTGAATGCTACAAGGGATCTCTCGTGTGGCTCAACAGGTAGAAAGCTCAGGCAGGAGTTTGTGATCACAGATTTGAATCTGGGTTATGAGCCAGCTGTTCTTGGGACTCTAAGTGTCAGTGAACAATTGAGTAAGCCCTGCAGAAGACAGGACTGGATTTGTCCACCAGGGCTGTCTTATCACTGACCCCTGTGGCCACCCAGGCATTTGCAAGCATAGGATGCTTTCAGTGAGGGACATCCCTCTTCTCCAGCCAGTACTGAATCTAGTATAGGTCTTGGGTGCCTGTGACGTGTTAAAAAAGAGGAATGCTTCCCAGGTGCCAGGGTTGGAGGAGTCTGCCTACCGTTCATTATCCTCCCCTGCGTGGACGATAGCCGAGAGCCAGGATATGAAAAACACACCATGGGCATGTCAATATTGATTGGGTATAACAAAAATAATTGATGCTTTAAATTTAGAAAAAAAAATATATGAAGTCCCCCATTGGGGGGGGGGGAGATGAAAATAACAAAGTACCAAAGGAATATATACCACTCCTCTTCCTAAATTATTCCTGATCTAGATTCTGATATAGTTGTGGTGAAGTTTGCAGATGATACTAAAATAGGAGGACTAAGAAACACTGTAGAAGATGCAAAGGAAATTCAAAAAGATTTAGACTGAATTCAAGACTGGGCAGAAAACAAGACCTGGCAGAAAACAATGTCAACAAGTGCCAAGTATTATATACAGTAGAAGTAAAAAAAAATATACACTGAGGTTTCAGTACTTGCAGATTTAGCATTCTTAAATCCTGGCATTTAAAGTGGAGTTGCAAGTCTAAACTGCAAGTATAATGCTTTGTTTCAGATATGGAACATGAGGACATAACAACATTCAGTAAAAAAATGTAAGACATTTATCCCATATTGCTTGTTGCCGGTTTCTGAAATATTCTAAATTTAGAATATTCAGTATTCTATATGCAGTTTTCAATGTCTACATATTTTGTGCCTGAGGTACATAAGGTATGTACAGATGGGCCTTAGGTAACAATGGGGTTAACAGAATGAAAATAAGATCAGTAGAATGCAGCCAGGCAGAACAAGCCATTTTCTTTTTCGTTCTTACCACTAGGTGTCGCAAAAGGAGCATGTAGGTAAAAAGTGAAAACTGGCTAACTTAAAAAAATAAGAAATTGTATGTTTTTTATTAACATTCAATAGATAACTAGTCCACGTGTCAATGGGATTTATGTGCAAATGTATTTAAATTTCAATACAAATATTAACCTATCTTTTTAAAATTTTCATCATGTACATTCTCATATTAAACTCATCAAAGGTTCGTGGCATAAAGGGGTAACCCAAAGGCAGGTCTTAAATATAATTACACTGACAGAAAACTGTAAAGATAATATTCCCTTGTTGTTTTTGTTAAAGCACAATTGTCTAGAATCCAAATTCTTTTCAGTTACAGGAAGAATGCACACATTTGAAGTGCCCTTAGAGAAAGACAAAAGACAAAATTCAGTGTTTCAGAAATTAGTATTCTGGCATCTATCTTCAAAAAAGCAATTGAGAGCACATTATTTTCATTTGTATTCTACTTAGATTTTGTGTTTGTAATGGTTAGTCTGCGGTGCCCTTGAATCAAAACTGGAGAGTAGGACGGTAGCAATCTTTGACAATACTATGCTTAACTCAGAGACAGAAACACTCAATAAATTCTAGTTGCTGAGAGAAAATGTGTGACAACATTGAGCTGCAGAAAGAAACACTCATAAAAACACACCATACTAACATGGAAACCTCAAATCAGAGAGATGTGGAACAAATGGAAAGATTTAACTGTCTAACAGAAATATTTCAAGAAATGTGTAAATGAAACATACACAATTTGGAGTCTTATAAATAGTTGTGTGTTTATGGTGAATATGAAGAAATTGAGTCATCAGCAAGAAGGTTTAGAAAAGGTAGAAATCTGAAATGCCATGAAGACATGGCAAAGACATCTTTTTACAGTTTGTTATGAGACAAAACTGAATGAAAAAACAGGAACAATTGACGTGAAAACTGTGGAGAAAAACTGTAACAAAGATGCAAACAGAATAATTCAACAGATGATTTGAAACACTTCTACTAAAATGCTGAACAAAGGATAAAGTAAGAATGTTGATACCCATCTCATTTCTCTTTCTGTATAACCAGACTGTTTGTCTGCTCCTAGTAAATTAGAAATTTAATGAGGTTCCTAGGTTGCACAAACCCCCTTCTCAGTGCAAAACTGGAAACCAAAAGAAGAGCAACTCCAGGATCAATGACAACCCTACCTCAATCAAACCCATCCACCACTGTCTACAGAGCTCACCTAACTGTATCTTACCTCATGGGGTATCCTCGTCATAGTCGACTAGAAACAAGGCCCAGGCAAGAAACAGCAGTGAGTGGAATATAGAGCTCGACCTGTATTCTAACCAAGAGCTGTTCCTAGTTGAGCCGCACTAGGGCCTGAGCTCTTTTCCATTCTTCCATTTTCTAGTACAGGGTCGAGGGGGAGCAGGAGCCTATCCCAGCAAGCAAAGGCCCGCAAAGCAAGATAAACACTGGATGAGGTGACAGTCCATCACAGGACACACACAGACACACAAACTCACACCAGGTCCAGTTTTCCCAGAAGCCAGCTTATCTCTATTTCTATTGTCATATGTTGATACTCTAAAAGTTGACAACCAATTTTGTAGTTCACACAGATGGATCTATGTGTTTTACTTGCTTTTTTTTTAATAAAAGGAGAAACACGCTCTAGAAAAATTGTTGGAATATATAAAAGTATAAAAACTATACAGAGGATTCAATTCTTTATGTGATACAATTAAACATTAAAATATGCAATTTTAAAGTTGCAAGGAGCTTGCATTCGTTTGCTTGTCAGTGTCCTTGGACCCAGCAGGATACAAGGTATTTAATTGAATGTATGTTTGTAAAGTGGATTTATAGAATTATCATGGCCAGAAGCTTTTCATTTTTATTGACCTCAGGTGTCTCTCCAGTTTCTTGCAAAGCATAAATATTGCTAGAGGTTTGCATGACGTACAGTACATTGATTTAAAATATTTGTTACCTAACCAACTTTCTGCAGGTTTAGTTTTAAACAACAAATGTATGTGTCAACATATACAGCATAAAAGTAATTAAAATTATCTTTATTAAAAACACACAGATTTCCATTTACACTGCTGTCTCTAAAGTTTAACTTTAAAGGATCATATTGACCATAGCAGAAAAAAACACAGGAAGAATAGTACAGCAGCTGTAATAGGGATATAAGCCTTGGTCATTAAGAAATTGTGCATATTTCTGATGCTTGATGAGGCTGTTTAGTCAAAGCTAATACCCAAAAAAAGCTGTCCAATGATTTTGTCCAATTTATAACAGTTCATATGTTTTTGTACTTTGCAAATAAAAATTTGACCAATCTCTCTAACCAAGGAGAGACATTTGGAAATGTTAAATGGTGATGGAAGCATGTTTCCATTAACATTTAAAATTCTTTTTAAAAAGGCATGTCTCAGTCATATACTGTATCAGTAATGTAAAACTCAATTATAAAGACAGTGATCTAGTAATGTGAACAGGAACGCATTAAAAAAATGGCAAAATTGCCTCAGAAATTGTGAAAGCGGTAAAAGAGCCACACAAAAAGAAATTAATTTTCTGAGATTTAATCATTAATAAATGAGAAAAATTCTTTTATCTGCTTTATGTATAAAGCAATAAATAAAACTGTAAACTGTAAAAAAAAGAATAAAACTGTAAAGTAATTTTCATGAAATCTGATCATTGTAGAATAGAAATGCCATTTTCATGATAATTACTTTGCCTATTGTTTTGATAACCACTACAAAATTACTTATTGTCAACAAAATAGTTATTTACAAGAGAATCAGAACTAATTATTGATATACACATTTATATATAACCATTTAATTGTAATTCTTTTATTGTAACTTTATTCTACATCTTTGAATTTTATATTCTTTAGAGTAGATAAGCTATAATAAAAAATAAATAGAAGAATCAGAGACAATAAAAATAGCTTTCATTTATGCAGTCAATTTGATTTCTTGCCATTGAAAGCTTGTTCTACTTTCAGGAGCTAAACGTTTATTTGATTTTTTCAATTATGAGTTATATAATTGGTTTAGTTCTATGAAAATGAAAGACGAAAGCTATACCATACTGCTCAGGGACAATGCTTAATATTTTCAGTTGCTTTGTTACACCATTAAACATCAATAAAACCACATACAAAATAAATTGGAGAGAACTTTTCAGCATTTTCATTATGGGGATGTGTGCTTTTTAAATTAATGTTGATTCTGGCTTTTCCGTTTCCCATACAGTATATACTGTATGTGCATTGTAAATGTGAAAATCTGTCATTAAAACATTGATACTGTACAAAACCCTCCATAATAGAAAATAGTAAAATAAAAGATCATCATACACATAAATTACATTAATTAAAAACATATGTATTAACATCACAACAAATGCTGTTAGTGCCAATACTCAATTTTTGCAATTTTCATGCCACTCAGTGTATGAAAAATGAAACTGAGGAGAAACAATGTCTTGGGTGTAGTAGATTTTTCCACATTTGTCATTTACGGAAATAACTTTTTTTTTCAACATGTTTTCTTTTTCCTGTAATCAGATCAACTTGTCATTATTTTATGTTATTCACAGTAAGTTCCTGGTTAATGTAACAGTCAAGAAAATCTGTCAGAGGTCTTTGAAGTACTCACAGTTATAGAATGTAATGCCTTAATCCTCAGGCTTTGCAGCAAAAACATTGTGTTTTTTCATATTTCTTTTTACTTTTCAGAGTGGAATTAACCCCTGCTTGTTTAATTCTCTCTTATAGGCTCTCTGATAAACTGAATAAAGAGGTAATCATAGTCTACCATTTCAGTTTGAGTTGCTGACATCCCTGATGTTTTTTTTTAAATCAACATGAAAGCACATTTTACTTGATAACCACTTCTCCCTTTATTCATACATGGTATTAGAATTAATGTTAAGGGTAAGGTCATCATGAATACATACAGTATGTACCTCTTATGTCTTCAAATAGCATATTATATCTTTAAACAGGGGCCTTGATGAGAGGTCCATATCCAGCCCTGAGTATACAGTAGTTGTAGTGTTACCTCCACTATAAACAAAAGCTTCTACTGACAGCCCTGTTAGTGTATTTTCTAACTGCAGAGAAACTGTGATGTCTTACAAACTAATATGTTTATATTAATAAACATGAATAACAAATGTTAAAGTAGAAATGGACCGTTAAAACCCACGATATTGACAATTCAGCCTTCCAGCTGGAATCACTGGATCTTATTTGTTAAGATTGGACTTCCCCCTACCAGAAAATCAAGTACAGTAAGTATCAATTTGCTTAGAGAACCTTTAGCCTCTTTTCACACAGAATACAGAATTAATAAAATAATTCAATTTTAATAAAGCATAATCCTAGACATTCAAAAGCTATAAAACCCTATTAACAGAGCAACCACTTTACCTATTATATTTGTATATACAAAGGGAGTTGAATAAGGTCATTTTTTTCTTGAAGAAATGGCTTCGATTATTTGTCTCCTTTTTCTTCCAATTAAGGCTGTATCATTTTCCATGGATTATAATGGCATGAATGAATTCCCTAAGGTCTTCCAGTTACCAGTGGAGTGGTTATTACTTTTTTTCTTCTGTAATTAAGCATGCTTAACAGCCAGTATGTTTGCATGAATTTTATTTCACACTTGGTTTGCGTCATGTCATCTTTGGATTGATGAATTTTCTTATGTCTTAAGCCATTAAAACCTATCCTTCTAATTAATCTACAACGATTGGCAACATCTTAAATTATACAAAAAATTTGAGAGCTTTTAAGACTGTTGTGCTGATGCTTTTCAGTTTGAGTTCCATAATTTGCAAAAAAAGCACACTACAGGGTGTCACCTCTAGCTTAATCTCATGAATATTCCATAAATTCATTAGGGCATGCACATGCACCTGCAATATCCTGCTGGAGACATTCCAATGTGAGCTGAATCACTGCACTTATAAATGATCATTATAAATAATGTTTACACTTATATAACGCTTCTCTGGACACTCCACTCAAAGCGCTTTAAAGGTAATGGTGACTCCCCTCACCCACCACCAATGGGTAGCCCCATCTTCATGATGCGACGGCAGCCAAAGTGTGCCAGTACGCTCACCACACATCAGCTATCAGAGAGCAGGAGAACAGAGTCATGAAGCCAACTCATAGATTGGGATTATTAGGAGGCCATGATAGGTAAAGACCAAGGGGAAATTTGTCTAGGACGCCGGGGTAACACCCCTACTCTTTTTTTGAGAAATGCCCCGGGATTTTTAATGACCACATAGAATCAGAACCTCAGCTTTAAATCTCATCCAAATTTCGGCACCTGTTTTGCAGTATAGTGTCTCCATCATTGTACTCAGGCATTAGGATTGATACAGACTGCAGGGCGAGCACCCCCTACTGGTACCACTAACACCAGTACTAGCAGGGCTCACACCTGCTTAGCTTCTGTGAGTTACAGGGTGATATACCTGCTGGTTATACAGTATTTTTCTTCGTTTTTTTCTCCAGCTGTTATAGTTTAAGACCATACTGTTATATTTTACATGTATGTTTTCGAATGCAGCTCCCACTTCTTTCCCTTCACCTACGTCCTACTGTCTAAGGTCATTAACCCTTCTTCATTTGTCAGGGTTTGTGACAGCGTTTCTCCACCACCTCCTTGCTCTTGCTCATTAGGTTCAACTACCTTGTCAATATAATCAGTAAAAGAATGTAATAATTAAAACACATTAAAAGCACAGAATGTTGTGCTTATACCTGAGTACTAATCGTATAAAATGCTTTAAATTATGAGCAACGACAAAAATATCTAAAATATGTGGCAGACTAGTGATGCCATAACTAACTACATCACGCAGGTTTTGGTTTGTTTGGGCTGCCTATTGGCTAATGGGCTTGCCTGAGAATGTAGAGTACAGTAGGTGTGTGCCTTGTTCACCCTACAGTAATCAGTCAATTAGCTGCTCAACTGACAGTCTCCAGCCCTTAAACATTTTAGCAAGGTACCCTCTTTGAAGTTTGGTTTGGGGTTTGGGAGTTATTTATTTATACATCTTGTCCCTCCTTTTGCAATTTCTACAATTTTCTAAACTAAAAATTGTAGAACTAAGTAAAATGTGAACTGCGCTGTTTTCCTTAAAGACCAGGACTTCCAGAGTCTTTTTTTCTAGGTCCCCATATGGAACCAGTCTGTCACAGAAGATTATACAGAACATAAGGTATTATTGTTACACATACTGTACTGTATATACACTAAACCAGACTGAATAGACAACTTATACAGTATAAAAAGATAATCACACTTTGAGCATATAAATAACATTCCAGTTTTTAGCAACAAAAGTCAGGATTAATGAATTTTAATGCCATTAATTATTTAATGAAGAATTACCTTAGGTAAAATCTCTTTCCTGAATCTTGTCTTAGTGTCTTGATCACTAAAGCTGTTTGTGAAATGGGGTTGACTTCAACATGGTCACCTGCTCCGTACAAGTGCACTGACTGAACACAGCTCAGTCGGGCAGCCTATAATTTTGTTTTTAATAGCATGATCAAAATAAGGTAGCTCCTTTATAGAATCTATTATTTTCATACATGTCAATGGATGCTATAGTAAGTCTAAATGGTTGGGAAAGGGCCACAGGACTCTTATTTACAAAGTCCACAACAGTCTATAACACAGGTCTACAGTCATCTAAGCCAGCATTCACATCCATTCTCTTTTTTTTCAGTTTAACCTCTGATCTTAATTATTAATTGAAACACTTATTTTGTGAAGTCATTTGACATTTTCTTTGATCTGATTCAATTATTACTTAAATGCGCAAATTATATACAGGTTGTAGTACTGGAACTATCCAGCGAAATTAAAGTATGTAGTGCAGCAAAGTAATCATAATACATTACATAATAATACATTACACATTATGGCAGATCAGGTGGAGAAGTGAGAAATTATGTCTCACCATTTAATCTTTGCATTTAAAATTAAGATAGAGAAATTTCATTAGTTTACATCCAGGTTTAAGCATGGGGAAACAAGATTTTCTAGTGTCTGTTCCTGGAAAAGTTCAGTAAGTTATGAGGGAAAACTCTTTCATTTTTCAAAACCAGATATTATTTCAAACAGTACTGCAGGATAGTAGCAGTGTTGTGACTCAGTCCTTTGAATGCAAAATCCTGAAGGTTTTCTATGGCCTTTTTCAACTCTGCTCCACAGAGAATAGTCAGACTGATGCAATAAAGGTTTAATCAGATCAATTTAATCCTTCTCCATAGCTTTAAGCTGTTGCCTCTTTAAAGAGAAATAAAAAACTGTACACTGTATATTGGAACAGGGAAAACCTGTGTTACTTTGTACTTAATTATTACATTAAAACTATTACTATTTTATCAATGCATATGTATAATCAAAACTTGAATGTCCAGAAATCCTTAAGAGAATTAGAAATGAATTATACTTCCTATATATTCTACAGTTAAACTGTCAGTTGAACTCCATATCATCTGGACAGTTTATGACAGGATTAGTTTTTAGTTATGGCTAAAATAAAATTTTGATTTACTGTCAAGTCTTTTCTAAATCCATATTACTAATTACTAATATACTGTACAGTGCATCAAAGTTTAATTTTCAATAAATAAAAATAAATACATTGGTGTTATTTTATTACTTTATTTCATCTACCCATGTTTTGAATTAGCTATTCATCTTATCTAAATATATCACCCTAATTTGCAAAGATTCTTCCTGATTAAATGAATAGTATTGATCATCTGCTTGATACGGAGACAGAATCCTAATAGCTTTTGTCAGCATATTAGACAAACATATTACTTACTAAGTTCTGTGTCAGTAATGAACACATTTCACAACACTGCATTTGGGCCCTCTGTTACAGGAAATTATTTTCATACACTGCAGAATTATTGGAACAGTTAGGAACATAATTCAGTTTGATTAATTGTTCTGCTCATGTTGACCAAACAATAACATAATTTAACAGGGATTTAATTTGATATTTTATATAAAATTTTATTCAATTTTATATATTAATTTATTTCAATTTTAGGGAACTTGTGACAGATGGTGGTAAAACCTACCCATAAACTGATACAGTCCTTCCTTATTTCTTGACTGAAGCATACTTGTTAACCCATTTATGTTATGCAATTAATCATCCCAGTTTGATAAAAGTGAGCAGACACAACAGTATGTTCTTTTCTCATCCCAATTTGCCAATGATAGAGAGTAAGAGTGTAGCAATGCAAATGAGCTGCGTAAGCAGCTGTAGCAACTGAACTTTAGCAGAGAAATACAAAAAAACTGATTGAAATGTAGCTGTTAGGGCTGCTAACTTTATTTGGAAAAATAATTAATGTTGTTTGTGATGAAGCTATAATTAATGAGAAGGAACATGATGGTGTAAAAGGTTTGCAGTATATCTGTCATACATGTATCTGTCTTATAGTTAATCCAACAACCAAGTGTGTGGAACAAGTTTCTGGGAAATGTTGCAGCAAACATGTTGTCTCTGTCTTTTGCCAAAGAGCTTTAAGAAAGATCAACACTTAAGTTCTTAAGCGCTCTGGGAAATGAATTGGACAGTTCCTCTGCATAGATGAAATAGAAATCTATGTGGAACTTGCTGACTATAACAGCAGCCTCCAATACATATTTGATAATATGTTCCACATCACAACTCTCTTCCTGACCTCAGTGAAAGCAGTTGTCAAGGCAATGGAGCTTCTTAATCTCCCAACTCCAACCCTACATCAGCAATTTGAAATGCACGCATAACTGATTCAGCTTCTTGTTAGCAACACAAAAAAGACACATATTGTAGTAAAACTGGACAGACAGAGAGACTGTTTCTTCCTGCTAATATTACTACAGTTTCAACAGATGAAGAATCTAGAAAACAGTTGTACAACAGTAGTCAGAAATGCTTTACAGCATTTACAGATTTTACAGTCCGATGGTATGGTTACAGGGTTTAATCTCGGGAAAAAGGAAGATAATTTTAGGAGACCAGATGGGAGCTTAATGCTCCTAATCCTTATAGTGTTGGGGATGTGGAACTCTGAAGAAAGTTGAAAGGGCTTGAAAGTTTAAAAAAAAATAAAAGACTCTCAGTTGCTTTTAGCTTTCTATGTCATTTTATGAAGTAAATGGAAGACTTATTAATTGGAAAAGAACAGAACTACAAATAACTACAAATAAATTAAAATCATTCTGATGATAATGACGCGGCAAGGTGAAAAGAACCTCGTCAGACAGAGCTCTCAAGCAGGTCTCGGGGAACAGCGAGGTGAAGAACACCGCGACAAAAAGGGAAAAAGGAAGCCAAAAAGAGTACGACAGAAAAGTAACCCAACACTTGGGGCTGCAGAGCGGTAGTTGCAAAGAACAAAAAGCGCTGAATATAATTAAGTAAGCACAAAACCGTAGAGGAAAAGAAAACTGGCGTAAGGAAGCTACAAAGTAGCGATTCGCGTAGTAGCACGATTAATGACAGAGCCCCCCGTGAATGGCGAGGGAAGTATTTAAACAAAATTGCAATAATTAAATAATTAATTAGCCGCCCGTTCTTTTCACCTTGCCCGCTCCTTTATTGGAGGTGTACATGCTGAACTGCACTATAAAGCATAATAAATTAAAGAAGACCAGTACAATTCTACAGTTTATAGTGCCATTAACTCTCCAGCAATAAGGACATACTGTGATAAAAATGATGTAGAAGATAGTAGGTTTAGAGTTATATACATAGAGGGCAAAAACAGAAATGTATGTACTTCAGGCATCCACAGCTCTGTTCCTGGAGATGTATCTTTTGCGTTTTCACTCTAGACAAGCTTTAGATGGCTTAATTGGATTAATCAGTTGCTGAATTAAAAGTGAACATGCTTTCAGGAACTCTGCTCATTGATCATTTCAGTCTGTAAAGAATAAGGAGTGCAGACCAATGATCTACTGTTGGTAATAAAATAAATAAATAATAAAAAGTATTAAGACCCATCTTACAGATAATTTCTATGATAGCAACTACATGCTTAGTTAAGGCCAAAAGAACCAAAATTAATTCCAAAATGAATTCATTGCAAGTTTTGAAGTACATTGGCATACACAAATATGAAACATCATCAATGGAATAATAGATTTTCATTTAATAAGTATGTAAGTTACAGTTTACAATATCAATCAAATCAGAATCAAGAAAATAATGGATTGATTTAGAAGACAGTATTTGTAATTTATTTGAAAATATTTATAGTTAAATTAATCCTTGTATAAAACATACATTTAAATGATCCATTATTTACCAGCAGGTGTCACTTTTTCTTACAGTATATTTTGGCACAATGGATGAGTAAAGTCACTGCAATGGGTGAAGAGGGATACTATACAGGTACAGTAGGTACTAACTACTAATAATTGTCTTACATGATGAACAAAGTCAGTTGCTGGCTTCAGAAAGAGCACAAAACAAGCACACAACATAAGTATACACGTACGGTATGTGACTGTTCTATGAAGATTTGTTAGATTAAAATAAATAAAAACTAGCATAAATATTTATATTGAGGCAGAACAACATTGATAGTTTTCAGCATACTATGAAAGCAATGTCTGTGTGAATGATGTGACAAAGCCATATAATACATAGCAATCTCCTGGCATTTTCTACGGCAAGGTCAATATATTCTGTCATGATTGCTGCGGCTAAAGGTGTCACTTATAGCATTTTCTATTTGGTGGTTTAGGGCATACACTCTATCTTCTTTTGTTAAATGGGTGTCACTGCAGGTTTTGTGCATTCACTTCTACAATCACAAGGTTCCTTTCACTTCAACCTTTTACTTGATGGAGAAAGTAAATAACTGTTTTTAATGGAAGCACAGCATGTTTAATATGTACAGTATAAACAGTTACTGTATAGCTTTAGTAGATGTAACACTTTCAATGAAAGAAGTGCTACTGTAAGCGGAGTATTTGCTTTGCTTTTTTAGATTCCACTAAAAACAAAGTTAATCATGCTTTTATTTAAAGTCATTTACATTCAATATTTTCACAAGTAATATGGGTCACAGTCCATGAGAGACTTTTCCGGCTCCCTCTACCACATGTTAATAAAGATTATTGTATAAACCTGGAGGAGGGGGTAGCTCTCAGTTGTGGACTCCCGGAGGTTTCCTGACAGTTAAATTAAGTTTTTCCTCCCCCCTGTGCTGTGCAGCTTATTCTACGCGTGGTACTTTCTCGGTCGATATTCCTTTTTTAGGGAACGCTTGATGTCCTGCTTCAGCTCCTTGCAGTACTCCAAAACAGATCCTGGTAGGAGTATCAGGCAGCATAGAAACTTTCTCCCTTCTTTACCCAAGGAGGACTTAGCTCCCAGTCGTGAGGCAACACTTCTCGAACCAACTCTCAGCTAGTCATTGGTGTTCATGTTTTTAGGTCCCAGAGGCTGACAAACCAGGCAACCCACAAGGACCACGATCGTGCTATGCATGCTTAGAGTTATGAATGCAGTCCAGAAGCCCCTTTCTATAATCTACTAGCCCCGGCTTCTCCCAGTGAAGCACTTGCGTCAAGTCAAAGTTTGTAGCAATGTTACTGTTTGCTCTTAAAACACATCATAACACACCAGGGAATTATTCAGTTGTTAAGTATTCCTTGTGAGAAAGAAAATGTGCATACAGTACACCCGTTAAACTGGTGCAAATTAGCTATAGGTTATTGAAAGTTACCAACTGTACAGTATATCCCATTAATGAGCTCTAAAAAGGTGGAACAGCTGTTGGTAGCTGCTGATTTTGATTTTATGCATGCAAAGGTGTATTACAAGTCTATTCAGATGATTTGTTGCTGTGTTATGAAATGGCAATAGGTAATTATATCCATTTCCATATCATTGTGTATAGTGGCAAAGAAATAATTTCACTTAGCATTAACTGTTATTAAGATTTCTATTAATCTTTTTTCTGCCTTGACCAAGTAGCTTGGTGCCTCTTTATAAATGCTGAGAAATGTGGCTAAGAGGCCCCTCTGATAAGAGGCTTCATAAAGCTGTGTCCAATGCTGAGCCATCTCTATATGCAGTATATAGATGATGTATAATGTACAGTAGATGGACAAGGCTGTAGTTTGTTTCTCCTTATGACAATGGGTCAGAGGTCACTGTCCATTAACCAAAGGAAGATCCACCAATTAAAGATCTCAAGGGTTGGTACCAGGACAATACTTGATATTATCCTCAACCAATCACCAATTCCGATGTCGTATTTTAAAGGCTAGCACGCAACTCATTTTTTCATGAGTTAACTCACAGGCTCTATCCTTTCTTAAGCTAATCTGACCCTCTGACTTTTCCATCCATGTGAGTGCAAGCATCCTGAGTCAGGACTTAAACTTTTCTCCAATATGCCAGGCCAAGAAAGTGGGTCAGTAAATTACAGAACTTTGGCCAAGATATTCTTTCTCCAACAAAACACAGAATCCAATAGCAGCTTTGTGTTTGTGAACCCACTGTTATTTTCGCCTGAACAATCCTTGTATATTAATCAGTCAGTAATGAGATATCCATCTAACTAACAGCGAGATGACCCAAGCAGCTGACGGGGCACATGCTAGTTTTATAAGATATTAAGATATAGTGCTGAAAATAACAGTGGTCAGCAACGCTCCCTAACCCTTTTCCTATCCTCCCCGCACAGAGCAAGCAGCTGCCAAGTCGGACCACAAGCCAACTCATCAAGGAAAGTTTGGCCAATGGATCTTTGAGTATAAAACATCTTAATTCACATTATAATTCATTAGAGTTAAACTATTAGTCTGAATATGTGTGATGTTGAGTTCACAATAGTAAATGTATATTTACTGGTCTCTGAGAATCTGACCTATAAGTTAGACCATAATGCATATTATAAATATTTTAACTCTTTAAGTTGTTAACGCTGATCTTTGTAATCCCTGAGTGAACTATCAGCCTTTGGTATCACAGCAAATCGTTTCACATATATGTGTTGTTTGTCATGTATGTTTTAGGTGTTATATCAATACATCATATATTGTATATTCAGAATCCACATGTGAAAAATAAAAGTGTCATAGTGCTTTTGTGTCTACAATAACCTACAGTATTGGCAAAAGAGAAAAGGTGAATTCCATACCTTATGTAAATATAACAATACAGAAATGATAAATTATTAGAATTTATTAGCCTTCTTCCAAAATCTGTAATTTTCTTTCCTGTGAGGGAAAATAATTGAACCATTAATGTCTTAACTCAGTGTTCTTGTATTCAGTTTTATTGAATGTGTGAAGTTGGTTTCCTGCTAATTGCAGGGTAAGGCCTTAGACAATTAAGATGTATACTTGAGTTGAGTAATGCGATTTCTCATTACTTAAGTAATGGGATTTAACTTAATTCTTGTCAAATACAAGTTAAATATCTGCAGGTCCTTTACTCCATCACATTGATTAACAGTCACTTAAGTCTATGATATTTGTTCAGGATTATGCTGACCCCATGACCAACCCATGACCCTATTCTGCACAGTATACAGTAAAAGTAAGAAGGTAGGTCAGAGAGTAGTGGAACAAAGGAGAGATATCAGGACATCTGGGATTGAAGAAAGGGATTAAATTATATATACACCAAGGTGAAATGGGGTAAAGTGTGAAAGAGAATCTGACGAATATGGATAGCCTGTGGTGATTTGAAAAAGCTGAGGAAAAAACTGTTATAGGAGAGAGAGAGAGAGAGAGAGAGTAGATAAGGAGGATTTACCTTTATTTGAATAATTAGTTTTGTTTCTTTTTTTTTGTGGTTTTGTCTTCTGGTGTGGGGGACTGGGAGCACTGTAAGTAGACTGCACTTGTTTGCTTGGGTGCTTTTGCGGTGGAGCCAGTTTGAGATAAAACAGACCTACTTTGGTCTTGTTCAGGCCATTGTGTGACAAATCACAACCTGCAATGATTTTTTGTTACTTAAGTAAAATAAACCCCTTGGCCACACTTCTCTTCATATTTTTGGCTGGTTTTCTGAGTCTGGTTCTAGTTGTAACTCTACAAGACAGGTTCTACCTCCTTATGTTATAGACTCAATAAGGCATTATTAGGAAAACATAACATGTTTATGAGACTCATTTTCTCAGCTGTATAAGATCACTTTATTAGCCATACACAATTTCTTGCATTAGGGATTTGTCTTTTCGCATACCCCAGCTTGCATTGGTGGGTATCACTAATACAGTGAATAATAGCAATAAGAAAACAGGTGTTTAATAGGCTGCCTTAAGGCACAGTTGTGCACACTATTTTATTCAAGGGCATATTACTGTTTATTTTGTTCTCTTGTGCTCATATGTTTGCTCTGTTCAGCATGTTCAGTTTATTGAAGAAACACATTATCAAATGATAATTGAATGAATAAACAAATCGTGCATAGTTCTTATAACAATATACATGTAGTACTTATCAGCTACAGTAATGTATGCAGGTTCTTGCAGAAGCTCAACCACTCATGAATTTCTTAATGTTTTGTGTGATGCTGGAGATTGGAAAAATTGTCCAAAACATGGTGAATAGAATAAGGGAAGTTTATTTACAAGGGGAATGCAATGGCAAGGAAACACAAAGATTCTCATAATAAAAAACAGTGAAAATGATAATAGAGACTCAGTGCAGGGTCAGTACAAAACAAAGAGAAACACTCCAAACTCCAGCCCTTAACACATGACATAGATTCACTTTAAAACACAAAACACCTCCTTTTCATTTAGATATTACTATTGAGATAATTAGGCACTACTTGAAACAATAGAAAGTCTGTATTGCTAACAAAGGACAAACATTCCTGATCTGGATGGCACAGGTGACAAATAATTCTACGTACATTTACACAAGACATGGTTGTAGTATTTATGTTCTGTTTACATGAGGAATACTGTTCATACTGTTTATAAGTATTTCATTTGTTGAGGTGTGTCCCTCTTGCTCTATGCTTCATATACCAGCAATGATAAATACAGCATGACAATGACGTGACACGCCTGTTTCAGGTGAGTACGTTTTGCATGTGTAGTTTGTAAAGTTTCTTGATTGTCTCAGTGACTCTGTCGTGACATTTCGTGATACAGAAATATTTTATATAAGCATTATACAGTACTGTATGTAGCAAGTATCTTTTATCATTCTACAGCACAATCAGGCACATAAGCCTGGTTAAAGTAACACCTAAATTAAATTCAAGTACACTGGCGATAATTCAAGCCAATCGAGTCTTAAACCAAGACTCAAGTATTTTGCCAAATACAGGAATCCTAAATCTGATGTTTGTATGATTATTGCATTAACTAGACAAAAAGTTAGTCAGATGTGGAATACAGGTCATATGCCTGTTGCACCATATGGTGAGCAGCTGAGTGTAAGCGATAAAAGTTCAGGGCATTTAAAGATTTTGTCAAAGACAAAAAACAACCCTCTTCAAGTCCAGTCATTGATCCAGATTAGTGTTTTATGATTCCTCAACAAATACCAAGTGTTGTTGTTGCACAAAGATCCAAGGATATCAAGGCCATATCAAGTCCTGCCAACCCTCAGTCAGATGGGCATTGCTACCTGGATCACTTGATGACATTATAGTTCTTAAAGGATAAGTAATTTAAATGGGCTCATACTGTACAGGCAAAAATGGGTGTATCCTCTGTGCTTTTCCAAACAATGCTCTGAGGGCCTACACAAATTCAGTCTGATTACGGACTTAAAGGATATTAGCATTTTACTGTGACTGCTAGAAATATTAGACAAATATAATATAAATATATATAAAATATATATATAATATATATAAAATATAAATATTATTATAAAAAAATCTGAAAATATGTCAAACTATGTGTTTTCTGAGAAAAATGCTAAAATCAGCAGATCAGCAATGGTACAATTAATTGCTGTGTACAACAGTCCAATCAATAGGGAAATCCAGGTCTGATGGTCTAGGTAAGAATGTCTAATTACTACAAAACTGCCTTGTAGTGAATTATGCAATTTTGTGACTGAATGTCACAACACTGTCAAATCTTGGGACCTTACTTGCTAGCTATCTGGCAGACTCATCCTGATTTGACAACATTCCAGCAGGATAATGCATGTCCTTGTGCTGCTTGTGTTACAGTGGCTTTCTTCTGAGATTCAAGTGTGACTGTTATGCCCTACTCATCTTATTGAATATTTGTGAGATAAGCTTGGGAGATGTGTCACTAAGGCTTACAGACTACTGGTTGGTCTCAGGCATATCCAGGCTCAATGTGAGTGATAGAATCCCTTAAGACAGTATCCACAACCTGGTGCAAATCATGGGTTGCAGAAGTACAGTATAGCCTTTATGAATTCCAATCCTGGTCACATGCTACTAGACTGTTAGTTTTTTTTTTACATTTGACCCCCTGTTGACCAACAATGTTAGTGATCAATGTTATAATGATTTTACCTATTCAGTCTGTTCAATAACATTAATACCATGATTAACTGATCACTAACATAACAATGTGTTTGCTGCAAAAATATCTTGTAATGCTCCTGATTATTAATGATGATTTTGTTGAAGTTGTAGTTTTTGTGATGGTCACATTACTTTGATCTATTTATTTCATGCACAGCGTTAAATAAAACCTCTGTTTAAGAATGTCAGAATGTCCTTTAAATCATGAATGATGTTTTTCCAGCCCCAGGATATAGTTTTATATAAGAAAAATATATACTTATTACAGTATATATAATATATGCTTTCAGGATGTTTTGACTATTTTTTAATCAATTGTAATTAACACAATGAAACTTTATCTTAAGCAATTGACCTACCTCTATAGAGCACCATTTTATACCTTTGTAGTTTTATACCTTTTTAATTTTTACTTTTGTAGAGATTTTATGTATCTTTGGCATATAAGTGTATTTTCAAAAATGATTGTTTAGGTTTTCAAAAAGGAACATTTGCTAAAGGAACACAAAATACAATCAACACCCAGTGTAAGTAGTTCGCCCAGCCCTATACTAATTGCCCTGCCCCTAGAGGGAACTGTTGCTATTCATGTCTTCTAGACCTAAAGGTATGTTGCGCAAAATATGTTATTTATTATTTAATACATTTTGCATTTTACTTACATTTCTTACATATTTGTCTGATTTTTGTGCGTATTACTGTACTTTGTTTTTTGAAAATGCATTCAAAGTACAAAAGTATTGCCTCATGCTACATATACTCTTTAATTCAAACCATTTAAACCATGATGCAATCACTGTTCAGTACATGCACTTTGACAATATTTAAAATTAAATATATATGACAATTCAGTTATACTTGTATTTCTTCTATTTTGTCTCCTATGTTTGTTGTGCAGATTAGCTACAGGTTTATCAGACTGTGGGAAAAGTTTCTGATTTTACAGACATAATTCCCCTTAGGCAGATTTTATTTTCTTAAATAAAAAGTCTGTTAAAGCTAAGTCTGTTAAACTGAGGATTTACTGAATGTGAATCTTTATAAGTAATCCATAGTATATAACCACTACCTTGAAGCAGAATTAAAGGAAGCATAAACCATTAAAAAAGTCATGAGTAAATGTACAAAATTTTAATTAGGAAGTATGTACTATGCCTTGTTTGACATTTAAGTACATTTTGGGGTGAGAAGTAGAAAAAGCTCAAGAGATTTACCTCATGCTGCTTTTCTGAGAAAATGGTGTAATTGCTACCTTTCGTTTCAGTGAAGCATCACCAGATCACAATAAGTCCAAGCAATCTTTAAAATCCAATTACCAGAGAAGGAATGTGCCAGTGCCCTCTTGAAAATCCCTACTGACCCCTGGAGTCCCTGGAGAAATAAATGTGTAGAATTCCAAAGTGAATAGATGATCCCCATCTTCCACCATGATCGTCAGGCTCATGCTTCTTGAGTAAATAGATAAATAAAAAATGCAATTACTGAAAAAATGAGTTATTTGTTTCTAGATGTTTTAGCATTCTGCTACACCCCATTATCAACAATATATCAAAATGATGCTTTAGATAATCATATACTGAATTACATTTGTAACCCACCTACACCCCCCCATTAACTATTGAAGTGTACAGTATAGTATGGATAGTTCACTTACAATACATATTGGAATACAGCAGGGTCCTGAGCCATTTCTCATGGCCAGGATCCTGAAATCTTAGTTCACAGTGGGAAATACAGTAATTGCTTAAATTAAAAAAAAGAGCTCTGAGGAAATGTAAACCAGAAGAGCTTGCAGTCTTCAACAATAAGAACTGAGGATATCTGGTACAGAATGTGAGCTCCTGAACACACTGATTTAGCAATGCTTTCAAAAACTCCAGGCTTGGAAGCTGTACAGTACACATGTGTTAGCTCATGATTGTTGATACAGTATGATATCCAGCTTATTGTCTCATTAACTGTAATCCGTCACACAACATGATTGTTATCTAATCCAGACAGGTTTACTAGTGATGACACAAATGCATTCAGCTCACCTAAGAGGAAAAAAGCAAACAATTTTCAAAAGAAATCACATCTCAAAACATTGTCAGAGAAAGCAATATGGTATGTAATTCTTCATTCAGGAATCTAGTCTGCTGTCTATAATTATGTACTGTATGCAGTAATTGGACAAAGTCTGAACAGCAGTGCTGAGTTAAGAGGAAGTTCAGATACCCAAGAAGTGTGTAGGATTGCTTACACCTCATGAAGAGATGGCATACTGTATTATGAAATAATTGAAATGGCAAGAACTGAGATAAACTTCTGGATGTCATGAAACTGTGTAGTGAGATACACTAAAACCTCCTTCTAACTAAAGAATATATAATATTTAATGTAATGTGAGCTCCTTACATTCAGAGATAATCTCATCTTGTACAGCAGTTACATAAAATGACTATGAGATCATGACTGAGAAAGTTCTAAAAAAAATACTAAATAGTTTATGTTAGAGGGTGCTGTAGAAGGCTGGATAAGTGTTTATTTTATAATTTGTAAACGTCAGTTACTATTCCTAAAGAATTTAATTAATTTCAATTGTGTTGATTCTGTTGGCAATATTTCTCATTTTAGTGGGTCAAGCTTCATGTTTCTCTGCCTGCAGGCTTGAATAGCACCTGATCCTCAAAATGTCTGAAACCATCAGACTTTTGGGGCTGAATTATTTTTCTTTCAGAAATCACAGTGAAGGCACTCCTTGGGTTATGTAACACAATTTTAACTTTAAAACCACCATAAATAATTTCTACAATGTCTATTTAAGACATTAATATTTTTATACTACATAATACAGTGTGTTCATTATATTACAAAATGGGTTCATGTGAGCTAAGCAGTGCTAATAATATGACATGAAAGGGACATACTACCATTAAAGTTTTAAATAGTGCATACTAGCTCAAGACTAAAATTGGACTTACAATACATTCTCTGGAACTCTTACATTATTTGAAGGCTTTACATTATTTACAGCTCAGTTATAAATGGGATCTGAGACATCTGTGGGGTATTTTTAATTAACATACTTATTGTGAGATTCCTTCAAAATGGAATTTCAACATAAATAATGAGTACTGATTATTTTTAAGACATCCTTTGATGGTCTAACTTAAAGCTTTTTAATTTTTTTAAGAAAGTAACAATGCTTCTCCAGTTTATGCCAGCGAACAACTGTAAGCAATCAAAAAGATTATACGCCTCTTGACTGCAGTGTCACCTGGCACAGTCAATTGCCTGTGTCTGTTGTGTATAGAAGCAATAAAAGATCTGATTTTGTATGGTAAATACAGTGTTTGTGAGTGATAAAAAACAAGTTTCCACCCATCATGGGAGCAAGAAAGCTGATTCAGAAGAAAGCTCAGAATTCAGCAAGAAGGGAGAACAACATACATACTGTACATTACAGTATAATGTTTCTGAGGAGTTCTTAATTCAGTATTTTTTTAAAAAACTGGGACATTTAATTTTCTTGAAGCATTACAGATTTTCCTGGCGAGCTGCTTTGAAAAGAAAACAAACCAATGGCACCCCTAGATGATGGCCACCACACTGGAAAGCTTTTTGTTCTGTACTGCTTCTATTTATCATCTAAGATACTTGTCGATTCATCTTTATATTTCTGAGAGCAGTATTAAGGTGCTTTTGGATGTTATGATTTTTGGATGGTACCATGTTTTTGAAGCTCATTTGCTGGTTTCTTTCAAGCTTCTCTCTTACCATCTGTGTGCCTGTGTGTCTCATGGAGAGCAAGCTGGGGTATGCGAAAAGACAAATTCCTAATGCAGGAAATTGTATATGGCTAAGAAAGTGATCTTATCTTATCTCTTATCTTATGTTCATAGACTGTATTGTGCTGATGTTTTATTAGAGCTTTAATTTCAAAGTCCTCCCACTTAAGTGCTAGTTTATTAATTTACAATATTTTTGTCTTGAGCCTCACGAATTTGGCATAGAATGGGACAACACGTTATTTAAAAAAAACATGGAAACACTTTCATTTCAAAGACTAACATCATGGCTCTACATTGTGTTGGAAAGAAGGTATCAGTTTCTCTGCATGACTTAGAGTGTGGTGAAAAAGCAAGCACACCCCTAAAGATTATGATGTGACATACTCAGACATACAGTATTTGACCTTTGCCTAGTCTTTACCAATTGAAAACAGCAGATAAAGCTAATCTCATTTATGTGACAAATAAAAAAAAATCCTCATTGTCATTATATGTTTTTTTAAAATGTAATGTCTTTGACAAGGGAAAGATGTAATATTGATTGTCATTCATATGTTTACAAAATAAAACCTTCAAACTAAAGCTATTGCATGATGCTAGAGAAAAGAACTCTACTAACAGCAGATTGTGTATTCCCTCAAATATTATTTTTTAGTATTTAAAATTATATTGTACACTCTAAACAACTGTATTCTAATCATGGAACTAAAACATCCAGACATTATTTGACATGTCAGTAACACTGTTCTACTATGCTGTGTGAAAAGTCTGTATAACTTAGGGCCTAAACTAGTCATTTGAAATATTTTCCTCATCTTAGAGAAGTTTTTTTAGTTGCAACTATCATCTTGTTAGAGCAATGTGACATTTAATCTTTGATAAGCGATTTTATGTAGAATTAAAATAGAAACAGAGATTTGACTACACATAAACAGTGGAGAAAAGAAAGTACATTTGTCAAAGCACAACATTATTCCACTCTTTAAAGTAAGTAATTACCATCAGAAATGCAACTTGTAGCTCAAAGATTTGTTTTTTCCAATTAGATGATGATCCTTAACACACAAACAAAACTAAATTTAAATTGCTGAAATTGTAAAAAATAAGCACAGATTTTGAAACAGATGTACTGTTTTCACTAGTTCCCTGATCTCAAACCCACTGAGGTTGTTCAACAGAATGTGCTGGCAGACGAAATAGATAAATAAAGTCATACAGTCAATTGCATTTTCTTTTGAGACAATTAATAGAATTTTATATGAAGCAACACTTTATGGTAAATTTCCCTGTAGGCTTATGTAATGGCTGGAGGTATATATGTGCAAAAATGCAAATGGATGAAAATGTCAACGGACATCGAAAAAAATCCTCTTCATTGATGACTTATGTTGCCTGGAAAAAGTAGATATTGTCAGTCACGGTTCAATTGGTACTGTATATCTCAGTACAATCACTGAATATACAGTTTCACTGTTTGACATTTTGCCATATTATCAATTTGGAAAACAAGAGGTACTGAATTATGCACTAGTTTCCTCCGATCCTTAAATGATGACATCTCCCTTATTGAAATGATCATTGAAAGATTTTTGTCAATCCCAGTAAAAAAAAAAGAGTTGGCTCAATGGTACAGGCTAACGTATCAACTAATCTACTATTTGTACTTACGTCAGACAGATGGGCTCTTCTTTTTAATTCAGTGCTGAGATCAATAGAAGTAAATTGGCTCTCAGTTTAATCATTTTGAATGCTGTCAGTTGCTTAAAAGCCAATTATGCAGCTTTTGCCCTGCAGATGTAAAAGATTTTTCATGAGGTGTAACCTATCTGAATTGTACCCATTGCAAAAATTTTATGTCTACACAATCATGTACAAAAGAAAGTTTTATGAAGAAAAGCTTGCACACCTTTTCATATGGATTATGTATTATGATTGTTGCTCTCAAAGTAATTTGCTTATTGATTCACATTTTTAAAACTTTTAGTCAGAATTTGTATGACTAAAATATAATTGCTAAACTACTTACTGTTATCAGTATGTGCAAAGATTATATACATTTCTCTGTGACTCTAACCTCAAGAGATTTATACTAATTGTTTGATCTATTTGCTGTATTATTCTACTTGTTGTTGTTTCTAATGTTTCTTTTAACTTCCTTTATCAGTCACGTGTGCATACACAGTGCAGAGATTTTCTACAGCAAGTCTCATGAAGCCTCCCATCTGAGGACAAATGATGAGACTGAGCAGTTATTCCCCAAGCTTATTAAAAAAATTACATAATATCATAAACTATAGGCAACAAAGCCAGCAAAAAGTCAAACGTTCCTCCTACTGCAAGATAAAAGATGTAAAGGTTAAAAATGAAGTGGAGTGGAATTTACATTGGAGCCAAATATATTTGCAACATATAATGTATAGTACATATTGTCAAAGTACTGTATAAGTATGAAGTACTGTATTGATCTGATATTATTATGATACATTAGTCTTTAGTCAAGTGTTTGGTCAAGATTATGCAAAAGCTGCCACTGAGTATATCCAGATGTAAACTTCAGTATATCCCTGTATCTAAAAGTAATCTGGCTTGAATAGCTTGTATGTGATAAAGAATATGATTCACGTGATGTTATAGCTTTACTTTCCTTCCCCATCTCTAAAGACAGCAAATACTTTACCCAAATTTCTCTCCATTGTGCCTGCCAACCACAAATGAAAGCTTTAGAGTTGTACAGTAATGTGTTTACACAACCTTGCACCCATGGCGTTTGAGATTTCAAGCTGGACCAGTGTGGTGTCTATTCTTTATTTCTTTATTATTTCTTTCTTTTTATTCTTTATTTATCAAGATTTCGTCAGCTAACATAACAAAGAAACCTCGTTCTGTATTATTTCATAACGTGGTGAAGCCACCCCACGACCCATGGACTGCAGCTCATAGTCAGGATGTCACCGGGCTCCAGGATGTTCCAGCTGTCCCCGTTTGAAGATGCCTGAAAAGTCCACTGTTCAGTTGTTAAGTAATGAGCTGTTAAATAAAAAGACTCATTAAAGTATAATAGATAATTAATTAAAATTCATAACACAAATGTCACGACCGTAAGTCCCTCCTCTTAAGGGTGCTCCAGCTCTTTCCCGTTTTGGTTGATTTTCCTTCATTCTGGGCACAGCTTTTGAAGACGGACGCCCGGAAGCCCGCGTACCAGCGGGTCCAGGAGTGGCCCGACGGCATAGGCTTCGCAACGGCGTCCTGACCATCTGGGTGCAGGGCTTGGAGCGCCTGGCCCAGTTACCCCTTTTTATTTCCTTGTCCCTTCACTGGATCACGCTCTGGTTTTTAACTTTTGTTGTGTCTGTCATGGATGGACTACCCAGTTCTGGACTTTTGCTTCCACCCTGGCTTTCCCTTTGGACTCCCTTTGGACTTTCGCCTGGACCACGCCCACCTGATCACCAGTGCACCGTCGACACGCCCCTATGTTCATCAACTAGCCCTGTTCCTAGTCTTCTCTCCCCTGTGTTAGTTTCACTCCCTTTCCGGATGCTGCTGTCTGCATAGGGTCCTGATTAACGCTTCGTGACACAAATCTGCAATGTAACATTTACAATCAAAGTTTATATTCCTTACAAATATTTTAAATAAAACTTGAATGGTAAATAGTGTTAAAGAGGTATCCTGATGCTAGAGTATTTTGTAACACTAGCATTATTTTATGGGCATCAGAATATTGTGAAACAGGCATTAAATAGTTACTGTATGTGTTTGGTTATAACAAATTGGGTTAGCACAATTTGTGTTCTATAAGAAGTTTCTTTATTTTCAAACTATATACAGTAGACTGAAACTTGAATCTTCTGAGATTTAATGCTGGAGAAGGAAACATTTTAGATTTCACTTTTTTCAAACATTTCATCACAAAGCTGTACAAATTTAATTTCATAAAAAGGTAAAAATACAACCATCAGTATTGCCTTTCAGGTAAAGAACACAAATCAATAACAATTAATGCTGAAATACCAACAATACTTGTGAAAATATTTTGCCAAAGAACCACATTAGCAACAAACAATTAAAATAAGCTGTGTAATCTACTTGTGAAAATAATACATTCATCATTTGTAGTTCTATGCTAAATGCTGTAGGATTTATGATATACATCTTCAAACATGCACTGCATTGTAAGTTTCTATAACATAGGCTTTGAAGAGAGCTTCAAAAATATCCAAAAAACACTTTGTTTCAGTAGGTTTTCATTTTTAGCCACAATTCAGTCATCTTCAGGCCGTGAGTCATGAGAATCAGTGGGTAAATTCAGTCTAGCTAACATGCGGAATCGTCTCCACTTCTCCTGGAGTCCAATTAGTCCATCAAAGAGGTCAAGAAGTGCATACTGTTCTCGGATAATGTCAGTGTCAGGTTGTGACTCCTCGTCATCATCTTCAGCACAGGCAGGAGAAGCTGAAAATAAATAAGGACACAGAGAATGTGAAGGAGCTTTATACAATCAGTGTACAGGTACTCGGTTGGAGTGCAATAGACCTGCAGCTGTTGAAAAAACTTGTCTATTTCACACCAAAAGAGATTTAAAGAGTTGAATTATGAAATTTTAATTCAAAGTTCAAATTGAATTAAATTGTGAAAACAAATAAATCTAAATCAAGAAATGTTTTGAGGTGGAGGTGCTCAATGTTCGTTTAGAATACTAACATTTTTAAAAAGGCATTTTTAAGCCAATATAATTTTGAACTTAGTTATAATAACACAGTAAAATATGTCAACAGGCTCCATCCAACTGTTGAGTTAACCTAAACTTTGATATTTTCTTATAAAGTGTATATCTGTAGTTCTATACTGTATATGCAAAAAGGGAAGTTAAAATTCCAAAAGTAATTTTAAGGAAAGAAGTTAAGAACTTCTTGTCATCTTTGGAAAGATCAGCATTGTATCCTATTACTCAGTTACCCCTTAAAAATTGTTACCAATCCTGTAATTATTTAATGATTACACAAACTGCATATTACAACACAAATTTGGACAGACACTATTCTCCCAACCATCTCTATGTATGGAAATATTTGAAACATTTTATGTGAAACTGCTGCTCTTGTTAACAAGTGATAAGTAGTACAGTATTCTGTGCTGTAGAGATACATTCAGTAGTACAATAGTACTAAAACATAGTTGGCCTCTTTTTAAAGAGCAAGATTTAAGAAGTGTTATGAAGTAAAAAGATTAATGATTCTTACCCCGGTAAATTGCTAAGAATCCCAAGATAATGAAAAAAGTGGTCTTCATCTTGTATGTTTTCATCTACCTTCAGTTTTGCAATGGTAGTCTCAAGAGCAGCTTTCCTATTTATTCCCTGAAAACTGAAACCTCCGCCCTTTAAATCACACATGTATCTGAAACAATTAAGAAATGGCTACATGTTTGTGTCTGCATTGGGAAGTATGATTTAAATGACTTCATTTTCCAAAAGGGGTTGAAGCTGTTATATTATATTATTATTTTATTTATGCTTTGTTCATTTGTTGGTTTAATTTTTCAGGTTGTTTATTTTTACTATGCAACATTGTCCCTGTGTCTCAGAAATGTCATACTTATAGTTAACGCATAGTAATTTAACGTCTGTTTAGCTGTCTGACTTATTAAAATAGTGTGCTGTTGTCTAAATTATATATATAAAGCACACATTATATTTACTCATAGGTCAACTAGCACATACTGTAATTGCTTTGTATTCCCCTACCATAGTTACAGATACCACAGCACCGTAATGTATACTGTTTATACAATTCTTCCAGCAAAAGTATTGTGTCTGTGTAACTGTTACATAAGAAAATCAGAGATCTAAGTTAGCTGTAATAGAGTGAGATTTGAAGAAAAACACACATTTATTTAAACTGACATCTTTTTCAGAACAACAGGGACTGCCAGATAACATCGAACCATTTGGTTCAAAGACAAAAACAATTTTCAGTTTTCTGCAAAGATCCACACCCCTTATGCAATCGATAGTGGAAAAAATATTATTTTTTAAGGTTTCATATAGACTAACACTGTATATTATGTCTGTGCTTTAAATGTTTTTTCCACATTATTCTCCTTTTTAAAACAATATGAGTTTCAAGCTTAGAAGGACATATTCTACTCAAAACCAGTCAGACTTCTTTCAGTTTGAAGTTGTATAGAGAAAAAAATATAACTATGCAACATAGAGGCACAAGATGGATGGAAATGAATGTGTAAAACACTCAGGGGAGTCAATCTTGTCTCCACCCGGTTTCTTCTTGAAAAGTTCCAGATGGATTAAGGCGAAACCTATTTTAACTTGAACTTATACATCATAGCATATTGAAAAATGTATCAAATGTTTTTTACACTTCTTACAATTATATTTTGAAAGAATACAATTAGTAATAAATACTTGATTCACAGTCTAATCAGAAGTCATGATACTGTTAATCCCAGGTTGCTTTGTAATACCACTCATCTTTCGGCTCTGTCTTTATATGTACAGCATCAGCCAGCACTGACAACTGGAATAGTTCTTTAATAATGTTTTTGAAATAAAATAAGTTCTATAATATTAAACCTCAAGTCTTGCTTTCCTCATGTTGACCTCCACGTTGATCTTTCTGCTTTAAATGACTCTGTAGAGGTTATTGCCTAAAAGCACAAACTGCTAGTTACCCTAAAATAAAAATAGTTCTAGTTCCAGTTATCCATCTCTTCTTCCATCCATCATCAGAAAACAGCTTACAGTATTTCTCGAAAGGGTCATTTACTTAAGAGGCACAGGCACAAGGCAGAACTGTAAATACACTATGCATGGATTCCAATCCATTGTAGGCAGGCACACATGAGTAATTTAGAGATGCAATGTTTCCTTACTGTGTCTTTGGGAGTTTGGAAGAAACTTGTACACCCATAGAAAACAAGCACTGATATGGGAAGAACATACATCATTTTTTAAACAAAATTGCCCTAGGCTCGACCTAGGTCCCAGATGTTGTGAGGCAGCAGCTCTATCTTCCATGCTACTATTCTGGCCTAGTTCCAATTATACAACAGAAAATTCCACTTTGCTTGGTAATTATTTGCAATATGTTTTTACCTGACAGCACTAAAAGTTCAACATTTTTTAGAAATTTTTAATCATTATCCATTACATAATACCTACAAAGCCAGTCACATTATGCAAGAAAACACATGGATTTTTCATAGTTTTTTTTTACTGTAATTCAGGCAAGGACACAGTTTGTGGTACTATATTAACACAACATTTAGAAAAACCTGTGCATTCTACTAACTTGAAATAATGGTTTTCATATAGTAATATTGTCACTGGATATACAAGTAGTACCCAATTTTAATTTTCAGGCTGAATGAGTACTATGCAGCACAAGTAAGATGGGAAATGTGTGGAGATTGGAGGCATCTGATAACAGTATTCCCACTAATTCAAACAACTACATACTGTATATAAAGGATGATTTTTGTATAAACACCCCAACAAAACTGCTCTAACAAAATGTTGACATCTCTGAGACAAATCAGGCTTTTGAATAAGAAGTTATGGAGATATATATTTTCATGTTGATGTGCAAAAGTACTGGTAATGTGATACATACTTTAATATTCTGTAAATAGCATATTACCCAGAAAAACATTTATTGTATTAAGAAGAGAAGCAACAAAATGCCTTGTTTTAAACTTATATGAATGCAACACAATGCAGAGGCACTTTTTTATTTTTAATGCAAACTTTAAAATTATAATGTTCTGCATATTTTCCTTCCAGTCCTACACACCTTATTTCTACCCAAACATGACCGAGTAAATTGTAAATTTAGATTTACATGATATGGCTAACTGAATTAGATATTATTTTTCCACATTGAAAATTGCAATAGAGAAATGTATTTTGAAAATAACATTTAACATATCATACCAGAGAAGTTTAAGAACGGATAAAGGAATATTCTTAATTGAAGTGAACAAAAACACCTTGACCTTCTAAATTTACTTTCTTCTTCAGGTTATGGATTTAAGTTTAAATTGATTAAGATTTAAACTGAATACAATTAAACTGAATGACAAATTGATTTATTACTGTAATTTTGACCGCAAAATTAAAATGACTTTAATAAAACAATGAATACTTAATTGCAAAAATCAAATGTATTCAAGACAAGGTACAAAACTTTTAAGAAATATTCAGTAACTGTCTTTGGAAGATACTGTAACTGCATCACCCAAACAGCTTGATCACCAACATTGCCATAATTACAAGTGTCTGATTTGTGTTTTGCACCACATTGTAGGAATGTAACAATACAATGTATTTTACCAAAGCTGACTAAATGACAAGAAGAAAAAAAGTTATTAAAATCTTTATTTAAAAAAAATATTTTGTCTTTGCATTTAAATTTTTTATGATCCCTTTTGATGTACAGTACTTTCCATCACAAGAGTAATCTGCCACTGTACTGTAATATAGTAAGAAATATAGCTCATATTAGTATTACAGCTTGACAATATGTGCTTTAGGGCAAAAACATTATTTGAAAACTAGGGAGAAATAAGTATTGCTTACTTATTATTGTTGAAAATAAAAACAAAGCTGCAAAAATAATACTACACTGGCACTATATCACCTTATTACATTATATTATTTAGAAACTGAATTTTATTATGGGCATACTCTTGTTACAGTAAATCCGTACACCATATTCAATCTGGGAAGATTCACATAAACAAAACAACAACCACATAAGAAACAATATGAATTTCAAATGTTTTTTTTCTTAAAGAATTTGCCAAACAGAATAAAATGAGCACCTGTGTAATACTGTATATATATTTATCATACAAGGCACCTGTTGGGCTGTAAGTGTGATACAGTTCTGAAATTCTCAATCATTCTCATCTTGCAAGGGGAACAGCTTTAATTTCCTGATTTACACCCCTTCAACAAATTCTGCCGAGGCAATAAAACTACATTTCCTCTTTTTCATTTTTCTTAAAAGTGTGCATCATAAATTATCACTGCTTTACAAAATGGGAAGAACGTTTGCTCTAGAGCAAAATCATTTATCCCAGTCGTGCACTGTGAAGTAACAGCACTTAAGATTAAACACATTACCAAGAAGAGCAGTTACTCCAGAAAAGAATTTGCAATGTCAGCCAATTTTAGATCTCAATTTTATTTGATGCAGGGTGTTTGTGAAAACATCAGCAGATTTTATATTGTACATTTTGACAAGTCACTCTCAGGTTAAAGGCAGGGGTATTATAAGTGCCCTAACAGCACTGGTACTTAAGACCCTTAACTGGCCCTTTACATCATGTAACACTCACTCAGCACAATTATAAAAACTAACAATGAAATAAAAACATGAATAAGGCCTTGGAATTTCAGTCATCAGCACAAACTGAAATCTGGAAAACTGAAGTTTTCCTAGGCATTTTACAGCAATCTGATTGGTTCATTTTGCAGGGTGGGGTAGGAAAGCAGTCGATAAATGTGAGTGAACTGAAAAGATCCCCCACAGCACTGAAAGAACTCTGAAAATATAAAAGATGAAGACCATTTCATTGATTTTCATGGTTCTGTTGGTTGCCAGTCTGGGTAAGATATGTAGTCCTTTGTCTGCCATATAATTTATTGCTCTCTTTCTGAAGCAGTTTTGACTACAATTAAGCAATAGTATTGCTTAATATAATAGTATTGTTTAATTAAATGAATTAATGTATTAATGTAATGGTAATTTCCTGCACTTTTTCAACAGTGTCTCCTTAAATGTACAAGTACTGTATGTTCAAGTTTTTTGTCAACTGTTTTACTGCTAGTAGCTAAGTAAATGCAGAATAAAGAGTATAAATGAACTTCATACAGTATTTTTGAATTTTACATGCTATATATACGTAAACCATTTACATAATATGCTTAAGAAATAACATGAAGAAAAAATGTGTCCAGCAAGGAGCAATGTACAGCTGTGAGGACATCCCATGTTTGAGTTCTCTCTTCAAATTTCATTTCTCTCTTCAAACTTCTCTTATATTCAGGGGTACCTGCAAACAGCTACAGTCTAAGGCACCCCATAAATCCATCTAGCTAAATGTCACTGTTACTTTAATATTGCCACTAGGTCCCTTTCCCTGATATATATATATACTGTATATAGACTGCATTGCAAAATGTCAGTTTTTATTATATGGCCTTTTTTTATAACTGTGGTATAAGGACTTTTTAGTAAATCTTTTTTTTGCAGAGAAGACACCATATTCTGGCTGTGAATTAATATGTCATTCTTAATAAAACACACCTAGCATTAGTAAATCAACTGCCCTTTTCACAGTTTTCTGATGGTCTCTTCTCACTTAATTCACCCAGCACATGCTTATGAGGAAAAGGAGACAGCAGAGAATGAAAATGAGCAGGAGCAAAGAGAGAGCCCTGATCTCTTCGATGGAGCGAAGGATCGAATTGAAGACAGATGGGACCAGTTCCTCAGCTTTGCAATGGAGAAGATTGCCAGTGGATTTACAAAACCTCGGTCTGGAAAAAAGTGAAGTCATATGTAACCACAACTAAGAAACTGTATTCTCCCCTTTCTTAAACCACCATATAACACATTTCTCCTGTACCTTTGTATATGAACATTGAGAACATTTCCAAGATGAGACAAATTCAGACTATTGTTAAAATATGTTTATCATGATTTTCTAAACTGAACTAGCAATAATTTCTCTTATTTCTCTTCTATGCCACTGTGCTGTGTTTGTGTACTTATTGTATTAGAAACAAAAAAGTTAGATTTCTTACCTAAAATTACAGAGTAACATTTTACCCCATTCTTGTCATATTGAAACTACAATTTCCGTTATGGTTTATGTATACTATACTGTATTTTAATTTATAAATTAAATACTGTTTCAACATGTTTGGCAATTGATGTATAATAACTATCTGTTCTTCCATGGTGCATTTATATTTACACTTCTTTTCATTATCTTCTTGTTGATTATATATTATGTTCATGGAAGCTAGATTTTAATTGTAATTATAACATACAGAGGAACAGGTGTTTGCGTATAGCAGTTTGACAGAAAACATTTAATTATCAGCTTTACAGGATGTTCTTAAATAAATATTTATTTTTATTTTGTGCTGGAGGTAATACGTAGCAAGTGTGCACACATGTAGAGTACAATCGCAGGCCCATTCACGTACTGTAGCCAGAAGACAAACAATAACAAAAATGTCCCATGCCTCAAACACATACAGTAGCTGAAAATATGCATTTAGCTTCTTAATTGAGATCACATGTCTCAAGTGCCTTACATAGAAGCTACAGTAAATATGAAACCCCAAACAACCTGTTTCCATACAGTAGGGTCATTTTATGCTTGCCAACCATGTGTATGGTATTGCTATACAAAGAGATCTCATTCTTTTCTTTTCCTGTTTTCTCTTAATGGAAAAGGGGGTAAACAAAAGCTAGTAATAGATGAGGTAGTGTAAGCCCAGTGTGTTTAAGTCCATTCCTCTAGAAATGTAATACTTTGCCAATATCCTCAAAAACCTGACAGGCTTGGAATTTAAACAGTGGTTCAGTAACATGGATGCATTATTTTATATTAAATATACAGATCTGAATAAAATGGAATGAGAGCATGAGAACTTGTAGTTGAATTTCTCTCTTCAAACTGTAACGGGAGCCGGTCCTGACTCCCGTGTAGTGCGTATTTAGGACCCTATGCAGACGGTATAATCCAGAAGAGACTGGAGAAGGGCTACGGGGAAAACATGGAGAGGAATGGATGGGAGGACAGACAGGGGGCGGTACCGACAGTGATCCAGGTGCGAGGGGGAGCGCAGGAAAACAAGTCCAGTAGAATTCCAAAAGGGAAAAACATTGTGCAGTCCAAAGTCCCGGTAGCCAGGAGATCAATCCAAGACAAACGGTTAAAAACAGGAACCGGGTTGGAACCGGAACAGGGAAGCCTATGCCGTTGGGACACTCCTGGACCCGCTGGCAGGCGGGCTTCCGGACGTCAATCTTCCAATGCTGAGCCAAGAGCTTAGGAGGCACAAAACCTATAAAGTGACGGGTTAGACAGGAGACAGGTGCACGTGATAATGAAACTAATAATGACAGCTCGGATCGCCCTCTAGAGGAGGCCGACCGTGACACAAACTCTGCAATCAGCTACAGTCTATTGCATCCCATAAATCCGTAACTAGAAACATCAGAACCGCACCATACCTTATGGCCTTTTGGCTCATCCTCAAGATACACCTACTGCACCTACTGTATTTAGAATTTTCCATTATATTGTAAGATTAATTATTATAAAACCTATGCACTACATTGCATTGCTTTATTTCAGTTTGTTGTATTGTATTTTAAGAAATGTTGTAGCTTCTTGGACGATTCAATGTAAGTGCCTTGGATAAAAGACTAAACATGTAAATCATTTACAATTGCAGTACTGTTATAGCATACTATAATAGTATTTGCAGGGGTAATTCATTCACTAACATCATATTTATCTGATATACTTTAATCTCTCTTGAAAATCAGCAAGACCTTTCTAACTCCAGCAAGGAAGTTCAAAGGTGTATTTCAAAATACATTGGTATATTACAGGTTCACAGACCTGTTCTTCTTATCTCCAAAGAAGCTCATTGTGCTTTGGAAAACCATTAAAAATGTCTTTAAATGGGACATGTTTCTTTAATCTTTCTTAACATTTTCTTAGGACATCCTAAGTTCCTAGTTTTCTTTTTTAACATCTCCTAGTTCATCTGAAGCATGCTTCATTATATGCCTAGTCTTTAGCTGCTTTATCCTCTCTGTTTCATTTAATCAGATGATCACAGCTTTTTACTTTAAATCAACAGGATCTTCCTCTCTTACTCTATTAATGGAATTACAACAAAGTAATAACAAAAATCAGGGAGGAAGGGTAGATCTTAATTTTGCAAACTTCCTCTAGCCTGCGTATATAAATGTTGCATCCAGGACTTCCTGTAGTGTATCTCACTCTCCCGCCACCAAATCTACACCCTGCAGAAACTCCCTGGCTGAATCCTCACAATACAGAGGGATGGTCTAGGCAACACCACCCTTTCAGTAAGGCTGCCATATTCTCCCAACCAGGTGATCTATGCCAAATATACTGTACTCTGTGTATTTTGTCTCCCCCTCACATTTATTAGGATCTAACCAGATTCCTGTAAAAACACTTAAATCAAAGTCTGAAATTGTCCATCTACTATTGTTAATATCTAACTGCATAGTCTTATCCTCAGGACATGATCCAGACCATTCTGCTATTTACTCTCTTGAGTGGCAGGCAATTCTAGCTACCAGTCATGGGCCCATCGCACCTACTTCCTTTGTCTGCAGGCTTCTTCTGAGCTTCAAGAAGTAAATTCTTTGTTCTTTTTTAAACTAGTAATTAGGGTAAATAATTTTGTTTTTGTGGAATGGGTTGTGTAGGCTGTAATGTTCTTGCAGACATCACTGGAATGTTTTGATCACTGACAATATTGATATCATCAACCTTCACAGGCTTCTTGGAGGTATAATTCTGAAGGCTGTTCTTCATTAGGTGTGTCTCTTAACTGTTAGATGTGGGAAAGCATCCCAACCTTAATAACGACTTACTGCTGTCTTTCCAGTTGCTATTACTTTTTTGGTTGCAGCCAACCTATTTCTGCTATCCAAAGGCTAATACCAAAATACCTGGTTATTCTTGTAGCTGTGGCTTCCTTTAGGAGAAAAGTAGCCAGAAGCACATTAGATTGTTCTGTGAAGAATTACCTCTCTCAGGAGAAGGCGTGACATAGGGTGTCACACCCCTAATTGGTCATCATTGATATACAGTAATATGCAGGTGGCAATATCCCTTTGGCCTCTGGCTACCTGAGACACAGCCTTCAGAATTATACCTCCAAGAAGCATATTAAATTAATTAATTAAGAATTACCTCTCTCAGTAATTAGGGTAAATAATTTTGTTTTTGCATTACTGTATGTCAATGATGACAAAAGACAAAAAAATTAGGGGTGTGACAACCTATGTCACATCTTCTCCTGAGAGAGGTAAATTAGATTTAAGTTTAATTAAAGGTAATTCTTCACAGAACAGTCTAATGTGCAATTATAAGAATCAGTTCTATAAATCAGTTAATGCATCTCAGAAATACTCTATTTCTTGGGTAATAATATAAAACAAATCTATTCTCAAATACATAAATAATAGCACCAACCTTAGCAAGGTTAGCAGTCTGAGAATACAAAAAACTTGAGCACTGTAGATAGGAAAAAAGAAATATGTTTTTTTTTAATGAATGAAATGAAACATACAGTATATCTGAAAAGCATGAACATAGAATTAAATAAAAGTCAACTGTATATGGCTATAAAAATTAGATTACTTCTTCGGGAAATTGAATGATACGAATAAAATTCCACAAATCTGAACTAAAGGTATGTTCTCTGAAATACTGTAGGCATCTGCAGAGCTACAGTTGCAAAGATTTAAGGAAGTACTAGATAAGGTTGAGATTAAAAGTACAAAATAAGAGACAGTAAAATTGGATGAGAGGAACTGAGAGAATAGGGCTACTGCACACAGATAGTTGTGGAGGGAATGAATCTAAATATAGAAGGTTCATGAATTAAAATGTGGTGAGAAGGAACATAGAAGGAACAGCAAATTTATCATCAGAGAAAGAACTAGAAATCATGAATAATTTTAGGTAAATAAAAATACCAAGTTGAAACATAAGATTAAGGATTAAGCTGTCTAACTTGGCCTAAAGCAGCCACTATTAATAACTGGATGAATACAGATGTATACCTCCTGGCCTGTCTAGCAGCAATGCTTTTTAATAAATCTCAGAATTAAGTATATTTTCAGTAAGGCTCCTCTCTTAGGTCTGAGCCACAGAATAGCCTATTGATCGTTGCACCTGTTTAATAAGGAGCATCTTTCAGGACAGTGACACAACCCAGGACATTGTTTCAAATGATGGGAATGCTTAAATATGTGGGACTTAGTGCAAAGAGAGCCCATAGGTACAGAATTTTGTCCAAGGTCTAGCCAGTAGCAATCCACTGGATCACCGGAACAATACGGTTGGATTTTCATCAACAATTTGTCAATTCAATTCGTGGTTGTGGATGAATGTAATTCGATATTTAATATTACTGATCCTGAGAATTCAATTACTATCCTAACTCGTGTTTGATATCAGTATAATTATTCTAAGTAATTACATACTGTATTTACATTTGAGTATCTGAGACTGATTAACAAGTTACAATAGTATAATTGGTGATGTGCATAATCCTTGTGTTTGTATCTGTTAGTAATCTTGATATCTATCATTGTATATCTTAGTATTCCTCAGGTAAATGATCTGCCGTTTGTGTCTAATGTGTGTTTTATGTATTCACTTTGAATGTTTTTATGTACACATGCTATGTATTCATAAATGCATTCTGTGTATTTTGAATCTGTGAGCAGATTGATTATTATTCTGTTGATTGATTAGCCAAGAAAAGCTCGTGCTGTTTACTATTCCGATTAATAAATTGTGCCAGTAAGCTCACATAACTCTATCTGTTCATCCAAAATGGGTTCAGAAAGCTTTAATTGAAGGACCTACAGAAGGGATGGTGAAAAGAAAAAGAGAACTGATTGGTGGTCAGAACAGAGGTTGTATTTCCATTTCCCGACAAAGAAACACAAAGGCATTTAAGAGCTGAAAAGTAAGACAGAAGAAACAAGAAAGCCCAGATCTGGTAATATTTGTAGAAGGGTCATGGAAACCAGGGACAGTGGTTGGGCAGTGGTAACACCTGAATAATTCAGAAAGGAGTAATGCCAGTGATTTTAGCATTAATGGAAAGCCATCATCAAGCCTCTGAAAGTAAGAGCAAAAAGCAAGTGACAGTTTGTATCTAGGAGAAAGGTGAAAGGAAAAGACGAAAGTGAATATTCACAGAAGATGCTTATTTCTATCATATTGTACATCATATTATGAGTGCACTGGAGAGGCAAGAGTTTGAAACAATAGGAGAAGGGGAAATAAAACAATTGGATATTGTCCAGGTGTTCTCACAGGTAGCCCAGCTTCTGAGCGATGCAGTTGTTATAAACATTAAGGCCCACAGAGACATAGAAGTCTGGGCATAAGGGGGAAATGGCAGTTTAGATAAACATGGTAAGAAAGCAGCTGTGGAAATGAGCCTGAGCCCCAGGGTGGCAGCTGCTACTGCTGCCATGGAATATGAGGAAGTAAATATTCAAGATCTCCAACAGAAAGCTTCCCCTAGAGAGAAGGGAGAGTGTAGAGCAGCACACATGATGAGAAGAGAATCTGGAGAGATTCTCAGCAAAGAAATGTAGTAGTCCAGGAATGCACAAGACAAAATGTATTATCAGTATACCATGGCCCATGAACCAGCTGTCATTTTCTGGGCAAATTGCTGTCCCAGGAGCCTCAGCCTAAATCAAATTTCTATTAGCTTTGTCATTTGTTATTATCAAAATAGTGATGATTTCTAATGCAGCTCAATTAATTTGTTCACCCAGTAAGAGAAGAAAAACTGAAAGATGCTAGGGTATCATCAGTAAACTTCTCACCTGCACCACCAGTGCTAAAAAGAGTGCTGGTGAATATAAAAAGATATAAACAACTTGCAGGATCAATTCCTTCCAATAGGGATAGCTGAGGATGTAATAGGCGTATAAACTACCTAAAATGTCAGAACAAAGGAGTTACTGAGCACTGCTGATGTGAATGTGGAGGATCTTTGTGGTAAAATTTGGAAAGAATGCTAAGATATGGAAAAGTTTCTAGCCTATACCACTCAGGCTGCAGTCATTACTTGTTGTAAAACCTTTGGAGGTTTATTGAATGATTCCAGTTTTCGTTCTTGTCTGGGTTCTTCCAGCATCATCCACGGCTGTGCTATCCAGAGGAACTAGGGTGCTGAGAGTGGACCAAAGGATGGGACTCTGCTTTGGACCCGGACCTCAGTAGATGATTCGTTTGGCATGCCTGTCTGACTAAACAGCGTGCTCTGGCCTGGTCTCGGCAGGATACCCCCCTAAGGACACATACTGTATCCCTTTTAGCCAAGAAATCAGCATGCCTTTTGAATGACTGCTCCGACTTTGCAAATTCTGACTGGCCTTGAAAGTCAGACCCTTCTGCCCTGTGCAATGCTCTGGACAAAGCAAAGCTCTGAACACTTGTGGCTCTTCCTGTCTTGCATTTGTCTTCCCTCTGTTCCAGTCCTAGCTTGCCTGCCTGCATCCTGGGTGATTCCAGCTGACTGTCCTTTACCCTGGGAAGTTCTTGTTCTGGGCACTGCTAGAAATACCTGCAGTACCTGGGTGGCTCCTACTCCTAGAGACCGGTTGCTGATTCCCCTGGACAGTATTGCTTCAGGTTGGCCCTATTCTATGCCAGCTTGCTCTACACCTGGGGTGCAAGGTGCCGGCCACACCCCTGGACTCACAGTCTCTCACAGTCACATTCCCTTTCTCTTGGGTCCGTAACACCTCCACATCCACCCCCATGCAGATTGCAACACATTAACTTCATTTAGGGCCTTTCAATCTGCAAATATCTCCGGACAACTACTAAAGAGATTGTATAATGGGTTTTATCTAGTCCCTCATTTTCTAACACAGTTTTAGAATATTGTTTGATAAATTATAGGTGATAAGAGGATGTTAGTTAATGTTTCTGCAAGTGTGTGGATTCAATCGTTTCTGACTGTCAATATTTGAATATTATTATCTACAGTATTTCTGGTGATGCTCTATGTTAATTTTTATTCTTCTCTCTGCAATGTGGATGGCAGACTTTTTTAATCCTGTTTTGCATCATGCATTTATCCATATATGAGGTCAAATCATGAAAACCTGAGTCTTTGTAGTAATTTTGGAATGCAGAAAAGCTTTAAACTCAGTGACTTATGGAAAAAAAATTACTTAATTCTTTATTTTCAGTGTATAGATTCTATATTCTGTTCATTTTAGGTTGCTTCCCTTAACATTCTGTATAATACATGGAGGTAGAATTTCCCACAGGGTTAAGGTTATTCATCCGCACTGAGAAAATAAGGTTCTTATTTCTTTTTTTACACTATTCCAGTATTTCATTACTATTTTAAAATGAGACTTTTATATATTTTCTCCTTAAATAAATAATTTTAATGAAAAGATTATTCCAAAGAAATTGAAATTGGTAATGGTACTATCAACATATGTGTAAGATATATATCAACAATTAATGTCTTAATTAATGGTTGATGACTGTTGCTGGCACCTGAAATACCAAATGCTAAATTGATAGTGCCAATAGTATAGGTTTGTCAGCTGGAAAAACCTAATCCGCAGGACCATCATTAACAACTACTCCATTTTACAGGACAATCCCTCCATCGGTACCCTTTTTTCCGACCGCCCAATCACCTCTTATCACCGACCACCCAATCTACGTAAACTTCTTGTTCACTGCTCCCTCAACCACGCTTGGCAATCATCCCCACCAGGCACCTTCCTTTGCAACAGAACTCGCTGCATCACCTGCAAATACATATCTAACAACTCGCTCATTCAATGCCCCCCAGGTCAATTCCGGATCACCCAGATGACATCCTGTATCTCCAGCCACCTCATTTACTGTATCTCTTTAAAAAAATGCCCAGCTATCTACATTAGGGAAAACGGAAGGAGACTAGGAGCCCGCTTTAGAGAACATGTTAGGGCTGTAAAAATTAAAGATTTCTCCAAGCCCGTAGTTTCTAATTTCACCTCAGACGGCCATGATCACACTGATCTCTGTTTCTGTTCTCAAAGAAGGGTTTCTCAACTCCCAAAGCAGAAAGACAACAAAAACTAAACTCAACCCTGAAACTAGGTTCACACCTTCCCCCTTCTCTAAATGACATACTTATTTTCGTGTAATCTTCTCTATTCTCATGCAGGTTTTGACTTCATACCTTTCTCCACCCCTCTCCAAATTGCACTTCCTGAGTGGCCTCCCTGTCTCTCCCCTCTCCCCCCTTCTCCACTTTTCCAGCTTTTGTTCTCCTGTGCTATTTAATCTTTGCCGTCTACCCTGTCTTTCTCACACCTGAAGAAGGCTCCACGGCTGAAATGTTGTTTCCTCTCTTTTCTTTTCAGCATAGAATAAACCCATTACCTGTTCCTTTGGAAAAACCTAATGTTCTTTCATTCAATTTTGTTTGATGACCTTAGATTATCAATGATAAATCCAGATTTTGTTTTTCAGAATATTGCTCAAAATTGTAACTTAATACTATCACATTTTTCATAACAAGTGTCAGGTCATGAGAAGCACATCGCTTATTTTTGGTAATTCACTACCCATTTCAAACACATACTGTAGGTGATCCCCAATGTTTTTGAGTGAATCACACCCAGTCCCCCTTATTTATATTATCTTAACGTGGTGTTTAAAACAGCTTCTTCCAGTGTATGGTATCGGCACAGTTTCTGATAGAAGAATTTGTTTGTGAAATTGTCATTCCCAGATGGCGAAAAGCTCACAGTCATCACACAGGGCACAGCAACATTCTCACAAGCGATCACATTCACACACGCTCAGGTCACCTGTCTGTACGCCCCATTCCCTATCAATCTTTCAATCAGTCCAATCAATTATCCAATTAATCCCTACTATTTAATACCATTTTCACGCTTGACATTGTGAGTTTTTTATGGAAGTGGTAGCACTTTGTCTCTGCTCTAAGGAACACGTCAGTGTGAAATCCTGAAAACTTTAAGAGAATTGTGAAACCTAAAACCAGTAACCCAAGTCCTGTAACTTGGAATCCTGAAGTTCTGCACCAATCCAGTGGCGAATCCCCCAATCTCCGGCTTCCAAGTCACACCCCTTTTCTAGCTCTTTTGAAGATGCTTCCAATAATTTATCTTTCTTGCACTGTGTCAGATTGGCATACATAATCCCAGATCAGTTACATTTTTAAATTTATGAATACCTTCTGTTTTGAAACAGAACCTATTGCTTGGTTCAGCATTCACAATACCATCCTCTTATTAAAGCTTGCTATCCTGTGAAATTTGTATATCCTCATCTTCATTTCAACTCAATTACTGTACATTTAAAACCAGCAGAATTTGATTCTCTCATTATGAATAACAAAGGTTTTCCTTAAACCACAAAAAACAAATGTTATTGTATATATTACAATCATAACTATTCTTTGGAAAAAAAAGTAAGTTTTTCTTTAGAAGCCTGAATTAGCTTTGATTTCCTTAGATTTGGGGTTCTTAACCTGGGGGTCACTACGTAGTCTCAGGGGGGTCACGCAATAGGCAACAGAAACAGAATCAATCAAAAGTTAACACACACACTTGGGCGGTAAACGGGACACAGCTTCAGGGTGGTTACACATCAAAGGACAATAACAGAGGTCAACAATTAACTATTATATACACCTGCACGGTTAAGACTATTTACATTAGCAGGGTGACTTAGTGGTCACTCTGCAAGCCCACCGACCATCACCCGGTGTTACGTCCCAGTGTGTGGTCTGTGTGTTTTTGTTGTTATGTTCCACACTGCTGACCTTTAATTGTTCTCCATTCCCCATTGGCCCACCATTACACCACTGTTCCGTATGACATCATGATCAATTAGCTTCTCAGCCAATCAGAGTGCATCTTATTCAGCATATAACATGCAGGTTTTCCGAAGGAAGAGGCCTTTTGTTTGACTTCGGTCCTGTTTGGCTTTGGCTTTGGCTTTGGCTTTGGCTTTGCTGGTTTGTTCTGTGTGTGTATTTTCGTATAGCTTCGGCTTTGTTGTTTTGTTGCTTTCTGTTGTTTTCTTTGTACTTTCTTTTGTTTGTGTTTATCCTTGTTTTGCCATTACCTTGCCCTAACGTGTTACATGATCAACCTTTGTGTTCTTTTGTACCCTGTTCTTGTTGATTACTCTCGTTTTCCCTTATTTGTATTCCTAGTTCACTTGTGTTTTTGTGTGAACTTTTGTGTATAAGGTTAGTTTAGGTTGTTGGGTACATTCTACACACTTGGTTAATTTTGTATTAGTAAGACTAGTCTAGTACGGGTGAGTTCCGTTTGTCTTGTATGGTTTTGAGTAGTCAGTGGAGGTTAGCTAGGGTGTTGAAGATGCCGTGTTTCAGGTTTTCTTTTGTAGTCAGGTTAGCTTTCCCTCACTTTCCTAGCCAGCTCCATTTTGTTTATTTTCTTTTCTTTGGCACCACTCTAGTTCCCTTACCCTGTGTTATTGTGTTTTACTAGTCACTTATTCAATTTAAAATAATCACTTTTGCACCCACCTTTGCTATCACGCTTCCTAGTCCCTCACCAGAACCCACCTGCTTCCAAAAGAATTATCCTAAATGTTACACCCCTTTACCCCTAGACACTTGGGGTCGTAACACCCGGCTACAACTCCCAGCCTGCTCTGTGGTGCCCCTGGCAAGGGTGCTACATTAATTTCTATTGGGTGGGCCACGATTGCATTTATATTTGTACAGTAGCACTTTTTTCTTTTGTGCAAGGTAGTCGTGATTTGTCTAGCAATGGAGCGTTTTTAGTGGGTGGCACTGGAAGAGTGAGAGCTATAGATAATGTGGAGAAACGCACAGCAGAAAACTCCTAACAGGAAAAAACGAAGAAAATGAGAAAATACGATGAGTTTTTTTTTTAATGAAAGCTACAGGAGCTAAGCGGCCAACAATCTACCTTCCAAAAAGCCACCACTGTGAACCAGAAGGCAATTCAGGCGTCTTTTGTCATAGCTAACTGGATTGCCAAAACTGGGAACCCATACACGTTAGGTGAGACTTTTTTTCTTACCGTGCGCTAAGGAAACGGTTTCAATTGTGTGGGAAAAGCACTGCAGATCAGCTAGTATTGATACCAGTGTCCAATTATACTGTGTCTAACTGCTTTAGGTGTGTGGCAAGAGACGTGGAAGAGCAGGTGAACGCTAAGATAAAATCTAGTGTGTATTTTCTTTACAACTTGACAAGACCACTGATGTCTCCAGAGATGCACAAATGCTTGTTTAAACCTGATTTGTTTAAGAGGGAGAAATTAATGAGGATTTTTTGTTCTGTCGCAAAATATTTTTAACCCCAAAAAAGGGTCACACTCTCAAAATGGTTAAGAACCCCTACCTTAGTTTAATCTTTCAGTGAAAAGTGATGATCAAAGGATTCCTTTACCTGAAGCATACAGTTTAGAAGTTCACTTTCAGCTTTCAAATATCAAAAGAAACCAAAAATCTATCCAGAAGAACCAAAGTTTTACTTCTCTATAACCTCACTAAGAGTATGTTAAGATAGGACTCCTACTCTGCTATTCTCACAGGGTCGCTACTTGCATTCATCCAATCATCTCAAACCTTAACCATCCTTTCCTTCATTCTTGAAAAGAAATTCATTCACATTTTCACCAAGTATCTTAATAAGATTGTTTTAAATGTGTTGAAAAGTTTTTGAAGTTCATTATAATTGCCAGGTTTCCTGACTGGCTTCTAACATTCTACAAAGTGAACATATTGGCACTGTATATCATCACCATCTTCAGCAGTAGTATTTATCACTTCTCTACTGAATGATACCTTATCCAAGACTGCTGTGTGAACTTGTCTTTGGCTATCCTCCATCTACTTACTCCTGTAAACATACTGATTTCACATCACACACCATAAGGAATAAGGCAATCCCGTAACTTTAAAAGCCATAATTGATAACTGTATCGGTGCTGCCACAAACTCTAGCAATCAACTACAGCACCACCAATCACCACTTAAAGTTCTAAAGTTTACAGTTAATGTATCTGAACATAATCCTTTGTCTCATAAGTTACATAAGTAGCAACTACCTACACTATAAGACTGAAAATGTCGGTTTCAAAAACCTTGATTCACATAATTCGGTCCTTTCCACTTCCTCATGCATGTGCAGTGATAAGACTGATTTGTAAGACCAAAACTCTTTTTCATTGAAGGGAAATTTACTTGGGATAGCAATGACAAATGTCTTTGATTGAGCCAAAAACATTCCTTGAAACAACAACCCCACAAGGAATTCCTGTACCCAGGCCTAGCTCCATCTGTCTTCCCCTTTTACCCCAACATTGTTTCTATTCCCAAGGCCATCAAACAAAATTCCATTTTACAGAATGACAATTAACCTTGAAGGGTTTTTCCAGACCAACCAACATTTCATACCACTGACCACCTTACATATTATCTTTTTTTTCCATAGCTCCCTAAACCACGTCTATTTTATTGCAACACAAGCTGTTGTATCATTTGCAAATGCATATAAAAGAGTACATTTGGCCCCTGTAGACATGTCAAGATCATCTAAAGGACACCATGTTTATCCAGAAGTCTAATTCATTACATCTTTTGCAAAAAGCAATCTGCCATTTAGAAACATGAAGAAGACTGGTTAATTGTTTAAGGTGACAAGATGACATCAAAGATCTCTCCAAATCCATAATTACTTTTCCGAATAATGATTACACTGTCCTTTCTGTCTGTGACCTTTTACGGGAATTCAAAGAGTCTTATACCAGAAAGACATCAAAGGCAAAACTACCCTTAAAAGTGATTCACACAGTCTCCAAATAATCTCTGCTACACTAATATCTTGATTATTTGCAGGTTCCTGTTTCCACACTTCCCATTGTAATACAGTACATTACCAAAAAAACACCTCCTTAGCTCCCTTTCTAACCTCCCTATAGCGTTTCGTTTAACATCCCTTTGCCTCATATTTCTTCTCTCCCCCCCACATACACATGGAGAAGTGTCCACAGCTAATGTATTTATCTTCCTTATTTTTGCGTTTCATCATGGCATTAAGTTCTTTTGGGTCCTTTCTTAGCTAGTTACAGTATGTTTGCAGATGAATTCAGAATAGGAAGATTGACAAACACTACAGAAGTTGCAAAAGAATTTACAATTGATTTAGATCTGGTGAACATCTGGCAGATAACATGTAAGGTTGTCAGGTACAGTATATTACACACTTACAGTATAACCAAAAAAAAATATGTACTGTATATACCTGTAAGTCCTACTCTGACAGTCTAAAAAGACAGAATCTTTATCTTGAACTTGACTATATGGGACTTGATCTTATTATTTTTACTCTTAAAAGACACTAAACACCAAAGGAAATCTTCAGAATCCACAATGAGATAGGAATTAGAGGACACAAATGGAAAGAAAGGAGAAGGAAGTGCATTTAAAACTGAGCACAGAAGTAACTTTAGACAAAGGGTTTTATTTATTGCTCTGTTGAACTTAGCCATCAAAGTAGATACCACTGCTTCCTTCAAGAAATGACTCATCAGATGAGACCCTCTGATTACGTAGCTTCTATGGTTCCTTGCAATCTTTGTTATGAGCTTTGTACTCTACAAACCTAGTTATTCTAATGGAACAAATTGCCTTTGTACTTTAACAGAAGAGTCTTTGACCATTTAGTACTGCCCTCATTTTGCACAATTTTGTAACATAAGATAACGTAAGTATTTTTTTCTTTATGGGCAACCTGGCACCTTTGCTTAAACATTGCAACAGAGAAAAGCATTTCTGATGTTCTGATTTCTGTTGGGTATTCTTACTGAAAGGTCCATTGAATTTTTCCGTTTAACTGAATTTATAAGATTTTGTCACTACAAACATCCATTTGGATTATTAAAAATAGAAGATGAATAAAAAGCTTTTCACTGTAAATTTCAAATGAAAAGAGGAATTTGAATGCAAGCCAACAGTGGACTACAAATTTGAACACAGAAGAATTCTACCCTGAGGCATTCCCACTTGAAGAATTATTCATGAAAGGATTTTCAGACCCAAGAATCTTGATAAACAATTTCACTTTATCCTTGTCACTCTCCTGGCACAAATAAAACAGAATTCCACTTGCTGTCCTGTTGTGTGAAATGAATAAGGGCTGCAGGGGATAATCTTTCATCTGCAAATGCTCAGGGACATTACAGTCAAATAAAATGGATAGGCCAGCATGAGGTCTCTGAGCATTTAGGAACAGTGGTTTAAACAACACTTGCCTAGTTTAACTAGATTGGAGATTAAGATTCCTGATAGGCATGTGTAAAGCAGTTCTTGATTATACTGACTTTGATATGCCCACAAGGGAAGAGAAAATGCAGTTGGAATTTTAAGTATTGATTAAGCATAAAATTATACACATAACCTTCATTCCGGTTATGGCCAAGGTGAAGAAGTAGTTGTGAATGAGCTTGTCAATATGGATTTTTCCAGGTCTGAAGTTAAATTAGCAACTGTACACTGAAGTTATTTTCTACAAGATTTACAAACCGACTACATTAACAAAAGCATCTAATCAAGTAATATGTGTTAATCTTTCCAGTGTTCCTGCTAAATACAATAATGTCACAAATAGGACACAGCAATAGATATTACAATACCTAGTGTGTATCTCACTTTGGAAAGTGTTTCTCTAAAGCACAAAATCATAATTATAATAATGGCTGTGGTGTTTTGTGTTTAGCATTGAATTTACATCAAATCAAGGTCAGTGTTTTATGGCTCTTATGCAGATATTATCAGTTTTAAAGTTAAACATGTACAAGTACATACAGTATGTGAGCTATACACAGGTGGAAAGTTATAACTGAAAAAGAACAGTTAGTACACCAGCTTTGAGCCTTTGAAAGTAATAGGAACAAAGAATGAGAAGCTAAACCCTATTTTACATGCTTCATTTATATTATATTGTACCTATTATTATTATTATTATTATCTGGACACTCCACTGAAAGCACTTTACATGTAATGGGGACTCCCCTCCACCACCAATGTGCAACACCCACCAGGATGATGTGACGGCAGCTATAGTGTGCCAGTATGCTCACCACATAGCAGCTATCAGTTGGGAGGAGAACAGAGTGATGAAGCCAATTCATAGATGGGGATTATTAGGAGTCTATGATTTAAAAAGTCCAGGGGGAAATTTGGCCAGGATGGTTACACCCCTACTCTTTTCAAGAAACACCTGGGGAATTTTAATGATCAGAGAGAATTAAGATCTCAGTTTTACATCTCATTCAAAGGACAGCATGTTTTTTACTCTATAGATAAGGACCCACACAGACTGCAGGATGAGCACTCCCTACTGGTCCCACTCATACCCCTTTGAGCAACAAGCTTATCTTTTCCATTAGGTCTCCCATCCAGGTTCTGGCCAGGCTCACACTTGCTTAGCTTCAGTGGGTTGCTAGTTGGGAGTTACAGAGTGGTATAGCTGCTGTTTTGAAAAGTGCCATGAAATCTTTGATGACTAAGGACCTTGACTTAATGTATTTCTGAAGGATGTCATCCCCTGTAGCACAGTTTCTCCAGATACTATACTGTATGTGGGCATTGGTTTGCAAATTGTGATCCAGAAGGAAAAATGTAACCTATCTGACTGCCAACACCACTTACAGAAGAAATCTGCTTTAGAGTTTTTCTTTCCCAGTACTTACCAGGTCCAGTCTTCTAGCTTCTGAGATTTGATGAGATCAGGATACAAAGTGGTAATGCTGCTGCTGGCAATTTGATCAAAGCATGGTCTAAACTCCCTCCTGGATACACTTTTTTATGCAATCTCATATCTTCACTGATCACCTCTGAAGTCTGTCAATTCAACAAATATGTTTTGACAGGTTTCAGTCGTGAAATTCTCTTATGGTCCACTTTGGGCTGTAACTGTGATCTTTGCCATTATGAAACATATACCTTGTCAATTTCATGCCACATTGTTGAGTATGTCACCTTTAAAGTGGTAATAAGAATGCACTTGCAGACTTTCAATGGGAACTGTCTAAATACAATATAAATACATATTTGATTTTTCTGCAATACATGTCTACATATGGAGTATAAAATGAGTTTAATAACCATGTTAATAGAACCATATTACTGAAAACAATCTCATTTATATACAGTATAGCTAAGGTAATGCTGGCTTTATAAATCACTCTTTTTTATTCTTTTCAATCTTTTTACAGTTATAAACAGTATGAGTGTATAACATATATACAGTATATATATCATGCATTTGTATTTTTCACAGTGTTTTGAATAAAAGTAATAAAAAAATTGGTTCTTTCTTCATTTATAGTAGAAGTATTTAAGGGTTACCAGGTTTTAGAAAATATTGTATCTTTGTAGAAATGGCTTGTTTTAATAATTCGGTTCATTAGATTTATGACTTTTTTAACCTTTTTTTTGACAAAAATCTTTTGTTTCTCTGTTTTAATAATATAGATACAGTATCTAAAATAAATGAATCATGAATAGAACTGCAGCACACAGTCAGTATTAGTTTGTGCATGCACATTAAAATAATATTAAACAATTCAGAGGGAAACAAAGCATTACTGCATTTTTTACAGCAGATCTCACATTCATCTGAGCCAGAGCACATTGTCTACCATTTTCTGACATGGTTCATTTCATGATCTAATTTGACTTCTTTATATATACTGTATATCATTTCCAGACCAGGGGTGCTACCTGCAAGGAGTAGGTTTGCTCCAGACGCTCTGATTTCTTTACAAAGTTCAAAGTCATACTGGTAGATTAAATGGTTCTTGAAAAATTTGCTCTGATGTGAGCGTGTGCATGTCTGTGTTTGTGTCTGTGTGTCCCCTGCAATGGCATTCCATCCAGGTTGTACTGTGCATTGTGCCTATTGCTTGGTGGGATAGGCTCCAAATCCCCTGGCAACCCTGTATTGCATAAAGCAGATTGAAGCTGTATATATGTATTGATACTGTATGTAACAGATAATAAAAATAGCATCAGGCTTATTGTCACTACTACACTGATGTCAGGACCCACAGCTTTGAAACAATGGTCAGATGCTTTCATTTTGAGAGAAGAGAATCCAATGACACCGCCAGGTTTTCTCTCGAGAAAGCAAAAGATGTGATCTTTATTTGAGTCCCCTTTGAAGTAAAACAGGTCACTTTCTGAGGTATTCACTTTTTGAAGTATTCAGGTGGACAAATAGATATATATATAAATGTCTAATGTGTACTCTAGAGAAATACAGTGCAATTTTAATTATGGCCCATGGTAAAGACTGACTTAGTGAAGCGAGAGAGAAAACACTTCCGTGAGAACTTGTAATTAGATGCTTTTGTTGGATAATTTAGAGGAAATTAATGTCATTCTAAACAGTTTTTTGTTACTGATCTCATATAGACAAGAGATTCATCATCCTTAATGCACTTAATGACATTTCCATACCAACACTTGTGCTGTCTTATGTTCTATTTAATGTCTATTTAATTATAGAATGGAAAGCACAACAACTTTATATATTTCTTTCAAATGAATATCAAACATGTTAATAGAAAAATATGAGAATTCATTGTGAATACTTTATAAAGATATTATTTGGGAATAACCAATAAATTCAGTGAGGGTGAAATCAATACATTTGTTGGAGCAAGCTTGATGAGGATAGCTGAAGACATCTACCTATCTGGACAACTGGAGGAAGCTTGAAGAGGCCTTCATCTAGCAGTGCATAAGGGCTAAAGGTGGTGGAGATAATATAAGGTACTGTAGGTAATTCAAACCACAACAGCTAATTGGGACAGGGCGTATCCTGGTTTTCATTACATTAAGCAAACAGAGAAAATAACTTGCCCCGGAAGGATGCCTTCTAAACTAAACAGAATGCGACCTACAGTTAAATCTTTCTCTGTGTAAACCCAGCTGCTACAAAATGAATGGGTTTTTTCTATTCTACAAATGCACACATTTGTCTGTTTTGAATAATGTGATTCTTTACACAGGAAATCAGAGGTTCCTAAAATCAACACAATGGCAAGTTCTCTTAAGTTTCAGATACTTAACTTTAATCTGCTCTTTATGATTGATCTGGACAAGGACCTCTCTTCTTCTGTCTTCCTCTCCTGTCCTCTCCCTCTTGTCTCTCCTATTTTCTCCCTGTATCTGCCTGTTTTTTTATGCTGTGTTCCTGCACTGTTGATTGATGCTTAATCATTTAGCAAGAACTTAAGAACCAAAGTAGAGCAAAGATTCCTTTGACCAATGTGTCTTACACCCAGCACAACTGAGAAAACACCATAGTTCTTTCCTTGGTTTGAAGCTCTGGAGAACTTCAAATGTTCACCTTAGTCAGGTGTTAACCATTGTATATAGATTCTTAAAAACACTTCAATAGTCACAATAGCTGTAACAATACTGCTACTCATACTGTTCTTGTTGTGTGCATGCCTATAAGAAAGAAAAATATAACTACTCTGGATAAACCATGGATGACTGAACAAATAAAAGCAACTATCACAAAAAGACAAAATAGTTTTAGTATAGATGGCGAAAACAGGGAAATGGAGAAGGATGAGAAATAAAGTGAAGAAGCTTATAAAGGAAACAAAGAAAATATTCTATAAAAATGAAATACAGGATTTAAAAAACACAAGGAGTTGAAAGAAAACAGGAGGAAGAATACAGTATAATGAAGTGATCCGGGACCTAGAACTAAGCTCCCTCTCTGCGATTGGATCCTGGACTTTCTGACGGGCCGACCGCAGGTGGTGAGAGTAGGCACAAGTACACCCTCTACCCTGACTCTGAACATCGATGCCCCCCAAGGCTGTGTACTGTGTACAATTGTGTCACCAAGAACAATACAAACTCTATCATTATGATTGTGGACGACACAATGGTCATCAGTCTGATCACGGATGACGATGAGACTGTGTACAGGGAGGAGATTGAAACCCTGGCAGCATGGTGCCATGCTCCTCTCTCTGAACACCAGCAAGACTAAGGAGTTGACGTGGACTACGAGAAACATCAGAGAGCAGACCACACTCCCATTTACATCAGCGGGTCTGCAGTGGAGAGGGACAGCAGTTCCTAGGTGTTAACATCACAGAGGACTTAACCTGGTCTCACCACACCAGCATCATGGTCAAAACAGCATGGCAGTGCCTATTTTTTCTCCACAGACTAGAGACGTTCAGCATGCCATCACATATCCAAGCCAACTTTTACAGGTGCACTGTTGAGTATCCTGACTGGCTGCATAACTGCCTGGTATGGGAGCTGCTCTGCCCGGGATCGCAAAGTACTACAGAGGGTGGTGAAATCAGCACAGCTCATCACCGGCTGCATGCTACCAGACATCCAGGATATCTACTCTGTTAGATGCCTCAAGAAAGCCAGGTCTATACCCATGGACCCCAGTTACCCAAACCACAATCTTTACCACAATACTACATTTATACAACATTTGTCAGGCCTTGTCTTGAATATAGTGGAGTTCTTCTAGCAGGACAATAAGAGGCTGAGGGCACTGTTGGATAAAGTGAAAAAAAGGATACAGAAAATCATTATTAAAGTTGGAGCAGCCTAGCAACACTTCCCATCACTACAAAGTAGGAGAGAACAAGCAGTAGTGCAACTGGTGAAGGGCATGCGTGATTCTCAACATCCATTGCTGTCCATTGTTATGACTGATGTCAATTCTGCTTTAATTCATTTCTTATCTGTGGGCATGAATTAAATAAAGCCAAAGTCAATCAAACACAATAACAGTCACTCACATTCTAAATATAAAATGTACTAATTGTCAATACAATACCAAAACATGCATAGCAAACCATCAAAGTAATAACGATAATATATGTGTGAATTGATCTGCTGTAATAAAAATGGTTGATCATTCACTCAGAAATGACAAAGATAAGAATTAATGACATCCGAATTAAATATGTATAACATTTGTTGCCTCCTAAGTTACATCAGTCTCATTTAATTCATTATATTCATTCTCTCAAATACAGGTAAATATTTACTTACTATCATGAATTTAATATTAGCAGGCATGTTTGGAATAATAGATTATTGAGAATTCTAGTGTTAGTATATAATTTTCATAATAAAACAATTACCACACTGGCCAATTCAATAATACGAAGGATTTTATACTTCCCTCTGAACCTGGTATGTGTTTGTCCAATCTTCTTCAGCTGGCTGGCTCTAGAAGATAGCCTTGTTGAACTTATTTTATTAAAAACAGTCAGGGCTCAGCATTTGACTTGGTTCTGTCCAGAAATGACATTGGGTTGGGACAATTCATTACATCCTGGCTTTAGCGCTTTACAGAATATGCTCTGATATTCATGCTGCTGACAAAAAAGATCTTAATTTGGTTTATCAAAAAAAGTAGTAACTGGTTTGCAAAATAGTTACTACTTATTTATTTAAGATTTAAGAGAGAATTATTCCAGAGAGAATCTTGGGAAGATTTCTGTTACATATGTACTGTACTCACTCTTTCTGCTTGGTAACTTGACTCAAAGGTACAGTAAATTCCTTGGTTAAAGTCATGTGATTAGTAATGTTGTCAGATTGCCAAATTTGATGGAGAGACAGAAGAGGAGCAAGCCCTGTAGGTCCTTCATTGGCTTTGAGTAATTGATTGTGACCTCTGACCCATGGTTTTAGTAAAGAGAGTCTACCTTCAAGGCTACCAAACTGAGAGGAGCCATGTTGGACCATTCATCATTAGGGACCCAGTTTACAATGTCCTGGTCTATTTTGGGTTATGTAACTTATTAGAAATGTCCCTTTCACCTGCATTCCCATCGCATAACACAGAGGCCCAATCTGCTATTTTATTTTCTGGTTAAGGCAACAAGAAGAATAGAAATCTTTAATAGCATTTAATTCTCAGTTTAATAACATGACTTGCCACCATATCTGGTGTACAGTAGGTGGAGAAAAAACATTCATCTACTAAGATGACAAAGATGTTTAAATTATTTGAACCTATCCTGGTACCCATGGCAACCCTGCTTATCTGGTAGTAGAGAAGGGTAGTGAAATAAAATGTATTGAGAGTGCAGACCAATTCAGCTAATTGTATAAGAGTATACATTAGGGGATCAAGCACTGCACATTTTTTAAATCGGCACTTAAGGGCTGTGAAACCATCATCATAGGAATGCATAGAGATATGATGTCCATGGTGAAAATAAGACATTCTGGATTCTGGTCATGGGTTATGACTGAAGATCTTATGATATAATTAGTTGTTCTCTTTTTATTTTGTTGGATCGCTTGGTGAACGTTTGGGCTCTCTTCCACATTGTGGTAATGTTTATTATTTTAAAATTTGAAAGTGCCAGTTCTAAATGACAGTCCTTCTGGAAAGCACTGAAACAACAAACCTCTGGGTTATCTATCTTTCTACTGTATAACTGCCTTTAACAATTCATTTAACTCTTTGTGATTACAAAAGCAAATTTTAACAAGCTCAACATAGAAAAACAGGAACAAGAAAAGTGACTAACTCATTGTTACTAATATTTACATGAAAATTGAGTACAATGCATAATAGTGCATTATAGTGTAGTGTCATCTACTGTATGTCTTCTTTCAAATCAAATCAAATCAAATCAAAGTTTATTTATCAAATGCACAACAATACAGCGTGCAGCAGTAGTTGCTGGCAATGAAATGTCTTTTTCTGCGAGCTCACAAAAATTACAAGAATCACAAAAATCACAAATACACAAAAATCACAAAATTGAGGTTACATTTTTGAAATTGAATAAAACTCAATGTGAGTAGAGCTGTTATGTGTCCATGGTGTGTGCAATATATACATGTAGTGCAGTTATGCTGAATATAGTGAGAATTGTGTGTCCATGTAGCCATTACAGGTGATTTGCTAAGGAGCTACAGGTTGGCTATTTAGCAGTCTTATTGCCTGGAGGTAGAAGCTGTTCCGTAGTCTGTTGGACTTGGACCGAATGCTTTGGTACCGTTTACTGGACGGTAGGAGGGAAAACAGTTTGTGACTGGGATGACTGGGGTCCTTGAGAATGGACCTGGCCTTCTTCAGACATCTAGCTGAGTAGATCTCCTGGATGCTTGGTAGCTCACAGCTGGTGATAAGCTGCGCTGACTTCACCACCCTCTGCAATACTTTGCGATCCTGTGCGGAGCAGCTCCCATACCAGGCAGTGATGCAACCAGTCAGGATGCTCTCAATAGTGCACCTGTAGAAGTTGGCCTGGATATGTGATGGCATGCCGAACTTCTTTAGCCTGCGGAGAAAGAACAGGCCCTGCGGTGCTGTCTTGACCACAGTGTTGGTGTGGTGGGTGAGGCTCCTGTGGAATTTAATAACATATATAGTTAAAATGGATTTGTTTTTTTTCTATTAGATAACCTAAGTTAATAAACAAACCCTTTGCTTGAAAGTGGTTTTTCTGGCTATTATGTAATTTTTGTAACCAATTTGTGCTCAATTTCACCTTTTTAAAAAAATGAAGAAAGAGAATTAGTTATTATGAAGCATGAAAAGACATTGTGTCAAAATTCTACACACCTTCAGCTGATCCTATGGCTTTGTAAAGAATAGCTATCAAAAACTGTGAGAACAATGTCAGGTTATATTGCACATTAAGTACAGATTTAGAATTTGCCTGCACATAAATAACACTGTGGCATTTGTTCATTTATTACGCTTTCAATTAAATTAGTAAGCAACCTTGGAATCAGAATGAGAATTGATTTAGTGTGAGAAAATGTTTCATTGGACTAAAGTAACTTGCATTTTACATTTATGTGAAAGCAGGTTTCTAGTATTATTTCTTTGACTTTATTCAGTCCATGCATGCTGATTACTTAAGCTGCTAATAGTTAGGCATGAAAAGTATTAAGATCTCCATCTCCGTTTAAAATTGCCAAGGTAATATAATGACACTGTGGTGCCATGGACTTAATTGAAGTGTTAGAGATATACCACCTAGAGAAAGCCATGAAGGATTCATGAATTCACATGCAGAATATGTTAAACGTTTCAGTATGCATGTCCTTACTGGTAAACATTTTAGAAAATGATAGATGGCGCACAGGTCACAGTGATGAAAAATGACAAAAATTACTAATGAGATCATCTTAAGTACATTAAGGTTAAAATGTTACTTTCGGTGTCAAACTGATCATCATCATTCCTCAGAGTGATCGCAGATTGTGAGCTGTGATATACAAGCACAGATTAATGTCTAGGATTTATTTGATCTCTGTTCTAATTAACCATGTACACTACTACCCAATAATTTACATCTACCTTTTTGAACATTCAAAGACGCTTTGTGAATAACTGTAACACAATGATAACAGGCTTTAAAATGTGACCTGTGCTTTCTGTTTAAAAGTGCAATTTACACAGTCTAGCTGCAAAAATACATTAAATGTATAGAGGAATTTGTATCACATTGTCCGATGACAGAAAGGTATTTAATCAAATCTTCTTAGATATCAGGCTTAATTTGACTACACTGTTTAGACTCGTTCTAGCAAAACATCAGTATGTGATTTCTAGTAGTTATTTCCATGACGTTGTACCAAGTATGATATCTATTAGCACAATTATATTGTTACCCTATTCTGCACCTGGAAAAAAGAGTTTCCAGATATGAAAGATGCAATGCCAGCCATTGCTAGAGGTAGTTCGAGGTAAAAAAAGTAAAGTTAAGAGTATACTTAGTTAAGTATACTTAACTTAGTTAAGAGTAGACAGGGAGTAGGGGAGAAGGAGTATTTGCACTCGGGGAGAACAGGAGGAGAAGTGTGAAGTCAAAAGCTGCAAATTAGAAGGACTAAAAGGAGACTAGTCTGTCGTTAAGGGAAGGGGGAAGGTGTGGTTCTAGCTTCAGGATAATTTTGTTTTTGGGTGTCTTTCTGCAATAGGAGTTCTGAAACCCCTCTGTGAGGATGCAGACAGAGAGATCAGTATGATTATGGCTGTTAGAGGTGAAATGGGGAACTATCGGCTCACAGTCGTCTCCGTTGTTCACAGTTGTTCTCTGAAATGATTTCCCCGTTTCCTTCCTGTCTCACCAATGTAAATGATGTATACAAGGGAGCTGCTCCAATGGGGCACCACAGAACCTGAACAGAATTACTCTGAAGTGCCAAAGGCCTCTTTTGATTGAAAATGGCATCTTTGGGCATGCATCATTGTTGAGTTTGACTTTCCAGTAGCTTTTCGACATCTGACTGGGGGACAAACCATATGTACGGATACATCCGATGCTATGAAACAGGTAAAGGTTTATTCCATGCTGAAAGGCAAAGAAAAGAGACACAACATTTCAGCTGTGGAGCCTTCTTCTGGTGTGCTACTGTATGTAAATGAAAAATGGTATTTAATTGAAAAAAGACACTTTCACACCACTGTGAATTTGATCTTCCAATACAAAAGGTTTAATTCTATAAATGTTTCATTATATACTGTAAGTTCTATTAATTATTTTAATGAAGCAGTCACATACTGTACTTAATGTTTATTATAAATACAGAAGAAAATGCATTTTATTTACTTATATTTATATATCTCATATAATAACTAATTTGGCTGGCCATTATCAGTTTCTTTCTCATGTTTGGTATTGAGAACATACACCTGTTTAGTTATAATTCTACTGAATTATAAAGATTTATGGTGGTGGATTTTACTTTTCAATTACAATGAGAAAGCTGTGAAAATGCTGTGAAAATGAAATGTTTCATGAATGTAAATATTCAGTACATTTTAATGTACTAAATCAGAATATAATTTTAAATTGCTTATTAAATTTGTACTGGATGAACAAGAAACATACACAGTGTGTCACAGATGTAATCTTGTGATAGAGCATACGGGTCACAAAATACAGTAAATGTCAGTTTGATTTTGTTCACATACAGTATAAGAACATCCAACATATTTTTGAGAAATAAATACTATAAGATTTTCCTAGCATTTCAGTTTGAATCCTACTGTTTGTGGTACTGATAGTCTAAATACATATTTTCATTTTTAAAGAAATATTTTTATGATAATGTAATGTAGCCTCCACATTTTTTCAAAATAAAAAAAATAAAGAGTGTACTAAATTTTTCATCAACTATTGTCTACTTGTTTACAGTCCCAGAAAGTTTTTCTTGCACAACAATTTCTAGTACAGTCATAATCTATAATTTAAGGCTTGCAAAAGCATTCCATATAAAACTGAAAAACATGTTAATAATGAATTAATAAAGCACATCTCAATTGCAAGGACACTAATATTTGAATAGTCACCCATCACAGAAACAGATTGAGAGGTACTGTATGAAATGTTTTGAATGTTTTGTTGATAAAACTGTTGCGTGTTATTTTCATTTTTATTTCTTTGGAAATATTTTTGTATAACCTTTAACACAACTTCTGTCTGCCTTTATGAAATTCTACATTTAAGAAAAAAAAAGACACCTTTTTTCCTCATTTTCACCTACTTCCCTTTATTTCTTCAAGTAATGCCCAAGTCAAATCTTATCTTACCACCTTGAGGCTTGCATAAGCCAAAAGAACTGATGATCGATAAGAGCTCTGGAATCTCAATGCCATCTAAAAGAACCTCTATTCATTGATGCATGTAATGATTAGATATTGTCAAGCTACTGAACCTAACAGAACATGGTTCAGCTCAGCCATTTCCTGCGCTGCTTGACTGCACTCTTTATTAGAATGGTTAGAACCACTTAGAACAGTACAAGATGAGTCAAATCCAATAATTATATCACAGGAACAATCACGGACAATATAAACTTCAAGGAAATGCTTCAATTTTAGTACCATTAAAAAATATTTACCTGATATTACCTGAATAAATGAATGGATATGAAATCATACAAAAAATAATGTTGTCATTTCAAATGCAGCTAGGAGTATACTGTAACTGCAGTCAACATTCAAGGGTTCTTGTAACATAAAAATTGAAGGGTTTTCTTTCCTGGCTGCTTGCTTTGTCAATACCACAGGATTAACAAATCCCCTTAGTGTCTTTCTTACATCAAAACAATGGTTGAAACATGAAGCTCGTCTGCATTCTGTCAATATTGATAGCTTATGTTAGCTAAAACCTTTATTTCTAACAGTGCTGTAATTTCCTTACTTCTGAAAAAAAGGAAGGACCCCTCTCTATGTGCCAGTTATCACCCTCTGTTTTTATTGAACTCTGACGTTATCTTATAATAAAAGTACACAGCAGGATCAGATGGGATTTGTGAGAAATCGTCTGACTACAGATAATGTGCATCGCATACTTCATGTCATCCACACCTCTGGCAATGATGTTTCATTCTGGTGTTTTATTGCTATATGCCGAGAAGACCTTTGCCCACCATACACTAAAGGTTCATCAGTGAGTAGAGCAATAAATAGGTCGAGAACTGGACATAAAAGAACTATTGGATGAATCTGCAAAACCTAAGGCAAGAAAAATCCTGTTTTAAGAGCACACCGAGTTTTTCTATTTTGTATTTTGTAAATACAGGTTAGAGAACATTAAAGAGTTTGCTTATTTTTCTTTTTGTTTTGGATGTGGTGGTCATGACAGTTAACGAAAGATACAATAGTGTAATGAATGATTTTGGATTTGTAATAAAATTATAATTAAAATTCATTTTAATGATAACTTATATCTAATCAAACTAGTTGTGGTGGTCAAATAATGATTTGTTCAGGATAATATTGTTTAGTTAAAATAATAAGATAGCTAACTAGGTTGTAAGCTACTGTAATACAGTAATCTAGTTGTTAGATAGATAGCTGGGTGGGTGGGTGTTAGCATGTCACTTTATATCATTTGCAGGAGTTTGCCTTCTGGCCTAAGCTTTTCCTGAGGGAGAAGCTGTAATGTAAGAAACTGTAGTTCCCTTAATTATATTGGAGGTGCAGAATCTTTTTCTCTGCACTGTATGATGGGGACTTGCACCCTGCCCTCATGCAACTTATATTCTGTAGGTCGTTGCATAAACAGATATTTGTTTTAAGGTTTCAAGAAAATCTCACTCACCTGCACTATAGGCCACACATGCCAAAAGTCACACTAAGTCCTACCTCCAAAATCAAACTTCTGTGATGTGCATAATCATTGAAGGTTGAACCACTGTAAAAAGCGTATTGAGATACTCTCAAGTGACATCACTAGTTGGTTATGGTTAATGGTCTAAATAAGATAGATTTGATAATACCTGTCTCTGTTTATTTAAAGCTTTGTGCTATTAAATACTCTGTCTTCCCGTGTCCAAAACAACTTAGAATATGTATTACAAATGAGAGGAGGCCCATTTTAGCAGTTGGTACTGTAGATGTAAAAAGTTGTGAATGTTTGCTTATTGCAAGGCATCTAAATAGTGTTATCTGTTATTCTCTGTTATTCCAGGATGTTGTTCTAAAATTGACTTAGCTCGTTGTTGACTAGAGCACTAATATAATTAAAAAAGGAAATTTGATCAATTCATATAAGGGGAAGCATACATGTAAAGTTGTTGGTTTAAGTCTCATCAGACATTACTGCTGTTGTAGTATTGAACTTAACACAAAATTCTCCAGTCCACCCTGCTGTATAAATGGATATTCATATTTCTGAGGTAGCTTTTTTAAAAACTTCTTTTTACTTCAAATTGTCTCTTAATTTGAGTCACTTAATTTTAGTTTGCTAAGTGTTACAAAAAATAGGATAGGTTCTGGATTGATGAATCTGTAGACTTGAGTATGAGGAGGTACTAAACATTTTCTGTACATTGTAGGCTTGTTTATAACCCTCACCTCTCATCTCTGAAATAATAAATCACTTTTTAGGCATTACATTTGATCAGGGCATTTAATATCACTTATAAAACAAAAGGAATTCAGCAAATGCCCTGCCCAGTGTAGACACTGTTTACAAACAGAATCAGAAAAAAATAAAGGAATTTTAATTACTGGCACATTGATTAAATATTTTGAGCATTTACTAATGGGGATTTATTTACAGCCATCTGTTAAGTACATCCCCTAGGTGGAGACAGAACTGCAGAACTAAGAAGTAATTTTGTTCATGGTGGGGGCACTGCATCTGAAGAGAAATTCGTTAAATTGAATATTATCTAGGGAATCTTGATTGTGGTGCACACTGTGATTAATGCTCCATTTGGAGACCCTGTAAAAAGAGCTAATTGAAACACTAAGAGCAGAGGGTATTAGTCTTTGAATTGTAATCGAATGTGTTTTGTGATACATTAGACATATAATACTGCTAGTGGATTTCCAATATTAAAAAGATGTTGTAACACAGAATTAGTTGAATATTTTCAGGGATTTCAACTAGGTCTGTGTTGAGGGATGATTTGTCATGTACGGATAAAAAATGGCAATTAAATCATTGAAATCTTTTCTAAATTTGAAGATAAACTGGTCTGTTAATTCTAGAGGATCAAATATACACCATTTTCATACACCATTGTACACTTTAAAGTGAATCTTTTACTTCACTTTTTTGCTATGTATTTTATTACTATAATTTAGTGGTTTTGTACATACATTTGAATACAATGTTTAAATTTTATTTAAATACAATAATCCAAATCTATAATGTTTTTAAACAGATTAATTTAACTCATGTACATTTAACATCTGCCAAACTCCAGATGCAGTGTTTTAAATGCAGTACTGTATATTCACTTTCCACTCATTCCAATAACCTACACCAATCCTATACAGTACAAAGTAAAAAATGAATTACATCTACAGTATATAGTTTGAAAGACAAGGTTGCGGATGTTCCTATAAAAACAGGTAACCAAGCAATGTTCCACTCATTCACATCAGAACATTAAGTCTAAAAAAAGGCACATCTCCCCCACATCTCTATTTAATACCGTATTACGTCTGCTGCCTATATGGTTCACAACTCAAATCTTATGTCTGTCAATGAATAATTATTCATTGAACAAAAGTCTGATTCTGTAAACTGAATCTGAAGGACTCAAGTCTTTAGTGAATAAAACTGGATTTTTTACAAATCACTAAGGCTTCTTTGTGTTCTGCTGCTTCTTCTCCTGTGAAAGGACCACCAACAAATAAGGAGCTCAGACTAGACTGGAAATAAATACTTTTTTGAAATTCATTTTAAAGCTACTTGGGTTAGTGGTTAACAGTAGCAAGTTGAATCAAGGTTGGAATCTTATATATGTACATTACATATTATACATTATACTGTATATAAAGAATTAAGTGAATATATTGTGCTGTAGGTGCAAAGAATTGTTTTGTATATACTTTATATATTAAAAAAAATAATACTAGTTTTGGTATTACAATATTTCAGAACGTGAAGTAATTTTGGTTGTGTAAGATCTTCTAGATAACCACTTGATATTCATTATGCAAGTCCAATGTAATGACTATATAATGAGAAGCAGCCTATTGTAAATGGAGTAGTGAGAAGGTATGTGATTCCTGCATCTTTTCCAGAACAGGTTTGAGAAAAGCCCCTGAAGAGACTCTGACTCATATTGGATGTGGCCACATCCTAAAGATAATTTTCATTTTTTTATTCATTATTGTTTTTGGACAACCAAATCAGCATTTTATTTATTCTTTTCTAAAATAATAAAACCAAATGTACTTTGTGTTTACTTTCCTCACTGCAGACCTAATCACTCTCTTAACTGTGTAAAATATTTTTTTAAATGTATTTCGGTATTTTCTTTTGTGTTTTGTAATGAAAAATATAAAGTAGAATGATTTACTGTATGATGCTTTAAATTTCTCTATTGGCTCCAGTTAATCCATTATCTCTTAAGAGACTTTACACTTTCCTATTCTGTTCTTTTTCGGTTGTGGTATCAGGTTCTTTTTGTATTAGTTTCAGCCCCTATGGCAGTGATTTTTTATATCTTTCCTTTATCCTTTCTTCTGTCCCTTTCGGTTTTCTCTGATGGTTCATTGCACTATTATGTTTTCTGCCTGTTTTGGTCTAGGTCCTTTTTGAACACACTACATGGTTCTTTTATTTCTCTCTTATTTTTTTAATATTTTATCCATTAAATTCTTTGTGTGCACTGTTCTCTAGTTTGATTTGCCTACTTTTGAAATGAATTTGCTGTGGACCTCTGGCAATATATTTTTGTACTGTAACCATTTTCTACTGATTCAATATCTATTTTATTCCAATCTGCTTCACTTAAGCTCTGTCTCATTTCTTCATGGTCTGCTTTATCTGAAAGTTAAACACCATAGACTTTAGTTGTACCTTTACAGTCCTAAAATAAACTTCAAAATAGACCCAGTTGTGTATGCTCACAGTCTTTCAATGTTACTCTTAATTCAACATTGCTCTTTTTGTCTTCTACCAGCTGTGCCACCTGTGTCACCCTGATGAGGGTTTGATTGTGAGCTTCACGCTCAGAGGAGAGTGTGTGGAATAGGGCACAGTGAGCAAAAAACATTTCCCCAACAGCTACATGGAACATAAATATTTAAAGATCCTCATTTGACATAACTAATAAAGTGTTACACATGCTGGAGGATGCGGGCATACACAATCACTTAAACTTCCTAATCTACTCCAATATTATTATCCTTTCTTTTTTGGGTGCATGTACAGAGATACAACACACCCCACAGAAAAAAGCACTCTCGGTCTTTCTCACACTAAACATAACACAGCAGCCGACAGACTACTGTTGTTAAAACATTCACTGTACATGCATACAGAGCCACTCACTGTTACGAACCGTGGACTGAGATCCGTGTCAGGTTTTGTAGTAGACCCTATGCGATGCGGTAAGAGCTGGAGAAAACAGTAGGCGTGGTAAAAGGAAACACACAGGGGTTTAATAGTGCACAAAATAATAGTGACAGTCCGTGAGACAGTGAACGGGGGAGACAAAGAACAGCATCCAAATCCAAACAAGTCCAAAGGCAGGTCAGGGCACAGTCCGGGAGTCCAGCGGCTAGTAATCCATCCTGGGACGCGACAAGGTTAAAATCCCCGGGAAGAGGGAAAACATGAACAGACAAAACATGGAGATCCAATGGTGACGGGGCGAGATCCTCCAGACCCCGGGCTCAGGAAGTGGGAGGTGTCGGGGATGAGGCCTATGCCCTCAGGAGACGGACGTAGGGTTTCCTGGTGCTAGGCGGGCCTCGCGACATCCTTACCCTAATGATGAGCCCCGAGGACTGGAGGAGCTGGTCTTTAAATAATACACATAAGAGGGTACACCTGGGGAGCTTAGCAACAATCAGAGGAACAATAACGGGAGTAGTGGAGCACCCTCTAGGGAGGGATGTCAGGCATGACACTCACTTAAAGCACAGTGCCTGCTCTCTCACTGTATAGACCTTCCATACCTCTGATTCTATCACAATATCTAGAATTTTTCACATTGTAGAATGTTAGGTTTTATCTATAGTGTCAGACAGGCACCTCTAATTTCCAGAAACCACAGGGAAAGTCCCTGGATTTGTTTCCAAGTAAACCATACCTGTGTTAAAAAAACATTGTCTGGAATCTCATGCACTTTATAGCTACAGTCCACTGTCACAAAAATTTTGGAATGAGCAGTGGCATCCTACAGTATGTTACATCTAATGAGCACTTTATATTTGGGGCTTAGAAAAACAAAGTGATAAGATAGTTAATGGTTTGTGGATTGCTTCTGAATCTGGATCATTTAATAATAACTCCAGGTAAATCTGAGTGTCATTACCGTTGGCGGATAATTTGACAAAGGGGAAAGATGTAAATGCCAAATAATAAAGGACCCAGCACAGAACCCTGTGGAACACCCAGAATAAGGGGAAAGACTTTCCATGGATTTACAGATTCCACGTTTTCAATCTCTCCCCAGATCACCCTTCATTTGGACACAAGTTTTCAAATTAAAATTCAAAGAGCTTTATTGACATGACCAAAACATTACAGTCTTGCCAAAGCAAAAACTGTTAACAGAATTGTATGTTTCTCTGGAGTTGTGCCCCTCTAGATTTCTCTTTGTAACTCCCTTGAGCTCTGTACGTCTGTATCTCTTTCCCACCTCTATGTCAATTCCCACCTACTCATTCCTTTAATCTCATGCACTTTATATTCTAGCCACCTTACTCTCTCTCCCTCACACATGAAAATGGCTCAACAGCACACAAAGCTCCTTCTTTCTACCTTTCAATGTCAAATTTGCCTTTACTTGTTTCTTTACTCCCATATAATTTTAACAATAAAGCATAAATTGTGCTACAAAATTATTAATACATTTTTGAGAGATGAGAGGGAAAGAGAGGAAAGATGCAGGGATGTTAAGCAAAGAAAAAAAGAAAACAAAAGAAAAGTGACAACACAAATCAAAATATGAGTGAGAAGTGTGAAAAACTAAAATCTGTAAATAAATGGAGAGGCTCCAAAAATAAATTAGTCTGGTGGAAGATGTGATCCAAGTTTACAATTGTAATTTTCAGCATGGTATTAACCTTTGCTTGAACCTTCTTACAAATCCAACATTAAAAATCACTAATTTTTTTCTGCAATTATTTTTAGTTCTTCCTTGAATGCTCAAGTGAAACCTTATCTAACCATACTGAGGAGAGCATGAGGCAGAAGCACCAATGATCGATATGTCCTCCAGAATCTCATTGCCATCTAAAAAGAACCTTTATTCAGTGAAGCATGTAATGATTAGATATTGTCAAGCTCCTGGACCCAGGAGAACGTGGCACAGCTTGGTCATTCTCTGCATTGCTTCATCACACTCCTTATTAAAAAGTTTCATAAACAGCAAAACATAAGTGAAGCCCAAGCAATTATTGTATATCAGAAATAAACACGGGCAATGGACAACATGGACAACAGGTAAATCCTTTATTTTCAGTGTAAAAAAAAGGCTTAACAGTCTGTAGATGTACAGTATAAAGTAAATTTTGATAATATACTGAAATTTTAATGGATTTGATACAAAATGGAAATACTAAGACAATGAAAGTCAGATAATCTGCCTCCCCAAATATTGTTCTTTGAAATATGAAATTAAAGAATGGTAATTTATGTGGGACATAGGCAGATTATAGTGTCATCATATGATTTGATGTTTAGTGACATATTGAATGTATAAACATTTCAAACTCTAGCTCAACATCAAGTGCCCTTGGAAAAATGTTTTTTAGCTGATAAGAATGATACTGTAAGTTCTATGAATGTGTAACAAAGGATAGTGCAGTATTATTGCTTAGTGTATATTTTACATTATATTTAGATTTTCACAAGGCATCTTATAGAATTCTATAGAAAATATTTTTGTGAGGTTGAAGGCTGTGATAATGCAAAGTAATGCATCCATTGGGAATGAGAACTGATTAATATGCACTTTGTATTTCATGTGATGCATTTTGAACTCATCACATGAAAGCTATACTGTATTTACAAATTCACATACCATGTACTGTACATCACAGAGGGAAGTAATCCAATTTAGGTTTTAATTCTTCTTTACACAAGGGGTTGTGGGAGTTAGGAGCAGGCAACCCAGCCATGTTGTTGAAGATGATATCTTTAATTCTTTCAAAAAAAGATGGGAGGAGGTCTTTGGACCAATCAGCTACTAACAAGCATGCAAGCTTGCAGTATAAATAATAATAATTAATAAAAATTGCTTACACTTATATAGCACTTTTCTGGACACTCCACTCAAAGCGCTTTACAGGTAATGGGGACTCCCCTCCACCACCACCAATGTGCAGCATCCACCTGGATGATGTGACGGCAGCCATAGTGCGCCAGAATGCTCACCACACATCAGCTATCAGTGGGGAGGAGAGCAGAGTAATGAACCCAATTCATAGAGGGGGATTATTAGGAGGCCATGATTGGTAAAGGTCAATGGGAAATTTGGCCAGGACGCCGGGGTTACACCCCTACTCTTTTCGAGAAACACCCTGGGATTTTTAATGACCACAGAGAGTCAGGACCTCGGTTTTACGCCTCATCCGAAGGACGGCGCCTGTTTACAGTATAGTGTCTCCGTCACGCCAGGACTTTATTCAAATGCACGTAATGTAAAATGTCTTTGTTTTATTGAAGTGAATGGTAATTTAATCAATGAAGAAGCATTACCCAAAATATACAGAGCAAGGCTGAGATAGTGGGTAAGGCTCTGAACTCTTAACTGGAAAGTCCCATTTTGCAAAAATTCAGCCTGATGTATACTGTACTTGACAGCTGGATAATGTCCTGTCCAGGTGTTAGTCACAATATTTCTATATTGTCCTGCTTTTTAAATTATTTTGTTAAATTATTATTGTGCAATACATGAATAACTTGCATGAATGTAAAATAATTAATGTATACAGTAGCTGAATGACATACAGTTTACAGTGTAAATTTCTGTAAGAAACAGAAATTCAGAGTAAAGTTAAATAAGTTTTAATGACTGATATAGAATAAATGTGCCTACAGAGACAATTTATTATTCATGGTTTGCAGTGGTGTCTTAAGCATAAACCATAGGTAGAGACAGAACTAAAATATGACTTTTTTCATTCTAGGGATTTTGCACCAAGAGGGAAATGTTTTAAATATCATCAGAGTCTTGATTGTGGAGCACAATGCACATTTTGATTAATGCCACCATTTGTAGACCCTGCAGAAAGTCAGAGCTATTTAGAACACATAAAGAAGTTTATTAATGTTTAAATTGTACTTGCTTTGTTTTGTTACAGTGGAATTATAATCCTGACAGTATTTCTCATATCAAATGCATGTTATACCTTAAAATGCATTAGTTATATGTTTTCTGTAATCATGTCAAAAAGAATTAATTGTTATTGGGGAAATATCCAACAAAATAGCTATCCATAATCTTTTTTTTTTCTATAAGTATAGACTTAACTTTAGAAGTAAGTATAAGTATAGACAGATGACACAGTGGAATTGAGGTCATTACTACCTCAAAGCTCTTGAGTCTTGGATTTGATTCTGGACTGAGGCACGTTATGCGCAGAATTTGCATGTTGTCCCTTTTTTGTCTATGTTTTTCTTGGTGCACTGGTTTCCTTCCCAGATGTACTGTACAGTCCAAGTTTGATTGACCGTTCTAAATTGTCCCACTCTCTGGGGCTCTACAAATTGGCATTCCATTCAGTGTAATAGCATTGTGTGCTCTCAGTCCTGCTTTGTACTCTATGATTTTGGAATAAGTGCTGAGTTGCTACAACTCTCACAAGGACAAGCATCTTGCTGAAAATAGACAGATCATATGAAGTGTAAAGAGAAAATGGTATATTTATTCTGAAGTGAGTTTACAGAGTTTCAAAATAGTTATTAGATCAAAATAGTTATTATATCAAAATATTAGATAAATTACAAATGATGGGAGACTATTCAGCCATCTAGTCTGTCTAATTACTAGCTAATTGATTTGAATGTCATGCATCTGTTTATTGAAAGAAGAGAAGAGAAGCTACACAACAATCTGTGTAAAGAATTTCTCCCAGTTCTCAGACTTAACACAGTTTTCAAAGCCTTTGAGAAATACTGTATGAATATTTTAATTAGGCGACCTCATTATCTTCTCTGCTATGGACTAAAAAGTTTAATTTCCTTGAGTTTGTCAGTGTAGGGCATTCCATTTAGAATGTGAACATATGTGTCTGGAGAGATTCCAGAGCAACAATATATTTTTTATAATTTGGAGACCAAATTGTCCATATTATCTTATGTGTGATTTTAGTTGTGAATTGTACAGTACTTAATTCACCATTACATCCCATTTGTGTCACATTCCTTAAAAAGTCTGCTTTCCTCATATTATAAATGTTTGATTTGGACTTAATCTGGACAGTTTCAAAGTACACTTCAAATCCCACACATAATATGATCACAGTTCCCTAATGGTTCTCTCACCTTTGTTTGCCTCACTCTGTCTTGACTGTTTGAAAAGACAAGATCAATACAAACATTTCCTCTTGTAGTTGCTCTGACAAACTGGATAAGAAAGTAGTCATTAAATACATCTACCATTTGTTTCTTCTCCTGACACTTCTACAGGTTTTCTAGCCTAGGTGATGTCTTCTATTAAAAATACTACCGGTTCACATACTGTAAACTTTTAATTTCATTATGCAATGTCGAATCATAATTAATATCTTTATTTGGCAGACAGCACTGTGGTGCTGTGATTGTGGTGACTATGACACAGCAGTGCTAACCACTTTTGCCTGGTGCTCTGGTTTCTTCCTACAGTCTTACCAGACAATTAAATAACACTAGATGATAATTTTACACAGCAGTATTTGCAAATTTGCACATTCCAAATTTTACATTAAGTATATCCACCTTCCATTCATCATTTTACACTACCTGCAAAACAAAGTCATTAAACAAATTTAATACTGTACAACAAATAAATTACTCCAAGAACATAAAATTACATGAATGAATTCTACTTCATACTAATGTAAAGAAAATGTAGAAATAAAGCATACTTTTCCTCAAATGTCAGCAAATTACACTAAAATATCTAAGACTAATACTGTATAATATACATAAAACATAATATAATATAGATGTAGTGTAGTTTATCAATACTTTAGATCATGATATCATATTCTGCATGTTTTTATGTATTTTACAATTTTATACAGAAATGATGCATATGTGATTAGTCTGGATCTTTCCCCCCAAAATACAATATTGTCCATATGTAAGACATACATTCATGTTATTATGTTTAACATCAGACAATAGATGTGTATTTGGGTATCATTGAAGATCTTTTAAAAAACATTTTTTTCTGCTCTTTCACATCAAATATGAGACCCTGCAAAAACAGTGGTATAGTCACAGTGTAGATCTGAAGGAGTCAATCTTTGGCAGCAAACTGATATAAGAAAACATCTTGAAATTATATTATTCTGAAATGCGCATGTATGGATGAACAAGTAATTTTCAGAAAAAAAAGATCCTGAGGACAAAAAGCTTTAATGAAAAGTTCTGGACTTCTTTTTAATATGCAAAAAAAGGCTCTTAATGTTGAGCTGTTTTTTCTGCTGTAAGAGATTATGAAGAAATGATAACAAACAGACAAGCATCTCAAAAGGAATTTGACATTTTTCCTTTTAAATCAACTTAGATTGGTGGCATCTCAAGTGTGCCTGCTGTAACAGGTCACCTCAACATCCTGCTCTTATCTATGCAATACAGTATATTCATAATCTTACAAATATCGTACATCACATCTCATTTACACTCAGATCTAAGCAAATTAATTTCAGAATATGCAATACAATGCATTATGTTAGATTTTCAAATCCATTTTTATACTGATTATAAATGTATACTCTGTTCTAAAGTAAAATTGAGTTAATATTCTTTACGTTATGTCCTTTTTTAAAATTAAGGTACTATAAGTGTCTTATCTCTTAAGTCACTTCACATTTTCTTTTCCTTCTTTCGTGTTCCTTTGCTGCTGTGATGTCAGTTTTGTATTTCTTTTTTGTTTTACCCCCTGTGGCAGTGTTATTTTATGTCTGCCGCACTCTTTCTAATGTCATTTTTGATTTTTCCTGATGGTTCAGTGCACTTTCCTTTATTCTGATCTAGGTCCTACTAGACACTCTCTAACTTTTATTCTCCTAAGTTATTTTGTGTTTTTTCCATTAAACCAGTGTGGACACTATTCTCTAGATTTTGATTTGCTTACTTTTGAAATGAATTTGCTGTGCCCCTCTGGTAATATACAGTATTTCTGTAGTGTAACCATCCATTTTTTATTCATTCCATATCTATTGTTTCCCAATCTTCTCTTAAAGTCTATTTCATTTCTTTATAGTCTGCTTTTTCTGAAATTACACCATAATGTTTGATTGAACCTGTCGAGTCTTAAAACATACTGTACCACATTGTGCATGCTCACAATTCCATTTTTCCTCATTCTTCATTCTCCATGGGTTCTTCTGAAAAGGTTGTGCCAACATAAGCATACCATCCAAACACCATGGGATGAGCAACATCATCTAAGAAGATTAATAAATTATAAGGTTTTGAATGGTCAATGGCCTACAGGGTAATGTCTCAGAATCTGAAGTGGCAAATTAAAAAAAGCAACTTGTTTCAAAACTTCCTATGGGTTAAGCACGGACATTATGGTGATAGTTTTGGCTGTTGACGGGATGGAAGTTGTTTGTGTAGCCTACAGTATATTGAATACTTGTAACTATCCCCCTGTGGTACTATGGTACAAAATTTATAATGTTAATTTTTTTCTGAAAACTTTTATTTAGGAAAGGCTATTATTAAGGCATATTAGATAGACATTCATGTAATCAAATGTACTGTATATTTATGAGAACCTGTCTTTATATTGTTCATATTTAACTGTCACTGTTCTGTGGGATATAATTTAAAAGATTTTACTGTGTGGCAGCAACTAGTAATATGGATCAAAGCACAAACAAAGAAATTCTCCAATAAGAGACAGCTACTTTTCTGTATCATTTTCAGTGAAAATGAAAGGAAACATGCTGTTTCTCCAGGTTGACAATTGAATTCATTACCCTTAAAGCAAAAAAATGTGCCATATGTGGTCTTGAATAGAACTGTGTTGTGTTGAAGGCCTTAAGGTTTTTAGATGAAACCAACAATTAGCATGTTGCTGAACTGTTCAATTCTGCTGTCAGGCCTGCAGCATAAGTTGTCTAACAGGTAAAGTGGAATATAGCGTCAACATGCAAAATATACTGGAAATACTTGTTTTGTAGCAAAGGTTCAGTATTTTTTAAAATTCATCACAAATAGTATTAAATCATGCAAACCTATGATGCCAAAAGTTCTGGAGGTGATGCTCACAGTGAGCTACAATCACATCACAGATATTTTTCATTGTATTAAAAATCCATCTTTAGACAATAATAATGTTTTCCAAAAAAGGATAATTAGAAATAAACTCAGAAAATCATCAAACTAAAGAAGAAGACGAGAGCTTAATGTGCGTTTCATTTTCAATCCAGAAGCTAAAGCCTCTTTTGAACATACTGATTTGCATGAAAATGTTATATATACTGGCATATTGTGTAATTAGAAGCTTAAGGAAGGTCTATAAACCAAATCATTGAAAAGCACTCTTCAATTTTATGCACATTATAATTCTAAGTAACAAATGTTGGGTCACAATACACTGTATTGCCAAGTTTCAGAAAACAAAATTCATTCCAAATCAGAGCACAATGAACAAACAAATAACTATTTCTTGCACCTGTTTTGATAAACCATCCCAGTGAGCCTCAGTATCTGTGAAACAGATGTAATAATTGGAGTGGATTGTTAAAAAAATGTTTCTGAGTTGGACCAATTTATACACAATTGCAATTTTACATTTTCATGTGTTATACTCAGCAAATGTATTCAAACATACTGTACGAAGAACGCAACAGCTTAAAAGGACAGCAGATAAATTTAGATGAGTTGTTGCTTCCTAGTTGTCAACGCAAATACATCATGTGAATGTAAATTGCCATTGGTTATCTATGATAACTTAATTAGTAGAAAATGTCAACAGAACCTTTGCAAGAAGTATTCAGGATGCAGTTGACGTTATTCAGAACGCAATGACCAGAAAAAGAAAATGACATTTAAAAATTAGGATTTACAGTTTACTTAACATTTTCCTGAACTCAGTCTACATTGTTATAGATCAACACTTCCTAAAGTAGACCTAGTACAGAATTATTCATTTTGAAGATGCCTAGGGTTTTTTCCCTTCCTGATCATCTCTTGTAATACTAAAACAAAGTTTTATCCCCCATAGCTGTATTGATCTCTATCTCTCAGATCTTCTCACGTCTTTCTTGTCTTGTGTTTTCAACTCAGTGTATCTTAGAATATAGCTTTATCTTTGTCCCTTTTGAATACTTATAAAGCATCTTTTGAAAGATTTTTCTTTCTTGGTCCTTTAAGCCATTATTCACATTTTGTAAACCTAATTTATACAGAAAAATACAGAAAATTGTGTGATCTAGTCATATCTTATTAAATTTAACCATAAATTCTCAATAAATTCAGTATCTAACATACATGGGTCTTTTCTTTTTAAACTGTGGTTTATTCCCTGAAAATATTTTTTTTCAATTTAAATACTCACTTATTACAGCAGTTCTCTGACAGAATGAGTTACAAATCAATAATTCACAATTGATTCAATTTGCATGCAGTTCTTATTAAGTATACTGTATACAGTAATTAACTATAATCCTGAATTCAGAATTTGGTGGCCAATAATGTACTTGTATCTCTAAATATTTTTTATTCTAAGATTCCATTAACCTTCAAAGACATGCAGTTTAAAATCTTCTGTCTATTTTCCAATTTATATTACTACAATGAAAGGTGTAATTCAGCTTCTTCTAGGATTCTAGAATCATGGTAACTGTGGGCACCTCAAACTTCAAACCATAAAGCACCACTTCTCAGGCACTGGAAAATACTGCTGTTCCAAAAGTCCAGACCTCCTGCTGCTTTCAAGTTCCAACGGTTTGATGTCACTGTCTGCAACAGGCTCCATGACAAAGGTACAGTAGAATTGAGTTGTATAACTCCACAACAAATGGTCTTGCCCATCCATTACCCATTAGTAATACATTCATCATGTATTAACATATTTTAAAAGTGATATTATGTCAATAACTACTGTATATTTCCTTACTTACTTTACTCCACGGTTCTATGGTCCTTGAAGGATCTTGGCCTCTGCTAATACAGTCTTCCATTGTGTCTGATCTGCTGCTTTAATCCTCCATCTCCTTACATCCAGCTCACTTATATGTGCCTCCACATCTCCCAGCCATTTCAATCTCGGCCGTCCTCTCCTCCTCATTCCTCCTGGGTGTCCCTCTATAGCTCTTCAGAGACCTCTACCCCACTCCATCCTTTGGACATGCCCAAGCTATCGCAGTCAAACTGCCTTATTCGTCGCAACCAGATCTTGGTCCTGGTACAGTCTCCTCAGGTGATTTTTTGCTCTTATTCTCCATGTTTCTCTTATCCTCACAGGCCCATACATCTTTCTCAGAATTTTCCTCTCCCAGGTGTTTAGACAGCATTCGTTAGCTTTAGTTAGGGTCCACATTTCTGCACCATATGTGACCACAGGTCTAATAACAGTTTGGTACAGAATCTCCTTGAGATCCCGTGATTGGCTACGGCTCCACATAAGGTTATACAATCCCCCATAGCTCCTATTGCTGGCCGCCAGTGTGGCGCTTACCTCCGTGCTGATCTTATTGTCTGCTGTGATGATCGCTCCTAAATACTTAAAACTCATTCACTGCTTGGAAAGAGTGCTGTCAAATCGATTGATACTCTTGGATCTTGAGAAGTCCTCATGAAGTGGGTCTTTTCATTCACCCGTAAACCTAGTCCTTTGGCTCCTGCCTCAAATTCAATAAATGCCTTCCACAGAGCTTTAACGCTTTGCGCTATTAGGGCCACATCATCAGCATAGGCAAGGTATTGGGAAAGCCTATTATAAATATTCCCATCAGTGTTAGTTTCAATCCCTCTGATTGCCTTCTCTAGGACTTTGTTGAATAAAATAGGTGACAAAGGATCACTTGTCGGACTCCCCTCTTTATCTTGAAGGTTTCCGAGATACTATCCTGGACACTAACCTTTGCGGTGCTCTCCTCCATGATAATTTTGACCAGCATTATTAACTTATCTGGAATACCAAACTTTCTCATACTCTTCCACAATCCTTTTCTACTTACACTGTCATATGCTGTCTTAAAATTAATATATAAATGATGCAAGTCTATACCATACTCGCAACACTTCTTAATATTATCCGTAATGTAAACATCTGGTCCACTGCAGAGCGGTTGGCTATGAATCCACATTGGTAATCCCCAATGACCTCTTCAGTTCTTGTCGTCAGTTTCCTGTTCATCCCTGTAACTAAGATCTTACACACTACTGACAACAGGGATATACCTTTGAAGTTTTCACATTTCAGTTTGCTCTCCTTTTTATGTATCAGACTGATAAGGGCACATATCCACTCTTTTGGTTTCTTTTCTTCTTCCCAGATTCTCCTAATCAGTGCATACTGTAGATCCTCCTTTAACATTTAATTAGTTCCCCCATAATTCTGTCCTCCCCTGGCGCCTTATTATTCTTTTAGAGACTTTATGACTTACTTAATTTCTTCCCAGGTTGGTGGTTCCATGGGCTCTTGATTAATAGCGCTTCCCTCGTCTTCTTCTGCTGAATCTTCCTCTTCAGTCTCTCCTTGGTTGAGCACTTCTGAGAAGTATTCTGCCCATCATTTGATAATCTCTTCCTTTTCTCTTACTAGATCACTTTCCTTACTTTCTACAAACCTAATCCTTGGCTGGTACCCTGACTTCTCCTGCTTAATTGCCTTATAAAATTTAGTACAGTGCTGTATGCTAAATTCCTGCTGCATCTGTTCTCTTCTTCCTTGCCTATATTCTTCCCTGCTGCCCCTCATGTTCCTTTGCAGCATCCTTTATCTGGCTATATTCTTGGCTTCAAGAGCCTGTACTACCTACATGTATGATAATTAAATAAAGTTTATATTAATGAAAATAACATTGATCAAGTACAGTAAAACAAACAATAATACAATTGCAAACATAGTAATCAGTTAAAATAAACAACATGAATCCCTCCCCTGTTTCTATCAGACGCCTGCACTTTCCCTCTCTGCTTCCTTGAATAGCATGACCCACTCTAATGAAAAGGGCAATAAAACTGTCAGTGAGCCTGTAAATTTTTTCATTCCCCACCCCACCAACACCACCAGGAGTACAATACAAAAACAAGACCATGTTGAGATGCAGACTTCGGCAGGAGGCAGGGAGAGATTCACTAACTAGATCTGAAAGTTGCATTTAAAAACCTTCAGTTTATCCTGCTCTGCTCTTCTTCCACACAAGACCCATTAGGCCTGTTCAAATCACAAATGAGCAAATTCTCGAATGTTGTAGATGTCGAGACCCTACTGTAGTCCAGACAGGTTGATATTCATATTTAATATGTTATGGTCAGGTGCTACTGTGGCATAACGTTCTTTTAACTAGCATCCACATCAGAGCTTCATTAATAGTGAGTTTATCAGCTATGATGTTTTATATTTAAAATATGAAAAGCAATATTTTTTTGTAGAAAAACAGCCAGTTCAAGATAAGTTATAATTTCATCCCAAGTGGGGCTCTTCCCTCAGTTTCTAATAACATTATTGTAAGCCAATTCTTACCTTGTTAATGTAGTCAAGAGAAATTTAGAAAGTAATTTCTCTGACAACTGAAGATCATAGAAAGTTTAAAATCAGTAGCTTTTGTGTAGTCATTATGTTTAAAACTTTCCTAAAGGCTGCAATGGAATCCTGCTGTAAGTGATATTTCTCATTTGAAGTTTAATGTCACATCTTAGTGCTGCTGCTCCCACTTAACTTACATAATAACTGATACAACAAAGGCACATATCAAAGTTATTTTTGTGGACCACTTATATTGTTACAATTCCATCTTCTCAATGCCAGAGGGTATTGCAGAGGTGCAGACCCTCTACATGGCTGTAACTAATTATGAACCAGTGTACCTAAGGATCTACAGCTCCCTCAACTCTATATAAACTGTGCTTTTATTCCCTTCACTTCTCAGTCTCGTTACTTCTCGTATGAGCTAGTGTATACTTACCTGTTTCTCCTGATTCCTGTGCCCTGTTTTTGTCCCTGTTCTTTCTCTTCTCCTGCCTTTGTCCATTGTGCTTTCTTACATTGTTTTCTCCTGGTTTCTCTGTGATTCTTTCACTGCTTTTGTGTTGATTTCCTTCGGAAGTCTCTGAATTATCAGATATAAATGGAATTAGAGACTAAAGATGAATAATTGTAAAACGTCAAAGTTATAGAATTACTCATCTGATTTTATTTTAATCTGATTGCTGTAACTTTGTTTATTCGTAGTTTGTTGTCCTTCTAGCCTTGACATGGAAGGTTAATTAATGATGTTTCTATAAAGCTGCAACGTTCTTTTTCTTTTGTGATTCCTTTGAGTGCATTTTCAAATTCCTTTTCCCACTCACAATTACACCAAACAGTACATCATGAAGAATATTAACCTTGTCCATTCATATACTCAATTCTTTGAAATCCAATTTAAGGAAAACAGTGAAATGAACACATGCATTGAAGGCTATTGCCCATATAAGCCCATGACTGAAGTTTAATTGTTGTGTGAAAACAAATGTAATCCATTCAGTTCTAGTGCATTGCCTTTTGAGCAGACACCAGCTTGATTCATTGTGTTCGTTAATCAAAAGTGAAGGGGCCCTTAGTTTTGATATAAAAGTGATTCTTTTCAGCTCTCACATCAATAACAAAAAAAATTAATGTATAGTCAGTGGGATATTGCCTATAGCACTAATAGGTCAGTTTTGGAGGTTGCTATGCATTTATTTTTTATAGTTTTCCAGTAAAGAGATTTCTTTTGGTTTCCCACTGACATGCTGTAAGTGATCTGAAGGGAATGACTACAGAAATTGATTTTACTACTTCTCACTTCAGCCTATATTCTCCCCTTTTCAGCCCATTTAATAAAACAATTTCATCACTATTTCCTTATATCATAGTGTTTCCAAATTATAACTATTACACCTAACTTTCTGTATTTAAATTGAAACTCCAGCAAAGAAAAGCATGTTGAAATTTCCCATTTCTATTTATTCTTTTTTCTAATCTAAATCTAATTAAAAAAATTTTGTTCTATTGCAATAAGAAACAATACTTTATATTCACACATTGTTATACTGATGACACAGTGGTATGAAAGCACTGCTGCCAGACATCATGTCTGTTAATTTAGCCCCAACACTCTATGGATGATGCCTAGACTGAAAATGGATGCATTTAATACAGCTGTATTTTTTTTACACTTACAGAATTATGAAGGAGTAATGTTACCACATGGAAAACTATAATATTTTGCTGATAACCTACTGCAGATAGTACGGTAGTGAGGTGATTAGTTTTGCTGCTTCACAGCTCGTGGACTCCAGGTTCATTTCCAGCCTGGGCCAGGTACAATATGTTCACACCGGTGCAGTTAAAGACGTTCATAGCTTCTAAATGTAGTTTTAACACCTTTTCAATGCGTTGAAATATTGTGATATTGTGGGCCCATAAAGAGGAGCACCACAGAATACTACAGAGGATAGATACATCCTTGTTATTAGCGATTATGGAACTCAGAACCCCGAAACATTTCTGTTAAAGCCCTGTCTCTCCAGACAAGTGTTTCTGCATTGGGTCAGTTGTTCTCTAGAAAAAAAAGGATATTTAAATAGACCAAGCAATCAATTTTATTTCTCAAGTTATGAGGGGGTTGTTTAATTATTTAGAGATTAAAAGCATTCATATTTTCCCTTATCATCTACAAACTGATGGGCTGGTTGATGATGGAAGAGTTAGCTCAGGAAAGGCTAGAGGATTCTCTCAAGATGCAGAAGACCTCATTTGATCAGTGTGCTTGAGGTAGAGAATTTAAATAAGGATAAAAAGTGTTATTACTTCTGCCATTAGGAAGTAGTAAGAGGCTTCATAAATGGCTCAGTCCTTATGAGATTGTGGAATGTGCTGTTTCAGTGACTTATGTGATTGACATGAACTGTAAGAGCTTTAGGGCTCCTAACCTGTAATTCAATCATTATCTTCCAGACTCCCCATGTGCACTCTAATCTTAGCAATCATTTGGTAATCATCATAGGAAATGTGATTAGATATACAATTAGAAACTATATATATATATTTATTGGTGCAAATTAATAAATTGGCCCAAAGAAAAGTATGAAAAAAATTGAAATGCATTTCATTGTTTGAATAAGAGAAAAAAATACTCACCCCTTAATCTCCATTAACCCCATTAATCCCATCATCCAATTTAATGGTTATGGTGGGATAAAACTTATTTTGCAAGTCCTTCAATTAACTGTGGTCAGTACTCAAAAGATTACAATATGCAGACATTTAAAATCATACAAACACACAAAACCAAAAAAAACTGGGATTGACACTGATCATGAGGTATTGACAATTTCACAGAGGTATTCATCTGCACTGATATTGTTTTGGAAAATGTCGATTATTCTAAAAAATTTTTTCACCAAACATGTAATAAATGGTGATCCTTCCTGCAGAAACTGTAAAAGAAGAATGTATTGCAGGGTTCTTTGTATAAAAAGACAAATTAAAGCATTTACAAAATATCTTACAGTCTATCTGCTACGCATTCATCTACCGATGTATACAATTTTTGGTTTGAACATTTTGTTTATTTTAAAAGACAAATTAATTATTGGTAAGTTTATAATTAGTCTAGCAGATACAGGTAATCTGAACTGTTTAAATTACTCCTCAGTGGGACAGGTTATTGGTGAATTGACATGAAAAATCCTAAATGAATTCATCTCAGATAATGCCAAATACACAATCAAGGCATATAATTACATTTTTGTGGTTTGTTGCAAATTTCAATTTATTTTACATAATATATTATTTCCCATAGGCAGAAAAAATGTAGAAAAACAGTAAAAAAAGGTTTTTAAAGATTGTTCAGGAGGGAAAATGTTTAAAAGAACATCTGATACAGTAGGAACAATCAAACTACCTTCTGAGCCATGTACTACACAATCTGGCACTTTGTATTCTGTTGAAAAAATAACTTTTTAGATACATTATTTTTATCCAAGCTTTGTGGAATTCGAAATGGACAGGTTTGAAAACTCAGCTCAGATGGAGTGGTTAATCTAATACAGTGGTTTGAGAGTTAGTTATTGTGGATGAAAAACATAAGAAAACTGGTTCAGAAGTTATTAATGTGAAATTAATGAATGTAGACCAAACATTGGCACAGAAAATGTACTGCACATTTTCACAATACACAATTTGCACAGTACACACACCAAAAAACAATCTTTGTTTTACAACCTTTAATAAAGTTGATGAAAAACTGACTATATACTGTACATGAAGCTGGATCGGCTGCAAAAGAAAATATGTTTCATTCATCCAGCTCACAATTTTGTTGTTACACAAAATAGTGCAGTGTACTATAGATGTGGATATCCTTGCATTAAATTCTGTTCAGGATGCTGGTAATAAACTTAGATCCATAGACAAATAAAAGCAACATGTAAATTAAAAGAACAATGGAATGAGTTTGGACGAATCTTCTAGTAAAGCTGAAAAATTATTTCTTAACTTTACATGAAAGATTAACTGGTATTTATCAGTTTTTAGAAAATTTACAACTCTGAAATACAGGAATTGTTTCTTCCTGACACTCAGTAATGTCAGCTCATGAATCAAGAACAGGTAAACCAATTATAATTAAATATTGTAGCAAAATATAACAGATATAGGTAGTTTACTGAGCTGCAAGGGACTTTTAAGTTATCCGCAGACTAATTCTCTTACAGCACTCATTTTATGGATTCTGTGTTCTACAGTTTCAAACAAAGCAAACCTATTGGTCTGATACAATAAATGCATTTTCCTGATGATCATTTTAATTTATTTCAACATTGTCTGTGATACTATTGAATAAAACTTATGCATGATAAAGCATCAATTACCATACAAAATGCTGATACTCTACATGCTTATGCACATAAATAATAGTGATTAAATGACTAATTGAGATGATTAAAATTACTGCTATTGTATTACTGTCTAATTAGTGGCTTTATAAGAGGCTATGTTTAATTGGTTTGGGGCAATTCAAATACAGGTTAGAAAATTAGTCACGGAAAAATTCTAGCTCTACATATGAGAGCCTTAGGCCAGAAAAAGGAAAGCAATGACAGATCTTTCTTTTCAAACTGCTGAAGGAGTAAGAATAAAGGATTTTTCACAGTCAGGACAGAATACATTTCTACAAAGACAGGTTGAGGTGGAGAATAGTGACTTAGAATTAGATTCAACGAACAACAGCCCAGGCAGTTTGGATCATCTGTCTGATACCCAGTAAAATGACTTTACTAATTCTGAAGTTGCAGTGTTTCTCCAGAAAAATCATGAAAGGAACTTCTGGAGTTACAATTTCTGCAGGATACCAAGCCTATCCAAAAGCCAGATTATCGCGAGGCTGGACATCATTATCATTCAACTTTCAGGAGTAAGTAATCCAGTTCATTTGATTTACGCAAAGCGTACTGGCTAGTACACAACTCTTTCAATGCTCAAAACAGGGACAGAACCAATGGTCTGTGGAATTAGGAATCTAATGCCCTCCGTAAGAATGTTAAAAGGACTCCAAACCAAGTAATTATAGAGCGATAAGTCTGTTACATGCGGCAATGCTTATTAATAAGACAGAATTAAGTGCTGCTGTGCCTTCCTTAATGAGGCTCCATCTCTCTTCCTCATCTCTGTGGTGCAGCCACAGAGAAGCTATTCATGTAGGTTCTGATTTAAAATGTTTTCTCTCCGATAAGGAGCAGCTCCCAAATGGGGATGCACTCAGCCATGTCTGGCTATCATGATCAATGGCCAATTGACAATTCACAAAACTCCTACCCCAGCAATTATTAGAGCTAAAGAATCACCTGGAATAGACGGCATGGATTTAGCAAAGAGAAGTCTTGCTTAAACAACTTTAAACAAAACTTTAAACAAGTAACAACAGTAACAGATACAGTACATACAGGGTATGGCATGATGCATTTAGATTTGTCAGAAGGCTTTTGATAAATTTCTCAAGTATTGATAAAGTTCTCAAGTTACAGGCTGTAAGCATTCAGGGAAATACATATTTTTGTTTGGATTTGTAGGATAATACTGGATTACACTCCAACAGGTTACTACACTTGCACTGCCAGCAATACCAGCATACCACCTTATCATTTTCTGAGGCAAGGAATGGTTAAGGAACGACTGGATGAAATTTTAGTTTCCTTAATCCGCTAAACTACCAAACAAACAACATGTGTTGAAGGCCCTCCTCTCATTTGCCATAATTCTCCAAATAGCATGCACAGTTGGCAGTGATCCTGGAAATTGCTGGGTGCTATGTTGAGAGGCTTAACAAAAGGTATGCTATTCCAATTTGGGAAGGCAAGAAGCAAAGAAAATAATTGGACATTCAAATAGTTTAATTGCTTTGTACTTGTGTGACCGTTGCGGTTCCGCGCTGGCTCGTGCCCTCCGCCGCTCCACCCCACCCATTTTGTCTCGCAACACCTGGGGCGCGAACCCGGGTCTCCGGCGTAACGCAACATGGAGCGTCCCTAGACACAACAAAAAGTGGACATTAACATGAAATGTAGCCTCTGGCTACCATGAGAGTGTATCAGCCATGTGTTGTACCACTAAAGAAGTTACTTAAAAGTAACGCTAATTACATATTTTAACACTATCCCATAAGGTGTATCTTATAAGTATGAACAAAAAACTTTAGTATTAACTTACTGTTAGCATATAAAAATAAATCTCATTTTAATATGTGTGTGAAATATTAGTACATGTCTTATGTTAAGATGAATCAGAGTATAAGGTTCGGATACCTCTAAAGGAAATGACACTCTTTTAGAGGTCTCTTTTTAGAGAAAAAAATACTGTAAAACAAGAACATGTTAAACAATTATTTTGTTTGGTACTATAATTTTAAGTTTTTGCAGATTTCAAGAAATCAGCTGAATTAATATGCTATGAAATCCATAGTTTTTGGGGGGCCTCAGAAAAATCTTGGAAAGGGGCCCTTCCAGAACACGATTTGCACATACTGTACACTTCTGTTATCAGCTCCCACCCCAAACTGTTTTTTTACAATTTGGTACAGTTAAACAAATGAATTATGTAACTAGAAAACTTGTATGATCCGGCTTTGAATAACACATAATACATTACTTAAAAACAAGAACAAGAAGCACACATTTTACAAAGATAATGTATTTTAACATTGAAAGTAATAAATAGGAACATTAATAACAATGAATAATAGTATAACAGGATATCTGTTGCTTCAAATCTATAGAAAATCATAACTTGGAAATTACTGCACTGAAAATTTTATTGAAAAGAATCGTAGAAATAAATACAAAATTAAGTTAAAAAAAACAAATACAGTCAACAAGGGTGTCAGAGAGTCACGAAGGGTTAATCAGGAATCTATGCAAATGGTAGAATCTGGAAGGGAGTAAAACAGACATGGGGGAGAGAAGACTGGGAACTGAGCTGGTAGACAAACAGGGTGGCATGTCAAAGTGTCAAAGGTGCACTGGTGCTCGGGGGGGTGTGGTCCAGGCAAACAAGTCCAAAGGAAATCCAAAGGGAAATCCAGGGTAAAAGCAAGAGTCCAGAACTGGGTAATCCATCCACAACAGGATCCGATACAGGGACGGGGAATAAAAAAGGGGGTAACGGGGTAACGGGGCCAGGTGCGACCCCAGGACGCAATTGTGAAGCCGATGCCATCGGTTCACTCCTGGGCCCGCTGGTAGGCGGGCTCCTGGGCATCCATCTTCCAAAGCTAAGCCTAGAATGGTAGGAGCATCTAGCTTATAAAGGGAGGGTTTGGAACAGGAGTCAGGTGCACAAAATCAGTGAAAACAGGAAAGAGCCGGAGCACCCTTAAGAGGAGGGACTTACGATTGTGACACTGAGTCACCATGCATCCACGCATTCACCACCACATTCCAACATGCACTGTTCACCGCAATTAATCAATTATCCAACCTCTTTTTCCCTTTCTTTCTATTTAAACCTTTCTGCCACACCTTTCCATGCTCACTATTGAGTTTCACTCACCAGAGCCACTCCTTTCGCCTGTTTGTCTAGCAACGTTTTTGGATTACGGATACTGCCTTACCACCGACCACGATTTGGATTTGGAAATCTCTCCTGACTCTTGGTTTACTAATTTAGCCTCCCCATTGACTATGCACCTGCCTCACTGATCGGATTTGGTTTTCGGACCCAGCTCTCTGGATTACAGTTCCCTGCCCTCCTTCTTGAACACGGTATTGCCTTACGATTTGGACTTCACACTCTCTCTCTCAACTTGTCACTCCAGCCCCGCACAGGGTCCAGTAAGGCTAAGCAGGTGGGAAAGTTTTATAATAAAAGGTCTATAAATCAATTAGTCTAGATTTTCTGAAGGGAAATTAATCAATTACATCTTTATATAATAATAGCCAATAGTCTTGAGCTTCAAAAAGTTCCTCTCTGCTTCTGTCAATGTCACTGGGAGTGTAATTGCAATTCAAAGGACTACAGGTTGGGTTCACAATACCACAAGGAATACAATGTAGTTTTATGTCAATTACATATAGCCAATAAACCTTTTTGACTGCACATTCACTTTCACTGTTTTGTTTGGCTAGGCAGGGTGAATTTTTAGCCAGGTGACCCAAACAGCAAAGTATACAATGGCAGGAGACATGAATGTAGTAAAACACCTCAAGTAGTCTACATGTCTTACTTGAAAATGAGCCATGTCTACCGTTCACTAGTTACATGGATCTGACAGACTCAAAACCAAATGAAATAGAAATGATTACATTATTGTGAATCTTACATTATTACATTGACTTGATTTGGCATACCTCTGTTTTGATATCACTTATCCCATTCTTCTTTTCTGCTTTTCAGAAACATATTATGTACTCATTATGATTAGCCATTTTTTTGACTGGGCAAACAAAAAGAGCTACTATAAGGATTTACTTTCTAACATTTCAATGTGGTGCTTAAAAAATATTGTTTGCTGCATATTGATGGGGTCCCGTCGTGGCCTTGGGACCCTAGGCAGTCACCTACTGTACATTCGCCTATGCCCAGGGGAGGCCCTGTATGAAACACATGTGTAGTATATCAAATGAAGTTGCTGAAAATGTCCTAAATCATGTGAATTTTCACAGACTTAAAAGACAGTGACATGAAAGTGACATTTCAGTGAAGCCTGTAAATAAAGACGCAGTACTATATGTACGCTCAATATGTTTAAAATTAGGATTTCTGACATCCCTAGTAAGGATTGCCTTGCCCTGATACCTCAGGGTATACAGTAATTGCACTTTAGGCTCTGCACCTTTCTCTGTTTAATAATTAGCAAGGAGATCTCCATAAGTAAAACTTAAAGTGAAAGCATTTGACTAAAAAGGTCTTGGCCCCTTTTTGTCTTCCATCATACACATAATTTAAAGTGCACCTTGTGTTTCGCACAGTATAGTGAACACCATATAAAAATCAATACTTTTATTAGTACTACATTTTATTTAATTGTAGTACATTACAGTACCATGTGTCTTGCATATTTTCCAGATACTAATGAATCTTTCTTCATATTTTAAAGGCCTCTGTTCTAACTAATTTTCTAACTTTTTAATGTTTTAAAATGTCTCTTTTTGTGACTATTGAATACAACATTAAACAGTACACATCACATTTTATCACTATGTATACATATAATACATTTTATATATATATATTTAAAAATTGTCTTTATATAAAAGGTTGAAGGTGTCTCAAAGAAGTAGCTCAGTCTCGTTCAAACTGACAGGAAACAGGAAACAGCTGAATGTTCTTATGTTCATGTGGAGCATGTGGAGTTCAGCTGATGAGGATTTGGTGATTCAAAATAGTCGTCATGGGGGAATGAGTATGGTAAAAAAGACTGCAAACATGTTAAAGTGTACTAAAAAAATTGCATAAAGGGGTAAAATGTTAACTATATATACATGTAACTGTGTGTACATATTTGAATCACTGGTAAATACAAGAAAATGTTAAATGATAATAGTTGAAAGAATTGTGAAAAAAGATGTATATTTTTACTCCTTGTATAAAGTTGCATTACAAATATCAAATTAAAAGAGGACTGATTAACTTAATTCATTAGTAATACTGGCATGTCTGCTTGAGTGCAGATTTCTTTGATGCTAATTACATTAGCATCAAGTCTTAAGAACTGAAATAATTTTTAAAATACAAGTAGGTGATTCAGAAAAAGCACAAAAATTCAGTCACTTAAACTAAAGGTTTTGAAGAATCGTAAGACACCAATCCTGAAACCAGGACTGGGAAACTGCTGGATTACTACAGTATGTACTGTAACTTATAATCATCAGCAATTTATTCAAAAACTTCCCTAGTGTTTGTACCACTACAGAAACCTTGACCATCTAAAGCATAGTTTGCGGGAAACAATAAAACAAACTTCTCATTTAACATTCTAATTGTTGTTTTCTAACTGCTTTCTCCTGGTGAGGGTCACGTTGGTAATGCTCTGAGTTCAGCAGTCCAGACTTCACTTTTTCCAGCAACAGTCTTCAGCTCCTCCATAGAGATTCGTGGGCATTTCCAGGCCAGCCAAGAGAGGTAATCTCTCCAGAGTGTCCTGGGTGTGCCCTGGGGTCTGTTGCCTGTGGGAAGTACTGTACCTAGTACACCTCCATAGGGAGGTGTGAGCAGATGCCCAAGTCACATTAATGGGCTCCTCTCAATGCCAGTTGGGTGATAGGTACTGTATGAGTGGAATAGATCTAGATGGACTAGACCTTGACAATGGAAACTGACTCTTGTCATTTACTGTACAGTAGCATTCATATTCATCAGAATCCTTGAACACTTAATCACAAAACCTCAAACTTTATATGACTAGTCAATATGAAGTGATGTATCATTAATTTGAACACATTTACCAATCAAATCCATGGAACTCATTGTCTGGAGGAAGGACACATTGTCAATATATTTTCTTTAATATCATTTGTTCATTTGTACATATCCCTAAAAATATTTTTGTTTCTGTTTAACATAACACATGTATATCAGGATTAACTATTATCTTAAAAAATGGCTAATGTTTCATTAGAAAACTGCTATAGAATAATTTCTAAATAAAGAAGGAAAACCAGTAAGCGAAAAGAGAAGAAAAATGCAAAATGTCAAAGACATTTGCACAGTTGTGCAACACACACAATCAAAGAAATACAGAACAAAGTGTATTATTTTTTGTTTCTTTAGATTGTGTCTGAAGAAAATAATGCCTATGATTACATGGCCTGAGCTTCTAAATGGCAGTTATAAGAACATAATATTATGCAGTGGGGAAGGTAATTTCCATATTCCAAACACATCAGGTCAGAGCTTATCATAGTTATCATGGCATTAAGCAGACAAGAAAGAACATGAACCCCCTGCCCTGCATAGGATGCCAGTCTATCACAGGGATTATCTCCAGGAATGTTGGCCCCAGTTTGCACAGTTGGCAAGGCTGGAGTACTTACCCACTATGCTATGCCGCCCCCCAAACTACTGTTTGTACTAAATGAAGATTTTATTAACATTCATTTTTGAATGAAGTTTACACAAAGCTGTCATGGTTTATGAAGCTTTCTACATATTCCATTATTGGAAATTAGATGGTGATATGTGTGAATTACAACATGAAATGCAACTAGTTATTTGTAATATTTTATATAGTGATAAGGCCTCTATTTGCAAAAGTAAATACCATGATTCAATTTTATTTTTATTTCCATTTCTCATGATTACTAAGACCTTTTTTTCTGTTCACAAAATGACAGTCATTGATTTGTCATGGAACAAAAAATTGTAGCTATTGCATGAGAAAATCTGTTTCTTGGGAAAATGTTTGACCTTCACTAGAAAGGTCTGAAATATCCTTTTCACAGCAAAACATGTGTGAATGTGAATTAAAGAGCATATTTGCAATATTTTCTTTCTTTGACCTTTATATTTACCCTAAGCAATTATAAATAGGACACAATATCAAAAAGTAAATTGGTCAGCGCAAACTATATTTTGTGTCTTCACTTTAGCTATAATATTACTGGCAAAAAAATTCATAAAGAAGAAAGATGATAAAATGTGTATGTGATAGAAAGTTGCTTTCCAGAAGTAAAACAAAAACACTACTTCAAAACTGTGGTAATAATAAGTATTAAAATAGTTACATATATAACATGTATTGCTCATTAAACACCAATTTGTCTAGAAATACTGTAACGTCCTTTGCATTTTAAAATGTAAAATTCTGAATATAATTTATTTACAATATACAGTAGGTATGGCTAAATCCAGGTAATATCATAAAATAATCTTAACAGCAAGAAGATGAAATTTATCAGAAATGTAGATACTTTTTTTAGAAACACATTAACGGCCATGAACAACATGGTTCAATAAACTAATGTTTAATGATTCCTACACCTCAAATCAGAGATGAAAATGGTATATTTTTTAACTTCCTAATATTGCACAGTATATACAGTGCTGTACCATTTTGTTATAAAATTAGTTGATTAACACCCTTTCTTTATAGAATAACAATGGTTGTTTTTACTGGTATAGGTCCTAAGCTAAAAAACTAATTTCAGATGCAAAGTCTGTCATCCCCGAGCACACTGAGAAAAAATTAGCTGGATCATTCTCTTCCTGCACTGTTGACAGTTACCGTCAAGCACTGCAGAGCAACTACCACATAAGCTTCAAAGTAATAAATAAAACTACATAACAGCCTCACTGCTCACTGCAACCTGTTTGGAATACTATGTAAATTAGATGTCAAAAAAAGTAGACAAACTGTGTATATTAGATTTTTCAATAAACCTAACTACCCCTTCATTTAAAGTTTCAATGTTTACGAGTCTCCTTTTATATAGTAATATAACACCAGTTATGGAGGAGTCATGTTTAGAACAAGTTATGTTTCTTCCCATAGTGTTTTATTTTTGGCATGAGAAGAATACACATTAAATGAAAGTATCCTAACAAATAAAAGCCTTATTATGTGAATGCAGGCAACCCCTCACATAAACTCTGTTAGGATAACATGGTGTACGAACATCAGAAATTGCCCAATCATATCTTGTTTCACAGGTGATGTTTTCTATACTTCTGTGCAAAACCAATAATAACCAGCAGTTCTTGTGCTTCAAAAGTGGCTGCTTAATGTTTATCTAGAAACAACACTATGTTTACTACATTGATTTTTTTCTAATTTAGATAAACCCAGATATTTTGTTTGCAACACCATCAACACTAGAATCCCATTTTAAATGTGAACAATCATTTTCCAACAAAAGGATCTCTGCCATGCCTTCAACAGCGGTGTATTTTTTCTTTAAATATACATACCAATCCACCCTGACATTTTAATCAGCACATCAAGTGATATGTCCACGATCACACTTTTGACTTTCGACCCACCAATCAGCAATACAAATGAAAATCAACTTACGCATATACTGTAGAAGGAAAAATAAGCACTCCATGAAAAAAATATTGACCACATTCCATAAAATAAAAACAATTTAAGACAATTAAAAAAAAAACGTTTAATGCAGTAGAATGTCAATTATTAAAATCAAAGCATTTTGTTTTTAAGAAATACAACATTAAAAATACAAATGAAGCTTGTAAAATAACTCGCAGCTTGAAACAAGACGTGAATACTTGAAATAATTTGTTACCACGTTACAGGTTTGTCTGACTTTCCAACACAAATGCTTCCTGCTTCAGTATTCCTCACTCCTCCACCAGAAGGAAACTTCATTGCCCTTTATATATAAAGCATAATTGAATACTTTAAACACAGTGGGATTTTCATTACAAAGTGCTGCAAGATAACACAAAGATTTCACAAGGGCCTATCACAAGTTTTAACTAGGCAACTGTGTGACACTAAAATAACCTACTCTTCCTTAATTTCTGTAATCTGTTGACTGTCAAGCATTGTGGAAATGAAAAACACAGAAAGAAACCAATATTCCCCACTAATCAGGAGAGCAATGCCTTTTGATTCATACTGTATGTTGGAGGCTGGGCTTAATCACACTCTTGCTCACTTTCTGGTGTGTTCAAAATAATCTCCTCTCCAACCTACTGTAGCAAAACATTACAACTAAGCACAATCCATCAATAATAGACCACAAATCACAACACCTCTCCAAGAATCGGTCACTTTGTTCAATAAGTTACAATAATTGATACCATGACACATACAGTAGCACAAATACCTGGGATCTCACTTGCTGCACTTCTTAATGTAACAACATTCCAGCAGGACAATGCCCATCCTCTTATTGCTTGTGCTATAATAGTTTTCTTACACAATGAGGATTTGCAGATGTCAGTTATGCTGTGGATGTCTTCCTTGTCAGAATGTATTCCTTAATATTAACCTCGTGTTATAAAATCACAATTCAAATGTAGTTCCTAGTTTAATTTTTGTTATTCAGAATACTGTGTATGACTCTGGTCACCACGAGACAGAAGAAACTGCCTTTCTGAAAACAAGTCCAAAGTCAATACCAACGTTCTTTCAAAAAAGACAGAATGGGATCCTCAGTTGAAATTAGCTATTTGCAACCCAATTGAAGATTTAAATTCAATTCAATTTAAACTTTTTTTCTTTTTATGTTCTTGTGATAATTATTGATTGTATTTAAGTACTGGGGTTAGAGCTGATATTATTTATCTGCAAAAAAAATGTCTACTTCCAAGATTGGTTTTAAGCATATAGTGTACATGGGGTGTATTGATTTTATTTCTTCTGTCTCATCAGATGGGGCAATTATCTTCTGATGCTGTCTTTTGTTTTATACAATGAATATAGCCCATTATCTGTTGTTTTCCTGTCATGGTCCTTTGTAAAAGTGCCTACATTGTTTATGTTTCTTTTGACGGAAAGAAAATCTACAAAGTGAATCTAAAGTGAATTATCTACAAAAAATGTTGCTTAATTTAATTGTGTTAATAAGATCCACACCACTACTATGACTTTTTAAAATGAGTTTACTACAGTTACATAATATTTTTATACAGTAAATGCTTACTCAACAACTTTTGATGAAATTCCCTGATTATACAGGAAGGGGCTACTTATTGAATTGGACCAATATAACAAAGATTACTTTAGTTTGTGTGGAACCAATAACACAAGCACAGTCAGCTGCATGCAGTTACTTTAGTTTTAGTGCAAATGTTTATGTTTTGCTGAGCTCCAAAATCATACTGAACACTTTCTTGAATTGTAATTCCTTAGCTCACAACATTTTTTTATATATTAGTTCTTCTATGATGGATGAAACACTTTGTTCAAATTGTAGTTTCAATTGTTTTCTTAGCTTGAAAATAATGGTCAGGGCTTTCGTAGTATAACAACACAGGTCAAATTATAGTACAGTCTTGTGACACAGCAACATAGCAGAACCATTACCAACTTGTAAAATCATCAAAGCTGAGAAGCTAAGCAAGGCTGGGCCTGGTTTGCACAGGGAAGTGAATAGAAGGTTAACAAGAACATCATCTATAGCCCTTGAATAACATTGTGTGTCTTTAAACAGTTTACAATAATAGAGACAAAACACCCTCAATTACTTACGCTTTGTGAAAAGAATAGCTGGAGATGTGCCAGTGCTACATCCTTTAAGGGAAGAGGCGGAGATAAGACAACATAAGCCTAGCTACCTTCTTGACAGCATTGGTATATACAGTACCTGTGTACTCTGACCTGTGTGCAGTAGTAATATAGTAGTAATAAGTAGTAGTACCGTAGTAATATAGTAGTAAAGGGCAGTAATATCCCAATTGGTTGTTTGCTACTTTTTGAAAAGAAAAGGAACCATGTTTTATATTTGATGCAGGGCTGTCAAGTCACTTTGACAACCACTTTATGATGCATATTGCTTTTCTGTCGCACACACTTCTTTTGCCAAAATGTAAGGGGGCATGATTGCTTTGATTTCATGGTTTCAGCATCGCTGCCAAGTCATAATTCCATCCTTTATAGACTCATCTTTCAAGATACAATTTACTATTGTATAGTCAATTCTATTTTGATAAATGTACATAACCAGTTAGCACACGAATAAAGTAGGAGAAGAAGTCCATGATATTTACTGAGTGCAGTTTATTTTACTGTCTTTATAATTTAGTTTTTCTTCAGAAGCAATGAAGAAATTTCAGAATAATTGTTTGAAATTATGTTACAAATTAATATCGCCTTTTCTTGTGTACTTGTGTACATGGGTTCATACTGTGAGAATTACTATTCAACTGGTATTTAAAATATACTGTATATATAAATATATGTCAAAAACCTGTACAGTATATGACCATGTAAAGAAGAATACCACAAGCTCAAAGAGAGTATAATTACGCATCTTGAGTATTGGAATTATCCTTTCTTTGATTAAGAAAAACCTTTATTTTCTTTTTTCATCCAAATAAGGGTCTGTTGTATTGAAACTAAATATGCCATGGTGAAAAAGCTGTTGACTAATAGCTACAAAACGGCTATACTTATGAATATATTTGACTTTGGATTTATACTGTATATTTTATGTTTTTATGCTTAAATATAAAACAACTATAAAACAATTGGTATAAGGATACCAAGTGAGGATAACTGCAAGTTAAAGCATGGTTATTAATCAGGGTGTGGCTGGGCTGTGTATTGATAGACTTCATTATACCATCTGCATCCAGCTTGTCTTGGATGAATGGAACACGAGAAGGGTCAGCATTATGCATCATACTCATAAAAATAAGGGTCAGGATTCTGCTGGGTTTCTAGTAAAAAAAAATGTGTAATTAATGCATTGAGAACTGTTGACATAAGTTTCAGTTGCTTTAAAAGAGTATCTAAAGTACCTTTAATTTACTGTTAACAGTTAAATTTCAAATACTGTTTGTATCCAGACAATGGAGTGTGTCACATTTAAAAAAAATATCAAGTACCCTGAGGACTATAGCATGCTGTCTTTTTGTCAAAGTCAAAGAACACAATTTAAAGTTTCAATTCCTTTTGACTTTTATAAAATTCACACAATAAAATGGAAACATAAAGCAAAATGTGAAACAGGTTTTTAAGGCAAGGCATTAAGCTTCAAACTGACAGTGATTGAGTAGATACATTTTACATGACAATTGGATAAGGTCCATGAATGCCTTTAATATCAATTTTGAACTTCTGATGTATGGTCCCTTGACGCAGTGTTTCCAAATCTGTCTTTCATTTGTTGAACAATGTGTGAGCTTATGGTATTTATCTTGAATGCCTTTTCAAATGCTGAAAGCAGATTTACATACAAAATTCAGAACATGTAAGAGAGATTATTCAAAAATGTTCATATCTTTGAGTTTTACATTTAACTTTACAATTAACTTTCTTGTTTAGCATAATTCTTTGAACTAAGTTTAATGTTAATTAGATAATGAGGACAGACACAGAACATCATTCAAACACTGTAAAGATGTTTATATGTTACATAATTCAATTGATATTGTCAATGGTTTGATCTCCTGGTATAACTTTACTGAGTGGGGTTCTTTATGCGCATCATTATTACAACCGCAGTTTTGAGGCCTAGCAGAAATCACCAGAATTCCATTTTACAGTAGTCACAACTTGTAACATTTTTAGGGCACAACTTGTAACATTTTTGCCATTTTTACCAGCAAATTTTTTAAAGAATATAAACACACACAAAAAAGTATTTCAAACAGTAATCGCCATGCTGTCAACTTTTATTTCTGGAAGATGGGACAGAAAAATCAGACCACTTGAGTATTGCGACAGTAACAGACACGTCCATGAAAGAAGTATGATTTTGTTTTTCTTTTTTCTCCCTGCATCTAATTATTATGTCCTCTTTTTTGTCATTAACAAGAAGCATGAAAACAACTTTGACAGGTACTGTAGGTTACATGTACATATTGAAACACAGGGTACAGTAGGTAGGTCCAGACTGAAGTTTAAATCCCGTCTGGCAGCTCAGAAGAAAATTTTCATTACCTCAGTGCCAAAATAGCTGGCACAGCTGCCCAGGATGAAGCACAGGATCAGGATTCACAATTCAGTGTAAACTGAAAGCACAGCTCAATTCATAATTAATATAGCTAGAATTTATACTCTCACTTATGCATAAATTATAAAGCAATGCCTCATATCATCAAAGGGTGACCATCATGCTTTTTTGTCTGTCTGCCCATATGTGTCAGAGAGACATCTTCTACAAGGTGAGAGCTTTGGAAATGTTGTTGACACCTGTTTCCTGTTGAAGAATTTGCATTTTCAGGATTGCAATGGAGCTACACCATATGGACCCACTGTATGATTGAACATTGCCCCAACTAATCCTGTGCTTTTTTGTTTGAGGTTCATATTGAATTGGTGAAGTATAAACATACAGTATGACTGCTACATGCCTGTAAGCAGCATCATTTCCCAAATGGTGTAGCAACATATAAAATAGTTTTTGTGTTTTTAATTTTTAATACACCAAAACCTTTTGGGATTATAAAAGAACCCGGTGCTACACAGATATTTATATATAAAAAAAACTTTACTGTGAAATCATAACTTTCATCACAGCAGTAGTTACCTTGCTGTAACCTTACAACGTAATAGCAGTTACCTTGTGAAATTAGATGTAATTCTAAAAAACGTAGGGATAAAAAATACTAGCAACATTAAAGCTGAATCCATCAGAAAAAAAACACAATTTGAAGATTTATTCAGCTTTTTATTGATTTCACATTAAATCTCACTAAGATATACTCATGACTCATGTGGCCCACAGTTCCTTTCTTTAAACTGTCAAGAGTGTCACCTCATGGGGACTACTGATAGATGTTTAGACTTAAAACATAACTTTTAAAGGCCTCAGAGGTACTAGTGATTGATATAAAATTGTTATTGTTAGGTTAATTAGTCCTCTGTACACTATAAGTAGTTACTCATGGTAACTCAAAATTACTATTGGTACCTTGTTGAAATATATATTCATGCTGTACCACTATAGAGAATACTAACTGAGTAAGCGCATACCTGTAACAAATAGCGGTCTCCACCTAAGGGCCATTAATATACTGCTAATAATATACATTTTATCTTTAGAAATAATGTACTATAAATAAGAGCTTATAGGAAACACATAAAAATAGTTTAAGAACCTTGTTTTTATAACTGAAGTGAAAGTTGTCAATGTAGTACAAATGCCACTTAAAAGAAGATTTGTTTCTGACTACACAATGTTAATTCTTTGCAGAAAAAAGAGGAGAGAAATGTATTTCACAAAAGCAGGATTGTGTTGACTTTATTCAAGAAAATGGCATTACCAGTTAAACTGCACTTAATTAACATTGTATGTACAGTAACTTGAGTTATTCAATGGTGCTCTGCATTATCTCTTATTCAGGATTCCCAATGGAAAGCAACTGACAACATACAGTATATTCACAATTTATTTTTATCTTATCAAGCTATCACCGCAACATTCTCTGTAGGAAGAGTAAGCTTTTCCCATCCAATCAACATTTGTATCCTTTTCTTATTATTATGCTTAATCTTATGCTCAAACAAAATTATATTACATGTCTTCTGTTAACAAATGATTCTCTATCCAATTGTTAGGCCCAATTCGAGCCCATGCTGCCTTTCCAGCCCACATAGCTACCTACTTGAACTTCAATAATTAAGTCTGTGGGTAACCCTTTGACAATCCCCACCAGCAGCAGAAACACAAGATCACTAATTACTTTTGGTATCCCCATGTACACATTGCATCCTGGTGGTATGATTATAATTGATAGAACTATCAGTCACATAGTCTTATGAGTAATGAGTGATAATGAGTTAGCAGTGTGTAGTAAATAATGCTAAGTTTGTCTGTTTACGAGAACTAGCATATAAACTGAGTCATTAAAACTCTGTCCCACCCACTAAGTCTGTCCCTCTCCTGGGACATACAGTAACAATAACTAGACAGTTTTGGCTTGCACAGGATTCAGAGGTTTTGTGTGCAGGTTGTTGGCAATAAAAGCAAACTAAAAGCCCTTTATTTGCAATAGTATTAACATCAAAGAAAATTGTTTTTTCTTGGCAACCAAGGGGTATCCGTTGTCCAATGATTAGATTTATATACTGTAGTAACAACGACTAAAGAGTCTCCAAATATAGAATTAAGTAATATTCAAGAAGCATTTCTAATTTTGTAATACCTCGTATAAAAATACATGATAAAACTACATTATGATCAGGAGAACCTAAATAGTTTAAACATGGGAATGTATATTATTCCTCTTTTTACAAGTAGTTGTTTTTTACCTTGCTATTGTAGTTCACAGGTCTGGAGTTGTTAAAATGATGATTAAACAGTTCTTTGTCGATGTAGTCTATAGTACAAAGGAAGTGACTAAGTTCTCAGCATGTGTTCAGAAATGCTGAAATGGCATTTTTGCCTTTATTTCCTAAGCTTTTGTATGGAGAGAGATTGATTAGTTTTAAAACTACATAGTCAGGGTTTTGCTAGATTTCTATATGGCTCTCCTATTCCTGCTTCATTTGTATACAGTAAGTGTAAGCTAAAATCTAGTTCAAACCTAATATGCATTATACAGTACATGTATAGCTTTCAAAAACATAAGGAAACACCCAAGCATAGCACCGGCAACACTACCAAACATCACAACTATGAAATCCACACTTACTGTAGTATAATGCTTTCCAGCATGAATTACCTAAGCCTTTTGTTCCATTATAAATATATAAATCTGACATTATCTTCTAGATAAACATTAGGCTGTAAACAGCTTATTCCTAAAATTTCTGACTTGATTTGAAATTAAAATATAGTGTAGTCCTATAGTTAACAGCAGGTATAGTGCAGAGGTTGACGTATTCTGAAGGGGCATGGAAAGAGTTTATGCACTTGTTTTTATGAATTTGCAGGTAATTGGCACTTTTTAATTTCAATAATAGCCCTACTTAAATTTTGAATAATTAAAATGTAATATAAAAATATATTCATACAGTATATAGTAGACTTGGTAGTCTACAGTAGTCTTTACGCGTTATTTAGGTTTTTGATATAGTGCGTGTACCCAAAATCTATATACTGTATATAATCAGAAAACCGCTCCCCAGACCCTCCTATTTCTTAAACAAGTAAAATCAATAATAAGTGCATTAGTATTTGAATTTTTTGTAGTTTACAGTATAATATAAACATAGCAAGTACTGTACAGTATATCAGATAAAATTGAATAATAAAATGCAGGGAAAACAACAGATGCATGACTTATGAATAGCATTCATGAATAAATTGCTGTAATTTAGTAAACAGCATAGCCTAAATCAACAAAACAGATGCATATTTTCTTTTTTCATTGTGAAAAGTCTAAGACTGTAACTGTTAAGTGGTACTGTATGGCCAACCACATTTCTAGTACAACACATGAGTATAACTTGCAATATTTATCTGACAAACAGTACAATCACAATTATATTTGCCATTGTATTGCAAGTTAAAACAGACACAAATTCTTAAACAAATTTGAAACAAATAAGTCTCCAAGTTAGTAATGTTATGTCACAGTTTATTATTTCTCACAAATAATAAGGCATTAGTAAGGCAGTTGAAGATGAGTCCAGAGATACAGAGCAGTTAAACCCCTGCTTGTAGGCTTGTTTATTGTGTACATAATCAAGAACAAAACATCTACTGTAGTGATCAATCGCTCATTTTTCTTGTCTGGCAGCTCATTTGCACTTTAAATAAAGTGCAATCACCTCTGAACTGAGTAATCAATTAACTTGTGATAAGTCAAAATGTTCAAAATGTTTGGGCCACTGCATTGTCTAAAGTCCACACACTACTATTATTACATAATTATAACTTAACTTCACTGTAGTTTCACTTTATATAATGTACGCATTTATAATGCATTATGACTATAAATTCCCACATTTTAATGCAAGTAATTGCCTCTGTTTCCCGGTAGCATAGGCCATTTTCATTTGGTTTCACTTCCTCTGCAATCAGTTAGTTACAACCTTTGTAATCTAATAATTCATTGTTTAAAAATGTTTATATATATATTTGATGTTTCTTTGCAGAGTTGTGGAAAATTAAAATTCAAATAAATCCATCACTAAGCAACACTTGTAGTTTTTACTTTAGCTTGTGGCACTAAATACATTAAATAATAAACATTTCCCACTGCCGTCCAATCAGAGTGACACACCACTGTAGTATTAATTATTGTGTACAGTTTATAGGACCCATAACACAGGTGATTTTATTATCATATCTACATGGTGATAACTCACGTTTGGAATTGTCTCTATGGTCGTAACATTGAAAAAGGGTTTAGATACTACGTTGTTTGACCATTAATTGGTCGTAGTATATGAACAGCTCATGGAAGCACTAACACAAGCAGGTTAATAAAAATTAAATTGCGATTTGCCATAGTACCTGTTGGTCTCAACTCACAAACTTCCTGTCACAGTGTCCAGTTCCTGTCTGCTGCCTCTGGGCTGAACAATGTCTGGCTGATGCAGGTGAGAAGAAACTTACAAAGTCTGCTCCCACATATTTTGTGGACAATATGGTTAATATGGGGGGGTTGTGACAAAAGTTCATACTATTTCATTGATATTACAAAAAAGGGTCTTGGACAGAATTCTGGTTTACATAAGTCTCTCAGCCCAGCTGTTACTTTCAGAGAAGTTAGTTTCAGTTGCAGGTTGGCCAGTGGTTTTTGCAGTCACATGATCCTTTTCTGATGTCAAGCTGCCAGGAGCATCGCAAACTATTGTGCAGAGCCTTTTAGGTCATGTTGTCATGTGATTGGTCACAACATCATCAGGCGGTGGGTCCATTACCAATGGCATATTCCTCATTGGTCAATCACTTTGGCTCAGTGGATTTATGACAGATGACCTCCATCTGGAGTTCATGTCCAGATGGCTCTCCCTGTTAGAGATGTAGACTAAAAGGTATTCAGATGGATTCTTTATGACTGGAATTGTCTTGATAAGTCAAATTTATGATGTCCTGGTTTGTGTTAATAGGTTTGTCCCTCCTCATGTCAGTGTCTCTTGTCACCAACACTGTTAAGAAACTAACTTGGAGGAGTTAAACAATGTCAATATCAGTGATTTTTAATTTAAGATGAGAAAAATTATTACACTCTTTAAGAACACTTAATTATAAACATAATAACAGACTTGCTGCTACACTTAGATGCACATATTTTTTGCTTATGAAAAATAACTACTGTAATTCAGTACAGTGATCTTAATATTTAACTGCACCATGTGGAATCTACAGGATACCTGGATAACATAGAGGGAAAACAAATTATTAAGCAATCTGCATGCAACCCATAGCATTACTTTCATTTGCCAAAATGCTGATGAACCAGATGTCTAGATGTTGTGCCAGTCCTTGAATCCTTGAAAAAAACATTAGGTTATTTTTTCTTTGTGTAGCAAGGGTTATAATAACACATAATGTACAGTACTGAGTCAAAAGTAATCTACTGTTATTTTTACTAAAATTGTTTGTGTTATGAAATATTTCTTGAATTTCTATATTACTTTTCTTACTCTGCCAAATTACATTGATTTTAAAGAAGTGATTGATTTTTTGCAATCTCATGGAACATTGATTGTGATGCATACAGTATCTGCAATTTATGTCATAGAGATGGTTCAGAACAATTCATTGACATGACAATATCTATAAAAATGTAATAATTAAATGGTATGATCAGAACAAGTTCACCAAAATGAAAATGTAAAAAATAACTGTGGAGCTGTGTTTTGGCACAGTTACCTTGGACCTGGGGGAAAAGGGCTTTGTTGATTAAGGAAACTGAGAATGGCTCTTTTGAGAATAATGGGACACAAGAATGCGAACTGCAACACTGTTTGTAAATAGTCACCTTTTAGAAAGATCCGTCTTCATCTGGTGTGATTTCTTCTACTGTACATGTTCAGCTGACCCTGCTTTCCAACCCTGACCATGCTACTTGTACTTTGCATTTGTTTTGTGTCACTGTGGCATGTGACCATTTTGCTCATTTGTGTGCTCCACATATGCAAATGTTCTTGCTCACTAACAATTAATAACCAAAGTGTTGTTTCTACACCAACAAGTAAAAAGGCAAGGTATAGCAGCCATATCTGTTCATAAATATTACTACAGTGTATGAGTCACTAAAATCTATTGTTTGGTTTTAGAAATGTACCTACAAAGCTTGATATAGAGTTCTGTCAGTTGCGCTGGTGGCCTCACCACCTGCATTGGTGGCATAAAGAATACTGATGGTTACATTCACACAACTGTTAGTTCAAAAAAAGAAAGTGTTTTTTACAAATAATTGAAAAGAAAGATAAGGCAAATGGCACACAGAAAAGTTATGTATCTGCTTTACCCACAGTCCGGGGACCATTTTGCATACATTCTTTTGCAGGTATTTAGTGAAATGGCTAAAAACTGAAAATATTTCAAGATATTCATTCATATCGAGAATAATAGGATAACAAGAAATTGTATGCCTGCTCAATATACTGTATGTTTGAAAAAGATTACTCACAGTAGTTTAGTAGTGTGGTAGTGCTCTGTCACAGGGTGATGCGAGAGTACCAGTGGGAGCTTTGTGTAATCTAAGATTGGCACTCCTAATTTTTTTTAAAATATAATAAAGAAAACAATAAAGAAACATTTCAGAAATGAGACATCCTTTACCAAAAAAGTGTGTTTTATCATTTTAAACTGTTGGTTGTCAGAGGCAACAGAAAGATGGAACATAATACAGCATAAGTTACCCCAAAACATTTCTTACCCTACCCTGTGCATCTGTCGTTTATCTTAGTAATTATTGTATTAATTTGGAAGAATGTGTTAACCTTTCTAGCTGATAAAGAGTAATAACAATTCATATTTTAATTATATTTTATGAAGAAATTTTAATTACAATACAATGTTAAATACAGCACTAAATACAATGCCAAACACTGAAAACATTGTTATGACAGAAAGGAGAAGAGCAGTCTATAGACATTTTCAAAATATTTCAATTACACATTTTTAAATGATTAATGAAATTATTTTAGAGTATTAATGTACTGAATAACTTTAGAAGATAAGCTTTACATACTTTCCAAGTATTATGGGATTCAATTTAAGTTGAAAATTAAATTGTTCATTGGTGAAGAATCCTTTAAAGATGATGTGTCTAGAAAGCTATCTTTTTTAAAGTTTATCTTATATTTTACATCAGAGTAAAGGCTTTTTCTATACATAGCCTACTTTAATTTTTCTAGCAAAGTACCTGAAATTCATTGCACTTTGATTTAAGAAAAGTCTTATTTATCAAAACTGTTTGCATGGGTTTTAGGACAGTTAAAAATGAATCCAATCGCTTTATTGAACTTTGCAGGGAACATTATGAAATGACTGGTACTAGTAATTAAAAACAGAAGCCGTGCTTTTTAATTGTCCTGCTGCACACAATTAATTCCACAAAGTAATTGGTAAAAAGCTTGTGGCTGTACATCATTTGGTTTTAGATGCATACAGTAGTTAAGCAAACTGTGCATGGTGTGCAATATGAATGCAAGTTATGGAGCTGTATTTTGATTAAGTAAGCACTCACATATGTTTTTGTGCTCCCAAAGTACCCAACCCATAAGCAATTTATTTGTTTTTGAATACTGAAGGGAACTAAAGAATGTTTAACCACCTCCATTTTGAGTTGTCTGTCCCTAGCTTGTTGGGTTTCATTCAGGGTGTTGATGACTAGGATATTTCTTCAGGCTTGGCAGGCCACATACTGTATGCAGTGAGGCACTTTGGTCATTATCTTTGTCATTATTGATCATCAAGATCCCTATTTTCCTAACTAAAAAAGCATCATAAAACAGGTTGCTCAGTCACATATAAATCTACTTCTGCCTCAATCTAATCCAAAATTGGAGATTATATTCAGTTGTATCTATTAACCAGCTGATAGCTGCTGTTGATGTATTCTAGGTGATAATTCTTCTTTCGCATATTTTACTGGTGAGGAATTAGTAGTTAGAGCCCCCTTTTGTTTTGCATGCTGGATGCAGGAACTCTAATAGGTCATGATAGTAAAAATGCCTCCAAAATGGAATGAGTCATTTTGTATGCTACGTTGTTGATGCTGACACTACTTGACTCAGTGCCCATGTTCAGTGGAGAGGATGAAGGGGTGGAAACTACTATGGTACTATCACTAAATACATACTTTTTTAGAATGCAGGTCTGCTGTATTTGTTTCCAATTCATAAACAGTGTAACAATGCAATTATATGGGATGAACTGTGATGCTGTACCTGATTATTGCATTGATAATTCATCTGTCACCTAAATGCAAAAAACTGAATGGATGCCCTAGTTATCTTACTGAATATGACATGCCTGTCACACCCAGTACACCTAGAGGGCGCTCCACTTCTCTCCTGTTCCTAGTTTCCTGTGATTATTCATATCTTTCTGGTGTGTCTTGTTGTGTAGCCTCTTTACTTCCACTTCTGCTCTGCTCCTCTCTCAGCATCGAAGTTTGGATGTCCTGAAACCCACCTAGCACCAGGTCACCCCACGTCTGCTACATGAGGGCATAGGTTTCTATATTTCCTGAACAGCTGAGCCCGGGCTATCCCCCATCTCACCGCTACGCATAGGGTCTTTTTCGCTCTCCTGCCATTCCATAGTTCGTCCATTCCGACATCTGTGACAATGCCTTTCTGAACCTATTTTAAACAATTAATCATATTCTGTTCATTTATTAAGTATTAGAGCCTTTATTCTCTAAACATTGGAAATGACATTGGGATGCTCTGAGACCTTTTTGAATAATTTATTGTAAGCTGCATTATTAAGATCATCATCAGTAACAAATCTCAAACAAAAACAAAATCTCTTTTTCAGTTCAGGGTCCCAACAAAGAATACAATTCTGAACACTTCAGTACTACCACTGCCACTGTTTTGTTTTAAGTCATCACCTGTTCCTTTTCTAAACCTGAAATTAAGAGCCACATAACCTTTACAGTTTTTAAAGTTTTCAGTAATTTTACTTTTTCAGCTTGTTGTCAAAGGCCAGCACAATCCTCTGATTATATCTTTTAAAATCATCTTGTCATATGCTTAATACACCATATTTAATGGAATAGAGAGACATTTACTGTAGGTTGACCTAGGAATATATACTGTTATTCATTTTACTGTATTTAAGTGGAGGTCCAGAGTATGTGATTTGGATATTACATCATTCAGGCTTGCTGTGAAACATAATGTGAATGGTTCAATGAAAAATTAATGAATTCTACACAAATGATTCAAAATACAGTAGCAGTCTGCACACTATGTTAAATGTTATTCCACAAAATTATACATGTAGGCTCTTTTTCTATGTACTGAAGAACAAAGGGGATTTCCACCCAAACCTGGAAAAACACTTGTCATGAAACCTTGAAAATTGTGTCACCCCAAAGTATCTGTATTATCCCCACTTTATGAGTTGTTGAACACACTCAGTCTCACCTTGTACTTTATGAATCAAGTTAATGAATCATGACTTTGTAAAGTCATGTGTATAGCCAATTAGAAGAATGCATCCACAATGTAGCATTCAAGAAAAGTAATTCAGGACACATCAAAATTAAACCAGGTTTGCATTCTACTGAATGCTTATCTTATTCTTGTTTAAGGAAGCTGAAAACCTGATTTGAAGGTCAATCCTGACTGTTACGTATAAATAGTGGCAGTGGCAGTGAAATAAGCTGTGTCTGCCTGCCTAAACATTATGAAAATACAGTACAGTGGGACGACACTTTTCTGTACTATCAATATATTCTTCGATAAAATTCAATACTCTCAAAAGAAATCATCTGCAGTGTAACCCTCAGAGGTAAATTTCTTTTACTGAGAGTATTCAGATCATCCCAAGAAACAAAATGCTTCATCAGACTGTATCCTGTTATTTGCAGTGACAAGTACTGAATTGTTGACAGTTCGTATGGCTTTCGATAAAGCTTTTTTGCCTCCCAATTACTCATTCATTGAAACACTGAACTTCAAATTTGTAATTTTACAAACCTGTAGGTGAATACTGCATAGTCACTTTACAGCTGAGGTATAAATCAAACATGACAACTCACATCCTTGCATCAGTGTAATCCCTTTCCTACAAGTGACAATGATCAATTCTCCAACATTCGAACTCAGCCTAGCATTATGACCTCAATGCACTTACACTAATTTAATTTCGTATTGTGACTTTCCTTCATTACTTTCATCTGCAGGACATTTTCATCAGGTTCTGCATTTTGACTTAATGCAAAACAATGTGCAAACTTCTTAGCCATATATTTCAGTATTTGAACATGTGATGGTTCTAAGTGCTCATTTAACATATATGTAATCAACTTTCATAGTTCGGCTCTAAAATTATTCTGAAGGTTTATCATGAATGTAATTATTTTTTGCTATTGCTTTTTTAAAATCTTTTAAGTCTTATCTTCGTGCCAATGTACTGGGTGGAAATATTGTGGACTGGTTTGATGTTCGGTACTATGTTCCATACTGGAAAAAAAAAATAATTTGTGCCATCTAGTTTGTTTAGATGTTTAATTAAGTAATTGACTCAAGCAACTCCTCTGGCCTTTCCTTAAAAGTAGTCTGGGTATCAGCTTTGGCAACATAGCTATGTATGTTTTGTCCCAGACCCAGACTCCCACAATCATTTATTTAAAAACTGTCTCATGTTTTGGGGTTTAAATACACCTCCCTTTAGCCTTCATTTGTATCCTCCAGCTCATGTTTCACAGTTGATTCCTAAGAAGTCAATTAAATTGGCATTGTCAATGACTTAAAGGATTAAATAGAATTGTTTATATTGTAAGAAGTTTAATTGTGTTAAAATTGTGTTAAAAGTTAAAATTGTGCTGCAATTTTTTTTTATTTCTTCATATTCATTTAGTTGTTTTACATAGCAGTTGTTCTTTAACAGTGGTGATCATATCTGGTTATTCTTTTTACAGTAGTAGTTCAAATGTTTTGAGCACTGATTGCAAGACTACAAAGTGCTTTTAGCTCAGAAGTGCCATATGCATCCAAAAATTGTCCAGGTTTTTCTCAAAAACATTGATATTCAGTTACAATGGCTAAATGAGAAATCAAGTGGCTGACTGCATTGTTATAGTTACTGATTTTTAAGGTTCCATCCTCTTTGAAACAAAATCCAGGCTTCCTTCATTTTGTTCCCTTTGCTGCTGGTCTCTCATAGGCCAAAGTGGCAGCCTTTATGGATAATATTTTTGATACCTTTCATAGGCTATCAGCCACCTCTTCCAAACTGGTTACTTTAAATCACTAGCAGTTACATATACATTACATGCTGCTGCAGGCAACCCTCCTGTGACTGGTGTTGATATGTTTACTTTACAATGCAATAGACAGTATTGATACTTGAACTATCAATTGTGGGATTGCTTCTCTTACTATAAAATCCTCTGATCCCTGGTCTTTCAAAACATTATTACTGACTATGACATTTTGTATAGTGTAAAATTACATATTAGACCTACAGTACATGGTTATAAAGCTGATATTCTAGACCTTGCAGTTAAAATCAGTGAGTCCACCATTTTTGAATAATGTAAGAAGTTACTAGTCAAAGCTGTGGCTCGCCTCAGCAGTAGAAGCCACTTATTTGCAGGGCTACATCTCTCTTGACAGCAGCATTTTCAGTTCCACCTCTTAGAACTCAATGCAATGCAATCTTGCTGCCTCTTCTAATAGTTTTCAGTCTTTAGTCAACATTCCCCATTGTTTCTCCCACAACATTTCATTCCAGCTGATAGATCATGAATAATCAAGGTTTGCTCACCCTCTTAACAATAATGTCAGCTTCTCGAGATACTGTACTTTCAGTTCTTATTTCACATCATTCATATTGCAACCATTGTTGTTCTGTATACCCTCAATTTCCTACTCATTCCTCCTTCATAAAAGTAGCTCCATTGGAATGCTTTTCCATCTTCTGACCTTAAGTTTTACACTATTAATTAATTTTCAGTGCAAACTTGTTTTTCATTTGATCAGATGAGCAAAATGAGAATCAAAGGAGTAAATGTTCTTCTTCAATCAGCTGTTTCTATGCTATTGTTAGTTACTCTCCCAACACTCTCATTAAGCTAATGAACCTTTCAGCCCTGTAAAAAAAAACACAGAGCACACTTTTCTTTTTTTTCAAATTGTCCTTCTTTCAATAATGTTTTTTTATTATTTATTTAGCTGATGCCTTTTCCTAAAGTGTCTTACATTTTAAATAATCAATGAATTGTAAAATAACATTCTATTCTATGTGTATGGTATGAAGGTAAATTAATCTGAAATTTACATAGTTTTTATGGTCTTCTTTCTTATTTAAAAAACATCTAATATCCTAAAAATAGAAGCCCCAGTATTCTCTCATAATTGAAGATTAATTTTGAGTTACTTTGGTTGTTAAAGATCTAATATTTGTTTTAATGCTTGCCTTGATAATCTGTGGCTTTTAATATTCTACAATAACTATAACCTGATAATTGAAATCAGCTATACACCTGTTGTAAAAATGAAGCCTTTCATATGTTCATGGACCTGATCATATAGGGGATTTATTTAAATGAAATGCTAAAAGAGCATTAACAGTCCCTCAGTGAGGCAGAAATAGCTGCTTAAAAGAGATTTGTACTTTCAGTAGTGTCTAATTAAAAAAAATAGTAGGAGTATAGAATTTTCATAAAGTGTCAGGCCAAGGTTGTGAAATATCTCAGCAGGTTTCCATCTCTTGGAGATTAGAAAAGTGGAAAGAGCAGTGAGTCTGTTCCAGTCAATGAAAACCTAATATAATCTCCACCAAACTGTATAACACATGTAATCCCTTTAGGTAATTATCTATCAGCACCTTCAAAAAACTCATTTTTCCATATTGCACCTGTGATTCCTAAAGTCTGTCTACCCTGAAAATCTGAATTTGTCTTCAGTACCTGACATTTACTAAAGGATAATATTCATTAACTTTTTATAGAATGTTCTTTATAATTATATAATAATATAATTATCATTTATTTGTATTGTATTATCTTATAACGTATCTGTTTTATTATGCCTTCTTGTCAGTTTTGTACTATATTTTTTTCAAATTCTATGAATTATTATTTTCCTTTGGTAAATGTCTGGTATAATAGCTGAAAATCTTTGATAACCATTGCTCTTCAAAGTGTATGAAATGACATGTTTGGAAATTCAAGGTACAGTACTGTATATAACCATGTTGATGATGGCCTGGTGGTGCGGTAATGGCTGAGTGTAACTGATAAAGATTAAAACAAGTTGTTTAATCTAGGCTTTCAAATTAGCACATAATATTATAAAAACAAACTTTAAAGGTAAGGCAACAAATATCAATGAGTACTTAAAGGTGTAGTTTAAGAAGAAATAAAAAGCAAAGAGATTATTTTTTCAGCAGTGTTTAAAAGCGTAGAAATGTAGCCTACCAGAAAAAAAAAGTTCACCAGAGTACTGTATAGCCCAACAGGCAGAAATACCTTCCACAATATGATCTAATATATGCATTAGATTGCTAATTAAGCACTTACATTAATAACATAACCTCAACACTAACCTCAATAGAGTACATTGGCTTTCTTCCTTGTCACTATAAATCTAGTGGGCCCTTTTCCTTTAGGCCTTTTACTGGTGTGCCTTATTCCAGTGGGAATAAGTGTTTTTTCTCTGTTTTATTCCCTGTGTTTAATAGGGTTATTTGAAGGGCACAATGGGACACTGAGGATCTATTTGTAATTTATAAAGTTTCTGTTTGGTTGATATTGTTTACGTTAACTATTGCACATTGCGTAATGCAATAATTGCTGTGAAAATTGTTTTATTTCAATAGAGTTGATTTAATGATTTATGAAATATGATCTCATGACATACTGACTACCTGCTGAGTTTCAGTTGTAGACTTCAATGCTTCAACATTATGAAATCCACTGGCCCATTGCTGTTCTATAGATGTCAGCAATATTGCCAAAATTTTTTTGCTAACAATGTACTGAGATTAACAAAATCAATAGTAGTAAACCACAAGTGGCCTATCAGTTGCTATCAAATTAATTTATTATACTTGCAATATACGTTCTTAATTACTACCCCAAACCATATGAGGTATTTAATTATTTGAATATGTTTTGTATGATCAATTACATTGAAAATACTTCATTCATTATTTATTTAGACAAATTGCAAATATATTGTTGGTTAAAATTAGGATAATGTAATTTTTAATTTTAAAGGGGCTACAACAATTTGAAACCCATGAGGTGAAGAGATAGCATAATGTCAAAATGTAGTTGCTGGGTGTTGTATTTTCAGGAGACTCTCACTGTACTATTTCAGCACATACAGTAGGTAACTTCATTTACAACACAGATCTTCATTACTGTTATGTTTGTTATGAAATTATTTCACTGTCTCTTTCTCTTTTGTTAAACAGTTTTATAATGATCTAGCAAAAGTAAAATTACTCTGCTTAAATACATATTCTACATAAAGGTCACAAAGGTAGTCATTAATTTGATGTACTGTATAATAATTTTGAAGGACTTAGCTATTAAGCTAGAAGTGCTAACTGATTGCTCCCGAGACTGGAACTAAAACAGACAAAAAAGATAAAGTTAAACAGGTGACTGAACCATGAGGCAACCAGATGAGAATTTACAAAATACTAATTACTGTGGTGTAAAAAATGTGACCCTAATTTTTTCTGAACAAATTATTTTTGACCATGTGACATAGTGTAATGCTATTAAGATTAAACTATTGAGGAAGAACATTATATCTGTGAATCTTTCCATTGTTGATATTTATTGTTTCCATTTCATCTGGGATATGAATAAATTTGGAGGGTGCTATTTTTTCAGAAGACTTGTGATTAAATAAAACATAAAGGATTATGGTAATTTTCCAAATTACATGTGGTAAATATTCAAGAAAATGCATGCATTTAAGAGCAGGTTAATGGTTAGGAAACATAAAGTACAGATAAGGAGTGAATAGTGTAATTGGGGTGATGTAATTGGACTACCACAGGGATCACTGCTCTTTTTAAATTACATCAATCATCCTAATTCCAGCAGTAAACTAGTCAACTTTACAATTGATACCAAGAGAGCCGGGTTAAAAAACACTGCAGAAGCTGGAAAGGAAATTAAAAAAAAAGATAAAACATTAGGCAGACACCCGGCAGAAGACCTGTAATGAAGAGAAGTGTAGTACTGTACATTACATTCAGGTAGCAAAAACAAACAATAAAATACAATGGGACACTAAACACTGACTTAGAAGAGGCTACTTTTGAAAAGTCCTAGATGTTTATTTTGACACCATTTTCATCTTCTAAAATCTCTCACTGACAAAATAAACCTGTGGGTTTCTTTGCATTCAACATGAACCAGGGAACACAAGTGGACAAGGGGGTGTGCATGTAAAAATAAGAACAGAAGACACTTAATTATTTTGTGATGAACAAGAAAAAAAGCCACATTATCAAAGCTGTTACCATTGCCTCCTTCAAGACACTTAAATGAATCCTTAGAGATCAATCAACTACAGATGCAGCCATCTAAACTTCACAAAATGTCAGTAGGTTTACTGTGGTAGGAACCACAGTGTCACAGAGTACAGCACATCATAGCCTTTTCATTTTGCCAAATAATCTGATGCAGGACTATAATACATTGTAGGATTGGTGTGGCAGTAGACCTTTTAAGTACCACAGCTGTGTGTAGTTATTATTTTATTAAACTATACTATATGCATACTAGTGACAATTTAATTAAATATAATGATTACATTTTTTAGACAGAATGTTGTTATCACATTACTACTACAACTCAAAATGAGATATGTCACAATACTATACATAATGCTAGTAGAATTTTTGTTTTCAATTACATACAGTGTATGGAATTATTAGCAATTGTGTATAAAGAGCAATTAGAAAACAGATTATTTAATTTTAGATTTTAAATATAAATATATTATGCACAGTGGCTTAAAAACATATCGTATGTAACAGAAAATAAACATATAAAATCGTAAAAAGACCTTAGATTACAGTAAATACAAGTTTTGAGTAGTGATTTGAATGACTGAAAGTTGTATTTTAGTTGATAAAAGTCTTCACTATATCGAGATCAATATAAGTTACTAAAATTGCAGTTTGCCATTATACATTTGAGGTATGCTCAAAACATTTTAACATAATTTAAATGATCGCTTGCTAAACAGTAATAATTTTACCTAGATGTAGGCAGTCTGCAACTATGATGCTAATACTAAATATTCACGGAATTCTTGTGTGGGAAATCGGGAAATGTAGTTTTTTTGTTCATATATTCGGCTCACATATGGACCGTGCTTTGCTTGGTAAGGGAGACTCTTCCTGATCCATTTTAAATAGACCCTTTAAAAATAACTGCTGGCAACACAATTTGTAAGTAAACATAAGAAGTTTCCAATGTAATAGGGCGTTTTCACATCGCAAGAAGTTTGTTGCCTTGTTCTGAAATGCATGATGACAATATGGCACTGCACATCCCTGGAAATTTAACATTTTTTGTGATGTTAATTGGAGGCTTTACAATTTACTGTTGTTGAGAGGGTGTTTGTGAATTTTGTACATACTGTATCTTATCTGCTGAGTCTGTAGTATTTTAAAAGTTGGACATACAAAACTGGTTTGTACCAGAATGGAAGAGTGCTGGACACAAAGGCTACTATGTAATTCCATATTTCTATAATACAATAATAATTATATAGGAACACATTGCTTATTTGATAAATAGGGAAGAGGAAGATGAACGTAATCATGGGATGCTACCAATCTGCTAAACATGGGGAAGCATGATAGATGACAGAAAAATACTAAAGGACTGTTCTACTTTAATCACTTTAGTAAAATACACCAAGCATCTCTGTGTGTTTTGTTCCCATGTGCATGTAATACATACTTCTTTTAACGTCTGAGAAAGACTCTTGAATGTATTTTAAGGGGAAGCAGAAAGAATTCTCCAACATTCATCAATGCTGATTCTTTCTAGTGTTGCAGGTCCCCTTTAATTTGAACATTGCAAATGAAATGAAGTTAAAATGAGTTTGTCAAAAAGTAGGCTTCTAGTACATGAATGTTACTTCTTACATTTTTCAAATTGTGTTTTAGAAAAAGTCTTATTGTCTGTGATGTGCATTTTTAACAAAAAGCCAAAGTAAGAAGGAAATAATATATACAAAATATACACCAAAATTAAGTTTAGAAACCTATACAAATCCAACTGTGTATTTAGCCACTGCACTTATTTTTCCACATGTCCCCTCCAGCAATAGTTTCATACATCAATGAAAAGCAAAGATCTTGGAAGAAGAAAAATATTTCAAGACTGACTGAATCAATTACTAATCAATTGGTTTTATGCAAGCAATCCAAACATACCTGGTAAATATGACTCCATCATTTGTCTATGGATACCTTTTTGCATATTTTAAAGAGTCACTATCAGTTTTAGCCATAAAACATAAATGAAAACAATCAACAGAGAGACTTTTGTTTCAGGTAATTTTTCAATATTGTATCAAAATCAGAAAATCTGACCCTCAGCTTTAAGCGACTGCTAAAACGGAGACGTGGCAGAATTATGAGTTCCGCATTTCCATTTTAAAATTAAATTTGAAGACCTGCTATGTTATATCAAGTGATATCATGTATAACCAGGCCATTATCACAGATTGGTTCTGAAATCATGCAACTCCAATAAATTGTTTACTTTAGTTTTGACAAATAATGAATGTATAATTTATAATTAATATAATTTTATTAATAATGATATTAATTACAATATTACATTATTATTGTGATATTATTATTATTATTATTATTATTATCATCATCATTACAATATTACAAGACACTCTATAGTGCTGTAATAAAATAACATCTATTTATTTTTTCCTTCTATTATTCAATTTTTATCTGATTCCTCTACACTTATAAAAAAAAACCTGAACTACTGGTACAAAACATTTCATTCACATATAGTATAGTGCCTATTTTATGTGTGAGGTTTTTAGAGCAAGTAAGCAGACAGCAGCAGGAATTTGCCCAAATTTGAAAGTACAGTACAGTAGTACTGTCCTGACACTGGTAAAAGAGCTTAAGCTAATAAGATTTTACTCAACAGACCAGAATTGAACAACACTGGCATTTAGGCTTTTTGCAGTACTGAGCGAGAATGAGGGAGACTCTTCCTGATCCATTTTAAATAGACCCTTTATGAACTTGACACTTGTAATAAGTCACATTCTTTTTTACACCTATCCATGTCCTAATTACTACTTAGAATGATGTGGGTCTTAATTTAAATACTGCAATGTGGAATTTTGCAATTTGTTAAAACAATACAATAACTCAAAGTGATTGTGCATGATTACTGCAGCAAGGCTGTGTACTCTTAGCTTTATTCTCCATCTTCATTTGATACATCCTTGTAGCATTTAAAAAATGGGACATTACATTTGCATGAACTGAAACAGAGCGTCCATATTCTGAAAATTAATCCTTTTGCTTCAAGCAACGTTAATGTGAAACTGCAACCAGCTGAGTTGTTTTTTGTTAATTTTGAGAGAACCACAAAAATGCTTATGCAAAAAAGGGATATGCAAATGTCAATTGAAAATCAATAAGCAGCGTGGGAGTTATCCACTCTATGCTCATCAGCAAAAACTACAAATGCATGACACAGTAACACCACAGACTACTGGCAATGAATTAATCACTGTTATAAGGCAAAGCAAGGCATGAGGGCATCTACTGTAAATGCAGTAAGCTTGAACAAAACTTTATGATCATTTGGCCTGACTGACAAAGCACTTATGTATCTTTTAAATAGTGTATATAGGTATATAAGAAAACAAAAAAAAAACACTATGTTTGGTGGTGCATTACATTGTGATAGGTATCTGAGTACTAACCAAAACAATATGCATTCATATATATTCAGTATCTATAGTATAGAGTGTAGATCTTGGAATTATTTTTCTATAACTACAGTATATCATATTTCATATATTTAATCTGTCCATAACAATATGATCAAAGTAATGGTCCTGTATATAGAGTATGTTATATTTCACCAAATTGATAAAACATATTCAATATTTATAATAATATATGCAGATTTATAAAAGTGGTCCAGAATTACAGTGTCTTTGATTCTTTTAAAAATCATTGTCCAATTTCAATCAAGTTTTATACAATCCCATTAGGGGGGCAATATGTAACTATTTTTTCACCTCATTAACTATATATATCATATGTATACCCCCTTTTAATTTTTTTTCTCATGTAACCTATCTCCGCCAATCTCTACCTTTCTTACTCTGCAGGAGGTTCATGTCTCCTTGTCCTATGGCCAGGGGGGTAGTTCCCGAGCCAAGTTTAAGCCAAATGTCACTATACCTAAACAATCAATAAACATCTTCAAAAGCTTCTAATTATTTATAATTATTAATTACAATTATATGATAATTATGACAATTGTAAAATTCTGACATAAAAGACACAGGGCTGCATGATTCTAAAACAGACTAAGGGCAAGCCAACTTTTAAGAAAACTCAAATACAGATGTAGACATTCAAAATTTGTGGTAATATCCCGTACCGCGGGAAAATATTTCAGCCTACGCGGTACGTGATTGGCTGACAAAATGACCGACAGGTGGCACTTGTGGTGCATTAGTTGTTAGTGAAATGATTGCTTCATTTAATCTCTTTACTGTGCATACTTAAATCTGGTTAATATGGAATATAAATATGGAATTTTACAACTAAAGGGAAATTTTGGTAGCTGAGCAGATAAATAAGAGGAGCATAACATCTTTGAATGTCATAAACGATATTATTTTAGGAATATAACTATATTATACAAACTGTATATGGCTGATAGTGGTATTTTAAATAAAAAATACACAACAGTATTCCACTTTATTCATCAAAGTCTTTCACTCAGTCACTTACTGTGGTTATTTTGGGAAAGTTTTGACGTGCTCGTTCTGACTATATTAAGTTTATATACTGCATAAAAAGCTATAATGTTTTAACCTTTTCTGTGAATACTTGCGCTCGTTATCACAGTAAAAAAATCTGTATTTTTTATAATCCTCTGAATAGGAAATATAATATAGAATCACCTATCTAAAGAAATACATTATGATATTAATTTAAGAATCTTAATATATTTATATACCTCAAAGTATTACTGTAGTCAACTTTCCTTGTAAACATCTGTATCAATTTCACTCATTCACTCGTGCACTGCGGTTCCTTGCGGAAGGTGCACTGTGATTTACCGAGCATATCTCGTGCATTTTGAATGGCTGAATCTGAAGGTCCAAAAGGATGCATTGTATTTGCATTAACTGTTATCATGAATTGGGATTATTTCACAGATGATAAAAATAATAATCACACTTCATTTTATCCTCTAATGTATATTCTATTTAAATTTGTTTCATTCTGAAGCAGAACATTGGGTGTCTTATTGCAGTTTGTCTTTGATATTCCAGTGAATATGATCATTGTAACACCTCATTAGTAAAAACTAACTTCCCATTTCCCATAACTGAATAAATGAAAGATATCTTTATTTAAAGATTAAATTTTTATGAAGCAATTTATTTGTAATGTGAATTAGCACCCTACTTGCAATTCAAATCACATTATAACAATAAATTAATTGAGTGAATACTTAATGTAGCCATTGATATTGTTACAACTTTAGGTGACTGAGAATTGTCTTAGATTTTAGAAAAAGTTTGTGACACTTGGCAGAGTATACAGTAGGCTTCTAGCTTCAAAGCAAAGAGGATGTTTGCTGAGGTCTGGAGGGTTCCTTGGACAGATACAGTTCTAAAGATTACCTTAGTATACTTAGTTCAGGTGGGTAGCTGCATCAGGATACGTAGGCTGCAAAGGAACAAGTAACAGGTTTATTCCATGCTGAAAAAAAGAAGAAAGAAAACACAACGTTTCAGCCGTGGAGCCTTCACACCTGAAGAAAGTACCACAGCCGAAACGTTGTGTTTTCTTTCTTCTTTTTTTCAGCATTTTCAGCAACACACAATATAAGATCACATTAAGAGCACAGAGGGGAAGAAAAAAGGAGGAAACAAGAAGAGTGGCAGCACATTGCTTCCTTTCCCAAAATTTACCTCTGGTCAGGCAAATTAAACTTAGAGGATGCTTAGGGATTTGGGGCATGAGTTGTACAAAGGACAGGATCAAAGGCCAATGATGTAGTTATTTTTAAAAATGCAGTATAAAATACATAGTTGTAATAATTGCCTTTTCCTGACTGGAATGTCAGTTCCCAAGATCCTGTAAAAAATATATTACATCTAGCTACCTGAAGGTTTACATAGCACTTTTGTTTTGAAAATACAGTTATTCTTTAACACATGCTCCATTTTAGAAAATATTTTCTTCTACACACAGTGCATGTTTTTCTTATTTGCTCTAGCTTCAGAGTAAAGAGAGACCGGGAAAAGTAATGTGCATCAAGATCTTCAATAACACTTAAGAATTTCATGTATCAAGCTGTTTTTTTGCATTTCAGTTCAATTTTTGCATTTTGCTGAACAATCATGAAACCCTAAGCTGCATAAATTTCCTGTTCTTAGTTCTTTGCTGACTTCATTGACTTTCCTTTTTGACAAAACTTTTTTTTTCAGTAGAAGGGTATATAGCTTGCAACACTTTTCATACTGTACTTTTACTTAAGTTTAGTACTGTAGATTGAAAGTATGTTACAGTTTGATGTGTGTGACAGTTTATGGCTATAATACTATTGCAATCTTACTCCCATGGGCTTCTTATCAGCCTTTGATTTTTATGCATTACAATGTTGCTTAGTCAGCAGATAGCCTATCCTTTTCCTATAAAATATTGTGGTTTGAGCAAAACTCATATGTAGCCTAATGAAATCCTGTATATCAAAAGTTCAAAACTTGTAAAGAAAAATGTAAAAGTCTATCGATCTTTTTAACTTCAGAAAGCAGGCACTTGTCATCCAATCACAAAAAAAAATGGGATGGGATGACACCACATTTAAAAATAACAGCACACCAATTTGTTGAGTCATTTTTAACGGCAGCTGAAATACTACAACAGCTGTAATACAGTATTTTTACTGCATCAAATGTACATCATATTCTCTTATAATACATTCAAATTTAAAATATACTGTATCATTTAAAGTAGTATTAAAATAGCAGAAATTCATAAAATTATAAATGCAAAATATTTATTGGAACATATTTGCCTGGTACTATCAAAGCAGCATCTGTTCACAATCTGTTTCAGCCTTTGTTGTCAGACCATTATTTTATCCATATCAATTTTCATTGTGCATTTCTCTTCTTTATTCTACATTTCTATGTAATGAACTACTACTACCACTGCTACTGGGGTGCCGATCCTTATGCTTCTTTGTTGCTTAATGTGTTTTTATACACGTTATAGACATTTTAAAGTTTTTCACTCTCAAATACTGTACATGTAATAATCATTACAATTTGTGACAACATAGACCATATAAACCTTCACAAAGACTTGATTTTCACAGTGCTGTAGAATATTAGAACATGTTTTTGTTATTTTATAATTACAACATATAAAGAATAATTGTAAAGAAATAATGTGTTGCATGTTTGTGGCTACAAAGCAAAAAGAACATAATAAAGCAGATAATAATCTTGTTTGGGGGTAATGTTTATCATAATAGATACAGTATATTAATAATTCAAGCACCATAGTTATATTTAAAAACAGTGAAGAACTACAAACATTGTTTTGAAAATGAATGACATTTATTTTAATCAGTCTAAAACATCCTTGAATAAGAATTTGATTTAAAAAGCCACAGTTTTGTGAAAATGGTGTGAAAATAAAAGTACAAGGTGCAGTAACTCTAGTACTTGCGTCTCAATGAATCAAGCTTTGTTGTGTTTTGGAATAATAATTTATAAATGATTATTCAATAATAGAAGAAATTATTATGGTCATTTTTTGTGTTAAGATTTTCAGTGTACTGTGGCAAATCTGCCCCAAATTCGGTGTAACAGAGAACAGGCAAGAGGTATATTTGCAGTTTCACCAAGGCAGAGTGATTCTCAAAATCAACAGGAGTACTAAGTTTGAGGGGGAAAAAGAGGAAATTTGTCACAATCGCTAACCCCTCCTCTTAAGGGCGCTCCATCCCTTCCTTGTTCTGCCCCATTGTCTGCACCTGGTCCCTAATCCCGCTCCCCCTTAAAAGCCAGACGCGGACCTTACTCCTGGTTCCTCATTGATTTCCGTGTCGTGAGAGCCCGGGGTCCTGCTGCGTCTAGCTCCGTTATGGTTTTAACTTTCTGTTCCTGATCCCCTGCCCCGCTGGTCCCGACCCAGCTCATGGTTTTAACCCATGGATGGATCTCCTGGCTTTGGACTCTTCTCTCCCGTTTGGATTCCCCGTTTGGATTTTGGCTTTGTCTGTTCGCCCGGACTCACTTCCCCAGGACACCAGCTCACCTTGGACACGCCACCCCGTATCCTGACCCTTTCCTGCATAACTTTCTCCCTCGTGTATCTTCACTATTCTGGATCGTGTCGTCCGCATAGGGCCCGGAAGGAACTGTTACGTGACAAAATTGATCTTAAGGATATTTAAATTTGAAAATAGTAGACACTTCTTTACAAAGAGGATTGCAAGAGTCCAGGAATAGGTTCTAGGACCTGTGGCTGACACTCACTCAATGAGATCTTACAAGAAATTGGTAGATAGAATAATTCAAATATTAAGCTCCTAGCATTCACATAAGCACAATGGGCCAAATGACTCTCTCTGTTTTAGCCTTTTTTATTTTCTTAAGAGCAACATAAGTTTTAAGAACGATGCAATTATGGTAATACATAAAAGAGGCGCATTGATAGCAAAATTTAAATAAATAGCACATAGAAATTATTTCCCCCTTCATCAGTGTCCCTTACACTTTTGTATTTTGATGTGTGATTCTTTGAACTTTGCTAATACTAACCACTCCACAGCTGTGCTCCCCTGTATATAGATTAAAAATAAAAAGTCTAGTTCCTCTTAATGGGGTAATTTTATTCAACAGACCATAATGACATTCACCTAAATGAATGTGTTAGTACTTTGGGTATAGTGACAGCAAAAGGGACTTAGAGAAACAGGAATTAAAGTGAATAGAAATCTATATATTGTGATTACCATGACACTCAGTAAAAAAAAAAGCACAATGCAGTTAAGCACCTCATGGTGTCTGCTTCAATTTATAGTTTTGTAGCTTGCAATGTTCACAGTGCCATGATCTTTTACTTTGACTGAAGGCCAATAAGTTCAGAGCATCATTCATTTAAAACGTGACAGGGCTTTTGTGCACTTGTGACATTCTTAGGTGGCCTACCAAATTGGTGTGGTGTTGCATTGCTTCAAAAATGCAGTTAAACAATTTGTTGATTACACAGCAAAGGTATTTGAAAAATGTGTCCACTATATGGTAAAAAAAAAAATCTGAAATAGGCTGTACATTTTAATGTTGATTATTTTTCATTATTTGACATGCCAAACCAACATTCCAGGTGCACAGTAATAAAATAATAACCAATGGATTTTCACTTACTGAGTTGGAAAAATTAATTATACAAAATGTTGAATGTTTTTCTTTGCTTGACAAAATATCATTTTCATACATAGACTAAAATATAATGTTGAATGTTATACTTTAAATACTGACAATAAAGTAAAATTATTAAAAAGCATTCATAAAATGTACTGTAGCACTCTGTTCACACCCAAGACTTATGGACTGTGCCATTGCCCCCTGACCTGTAATGTTTCAAGTAGCAGCTTATTCTCCCCCACTGCACCCCACCACACACCTTTTTTCACCACATGGCTAGCTATGGGAAGCTGTGCTCCTCCGTTCTCTCTCTGTCTCTTACTCTCTCTTCCCATATATCTCACTATTGTATAGCACACCTCTTGAACAAACAGGTCAACGAGCCCTCTGAATTTACTTAGTCAGTGCTTTTAAGATTAATGAATTTTTGGAAAATATGATTAATTTGCCTGAGTCTGTGCAAGTGTGATGTCCCTTCAGGCAGAATGTAGTTTACTTGTTCTGGTGTTTACTGCCTCTATTTAAGCAATGTAGTTTTTGTAAAATGGTGACCAAAACTGAACATAATAATCCAAGTGAATCTAAATAGCAATCACATGTACACATGAAGATGTATAATCTTCATATTACTAACCTTGATTTAAAATACACACTCTTAATATTAAACATATGCATTTTGTTAAAATGTTTAATTCCTTACCTTCAGTGTTTTGTTGAAGAAATTGCTAAGTCGACATAATGTACAGATGCAGCCATTCAAAATGCGTGCGTTATTTTGCGGCATACCCCGGTGGGCGTGGCGCGGCATCTCGCAGTGTCACGCAGTGTGACGTGTTAATCGCGCGTCATTTGACGCTCTGCCGGAAACTATCCGGCGTCACCTTGTAAAACCGCCAGGGGGAGCTTAACCTCTCATGTACAGCATTTGAGCCTTTAATTTTGAACAGTGTATTACAGCATGTTAATCTTCAGTCATTAAAATGTTGGTATATTTTATGAAAGCAAGATTGCTCAGTTGGACAAAAGTACACAACCTACCTTTATCAGAAATATTTATGCATCAAAGCCTTTACCGGAGATATTACTAATAGTATTAATAATGGATGACTTTGGACAAGCTGTATACTCAAAGTATAATTTCTTTAGCACATTTGTACAAGCACTTGGAATCTGTCCAAGCCATACTTTGTCAGGCATTTTGTTTTACTTCAACGGGCATAAAAACTTCCTTGCTTTTAACAGGGCGTTTCATAATTTCTAACTACGAAAATGATTTAAAATGCGACACCTATCATTCAACTAGAGCTTAAAATATCACAAGGAAAAATACACACCGGTATTCCATTTCTCCCTAAACATTGTAAGCTTCGAAGTCTTTAACTAACGTGATACCGGAGTCAACAAGCATACTTTTAGAATTTGATTAAAAGGGAATATAATATGGAATCGCGTATCTCAAGAATTTAATAACGGTATGATTATATCCGTGTACTGCGGCAGGGCTGTGTAGGGCTGTTTCGCCTGCCTGCTCATGCGAGCTGACTGTAGCCGACTGGTCTAGGTGCGTGCCTGCCAACGGGCAGGGTGTGTGCTCGAATCCAGCTGGTGCTGAACCTTCCAGTTTTATTTATTTATTTTTTAATCGCGTAACATATTACCGTATGCAAACTGTACTGTATACAGTATGTATATGTATATTTAATGTCTTAATTGTGCCCGTTTAATTGAATTTTAAAAAATTATTTAACACGAACATTAAGCTGTTTACATCTTCCGCCTGAGAACAGTCACCCGTTGCTACCCAACGCAGAATGGTGATTGGCTGACACCATCTGACACCCCTCTGATTGGAGAAAAAAGACGTGCTAGTTTGCTATACATACTGTAACAGGAAGAGGATTTCTTTCTATTCAAAACGTGTACTTTAAAAGTTTAAGAAGTAAAAACCTTACAGCGTACACAGATTTCTAAACTGATCAGGATCGTTATCTTTGTCTTATGCATAACAATATTCACCGCTCTGTGCAGCAAATTAATAATAAACTTTATTTTATATAGCGTTTTAAACGAATAAGTAATTAGATTGCTCATAAACCTAATCACTTGCTTTTTCTTTTTATTTAGGCTCAGATTTCAACTATAGATCGTATTATTAATACCCTTGGTGATACCCCTTGGTGTTTCTCTCGCTCTCTCTCGGGTCACCTGATCATTAGCTCGAAAGATTTGAGTGCTTTGTGTATATTCTAATGGTAGTGGGGGCAGGGTGTGTGGGAACAGGTTTGGTTGAAATTGCATTGGAGATCTATGTTCTTCACACCTGAAACATTTTCTCTGAAAGCATTTTCTTCGCTGTTTAACCGATCTTGTTACAGCATGTTACAGTTTACTATTATTAACCATATTAATTTTAAGTGCTTAATGTAAAATCTTGTAAAAATATATTTTCATTGTTCAAATATACATTAAGTCTGACTATCATATAATAAGTTAAATACAAAACTAAAGAAAAAATAGGGTTAAATATAATTCAAAATATTTTGCTAACAATGTTAACTGTTTATGAATAATAAAATGTATTAGCTAAGGCGTAGGATGGCACAGTTGTTAGTATGTTTTTTGTTTTGTTTCTTTTTCATAAATACAACAGTAGTACCTGATGTCTCAGTGGCTTTCAAAATTAAATTATGCATGCAAACCTGTGAACTAGAAAGTTAACTAAGATATCCATCCATTTATAATGGTGGCAAAGTGGTTAGCATTGCTATCTTGCAGCACTGGGGTCCTAGGTTCAATTCCTGCCATCCTGTGTGTGTGGGGTTTACATGTTCTCTCTGGGTTACATGGTTTTTCTCCATATGTGTGATATGACTCCCTCTCGCACTCCAAAACATACTGGTAAGTTAATTAGTTTATGGGAAACCTGGCCCTGGTCTGTGTGTGTTTGTGTCTGTCTGTCCTGTGATGGACTGGCGCTATGTCCAGGGTGTATTCTGCCTTGTGTCCGTTGCTTACTGGGATAGGCTCCAAATCCTCTGTACTGGATAAAGAGATTAGAAATGGAAGTAAAGGCACTGTGTGGATGGAACTATACACAGTGTTAGAAACCCACTATGAAATGGCAGCATCTCACTGAGAATAAAATATTTTTTACTGCTGGCTTAAGGAAACAGCCTTTCCACCTCTCTTGCACATCAGTATCCATACCTAGTTATTTAAACAAATTGCCTCTAATTATAAACATCTTAATATGCTGGCTCTGTGGATCCGCATCAGCTATGTTTGCCCATTCCTTCAATTCATGTGCATCCAACACACAGTTCAATGCCAGCAACTACACATAATCTAAAATACAATCCTTATTTCAGTATCTATGTAAACATATAGTCTGTTAACTTCATCATCTTCATCAAAAGTATGCCTAACCCCATTAGGAAGTGTTCTTGTTATAAGTGTATTCCTCAGCTTTCCCCAAACTATCTTCTTCTTGCCAACATCTCTAGTCTTTTATCCTGCAATAACTCAGCCAACACTTAAATCTCCAAAAGCTGCTTGTGTTAATTTCTTTAAATCACAAATATCATGTGTAAATACTGGCCATGTAATACTCTGCATTGTGGAATAATAGTTTATTTTAAAGGGAACTAGAGAAACTAAGAACTAGAGAAATCAAGAAAGGCTTTTTTTCTAGAATTAATAAATGCACATCCTGTTCACTGGGGAAATTAAATCCACACTGAGCAATCTTCAATATGTTCAGAATATGACAGCAAGAATCCTATCAGGGATGCATTACACCTGTTTTCAAGTCCTTGCACTGGTTACCTATCAGATTTCGAGTCAACTTCAAAATCCTTATCCTCCTTATATACTGTCCTACAACTGGTATTATTGTTCTCCGAATTATTGTACTTGACATGACTTCATTCAGCCTTTCCTGAACGTCTATGACAGGCAGAGTGAGTGCTGTTTCTGGTGCGATCTTTTACAGCTGACATTTCACTGTTTTAAACGAACAAGAAATTAGATTGCTCATAAATCACTTATTCTATATAAACACAGCGTAATTGCCCTCCGAAAATCTTCTTTTTCTTGTTCGTTTTAGAGACCTTGATCGAAACTGATTTTAGATGTCAGAAAGAATTTATTTTCTCTGTATTTCCTACATTGCTTTGTCAAGATTTTAACTTTATATCTAACTTTATATCTAGGCTCAGATTTCAACTATAAATCGTACAGTAATTAATAGCAGTAAATACTGATGTTTATACATAAAAAAGTCATGCCTTGGAGTATAGACCCCCAAAGGAATGCCATAGACTCAAACTGCAAAATAAACACATACAGAAAGAAAGTATTTGTATTGTAATTGCAAATCCTGGTACTGTATGAGTGATTGGTATGACTTTCCTCATTACAAATCTCTTATTAGAATTTAAATTTCTCTGTAACTCCAGGTCAGAACAGAGAAAATGTAACTGCCTTAAGGAGTTTACGATTATGAAAAATAGAAGGATAAGCATGATACGCATGTCTTCTGTCATTTTCTAAGTCATGTTACTGAGCACCAAATCTTATTGAGAATATGAATCCATTTAAGGTTTATACCATTAAAGTAACAGTTTATTCCATGCTGAAAATGTTTGTACCAGACTTTTTTGAGGCCTGTTTAATTGTGTCTGAAGTCTGATGTTGTAAATTTTATTGTTAAAAAGATCCATGAAAATGTCACTACTAAAGTTAGTTGGTACTGTTGGTACTGTAAGTGGCAAGTAGAGCTCATATTTTAGATTTTGTGTAGTTGCTAGCGTTGAACTGTGTGTTGGATGCACATGAATGAAGCGACGGACACAAGGCAGAATACACCCTGGACATAGCGCCAGTCCATCACAGGACAGACACAAACACACACACACCAGGGCCACTTTAAATCTAACCTCAGAACCTTTCTTTTCAGAAGACTTAGTGTCTGTATCTGCTTCATTTTCTAATTTTGGTAGCACCTCTACCTGCTTGTCTTTCTTATATGCATTTACTTTGTAATCTGTGGTCCTTTTATCTGTTTTTACATCTACTGTATTGCTTTGAGATGCCACCTTTAATGGTGATATATCAAATAAAGTTTTTTATTATTGTTATAGGGAAACATGATCAGATTGTCCCTGGTTCAGAAAAAAAAGATCTAAAGTATACTAGTTTGTCACTCTTCTAATTCCCTTTGCTAAATGACTTTTCATACTAATCTGATCAATCTAACTGCCAGTTTTCTGTGCTTTCTCTATCCTGCTAGATTTGCAATTATTCTGAAAATTTTCATCTTGAAATAACTAATTTCTAAATACCTTTTTCACTGTTAACATCTTGCAGCAACTCTGCGACAAAATATACACTCTGACAGTTCATCCTGCTACCAACATTAAATAAAACAAATCTTAAGATTTCTATATTTATGTCTTTATTTAGTGGTTTCATTAGTGACAAAGGCTAAACTTTCTTGGAAAAATGTCTTTTATGTGTTGCGGAAAAAACTGACTTGCTTTAACAAAATATGTTTACAAATCCTTTCACTTGGCATTTTCGTAGTTAGAAATTATGGAGCGCTCTATTAAAAGCAAGGGAGTTTTTATGTCCATTGCAGTTCTTTTGCAACATGAATATAATTATATCGTTATTAATTTCTTGAGATACGCGATTCCATATTATATTCCCTTTTAATCAAATTCTAAAAGTATGCTTGTTGACTCCGGTATCGCGGTAGTTAAAGACTTCGATGCTTAAAATGTTTAGGGAGAAATGGAATACTGGTGTGTATGTTTTCTTTAAAGTACCGATACCAGCCATATACTGTATGTTTAAGTTCCAAAATTAATATCGTTTATGGACTTCACACGCGTTGCAGTATGCTCCTATTCTTTTTATGCTCAGGCACAAAGTAAAAGGGGATGCTTCATATTGCTTGACTAATTTTAAAAACTAAGTTAGAAATGCAGACGCTCCCTCGGTGCGCTGCTCTGGTGCGCCGGCTCTTACACAGTGCCTGTCTGCCGTAAGCGTTACAATATACATACCCAACACTGCTTGTACCCATCTGTCATGCAAATAAAACACCTTGAATTGAATTGAATTGAATTGAGGGGAGAGGGGGGGAATACTAAAGCCAATACTGGCTCAATACCCTCGATGGGCTTTGACGTGCTAATGCGTTGGTTTAAGAGTCCGGGTGTGGCAGGCTTCCAATGTCAACTCGACTCGATTGGAAGACAATGAACATATTTTGTGATATTTAGAAATATAAATTTGTTTGGTGCGAGTGAGGTTTTATTTAATCTCTGACCAAGGGAAACGTTTCATTTTTTCAAAGAAATGTTTGTTAAAAAAATAAGTCATAGTTCTATGGGATTCAATCACAGACCATGTGACATGGGAGTCACGAAACTACTGTAACACACAGCGCCACCAGATTTAATAACGCAATAAAAACGCTATAAAATAATGTGACTAGGCACAGAAAAAGTTTACAGCACAGTACGATAATAAATGCTGACCATGACTTTAGAAGCATAAATTACCTTACACTCAATTTAAACACAAGCTGTCTTTCTGTATGAACCTCTAAGCTGGTTCATACAGAAAATGTAGGAATGCATTAGCCTGATTATGATTAAAAAACACATAATTAAACACGCGTTTGCGATTTAAATCAGAACACGATTTAAATCAATATAAATGTTTATATTGTAACGCATACTGTCCAGCCTCCATTTCTCTATAAAAAATTACTCTGTTGCACACACACACACAATAGAAGGAGGAACCGCTGTCAGAAGGGAAGATATGTTCAAAATATCGCAAATATCGATCATGTTGCGATATTTTGAAATATAAAAGTCAATTGATTGTCCATAATATCGCTATTCTATTTTTTCGAAGAAATGTTTGTTAAAAGAAAAGTCCGGTACCAGCTGGATTTGAACACACAACCTACCAGTTGCTAGGCACGCACCTAGACCAGTCGGCTACAACACAGCTCGCATGAGCAGGCAGGCGAAACAGCCCTACACAGCCCTGTCGCAGCACACGAATACCATTATTAAATTCCTTAGATACGCGATTCCATATTATATTCCCTTTTAATCAAATTCTAAAAGTATGCTTGTTGACTCCGGTATCACATTAGTTAAAGACTTCAAAGCTTAAAATGTTTAGGGAGAAATGGAATACTGGTGTGTATTTTTTTCTTTAAAGTACCAAGACCAGCTATATACTGTATGTTTATGTTCCAAAATTAATATCGTTTATGGCCTTCACACGCGTTACAGTATGCTCCTATTCTTTTTATGCTCAGCTACTAAGATTTCCCTTCATTGGTAAATTCAATATCTACAACGGGCACAGCAAAGACGTTTTTACTGTAAGTCTTTCTACGACAGACCAACGGACCACGAGTGCCCCTGTCGGTCAACCAATCACTTACTGCGGTGCCGCGCGTCATCTTGCGTCATACTGAGCGACGTCACCTGCGGTACGTGTCTGTGACGCACACTTTGAATGGCTGCATCTGTAATTGTTCACATACTATATATTACTTCTTCCTATTTAATATTATGTAAACAAATTAAAATAATAGTAAAGGATGAAGTGTCTCAAAAAAGAATCGTAGGCTTTTGATGATGCAAGAGAAATGGCAGATATATTAAATGAAGATTTCACTCAAGGGTTTACCAGGGAAGAAATAGACTTAGCAAGAAAAAGAACATACTCAAACATCAGACTGAGCAGAGGCAATGCTTAAGTCAGCTATCAGTACCATAGAAGATGCAGAAGTGTTTATATGAATCACATTAAGTGTATTAAGTGTAAGGCAAATCTTCAGGACCCAATCATGCTCTTCCAATTGTACTGAAGAAAGCAGGAGATGTTCATTCTTCTAGCTGTCTCTCAAGAGAGGGTCAATACCAATTGACTGAAAAAAATGCAAATGCCAAGTAACTGGGCCAATTAACCATACATCAATATGTCTTATTTTTATTACAAGCAAAGTTATAGAAAAAAATAAAACCAAGCTATAGGATCATTTTGTACGGCAATATATAAGATATAAGATTCTAAGGGATAGTCAGCATAGATGTAAAGAGTAGGTCATGATTAATTAACTTCTTAAAGGTCTTTGAACTAGTTACAACAGCAAAGGATCTAAACAGAACATGCCATATTTAGTTTTCAGATATTCTTTATAAATAACTAATTCTAAAATTAAGGGCAGTAGGCAGTAATTAATTTATTTGCATTAAAAGTGGTTAATAAACTTGAAACAGAGAGTACAAATAAAGGAACAAAGCTCAAATGAATCTGACGTAGTTAGTAGTTAGGTATCAGTTACAGTACCTCAGGGATCACTCTAAACTCTAAAACGTTCCCACTGCACTCTTTCTGATTTACTGTACATCTAGATTCTGGCATAACTAGCAAACTAGTATAGGTTAAAGATTATACAAAATATCAGAATTAGCAAACATCGTAGAAACTTCAAATGAAACTCAAAAAGACTTACTGTGGACTAAATGCAGGAGAGGCAGACACCCAGTAGGTGATATTTAATATAGAAAAATGCAGGGTGTACTTGCAGGTAGCAAGAATATTCATCAAACAATAAATATAAATCAAAATATAAATCATTGAACATGAAAAGGCTTTTTATGAAAATGACTTAGGCGTTTATGCTAATAACACTCATTTACATCTAGAAATTGTAAAGGAAACAATAAAAATACAAACAATGTTATGATTTTCTGACAAAATTGTATAATTGACTAGTGAAATCACATTTAGAATATTTTCTACAATTTTGATCAATACAACACAAAATATATACTGTATATTGCTTCTCTTGAATCAGTCCATGGCCTTCAAAGAATATCCTATACGGACAGGTTAAGAGAACTGTATATTTTTCATCTTGATTAAACCTGATTCAAGAATTCAAAATCCAGAATCAACAGTGAAACACAAATGACACAACACAAGTGAAACTATGGGAAAGTGCATTTAAACCTGAGAACTAGAGGCACTTTATTATAAAAAGAATTGTGAAAGTCTGCAAAAAGCTTAATTGTTTGAGCTGAATTTGGACTTCTTTGAAGTAACGGCTGAATGAGATTTTGCAGATTAATTAGCTACTAAAAGTAACTGAGGTTGTTGGGTAGAAGCGCCTCATTTAATTTGTTACCATTCATAAATTCTTATATTCTTGAAAATATCCGATGAAGGGGATTATGAATAACTTCTCTCAATTTCTTTAGGGAGTAAAAACCATCTGCTGCAGGCAGTATGTTTGTTTGAAATTCACCTACTCAATTTAACACCCATTTTTTCAACTCATTTAGAACTGGGTGGGGTTGTCTTTTTAACTGTAGTGGAGTATTAACTAACTTCTTTGTGAACTTCTGTGTAAAGCATTAATTCAAACCTTCAACTATTCTCTGCTAATGTGCTGAAAAATCTTTTTGTATCCCCAAGACACTTTACTACATTCTTTACTGGTCTTTTACTATTATAACATTGGAAAAGCTCGTACTATTTGTTTTGTCCCCAATAGCTATATTTCTTGTCTCTTACCAGAGTTCAGTTCTTACCACAGCAAACATTAATGGGGGTCTCTAATAGCACTGCCTAACTGAATATGTTCATTAACAATTACTGAAACCTAACTTTTAGCCAGCATATCTACTGTAGAAATATAACAGAAGCTAAGAAAGTCAACTGCTGCACTGGAACCTAAGAGTTCAAAAAGTATTCAGGGACAATGCTTTGCAGGGCTCTTACTCATCACAGATTGTTAAGGTATGACTTACAAATAAAGATTTTGAAAAAAGGCACTGATGGATGCACAACGCATGGGTTTAAAAATAATTTCTAAAACATTTTGAGAGACTTGACTAGGTGAAAAAATGTGTTAAGGAGAAGAGGCAGAAAAAGGGAGGAGAATACACTCTTAGAGCAGAGAACAATAAAAACAGTGAGCTGGCGATAAGCTTTCTTTGAGGTCTCCCTGTGATAACTGGGACTACAGAAAACCCTGCACTGTCCCTTAGAAGAATATGACCCAGTTCTCAGTGAAATTATTTCTACTACAGTACTACACATTTTCTGATATTCTCACAGAGTGCTATATATAATTCACTGTACTTTAAGTGTCCTAATTAATAAAAATGCAGAATTTTACACTGTGATATCATTCTTTATGGAAAATTATCTCATCTTTTAATAAATGATGTATTTCAGGGAAACAATTTCTTAGGTCTAAAATCAATATTAAACATTTGCATAAGTATTCATATTTTGTTCAGAATGTTGCCTTTAAAATTGATTAAAAAATATTTGTAGACATAAAGTTCTTCTGCTAATAATATGCTTCTTTCCCACACTGTTACGATCTCATTTGGTACAGCACCTCATTTGAGAAGACAATTAGAAAGACAATTATAAGAAAGGGGAGTAATAATTCCAATTTGATGTTATAACTAAACTATTTCAAGTAATAATCTATCAGATGAAATGTATCCAGGGATTTTGATTAATTGCTTAGTGCCGTCATTGCTCCCTCAAAATGCAATGATCTCTACAGTGCATTAAATAACTGTGCCGACCGCATTCCCTCTAGATTTGGTCTGAAAGCACCTGGTGAAAAACATTGGAACAAAATGGTATTATACATCATCTGCAGTACATGCAAAGAATTCATTTATTCTGTTCAGTAATTACTTTCAAGCTATATTAATAAAAATCTGATTTTCCAGTGTGATTAAATTAATTCAAACCATAGACTTTATTTTTTGTTCAGAACTGCCACATATACTACATAATAGTCACAACTGACTAACAATTTTAATGTGGATTTCATTTCAGCTCTCAAGCGTAAAGTGAGTTAAGCAGAAAGTGTAGCTTTCCTCCATTCCAAGCTTCACAAAACTTAGAACACTTAGTTAGAATACAGTTGTAGAAATTGTTAATCAGACATTAGTTTGGAAATTGTGTGCTGTAAACAATATCAATGCATTCTTCTTATGTTCAAGTTCATTGGAGAATTACAAATTGTGGGTGGCTAATATTAAAATGGAAAGAGCAAAATACAAATGTGAAATAAGAAACACAATAACAAAATGAAAAACAAATGCATTGTTTTCTTTTGTAGTGTAGCTTACAGAATGATTGTGACAAAAAGACAAAACTTTAATAACCTTCTCATGGTTATGGGGGATGCAGGGAAATTCTCTATATCAGTGTTTAAAACTATGAGTGCCGGCAACCTGACAGAGAGACTCTGTCCTGTTCAACAAATGGACCAAGTAAATGGCAAAGTGGAAGGTGACATTAAACATTTCTGCTCAAAAACCATAGCTGAAAGAAATGAAGGGAGAAGCAACATTATCAGAAAAATAGTGATAAAACTTTGGGACAGCTTTGGGACCCTTTCATGAAGAAACTGGATGCTGCCATAAGCAGTACTGTAAAACATTTTTAGGAACCAAAATCTTTAGCTAATTTTAATGTAGATGAAGGGCAACTGGCCTGTCAAAGGATTTTGAAAACATTTGTAACCATATTAGCTTCAATTGGGTTTTGTATTATTGGCAGATTGAATAAACCAAACAGTCTTTCATATTTTTTGATTAGATTTTGGGGGGAATATTTGTATTTTTGGTCTATATCAGTGATTCCTCAAACCCTAATTCTACTGGGTCACCTAATTATTTTGTGAAAACAAAGATAAATCCTAATGTGTCCAAGAATATACATAATACTGTAAGTAAATTAGCATTGTAGTTTTGAAATCTAGTGGTAGAATTTCTGCTGTATAAAAAAGAGCAATCAATTTCAAGACAAAAATCAGAAAAGCTCTTTAAAAATAAAATGGCCATAAATGAAGACATGCTTTAATACCAGAGTTCTTAAATTCTTAAATCATAAATTCATCTTTTTCTGAATCATGTCTATTGTCCAACAATATGATATTCTATTTCACATTTGAATGCATTCTCCTCATACCATAGCTTGAGAGATAAATTTAATCATTAAATCTTTCTCAAGGGGAAAGTTATATACAGTAGCATTTTTCTTTTAGGCATAAAGTAAGGATATTTAAATGCATTTGCTGTGATTTAAATATACTAAGAGGTGGTGGAGCCGAAGATATTGTAATCAATTAAATGTTTTATCAATTAATTCTTAATTCACTGAAGTAGTTCCCAGGGATGAAGTGATATTCTCTAAATACAAGGGCCAGATAATTGAAATATTTTTTCTATACAACCATCACTTATTGTGAGCTATTGTGAACATAAAGTTCCAATTTGTTCTTAGCTAACCACTCCAAATAAGATAAATTGCCAAATAAGATAAGATTGTTTTTATTATCCATACAGTTTACAATTTCTTGTATTAGGAATTTGTCTTTTTGCATGCCCCAGTTTGCTCTCCATGAGAAACACACAGGCACACAGACATGGAGAGAGAAGCTTGGGGTCATAGCGCAGGGTCAGCCATTTTTACGGTGCCCTTGGAGCAGCTGGAGTTAAGGGCCTTGCTCAGGGGCCCAACAGAGTACAGTAGGATTCCTCTGCCAGCCGCGGGATTTGAACCGCTCCGCCCATATATTTGTGCAGGATTACCTGTACACAGGTGGGAAAAAAGAACATTCATTTTCACATAAAAAAAACATCGGTGGATAATAATGATGGATTATCCCTTAGGAAAGTAAATATCATCACTTAAATTATTATCAGATTTAACAGATTACATTCACTTTCGATTTCTTTTTTATTGTTTTATGATAGTAGACCATGGACTTTGCTATTTTTGAATGATACATGACACATGATGATCTTTCCTTCATGATGGTTTCTTCATGATATTACAGTGCTGTACATTTTTAATCGCTGTGCTAGCAAATATGAATTTATGAGTATAGAGTTCAACTAGATATTTTATTGAGGATAGCTTGTAGGATTTTTGTAGAAGAAGATGGACAAGGACAAGACTGAGCAGCTTGCAAACAATACTTCCTCTTTGATATGAACAGTAGTGTATAACACTAATAGAATTACCTTTTTTTTCAATTACACACAATACAGAATTATTAGCAATTTTGTATAACTATAAATTAGAAAACAGATTATTCTTAATTTAGATTTTAAATATATATTACATATAGTAGCTTTAAGAACATATCATATTTAAAAGCAAATAAAAATAAAAATAAAAAAGAGGCCAGATTAAAATAAAAGTTTTGAGTAGTGATGTGAATGACTTTGTGGAGTATTGTAAGTTGCATTGTAGCTGATACAAGTCTGCACTATAGTTAGATTAATATATTTAGATTGTTAATAGTGCAATTTGCCATTGAGTCACAGTATGCACCACTAAAACATTGTAATATCATTTTAATGATTGCTTGCAGAACAGTGGTGTAATTAATGGCAGGTGGTAAGACAAAGGCAGTTTAAGAATGACGCTAATATTTTAGTTAATGAACAGTATGGATATCTGTAGATATTACTTCATGGAATTCTTTAACGTGTGTGGCATGTTGGGAAATGTAGTTTTTTTGTCCATGTGTGAGCTCATGCATGATAAAAAATTAGCAGACACTTCCTTTTCCATTTTAAATAGACCATTTAATAATAATATTAAAACGAAAATTAAATTATTTTACAAAATGTAAATGTATTAAATTCCACTCATGAACTGTAAAATGATTATAAATATTTGTCTTTGTCTTTGTGTCCTCATGTGAGAACAAGTAGTCAAAATATATAATAATGCCTTTGGGGGGATGCAGGACAGCATGATTGTGATTGAAAGGCAGAAAAGCACATCTGTGTAAAACATTACATAATAATTTCAGAAATACAGGAAAAAATGAACTTATCACTAGCTGCAAGCACAAATCAAACGAGATGCACTGCAATCAGTTAGTAGCTCACAGATTGGGGCATAGCACACATGCAGTCATGAGCCAGGAAGACAGAGGGAAAATAAGTGCAACATAATAACTCACACAGTCACCCAGAGAAAAATCTAGTATTTGAACAAATCTTTTGATTTGTTTCTCTCTATCTGGCCTAGCAGTCATTTTATTGACAATTAGTTTCATTTTCCATGACACCTCAAAGTGACATTATAAAGACAATAAACATGGTTGCAAACAAAGCCGCATAGCTGATTTCACAACAGAAATTCTAGATGCATTCTGGCTGCATATATGTAATGTGAAATATATACCAAAAAAGTGAAAAAGTGTTAAGAGAGCTGAAAAAATCTGTGCCAGAGTACAAGCTGAATACAAAGTAACATTTGAATATCAATTTTCATACAGAACAGAAAAATGTAATTGAAAAGGGGTCATGCAGTCTGAATTTTATTGGCCATTGAAGCATACACAAGATTAAAGCAGGAAGAAATATACAGTACTGTATCTATCTTATCAGAAGGAGAGGAAAAGCTGGTATTTTTACACAAGCAGAATTACTGCAGAAATACTTGCGATATTTTTCTTGTTCTGGCAAACTTCCTATACTTCCAATATGTAGTGAACATCCGAGTTATACAGATACAGTATATTACTACTGAAATGAGCCACATATTCTGGAAACTTCACTTTTTCTCAGAATTAAATTTTCAGAGATTTCAAAAATGTTTTGCACTATAATTACAGTATAGCTATAGCTATAATAATGCTTTAGTTTTTTTTTGTAATCGTAAACATTGAATTTGTGAGATGTATTTTATCCAATACATTCATTAATGGCTGCTGTGCATAAACAGTATATCTATATTGCATTAATACAGTTATTTAATGTATTAATATGGTACACCTGCACATGGGAAAACAGTGAACCTTCTGACATATAGTTCTGAAGCATTATAAATATGGAATGAAACTCTTGTTATTGAAGCTATGTTGAGAATAATTCTAACACAGTGGAAAGAAAAAAAGCACATTTCAGCTGCAGAGCTGTTTTCCTCCAGATACCTGAATAAGGCTCCACAGCTGAAATGTTGCATTTTTCCTTTTATTTACTTTTCTGTATGGAATTAACCTCTACTTGTTCCTTTACAGCTCACATGCTGACACAGCTCCCCATTTTAACCTCTGAGTTAAGAATATTTAAAATCCAAGCCACAATAACATGCATCACTGCCCTAAACCTGACATCTGGCATACTTGCAGAGGACAAAATGTCATACTGGTAGTGCTTCTATTTGGCATACTCTAAACTGTTGAACCAAGTGTAATATAAACAAATTTTATTTTCAAAACAATAACAAACCGTGCAGTTTAAAATGTCTGCTACTCCCATACTCCCAAGATGCTGTTAATCACAATACTGCTTCTAAAAGCATGCTAATAATTTAATAAGAAAAGTTTAAAAAATGTTTTGCATCACTATGTATATATTATATACTGTACCACTTTATATTAGAGGTTGCAAATATAAATTTCTGTATAGATTACTTAAAATATTAATGGATTAACAGAGCATTAATAGCCAAGTGGAAACTGATCCCTGTGAAGTATAGATGTTGAAGGTGGTATGAGGAGAAGGACATTTTTTTAATGTTGCTTATGTTAATCCATTTTTATATGCAAAGGCAGTGCTGCAAATAACCTTCTTAATGGAACACAATGTAAATGAAAATGATAAGGTTTCTTCTATAGCCAAACCCTTATCTTATTATATCAATGCTGATATAATTACAGTCCTATAGGTTTCCTCAGGGATGAAATCATTGCTAACAAGGACATCATGTAGGGTTTATAAGAGCACTTTGTGATCCACCAACCCGTACTCTTGTTCATCTTGCTGAATTGGTCCTCTTGAACCTCTTTTACCAGCAAGTTAAAGGAGTTACCATGGTCACCAGGATAGGACCCAGGTACGCAAATATTTTTGTCAGTTTGATAGAAGAATGCTTCTTTGCTTCCTATAATTGCTTTGTCCCTGACCTTTACAATGACTTTGTACTGCTGTTATGGTTCCAACATCTCACCACCAGAGGGCACCCCAAGCTCTGGTTGCTGCCCAAGCTGCCCAGCAGATGCCTGTAGCCAATTGCTTATTGCCTAGAGCAGCGGTTCTCAAATGGTGGTACGTGTACCAGTTGTGGTACGCGGAGCACTGCTAGGCGGTACGCCATATGACCCTGGAACTTTGTTGTGTGCACTGAAAAATTGGGATGGGTTTTAATATTTTCTATTTTAATAAAATGAGTTTGTGTCGAATACGCAGCCTACGTACTACAATACAGCGCGCGCTAATACTTGAGTCGACACAAGAGCTACGATGTAACTCTATACCATTGTATAGGAATGCGTGCTATGAACGAAAGTGACCAATTGTATTGAAAAAAAAAATCTCCAGCATATAGGGAGGTAGGAGAATGTGCGTGATTCTGGAACAATGCCAATGTTGTAAGCACAGGAAAGCATAGAAATGCATACTACGAATGATGGCAATCTTGTGAGCATAGGAAAGCGTGACAGATGAGAGAAAAATATTTAAGAACTGTTCTAGGTTAATTTGAGAAAAATACACAGAGGGTCTCTGTGTTTTGCTCCCATGCGCATGAAATACAAACTTCTTTTAACTTCTGAGATGAACTCCTGAAATGGAAACGGGGAAAAATGCTAGCTTGCGGATTGCTAAAACAGATAAGCGCCACACTACTTGTGAAGAACTTTTACCGTTGGCAAAAGAGCTGACACATATTATGTGTGGAGAAAAAGCTGCTAAACAGCTCAACCTGCTGCCCCCTCCGAGAGACGCAGTCACTCATAGAATTATTGATATGGCGGATGATGTCAAAAGTGCGCTGATAGAGCGTGGTAAGATGAGCAGATGCTTTTCACTGCAATTAGATGAGTCTATAAATGTCGTTAATTTGGCCAATTTTCACATTTATGTTCAATACGAGTTTGAGGGCATGTCCAATGAGGACTTTCTGTCATGTAAGCCGCTACCAACAGGAGCTACAGGAGAGCACATATTTCAGCTTCTGAATGAATTTATCGAAGAGAATGGCATTGACTGGATAAAATACGTCAGAGTTTTGTATAGACGGTGCTAGAGCAATGACAAGCCAACACAGCGGTGTAGTTGCATGAATTAGAGAAGTTGCTCAGGATATGAACTGCAGCATCCACTGCGAGGCCTTGGCCGTCAAGAAAATGCCTGATGATTTAAAATCTATTAGACTCTGTTGTGAATTAAGTATCAGGGCTCGACCAATTCACATCTGCTTTACTCGACTAAACAGGCTCACCCCTCTCATTGAAATGGTGCTTTTGTATTGTTTATTTTTAATTGTTGTTGTTGTTCCTTTTGTCATTCTGTAAAGCGCTTTGAGAAGCCACCTTTAAAGGCACTATATCGAATAAAGTTTATTATTATAATATTTATTATATGTGTATTTGAGTGTGTGCATGCACTAGCGCTCATGTTGGTCATTGAGATTTTCTGGAGTTCCTGTGAGAAGATGACTTGTATGTGGTACTTGGATGCTTTGGTTTGATCAGGGGTGGTGCTTGGTCCAAAACGTTTGAGAACTACTGGTCTAGAGTACCTAAGCCTCCACACCTCCCATCTTCAGGCCTATGTAAACTCTGCTCTCAGACTTTGCAGTGTTCCGTATTGTTTACCTCTGTATTGACTTCTTGAGTTTTTTTCCCTGTTAATAGTATTTTTGTCCTTGTCCTGATTCTTTCTCTAGTTAGGTTATTCCTTGTTTTTGTTCTTGTTTATTATTTTACTGCGTCTTGGATTTTCCTTATCAGGTTTTGGACATTGGCCTGCTTCAAGTCTTATGGATTGAGTTTTTGTTGTCATTTGGACTTCTTTGTCTGTTGGAAACAGCCACAGTGCCCACTCCTAATTGTTCTGAGCTGTCTACACAGCCTTTAAAGAATTTTGATCTTCCAACATGAACCCCATGGAAGCCAACAAAATCCAGTGAGTACTGGCTCAGCACTTGGTTTTCTTGATTTGGCTCCAGACCACCATCCGGAAACTCCCTGATCAACTATCTCAGTTATCAGTAACCATCACACCTCAGATTCCTCAGCCACCCACTCCTCCTCCTGTTGCATACCAATCACTACTTCTAATTACTCTGGAGAAGCTTGATGGCACCCCATCCAAATGTCATGTTTTTTGGCACAGTGTTCACTGGTTTTCGAATTGCATCCTGCTGATTATCCTACAACTCAGGACGAGATTGCTTTTATTATCACATATTATCCAGACAAGGCCTTAATGCCTTGTTAGAGAGGAATGCCCCTGAAGTCTCCAACTTCAAACTCTTTCAGGAATGTGTCCGGACAGTATTTAATCATCCAGTCCCTGATCAAGATGCTGCTCTTTATCTCCCAACTTTGCATCAAGGCAAATGCTTGGCTGAGGAGTATGTTATCAGTTTTACACCCTAGCAGTGGAAGATGTATTGAATGATGAAGCGCTCATTTATATTTTTCATCAAGGGCCCTTAGAAGAAATATGTGACCACCTAATAATACATACATTGAAAGGGAAATCATTTGACCAGTTCATAATTCTTTTCATTGATGTCGATAATGGGATCTGAGAACAACCCAATGAATGTACCTGCAGTTTTCCCCCAAACCTGCTTCTCCAGGCTAGACCTACCGAAACTATTTATTCACCTCCTGAACAACCCATGCAACTTGGACACACACGGCTATCTGCTGAGATAAAAAGGAAACACAGAAGAGAGGGCCATTGCCTCTGTTGTGGTGTCCTGGTTGGGTAGACACCAGCAGTTGCCAGTTAAAAACAAAGACACTAGTGAGTGGTACCGCTTTTCCTCAGAGTAATCAAAAACTTCCCTTCTTGCCTTCATTGAATCAAGTGCTGTTGGCAACTTCACAGACTCATTAAGCACACACATAGGACATCCCTTAGGAACCTGTGGACTCTCCTCTCCATGTTCAAGCTTTAGATGGATCGCCTATTGCTTCTGGCTTTGTTAAATGGCACACTACTGTCCTTACCCTTGAGGTTGGCGGCATCGATCCAGAGAACATATGTTTACTTCTGTTGGACACCCCTTCTCATTCCTTTTTACTACTGTAGGTTCCTCATGGCTGTGTCAACTGTGTCAACATGATCCACACATTTCTTGAGGAGAGTCACTCTCCAATATCTTTCTTCTTGTTGTCATCTCCCATTGAAACGTGCCCAAACATCTTTACAACATATCTCCTTTCTTCCAAAGATTCCATCACATTATTGGATTCTAGCCAATGCTCTAGCTGTTTTTCAAGCTTTTGTTAAGGTCATCTTCCGGGATATGATGCAAAGCTTCATGCTGGTATATCTGGAAGATATCTTAATCTATTCATCTTCTCTTCAGGAGCGTATACTGTATGTAATAGGTTCTTCAATGCCTCATAGAACACTGTATGCTAAACTAGTATGCTTCACTAATTTCTACAGATGTTTCATACACAATTTCAGTTCTGTGGTTGCACTTATTCCTAGTTTATTCCTTGTTTTTGTTCTTATTTATTTTTATTTAATGTTACCATATATGTTCTTGGATTTTCCTTGCTTTTTGTCCCCTGCTCCTGGTGTTTTATTTTTTAATCCTTGGATTTTTTGGATTTAGGCCTGATTCAGACTTCAGTTGTGGATTATGTTTCATTACTGTCATTTGGACTTCTTTGTCTGCTGGAATCTGCATGGGGCAAACTCCTTGGTTTTCTGAGCTGTCTACAGTGCCTTTACAGCTAACGATCAACTAGAGCATTTCCTGCATCACCTCACCATCTTTCTTCTTTTCCTTAAATTTACAGTTAACATATCTTCCACTATTCATAAACCAGTTCCTTAGACTACGACTCTGTAATGACAACATTGATTCCCGTAACAAAGCTCTCAAAATGCACTCTTTTTCATTGACGCGCATTATTGACAGGACCTTTGTCCTTGTCGAATCATCAACCCAAATATTAACTACCCGACTCACAACCACATTCCATTGGTGTTTCACTACCACCTTAACACACTTTCTATTCTCAGGACCATCAATGACTTCTCAATCTTACAAGATGACCCTTCCACTAGAACCTTCTTTCCTGATTTCTCTTAACCGCCCACAGCAACCATCCACACCTGTGGACTTTCCCCTGCAACCATCCACACCTGTGGACATTCCCCTGCAACAGAACCAGCTGTATCACCTGCAAATATATATTCAATGATACACATATTTAATACAACCCCTCTTGACAAATCACCCAGATTACATAATGTATTTCGAGCAACGTCATTTACTGCATCTGATACAGAAAATGCCCTGTCATTTACATTATAGAAGAAGAAGAGTGGCAGACTATTTCAGGAAGCATGTGAGAGCTGTAAGAATCAAAGATCTCTCCAGATTTTCTCTCTCAATTCACCACTAATGGCCACAATCTTTCTGATCTTTCCATCTGTGTCCTCGCAGAGGGGTTTAGGAACTCCTATTGCGGAAAGACATCCAGAACCAAAGTTATCCTTACAGTTGGATCACACTTTCCCCTCCACCAATGACAGATTTCAGTTTTCCACATCACTCCTCCTGTTCTCTGTCCCCTGTTCTGTTTATGGACACTCATTCTCACTCAATATATGCCCATTTCCCCCTTCCCTGTTTTAAAGTTAATAAAAACATAAACAACCCACTTATTTGACTGTTATTGTCTTCTTCTAACTGTAGTATAAACTAATCAAGGCTTAAGATTATTTCAGATTTTATTAGCTCGTTGGAAGTAATGTTTGAGTTAGGGTTAGAGATCCCTTTAAACATAGTCTTTAAACAATGCAGTGCTGGGAGCCACAGTGAACGCCGTTTTGAGTCTATGCCTCCATGATATAGACAGAAGCACCAGTCTTAGGTGTAGGGGTGTCTCTTAAATTCTCTTGAGACAGTGAGAGTAAAAAAATTAATCTGCTCTAAGAGCACAGAAAGAGAAAGAACAAATAAAAATAAAGGCAATGTGCTGCGGAAATGTGAGAAAAAATAATGCTGTTTTGGAGAGTGGGGAAAGTGCAGCAGCTCTTGATGAGGTTCTATCTGAACACCTGTGTAGCGGTGTGAGGAATTCTTAAAAAACTGGAAAAGTGGACTGCAGCCGCTAATGCAGGTGTTACATTCTCACGTAGCTGTTGACGGGTAGAAAAAAAAATAGTGGGCTAACAGTTGAGCTTTTTAGACATTTATTGTACACTCTGCTGTGCCGCAATAGGTTTGAAATCGTTTTACAACTACATTTTTAATGGAAAAAATGTAAATCTAAGTGGCATTGTTGACGTACCTTCCATTTTTTGGTAGGTTGGATTTTGGTTTGAAGATTAGATTAATATTATCCATAGATAATAGCCAACATCGAGCTCACACGAACCATTTCTGTTAAGATATAACAGAAAAACACACCTCACTATCTGATTTAAATCGTTAAAAATACAACCATTACTCTCACTTATATGCTAGATGTGTTATATATCTAATCCTAACCTTAAACAAGGAACATTTGTAACCCTATATTTGGGGAACTTTTAACACTAATGTTATATTATAAATCTCACTATTCACTTAGGGTATTTTAAAAAAAAAAAACACATTTCCCTCATTTCATTGAATACATCTCTATACATGTCACTGTGCTACACTTGTTAGGCAGTCCTCAATTTAGTGACTGAAATAAAAAACGAATGAAGATTGTGCTCAGTTTGACCTTTACTCCCTTTCCTATGCTTGTGATGTTATTAGCTTAACTGTTTTGATTGCTTGAAAAGATGAGATCAATACCAATTTCCTCTTGTAGGTCCTCCAACAAACTGTGTAAAACAGCAGTCATTAACTATGCCTACCATTTTGATCTCTGCAGTTGTAATTCCTATAGGTTTTTCCCAGTCAATGTTGGGAAGTTAAGGTCTTCCATAAAAGTAACTTAATTCAACACATACATAACTTTTTAGTTTCTTTATGAATATAATTAAATATAATTAATATCTACATTTGTGTAGATATTAGATATTGGTCTATAGCATTATCTTACCACTATAACTATATTCTGACCTATTTAAAACACTACAGGTCTGTACTTATTAAATGACTAATAAGTAAAATCCCAGAAAAACACACTATTAATCTACTTCAATTCAACACATTTTGTTCCCAAATTGGTCTCATTAATCACAACTGCAGTAGTTCACAGACCTGGCACTCAGCACAGCATGTCTATAATTTTGCACTGGTTACATCCAAAAATAAGGATGCTCCCTAAACTCACTCAGCAAAGTATTTAAAGGGAAAACAATAATATCTAATCAAACACAGATGGGGAAACAAACAGCAGTCAATTAACAGGGTCAAATATGTATTCTATCTTTGAGGCAGTAATGCAGTATAAGTGGGTGTTGTGAACATGGTGTGGATATGTGACTATAGTGTGGTATCATTCCACCTGCCTTTTTCATAATGGTATGTCTGTTCATTTATGAGTTGAAGGATAGGTTTTCTGTATTTCAAGAGAGCTGCTGTCACAATGAGTATGAGTGAGAGTCTTAAGCAGAAACATGCAAAGTTCCACCACTGGATTCATTTTTCTTTTTGCATCCTAAAACAAATATAAAAAATGGTAAGAAGGTGCATATGTTGAAAGAATGAAATATTGCATGGTATGAAATTGAAAAACAATCATTTCTTAGAATGTAACCATACAGATTTCCTAGGTCTCTAAATCAACCTAAACCCGCCTTAAACACATTGACAATAAAAAGTTGATATACTGTAACACAGCTATTGTTACAGATTTTTATAGCTTGTATCATTTGTGTAAACATTACAGTAATTGGGTGCATGTGCACTATTTTTTGTTACAGAAGATAATGCATGTTAAAATAAAAATGTAATGAAAATAAAGATGGAAAAAATGTCAAAATAAAACCGCATATGACTGGAGCTCACCAGATTCAGTGGTGCTGTTTTGGTTGTACTTTATTATTTTTAGAGAAGCAAAACTGGTTAATTATATTCTTCAGGAAAACTTCATGGAAGACATGAAAGACAGAAATAAAATAGAGAACAATAGATACGGTCACAGGACACATGATAATTTAAAAAGTCTAGTCAGAGTATTTACATACATTTATTTTAAAGAGGAATTGCATTGCAAATTATAATGAAACTACCAAGTAAACAGTAACATGTACAACCTAAAATTTACATCAAAATAAGAGACAGTTTCAATGTATTATATGCATAGTGCCATGTTGTTGTCACTGTACAATTCAGAATGAGGCAATAAAACATACAGTGATGTGAAAGCAGCTCTATTACATTGTAAACATGCATTACACCAAATCAGCTTTGCTACTACAGTATATCAATTTTAATCATTTTCATGAAATTGACACATACAAGGCAACATGTTTTTCAGAAACTTTAAGTATTGCAAAAAAGTGCAACATGTCAACCAACTAAAATACACTCATATTAATTTTCAACTTTTGCAAAAAGTGCTCTGTCATTAAATTTGGTGTTATTTATGGTAACTCACACCTAAAAGAATAGATCTAGAAGAACTTACAGTATATTTTTATAAGACTTGCTTTGCCATATTCCTTGCTGTCGCCTGAACAGCTGATTTGAATGAGTGTAATTTAATTGAATCCAACATATTGGTTTTGAGACGGTTTTGCCGACAAATGCTACTTTCTTGTTAACAGAGCGTGCAGATTACATTCAACCATATGGGGTAAAATGTGTGCTGCACAACCTGTACTAATTTGATCATACTGAAGGAAAAAACAGTTTGACGTTCTACTGATCCAATCCTCTGTTTTGTGTGCAATCACTATGTTCTGAACAGCCAAATGCTTCACAGTGAGGCATCTTTTAAAGTATGTACATGAGTTCAAAAATACAAAAAAGGATTAATGTTGTTAAGAGACCACGTTTCCCATTTGCTTACAGCAACTAGTGAGCAGGAAGGGCCACTTTCACGTCACAATTCACACAAACTCTCGCTCTCACCCGTGGTGAGACCAAGAGTTTCTCATCTGCCTGAGACAACTGTCACACCCGACATCCCTCCCTAGAGGGCGCTCCACTGCTCCCATTATTGTCCGTGTGATTAAGCTCTCCAGGAGTACCCTTTAAGTATTATTATTTAAAGACCAGCTCCTCCAGTCCTCGGGGCTCATCATTAGGGTAAGATGTCGCGAGGCCCGCCTAGCACCAGGAAACCCTATGTTCGTCTCCTGAGGGCATAGGCCTCATCCCCGACACCTCCCGCTTCCTGAGCCCGGGGTCTGGAGGATCTCGCCCCATCACCCTTGGACCTACATGTTTTGTTTGTCCGTGTGCTCCCCCCTCCCGGGGATTTTAACTTTGTTGCGTCCCAGGATGGATTCCTTGTTGATGGACTCTCGGACTGTGCTTTGACCTGCCCTTGGACCCATTTGGATTTGGATGCCGTTTTGTCTTCCCTGTACACTGTCTCACGGACTGTCACTATTATTTTGCGCACTATTAAACCCCTGTGTGTTCCCTTTTACCACGCCTCCTGTTTTCTCCAGCTCTTACCGCATCGCATAGGGTCTTCTACAAGATCTGACACGGATTTCAGTCCGTGTTCGTGACAACAACATGGTAATCCATATAGTATTTTCTCAAAGCTCGTGATCTGGTGCTTAGTTAGGAATTTGTGCAATTTTACAATACTTTCAGTTAATTTCTTTTGTCACTGAAAAAATTGGGACTGCAGTGCCCTTCAATGAATTTGTAGTAACTGTGTGGAATGTTGTTTTATATTGAATAGAAACCATGCAGGTTTATGTAGTCTGTGAGACAACTACATCATTACATTATTTTCTTTTTTATTTAATTTTTTTAATTTTGACTATTAAGAAATCAGCCTTTAAAAGTGGAAATATCAAAAATGTAAATTAAACAAATAAAGGAACCATACAATATGTTAACTTTGAAAAATACTCTATAATGCAGATTTATCAGGAAATAGCGGGCCTCTTGATAACAAATCAACCTTCTATTATCTGTTTAGAGTCCTCTTGACAAAACATGTGCATTCTGGGATTTCAGATGATCTTTAACTTCTGAGATGGATTATGAGATTGGTGCTGCATCTGAGAGAGTGTTACTATCATTAAGGGCAAAGGGCAGCATCAGAATGGTGTAGAAGCTTACAACACAAGGAATGTAATGAGATTTCAGGTCAGTCTTTCGCCAACATTAATTTTTAAAGCACATGCCTTGTTTAGCAGTGGATTCTGTTAGGAGTCCAAAGCCAGACAGAATTTACAGACTAGCTTGCTCTTTAGCAAACAGACACCCATATTGGAAAGAAAAATGTTTTCTTCTGGAAGCACACATATATCTTACAAAATATAAGCAGAGCACTTTCACTTTAACACTTTCAATATTTTGTTGCACGTTGTATGGATGGGGTCAGCCAAGCTCATGTGAGAATGTGTTGCCCATTTCTGGAATAATCTGTATTACTTTTTAGAAGTATAATTATCTAGACAAACATGCAAACAAGGAGGAAAAGGGAATTCTTTTTTTGGTATTTGAAATTGCTGTTATACAGTACCTCAATGGCAGTTTTATCAGATGTTATGGAAAAGCGAAGAAATATTCTACAGAGTCCAAGTAAATTAGGGTTCATTTTTCAACACCTAAAATAGTATGGTAAGAGTTCTAAACTACTTCAAGCAGTTTCAAACACACATTCATATCTGTTCAACAACAGAAACATTCAGACATTTTACATTATTTGACTTTACAGTCCTCTCCATTGTACAGATTAATATTCTAAAACAGAACTGAGACAAAAATAATATTATTACTAGGGTAAAAAGCTCAACTGAATGTCATTAAAAAATAATGTTTCCTTAACAACAAAAGCCCCTCCTTTATAAATTGTAAATGCAGTTAAGACTTTTAAGACAGTCATTATTACTGTGTTAGTTCAGGTGGGTAGCTTCATCAGCATGCGTAGGCTGCAAAGGAACAAGCAATAGGTTTATTACATGCTGAAAAAAAGAAGAAAGAAAACACAACGTTTCGGCCGTGGAGCCTTCTTCAGGTGTGTCAAGAAGGTGTGTTAAGAATCATGACACTTTCAAATATAGCTTTATATTTAGAATCTGAAGAATCTACTCCACACTAATAAAAGCTAAAATAATAATGCTGATAGTATGGAAATATATTAGATTTTTAAAGATAATTATAAATTTGTTTTGTAGCATCAATGGCTCAGAGACAAGTGAATTAGCAGTGATCAGGAATGGAAAAAATATCCCATAAGTGAGCAAAAAAATATTTAGCAAAACTTGTGATGTAAATGCATAGCATGCATTTCTATTGGTTTCCACATACACTGATAGCCTGTACAAATTTACTTACTGTAGGTCATGTTTTTTAAAAAACATGTCAGTGCAATACCTACAAAAATACACTTTCCACTTTGTTGATACAATTTTAGGATTTGTTACAGGTATAAAGGATAATTTTCCTTTAAATATCAGTACATTTATAATTTTAAAAATGTTTTTGAATAATAATAAAGCACAGGGAGAGCTATGGTTGTGTGATGTATACAGTGCTTTCTGTTTAATGGTATGTACTTCATGTTAAATTACCAAATACACTTTAGTGTATTAATGTAGTTAAAATATTCAAGCAGCCAAAAGCTGTATTTACCTCTCAGCTGCTGAAGTATCAGTTGACAATATGTAAACAAAAGTATTTTTTTGTTCTGTGCATTTACACATCACTAATTAACACAATGCCAAAGAGAGTCAATTTTGTGAAAATGTGCTCTATCCTTTCTTTGTTGGAAGTCCTACCAGTATATGCATCTTCCAACCAGTGACCTTCACATGCGACATTCAGAGGCATGAACTTCACATAATCTGCTCATTATTTTAAAGTGAACACTCCACACCTTTTGATAGCTATTTTTCAAACCAAAGAGTTTTGGGACAATTCTAATTTAATTTTAATGGGTTAATCCTCTCGAAAAGCACCTTTTATTGTTTAAGGCACCTGGGAGAGCAATTCAGATACTTTATTTTCAAGGATTTTAATATTTTATGTACAGTAATAACACAAGCCTTCTCCAAAAAGTATTTGACCTTTTATTCATTTTGTCATTCATGCACTAAATACATTGATTTATTTCATATCCTTTTACACAAACTGTGCCAAACAGAAATTTGTCCATCAGCAAAATCCATAGGCTCTCACATTGGCAGTACACTCTATCTGTGGACTGCTGAGGTGGTTTTTAAATTCGCTGTTTGATCGAATGCAAGTATGCATCAAGGGAATTTAAGTGAAATACCTCATGTTGTTTACAGGAACTCAACACCGCCATCTGGTTTTATACATAACAAAGCTGACTATGAGCTGACTGTGGGCCAATAGGACACTTATAACAATGAATGATCTCAGTATCAGCTCACTGGAGTCTCGATTTTAATTTAGTAATTTAGTAGATAACAATGATTGTTATCATTGCAGTGATAATGGACAAGATTACACAAAGAAAATGTTTGCTTTCCACTAGGCTCCCTTTTCAGAACTCCATAATTCAATTTAATCTTGCCATCCTGCAGAAACTTCTGACCATTTTAAGTCATGAATAGAAATAATGGTTTCTCTTCAAGCTATGCCAGGTGGGAAGGGTTTTAACAGTCATTCAGATGGATTTGCTGCTATAGATTAAGTGAGCTCCTGTTGTTATTATCTACAGCATAATAGTGAAAATGCTGCACTAGACTCTTAGATCAATTGATGAAACAATGTAGGAGGACAGTATAGTTCTCTTCTCTCTCTGACAGCTTTCTGATGCTTAGGTTAAGTCAGAACTATATATTCATAATACTGTACATACACGTATAGTGACATGCCCCTAGGGGTGTAAAAGTTAAAAAAAGCCTTCAACTTATATTCTTTTTCAAGAATCAACAGAAATCAAAAAGTAAGGAAAAGAGTGATTGATGAGAGCAAAATCCTCAACATGTGTGAATGTAAATTAAGAACTGTGTTATAATTTCACAATGTATTCATTTTATGGACATTTCAATGGTTACAGATTGAAAATATACCAACAATAATATGCATATTTTAGGGGAGATAGGAAAATACTTAAATGATAAATAAATATAACAGTTATTCTGTAAGAAAGAGTTATCTTCTCCTACAAAAACTAAACAAACTTTTAACACTTATTTATTGAATAGACTTCACCTCATTCAGTTCATCAGTCTTTAGGTTAATTTATATATAGCCATCGAGGTTATAAGAATATACTGTATTATGTCAAAGTTTAATCAGATATTACATGCCCTGACAGAAACTACCGACTCCATGTTTTTTGCAGGCAATTGCCCAATAAATTATACACATTAATGCAGGTAAACCAAAACTTTTTTCTCTTTAACCTCTCTCTCATACAAATAAAAGAAAACACACAAACTTCCACAACATGACAATTTTCTCTTTTTTTGCAAACTAAACAGTTCTATACACATATAATACCGGTGTGGCTCTTTCAGACTGCGAAAGCTGGCTAACTTTGATCATGTGAAAACATTGTTTCTAATTTGTGCAAACATACTGTACTGTATGTCAGTAGATGAGGACAATGTAATGTTTTTCTTTAGTTTTTCATTATAATGTTCAGAATAGATTTTTTCATTATGATTGAAACATACACAAAAACCTAGTTAGAATTTAAATGATATTTTACATATTAAAATAGAATCCCTATTCAAATAAATAATTTTATGGAGTTTACATTGATTCTGTAAATAGTAATACTTATGATTACAAATGATTAAATATAGATCATTCACGAATTATGTAATTTAATGTTTCTTCAAAGCATATGCTTTTCATTAATAAGGATTACAACAAGGTTTGTTTAAAAGGGAAACTAGTGCTATATTGTAACCAGTGAGTCTTAAAATGATGCTCTCTTTCCATTTTGTTTTGGCATACAATACAGTAAATGTTAATTCAGCAGGAATACTAAACAGCAGAATTAAAGGAATGTAAGATCAATCATCAAACAGGGTACACACTTTAATAAATCAAAGCCTTTCAGCTAATCTTGGCTTCATGTTCACACTGGATATGCTGCATTTTTTTTTCATTTTTCCATAAAAAGAAATCTGGATTGTCAGCATTTTATGTTTTGGGTAGACATTATTTCAAACATAAAACCAATAAACACTTTTTTTACCAAGCATGATTTTCTCTCTTGATGTATGTATTTATCAAGAAACATTAAAGGGTTGTACAAAATGTGATAACACATTTTGCAAATAGCCAATATCTCTAACTCACTGCCAGCACATTTATACTGTATAAATTTATGTTGCAAAAAATTATCGATTTCTTAATAAAATATATCATAAATGCATATAAACTTTCCACTAAATACAAATAGAATCCTCATTAATAGAAGGCAGGTATTTACTTACTGTAGATCCTAACAGATCTAAGTAATAGATGTTCTTCTTCCAAATTAATCCAAAAAATCTTTATTGAATCTTTTCATTCCAAAAATATAACGACTAAAATAAGTTGTTAGTTTTCAGAACCCATTTTTCATTACCTATGGTCAGATTAGTTCATTAATCCTTTCATCAGAGAAAGCCTGTGAACCATTGAAAGCTATTTTTATATATTAAAATCTAGTATCATACAGTATATGTGTCTGTGTGCTGTCAGTGAAAATTTAAAATAACGTCATTGAGACTTATACTTTAAAAGAAGCATCTTTGAAAATAATCTGATATTTTCAAAGAAGTAGCAGGTTCATATATTCAGTGCAAAATGGAAGAGAAGACCAATGCCGTGACATAGTGACCCTCAAAAAACATTTCATTACTTAAGAGCCATACTGTATATTAAGTGCGGCTTACAGTATGTGGTCTGTAAATGTTGATGATAAATATAACTAAGCCTGCATTTTTCTCACTGGCATTTGTATCTTCAGACTAGCACTGAAATATTCACATTGATTCCAGATTTAATTAATGGAAGTTCATGCCTTTTATTCTAATGGAAGGATGTTTTATGAGAAGTAACCCACTGAAGCTTATTAATGTGACACCAAATTAAAAACTTCTGAAAAAACCTTCTTCTCTTGAGTGCCATCAGCAGCAACATGTCTTGGCTTAGTAATAATTGTATGCAATGGCTTCAAAGCTAGTTCTTTTCTGCTTTAATTTCAATATTTTTATTTAATCATTAGTTGACCTTAGCTATAATTGGCAGCAGTGTTTGTTTGAGAATCACTGTTTATATTGTTTAATTTGTGTCTTACTTGGACCGAGTATGTGTAGTCATTAACATTAATTATGATCAAACTCTATTTAGTTAAAATTATTCAGCTGCAATGATTGAAATTAAATGTAGTATTTTGGTTTTACTCAGTATGTATTTTATGACAGCTGTTAATCCAAGTTTATTGCGTAGTAAAAAAATGCAGTTACATTCTTTTGAAAGTTTATATTTATTAAAATGAAATTCAATTGAACAGCAGCAAAGTAAATGTTATATAACTGCTTTACATTTTACTATAAACTGTGATATGACATGTATATATATACAGTATTATATTATGAAATGCTATAGTTTTTGTACAGTACTTAGGTTTGCTTCAGAGAACAGAAAAATGGTAAATGCATTAATATTTTTAATAAAAAGAATTAAGAAGACTAAACTAAGTAATAAAATGAGTGTTTAATATTATATCTATTCAATATAATCTAGAAGTAGCAGACAAAAACAAATATTTGTCAAATATGATATATTTGGACATAACTTGCATTATATTGTAAGGGGTACGACACAGCGGACATTTTTCCAAGTCAAAAATCCACTGTTCGCCACTTGAGCTAAGGCAAAGAATTTGGTTTGGTCCTTTTCTCCCTGAAAACAATGTGGGCATGCAAAAATAATGTCATTGCCAGTAGCTGCTCCCTTTAATTGATGCAAACATATTAGATGCTCTGGCAGATGTTCAGCTTTCGTTGCAGAACCTCGTCCAAGCTCTATCTATCTTTTCTTTTCCCTCCTAAGAGGAGAAAAAGCTTTTTTCTACCATTCTAACATCTCCTTTTCATGGAGAGTAAGAATAATTATCCCCGAGAGATCTCATCTGTGACCTTCTATCTATGACAAGATGCATGGACGACAAGAGAAATCTTTTTACAGTGACATTTGTGATGCAATTCTTTCTTAGTCACATTCAGATGACATTAAATTAAGTAAAGAATTAAAGAATTCCTTACAGAAAATAGGCTGAGCGGCATAATCAATAAGTAAAATAAATAATTATAACCCCTAAATTGTAAAGATTATGCCAAGAACATACCTGAGTGGTTGGTATAATTAGACGCACATGAATTCTTTGTTCTCTGACACAGCTTTGATGAAAAGAGAATTAATCGGGCACACTAAGTCAAACAAAACATACTAAACAACACAACATAAAACATACATCTTATTATGTTACTCTATTTACAAACAAGGCGCTCAAAAAGCTCTATGTCCTAAACTAGCCAGAAAATTCAACAGCTGCTACCAAATATTCAAATCCTATATAACACCTACAGTACATAGGCCAACAAGAAAAATAATGTGCTTTCTAAACTAAACAGAATATACTGTAACCTATCTTTCTATAAATCTAGATGCTACAAACTGAATGGGAAACCTATCTCCCTGTTCTAAAAATGCATTCACTAACCAGGAGAGGCTGTTTGTTACCTAGGGATTCTCCATACTGGAAATCAGAGTTTTTCAGATCTTAAAGGCCGATTGGAACAAGAACCTTTCGCCTGGCGCATGCTTCCTTCTCTCTCCTTGTGTCTTTCTGTCTCTTCCATTGTCCTCTCTCTCTCTGGCTCTGTCTGTCTTTTTATGCAGGTTTCCTGGACTGTTTATGACTCCTAATCATTTACCATAACGTAATTAACCAAGGTAAACCAGATTATTCCTTAAACTCATGAGTCTCAGAGACTACTTACAACTCTGCAAACACCTTATCTTCCATACATTGTTTATATTTGCTTTGAAGCTCACAAAAATTGCAAATCTTGATAATGGCCAGGTGTTTTCTATATTTTTCTTTTATAGTAAAGTCAATAATTTGCATAACACTGAAGTGTTACTATGCCTTAATTATATACAGGAATGTTAATTCCTGGAAATTTCATTTCCAGCCCAGCCAGAAGTGGAGAGAAAACTATAGGATGCTTACAGCATGAGACAGAGATTGAGCTAGAGGTCATCCCTACAATTCAAGCAGGGATAGAAAGCAAGTCTGCACAGAAAGTTGAGCTAGTACTTCATGAATATCTCAAATGGAGAATGCATGCAATGCCATGGGAACAAAATAATTTGATCAAAAGCAAAATTCAAAGGCACATGATGTTACCTCTGTGGTGCCCATGGTTCTGGAGGAGGAGACCTACTTCGTGAAGTTTGGAGCCTTCACTGTAGCAGATTATATGGATCTGCTAGTATGACAGTGAACAAGTAATCACGAGGTCAAACTCCATCACTATGTCATGGACAAAGGTGTCCGCAGTTTCTGTGAAGGAGTTCCACTATGGAGGTAAGGTAACTTTTCACAGGACTGATGAGTGCAGCACCACCAACAGCATAGAAGTGGCCAGTGAGCCTGTCTGTGGGCAGGTTCAGTTTGTTAGTGTTCTATTTGTTGAAGTTAAACAAAAAAACGTTGTTTTCTTTTTTGAACTGGATTATAAAATCCAGAAATCTCTGCCACCTGGCATGTGGATTACATATGGCAATTGGGACTGAAATGGTTAAATGTAATTTTGGTGCTTTGCTAACTAAATGCTTTTTAGTTTTTCAAGAGCCAAGTGTTAAATGAGTGTTTAAAGTTTAAACAAAGCACAAACATTTGTCTTACTGGCTCAATGCAGAAAGTGAACCCTGTTGTTTCAGTAAATTTACTTAGGAAATTGATTTTGCCTTTTCTGTTGAAATAAAGCATTGCATAGAATGACATGCTGCTTCACTTTGAATGAAAAACATCTGTATTCTTGTCCTGTATTTCTTATTTATACAGTTTAATTTAACTCTTTTGTTTCTGTCACATTTCCTCTCAACAAAAACAATTAAATTAAACATTTAATTATTTCCAGCATTATTTTGTGTATTTAAAGCATAATGAACAGACCATCCTCAATTTACATAGGTTCCTGAACCTGATAAGAAAGCCTAAGATATGAAAATCGAAGTCGGAATAGATATACACAAAGCATTTCTATTATGTATAGTATTGAGTCTAATACCTTAGGTAACCCTATGTAACAGAGACAAGAATCAATGTGTTTATACAGTACATAAAATTACAATATTATTTATGAGTTAAAAAAACTTCACACTAAAAACCAATATGCCCAATCATATACTGTAATTACTGTATTTGTTGCATTTTATAAGGGATTGATACTATGTGTGAAAGACACTCACACCTACAACAAACACAAGCATTAGAGACATGATCTAATGCATCCATATATAGAATTTCAATAAATATCTATAGATTTCCATCTATCTGAAAAATAAAAATTATTTAATATGATCATTGAATAAATGTAATATTTAACAATACTTAATTGTTTGTATTCGCCAGTATATATGAACCGACATTTGTGGAGATATAGCAGGTAGATACAGAGAAAGAAGCCTGGTGGCTGGTGGTACATTATGAGGCAAGGTCTTAAGATCTATGAAACAAGCCCTTCCTGGCTATAAAACTAACCTCAGTTATTCCTTTTTGGTTTTCGAATCCTCATACAAATACTGTGCTTTTTCATGAATGAGCCTCATGCTTAGAGGCATGTGTTTTTCTGTTTAATCTTCTATCCACAAAATTAAATGTAATTCAATTTCCTCAATCATATTTCCTCTCCACATAGGATTCACAGTTCATTCACGGGGTCCACTATGTCCACTAGGTCCACAAATGTGTTCTGCTATTTGATCTTTGTCTTTCACAATGGTATTCACTGAAAATGCTAATTCAAGTTCATGTGCAATCCTTGATAGTGAATCATCTTTTTATTATTATTTAATATTCATTTTTGTACCATGATCATTTTACGCTGCTTATTCACTCTAGTAGCATCCATTTTCACATTAGATTTGCACTTGTTTGCCATGGTTAAAGCAAATCTGCAAGAAATTATCAAATATGTGTGCTACACAGAATGCATCATGGAGGCACAGCATGCATCTAAATTACTCAAAAGTATGAAAGTTGAATCCAACTAATGGACAACAAATCAAATGAGTAAAATGCACCAATGATATACCAGGACACAAAAGGTGATTACATGGTTATATATTGATTAAATATTTGGACAATTTTTATTATTGCATCGTACTCATAATGCCATGCAGCATTGACATTCGTTCGACTTAAAGTCTTACTTATACTGTACATGCCCTACTCACTTTAATTTGAACCCCATTGTATCTTATACAGAACTTGTCACTTTCAAAGTAGACCCCTTGTTTTTTAGCCCTACTGATGACAAGTATTAATTAAGCATAGTACACATTTTATGAAATGAAATGTGTCAGCTCACCTGTCACATATAATATTTGGTCATTTTTCTAACGATAATATTGTTGCTATCATGCAGTTCTGAGTGATAACATTATTTTGATGCTGTGTATACACATACATTATTTGCCTGTACAAGATTAGTTTAAGAATTATTAATATCATATTTGCTATAAATGGATTTGCCACTGAAGGCTTACTTTTCACACATACTATAACACTGGTTAATGTTACATTCATCACAGCTTTGTCAGTCTAGATTGAAAAATTTGATCCAGGTTATTATCCAATTAAAGACAACCATAATTCAGTCAGTTTTGTCATCCTACTGAAATTTCTTTAAACTATTGCTTGATCAAAACTCAGATGTATTTTGATAAACAGGAGAACATCTGTCTCCATACACATTCTATCTCATGGGTTGTATGTCTGTAATACACAAATCAATTGGCCTTCAGCTTGTCTTTTCCTGATGCATCTGCTTGGGAATACAGAAACATGAAGTGTCATTAATCATTTTTGTCTTGATTAAGACTTGTTAAATATAGATTTAAAATCAAGTAATAATTTCTTTCCACATATAAGCACCTAATATTCAATAGAGAGTGTATTTCCTTAAATTATTTATTTTACATTAGTAAATTACATTCCAGTATCTGAAATATATAATTTATAAAACAAAGTTTATCTCAAACATGAATAGAAAAAACTCACCATGTAACTAATCTTAAAATCATTAGCTGTTGTTCTAATTCACTCTTTATATTTACACCTACAAGCAGTCTGTTTTTGCTAACTTATTTAATTTTTTGTAACATAATTCAAAACTCTCATCTTTACATGTATCATGTACCTGTGACCTCATACTGTGGTAAAATCCCATCTACTTTAGTAACAAAATAGTGCAACCAAAATCAAGAAGCATGAAAAGAAACTGAGGCAGTGATGAACTCTTTAACCAAGATGTTACTGGTTTATTAACATAAGGTACTGTAAATGGAATTCCTCAAGCAGTGGTATACAATTAGAATTGTAAGGATTGTAAGAATTGTAATTGTAAGGACTTTTGTTTGCCTCACAGCAGCAATTGCTAGGACCTGCTTTGTAATCGTTACTAATTCTCTTGTGAGGTCTACTGTACCTGTGCATTTCGCATGTCAAATGATGAATGGCTCTTATTGATAAGTACTTTGGAAGAATGGATTTACTGAAACTATGGTATACAGGGATTACAATGATGATAAATTGGTATAAAACAGAAAAATGTTGATTTAATTATTTAAATGAATTAAATTCAATGCTTTAGGTAAAGTAGATAGAACTGAGTTTTTGTTCTTTTTGTACTGTACTTTAATAATAAAAACAATTTTGTTATGCAACAACCCTGGCAATTGGTTGGTGAAAGGTTTGTTTAGTAACACGATGATGAGTGTAAATACACAGTCTACTTTATCTCAATATGAATCACGTACATTAGGAAAAGAGAACAGAGTGTTTTAAAATTGATTGTCTTGTCTCACCAGTTGCCTGACCTTAACAACTCTGAAACTGTACGAAATGAGATGAGAGATGAGAGACAGGAGTGAAAAAATCCATCTTTTGATGAAGTCACCTGAAAACACGAGAAAGGAGAATTGAATTCAACATTTTCAGTTTATCAGTGGATCATTCTGGAGCAAATATAGTATAATACAGTGCTTTACAAATGTATTCACCCCTTTAAAATTACTGTATGTCCCATTTTGCTGAAATACAAATAAAGTATACACAAAATGGAAAAACTAAAATATTCTGGTTGCATAAGTATTCACCCCCCAAGTCAGTACTTGGACAAATTAATAAAGACTATAGTTAGGCCCATTTAAAGGAATGTTAGTGGAGAAAAGCTCTTGCCCTGCCAGGACTCAATCACAGATGCTCACAATAAACTCTGTGAATCTGTGAATCACAGGCTTCAGGCCACACACCACCAATCCCCAGAGAGTATGATTTTGCTATGTTATACTGGCAAAAATGCCAGCCACCCACTGCAGGAGAATTCAACTTTCCAGGTTTCAAGGGAATTTGCATAACATTCTGTAAAAATCTCAAAATCTCAGTGGGAAGCCCAGCACTGTCACACATACCATGCAATGATATTTTTTTATTTTACGTCTACAGTTTTTGTTCCTCATTTTGTTCCTCAGGTTTCCAACACAATAAACATTTAAAGATATTTTTGACCGTGCTACCAAAATAATTCTTCTTTTCTTAAAAATGTGTTGGTCTCTACAATTAAGACTGTGCTTATTTGTGTGCTCTTATAGAAACTCCCTCATATTATAGTTTGCTTCTATAAAGAGGACCAAAATGTTAGTGTTGAGTATTAAATGAGTTGATTATAAACACTAGTATTATAGCATTTTAATTAATAGATGATTGAGTTTATAAAAAGAAACAAAAACAAATGTAAATAAGAGAGCAGCATGAACAATGAGCCTGTAAAAGTAGCTTCTAATGTCCTTTAATAATTAAATATATGTTGAAATATAAATTGCCACAATAATGGGGCAATAGTAGGGTATGAACATTTGTGAGGACTCTTTGTAAAGAACTTTCACAGATAGCCAAATTCTCATATAACCAGGTTAACTCCTATATCATCACATAATGTACTACAGTATATAGTATGTATAATTAAAATTACTTTTATGTGTATAAATACAATTACATTGATCAACTAAAACAAAAGTAAACACAAACTTATGGTAATCAGCTGAAATAAACAACATGAACCCCTCTTTTTGCCTCCATGATTAGCTGTCAGTCAGCCTCCGTCATCTCCAGCCTGTCATTCCCCACATCGCCAACACAACCAGGAGCGTTTCTTACAATACAAAAACAAGACCCCATTAAGATGCGGATGATAGGTAGTGAGTACTTCGGCAAGGGGGCAGGAAAAGGATCACTCACTAGCTAGACACTTCTCACGATCTTAGTCTGTTGCACCACTAAATTGAGCTTAACAACCCTTTGTTCAATTTCATCCCACTCTGCTCTTCTCCCAACTCTGTTACTGTCTCCTTGTTTTACTGACGATACACAGAGAAGATAAAACTACCATACTTCAAGCGTATGAGATAAAATATGATGACCACATATCACTATCACATATCGTAAGGAGCTGTATTAAATAAGAAAAATTTAAAACAGAACAATGTTTCAATTTATTAAATAATCATTTTAACACAGATGACACCACACTCATCATGTAAAATGTGGTAGCCATGCAAACAAAACCGCTTAAGTCTTCTATTTGAACATACAGCGCTAATCCTGCTAATAAAAGTCCCAGAGCAGCCAAAAAAGTTATGAAAAAGAACATTTTTGATAAATGAAACAGGATTTCAAGTTTTCAGTTTCTAAAAGTATACTAGATAAAAAGGTTAAAAAAAAAGGTCAAAAAGGCCCAGCAATGGAACTAGGAGATGTTAACATGAAGTTTTGTATTTGTTTTAGGTGGAGAAAATAACAGGATCAACATCTTGCAATACTCTCAGGAAATTACTTATTTGGAAGAAATGTTAGTTTTCAACCTCCACCAGATTTTGTTGATAATGCACCTTGATTTGTCACAAGCGATAAAGATAACAAATGGATCAGTTGTCTGACCTCATCCCTGTAGATATAGCTATAGATATAGATGTAGTTATAAGAGTGCACCCAGTGCAAATATTGTTACAAATGGGGGTTACAAAACTGGTGAATATTAACAATAGGCTGAGTAGACTATAGACTGAGTAATCATAAACAAGTGTGCCAAGAAAAAACCCAGATGGTTGGTATAATTAGAGGTACCTGAGTTCTCAGGCACAACTTTTGTAAAAGGAGTAATAAGTCAAGCACTTTGGGTTCACAAATATTTATCAATAATGGCAATACACACAATAAATATCACACTAAATAAATATACAGCATACATGTTAGACTGTTTAAAAAATTACAAACAAGATGTTCCAGAGACCTACGATCTGAACACCCAGAAAACCCTAGACTGCTACCGAATATTAAACTCTTATATAATACCTACAAAGGCCAAAAGACTTAGTATGACTTATCTCTCTATATATAAATCTGGGTGCTGCAAAAGTGTAGAGAAGACCTGTCTATTCTAAAGTTGCATCCACTAATGGGGAGAGGAAGTTTTTTACTGAGGGATTCTTAGGAATCCAAAGTTTCCTAAATACAACAGTTTTGAATACTTACTGTAAGTTTAATCTCGCTTTCTGTATTTCTCTACTCTCTCTCTTGTTTTTCCCTTTTTTCTCTTTCCATGTCCTCCCTTCACCTCAAGCTCTTCGGAACCTACCAGTTTTATGCTGTGTTCCTGGACTGTTGATTGACACTTAATGATTTACCAAGAACTTACTGTAATTAATCAAGGTAAACCAGAAAATTCCTTTGATCAATATGTCTCACACCCAACACAACTAAAAAAACACCATGGTTCTTTCCTTGCTGTGAAGCTCTGAGAACTTTAAATGTTCACCTTAGCCACTTGTTAACCATTGTATCTAGATTCTTAAAGACTAAAACCTTCAATAGTCTCTTACTGTACAATAGGTGTAACACTATTATTAGGACTAAATGAATAAAATGCATGGCTGTGTAAATGAATGCCTTCTGTTCACGTTGACTACTTCTTAATATAAGTGGTATAAATTAATATAATTAATATAAATTAATAACATTCTATACTGCTTATATTAGATAATATATACATATTTATTACATAACACTATGCATGCAACCTAAGACATCAATGTTCCAGACAATTGTTATCAGTTATAAACATAATGTTTTTCCAAATTTGTTCTATCAAAAGAGATAATAAAACAATTTTAAACTTGATTCAGGAGTAATCGCTAAAGATTTTTTTAGCAAGAACACATTGGTATTTCTGGAAGGGAGCAAAGTTGTATGTGAGGAGTTTTAAATGATATACCTGGGAGAAACAGGCATGAATAAAATACTCAGAGGCAAGGAGACTCAAATTGAGTGTGTGGGTCTGACTCGAAGACTACAAGAACAGCCACTGATAATTTAATCAATAAAAAATTAATGTTTACTTTTAAATAGTTAACATAGCATTTTTGAAAATCTATAATATCAGTAATGTTCTGATCAGTAAAGTTCTAACAAAAACATAGAATGACTATAAGAACTTAATTCTGCCTGCCAGGATATATCTATTTTATGTACAACATGAAAAATTACACGTGTGTAATATAAAAGCCAATTGTCATATGCAGTCTTAATAGCATATTGTTTGAACAGTTAAAAGAAGAGTTATTGTTTATTTATTTATAATAATTGATGAAGTCTCTCAGATTGAGGGTGTGCAGGGATATTTATTAAATTTGATGTGTGTTCTGTCATAGGTAATGATAATGGTGCTGGGCTGGATGTGATTTGAAAGAACATCACGAAAGCCTGTCCTTGATAAAATTCAGTGGGAATCAGATTTTCAACTCACTCTCTCAAGTTATACCATGATTAATTCAGCATGATATCATTTTCCTCTAGTTGTGACAGTCTGGCAGAGGAGCTCTTGGAGGCTAAATTCCTGAGACCCAACAAATCCTTTGTGCAGATAGAAGCTTTTTATTCCTATTTTACTGTAACTCCACATAATTTATATGATCTTCAACATTACAAAGGACAGATATTAATAATTATTTAATGTATATGCTGGTGCATTAAAGAAAATAAAAAAATGAATAACATGATTGTCATGTTACTTGATTACTTTTAATTTCTTATGTACAAATATTTTGCCTGGATCTGTGCTATTTGTCTGTTCTTAATAAAGCCTACCTAAGTCAATACCTCTTGTTTTGGTGGAAGTTTCTATATGAGGTGATGTTTGCCCTTCAGGAATTGAAATACCATTTTCAGGCTCCTTGTGGTTAGCAATTGTTGTTGATCTGTGAAGTGTTTTATGAAGGTAGTGTACATTGACTATATTTATATGAAAATGTACAGTATGTGATGTTGCAGTTTTTCTATCTTGTGAGGATGATTTTTTTCATTTTTTAAACCTATAACATTTTTTCTTTTCAATAAACCATATTACTCCAGATAACATTTCATAAAATCATGCATACAAAGTTTTCACTGAGTAAGGGACACAACTTTTTTTTTACATTACATATCCCGAGGGTACTATATGTGCATCTTTACCTTTATTGTTGAGAAATCAGTTGTTGTAGTCTGTGCAGCATCCATTGCAGTAAAAGTCTGAATTAACAGGTTTCTTTATCAGAAAGACCAAAGATTTATAATATTAGCCGTTCAATATTACCACCTCCAACAAAAAAATCAGTAAATTTAAAATGTACAAAATGTGTCAAAATGCCACATCAAAAAGAATCCAATCAGAAGAAATCAGTCAGTAATCTGTCAGTATATTTAAATTACATCTCTGTTGCAACATTGTAGCTGCAAACCTCCAGGGGATGAGTGATTGAGGTGATAACCCAAGAGATTAGTGTAAAAATTCTCTCTCTAGGCAAGCTTTGAAGAAACATGAAAAGAAATCATGAGAGTCCCAGGGGAGAGAGAAGACATATCTTGTAAGTCAACTGGATGGTGCATGTGTTCCAGTGTGCAAAGGCACTATTTAGGACAGGGGTCAGCAACCTATTTCACATGTGCCATTATTGGCACACACAGGGGTTTTTAACAGAACATACAGTACAATGAAAGGGGCATGTGCAATAAATATCTTATAAAACACAAAAAAATAAGCTTTGCTTGACTGTTCTGGAAATCTCTACAACCCGCTATCCAATGAAAGCTATTTGTTGCTGAAAAAAACCCCCAAGTCATTTACTGCATTATTTTTAGCAGGGCTAGCCTATTGTTTTACAGGAAAGCTCGCAATTCGTACTGCTGATAACATTTTTCACACTTAAGTGTAAAGTCATTTTGGACAAAATATCAAAGTTTGCTGTTCACACAAAGAAAGAAAAGTTTGATGTTCACACATCACAAAACAGGCCTTTTGGAGAAATGAATATGGGTTTGTTCAACATAAAGACTGTGATCAAAACTACTTTGAAGTGCATAATGAAAAATGGGTTGCAAAACCAATGTTTCTAAGCAACATCACCATGCATACTGTATGCATAAACTTAACCTCCATTTGAAGGGTGCAGATGAAACTGTTAAGGGACTTTTTGAAACATGGAAGGCATTTCGTGCAAATAATTTTTCACAGGACATCAACACCTCAACTTTGCTATTTTAACATCTTAAAGAACTTTCAAATCATTGCACAATCTGTGTGTTACTCTTGGTGGGGTGTTGCTATGCCTGCCCCCTGCTACATTACGGCAGGTATGTTGCAGTTGCTGTGGCTGCCAGCTACGCCTGCACTGATCACTATGGAGACAACTTATGCAGAGTACTGTACTTGGCTGTTGTGATTAGGACTTCTGCGGCATTAGGTGCTCTAAGGTATTTATACCCTGCCCTGTTTCTCCTTGGCAATCTGGCATTGATGCTCACACCACTCTAATCCTGAGCAACCCTGCAGCATTCCAGCAAAGCTCTTCCTGTTCCTGGTCTCCAGTTCTCTTGGACTCCACTGGAAGCTCTGCCTGTGGCTGTGCTGTCCAGGGTTTTACCAGGCTACTGACTATGGACTGGAAGTTGGGACCTCGCTTCAGACCCAGACCTCAACAGACGACTCCCTTGGGCTGATCTATGGTGTGTCTCTCTAGTCTGCCCTGACGTTGTGGGCCAGTCTAGTCTCTGGAGAAGATCCCCCGATGAGCACGCACCCCATTCAGCCTGGAAACAGATGCACCTAGAGAATGACCACCCTGGCTGGGGAGTATCCCACCCAGCCTGAGGTCCATATCCCTAATCCCTGCACTTCACCCTGTAACGAAACAGAGCTCTGTGCCATGGTGGCTCTCCCTGTCCTACACCTTCTTCCCTTGCATTCTGTCCCTCCTGCCTACATTCTGGGTGTACATATCTGCTGTCTCATGTGGCTCTTACTCTGGAAGCCTGGCTGAAGGAATCTGGACCAACGTCACAAGTGCAACTTCCAGTGCTGCCCTTCCTTCCAGACTTTGACCGTGGATTTCTGCAGACAATACTGCCTTAGGTTTTATGCCAGCCTGTCTTGTGCCTGAGGTGCAGTGAGCCAGCCACTTTCACTGGAATTTAACACCCTTCATTTTGGGTCGTTGGCACCTACAGCATCCAGATGTTTGCGTGCTACTTAAAGTGTCAAGCTACATGCCTGAGATGGCCTAGCAAGGAAGTGCAAGGATCATACTAAAAGGTTAGATGTGCATATTAAATTATTAATTTTAAATAACCTTATATTTTAGTATAATTTTTTTATGAATCAAAATTCAAGTAGGGGTTATTATTAACATTAAAAATGTATCAATGTAACACAAAACTGTAGCATGAGCACTCCCCTTCTGATGGTCCCACAGAGGATGATTTTGTAGGCAGATACAGCTGCCAGGACACACAAAGTAGTCGAAAAGAGATTTGTGCCTACAATATCAATGTTGATTCTGTTGTGGAAAGCTGATATTGTTGGCAGGAATATTTTTATTGTGGCAGGTGCAGGTGCTTTTCCATCATCAAACAGGGAGTGTAGGAAGTAAAAGACTGGAGATGGGACAGGAGATTATGTCCATATTCTGAGTTGTTCACCAGGATGAGAAGGGTCCCCCCTTTGTAGGTTTAAAGGCACCTGGTAGAGGACACAAATGCTCTTTGAATAGTTTAAACCATAGTCAACTGTGGTCCACAATACCGCAATTGTTGAATGTTCCAGGAATTCTCTATCATTTGGGGGATTCCAGTAACTTCTCTGCAATCAAATAATGTTTTTTTAAGATTCAGCACCTTTGAGAAGGTCTGATCAACCTTTAAGATGGGGGACATGATCACACCTTACAGATGTTGGGGCTAATTCTGGAGTTGCTGTGAAGCAACAGAGAGGTGACTAGAGCATTATCAAGCATATGGACACTTTTTATTGTCTCAACCATCAAGTAATTGCCCTTGTACTTATGTACAGTGTGTTACAATGCAGCAGTGGGAGGAGCCATGGCAAACACCGGTAACTTAGCGATGGCTCATGTGAGGGGGCAGAAGCACTGGTGTGAGGTTTGCGAGAACCAAAAAGAAAACAAAAAAAAAGGAAAATACAAAATTAAGCCGTTACCAAAAGCGACGCTGCTCCATTGGTGTAGAGTGGCACCCAGGCTGGACTTACCCTATCTAACAGGGTCTAGCCAGGGAAAAATAACCCTGCATGACGGCGGGGACCAGACTGGACTGTTTCCTATCATGCGGGGGGCCAATCTGGGAGCAGGCAGAGAGCGCAAGGCCAAATATAAAAATAAAACTTGTGAAAAAGCTAAGCCTGCCCCAGTGATCTCCCCTTCTGGGGTAGGGCCCTGCTCATCCTGTCAGAGGGGTGTCCAGTGTGGTTATGTATTGCCTGTACAGCTGCTCTCCATTAGGCTAAGGCGGTCCAACTGTGACTTGTCAGGCGATGTGTCACCCCTTCGTCCAGGGCTCCACCTCCACACTAAACACGTCCCTCGCGTACTACAAGTGCCTTACAGAAATTTTAGACTCATCCCGTGTTAATTCAATCTCTTTCATTCTTCATGACAGATTCTACAATTTTTCAGATTTTTCGTAAGCTTTTAAAACTAATTAGGATGGTATTACTGTTACCTGTAATATTATGCACAAGAAAAAAGTTATGTGACTTAATTATGGTGCAAAAAACATTCCAGAGGTCAACAATGACTGAAACACAACTGAACAGCATTTAGATACTGAACAGCATTTAGGTGCTCCATATTCATTGAGATTTTGTCATTGAATATTGAAGATACCTTAAATAATGTCATGAGTATCAAATCATCAGATATGATAAATATCAAGTTCTGACACTAGGTTGCTAAGCAGACAAATTCTAAAAAATAATAATTACACCCCCTACAGGCAATGAATAATAATTATTTTTTGGCTTCTCAGGGACACGTTTTTGATAAAATAATAACCACATGGTGAGCTTAAATGTTTTTTACAATAAATTATATTTACACAACACCTAGTGTTCATTATTATGGATATGTGCAGTTCTCTTGGTGTCCCACCTTCAATAGAAATAAAAAACACAGAATTCTCCCTAGGATAAGGAATGCAATTAGAGAGGAAAGAGGGATGAAACCTGTGTCTTATCAAACACAAGGATTCTATTCAGGGCTAAGTCAATCTGTAAAACAGATGCCTAACAAATGGGAATCTATTATCCTATTCAAATAATGCATCACTAAACTGGCAGATGTCTTTAAGCTTGAAGGATAACACAATAAAAAATCAATATTTCAGCAAATATAAAACAACATATCTCTTTTTTAAGGCCAATAATCTATTTATCTTTTGCTTTCAAATTACCTGTCCAGATTCTAGTCTGTGGTTCATAGTGTTACAAGCATTTGTGATTTCAAAGAATGCAAAGTAGAAAGGTTGGTGTTTCTCACAATGTTTTTCTTGTAATTGACTGACTTAAAATATTATGCCAACTGTGCCTATAGATGTTGTAAAACAACACTGGGAGTCTGGTAAATTCTTGTAACAATTTGCCCATTTGGGATTTTCATCACCATGTATTTCTTCTTTGTTCTTCATTTGTATGATACTTATATCACCTCATTAAATGTTTGTAGAACTCTGTGCGTAACTAGGTGTTGTACTATACAGTTGAACATCCTATTGTTGTGATTATTGAATTAATGCAGAAACCACAGATATCTTTTGTCATCAAGATGTTGAATTTTCTTTGCTCTGTGTGTCCACCTTGTCTTTTTGTTTCTTCATGTCATGGGTCTCCTCTAATCTTAAGCATTTGCTTCCCAGTAGGTACTTCTCTTTTGTTATGGATGAGAACAAAAAAGGATTGAGAGCTTTTCTCTAATGCATCCTGTACTGTACCTTAACTTTTACCTCAATTTTAGATGGGCATCCTTCTCATCTTTCCAGGAACTCTAGTGGGGTGTTTTTCCAGAGGGGCGTTGGTGATGACAACTCCATGCTCCTGGCATTTGGTGTTAAGGAGGAGATTGTTGTTGAAGATGAGAAGAACATCTCTGGTGTTTTTGGAGTTCAACTAGAGTGTGGAAATCTGTCCAGTTAAAGTCTGAACAGTCCATGAAGGTTCCTTGTCCCAAATTTTTATATTTTCTTGGTGTTTTTTCAAGTGCAGAAAAATGATCCCTCTGAACGCAAATAAACAGTCATAAGTGATGAGTCAAACTATCTCTAGAACACCTTTTCAAATCTTCTTCACAAAAGGAGATGAACATTTACAGTTACAGCTGTCAAAATGCAATTCTGCCTCAACCCAAGTGCTTAATAACCCTCTTGTAACTGACATATATTTTCCAGATCATGTACGATGTAGTCATTTCCTAATCACCAACAGAATTGCAGAATGTTTTGGGTGTGGAAAATGACTGTGAAATTGGTTATTATGAAGAAAATTACAAACCAAATTTGATTGCTGGTCAAATAAATAATGACCTTGATCCAATGTCATGGAGACAAAGATGATTGGCAGTTTTTGCTGCAGCCAATCTGGCAGAGCAGCCATTGAGATATTCCATGTAGTACATCTTCTTTTATCTATACAGAACTGCATTTCCTGAAAATCCAGAACAGGAGTTCTTCTGTACTAAATTCTGTTGATGTTAGCTCTTTATTTATTATTACCCCAATGTTCCTTGGTGGATTATGGAACCAAAGCTCTTTTAAGCATTTAGCATATATTGCACTCATTCATACACTACAGAAACATTTAGTAAAAGGTTTGTCTTAAAAAACTAAGAAGAATAAATTCATGAATATATGTGGTTTTATATCAAGGGAGCAGTGCTTGATACAGTAGTCTCTTTTATAAAGCCTTGTGTGCCACTGTTTTCATTAGCTTTTCTCAAAGATTCTTCAGAGTGGATTTTTAATTTAAATGTGTATATGAAATAGGTCACACACTCCCTATAAAACAGCACAATACAGCAGGTATCTTAAGACAATCCTTTGAGATTAAAAAAAAGTTATTTATGCATTCCTTGCATTCCAGAATTTCCTTGATAACAGGAACCTGGGATATTGAGGGTACATAAAATACTTTATTATTATGGCAACTTACTGCTATCATAGAAGACCGCTAAACACTTTAGACATTTCAAAAAGCAGAGATTAATTTTAATGAGAGAGATATATTTATAAAATATATTTATATTTATAAAATATGTAATAAAGCTAAATTAGATTGCAAGCATTCTGATAATACTGTATTAATTTCTAAAGTAAAATATTACTCATTAATCATCCTGTGAATTTTACAAAACAGTAAACTTATTGATTGTATTGTTATACGAAGAAAGTAAATTTATAAGTGAGATTTGTAACTTGGGAAACTGTGCTTGAGTGGAAAGTGGACAAACTATTACAGTATTCCTTGTTTAGATCATATTTGAGCTGAAATATAATTTTTTCTTTAGTTTCCTGAAGCTTGCACTACCAAGAAACAGATATTTGCAATATTATATTGTTATGATATTGAATGAATATGGTATTGTTTTAAAAAACACTGACTACCTGGTGTAGTATGTATCAAATGGCATTGACTTTTTTAGAAGGGTATTCAAATCCAGTTTTGAAACATATTTAGATCAAGGTACTGTTAAAAGGAACAGGGTAAAAAGATGCCAAACAAACATAGTTTTTTTTGTGAGAGATCAAATGCCACTGCCTTGTCTTTCTCACACCTGAAGAAGGCTCCACGACTGAAACATTGTTTTTTTTCTTCTTTTTTTCAGCATGGAATAAACCTATTACTTGTTAGTTGTTTTTTTTGTTCTTACTTATAGTCTCCAAAATGATAGGTGCATTTTTACATATATAAAACATTTACAATTGTCCTCCAAAATGGAGATTCTTATAAAATGACTGAATCTGATTGCTACATAGAAGATAAGGTACATGATATTCCATTTATACGTTTATGTTAGCCCTTCTTATATACTGTAAGTTCACCAGTGTACTAAGAATGCTTGAACACTAACTCAAATTAAAAAGGACAATCAAAGGACTCAAACAGAAGACACTATCATTATAAAGATCGTTATGTATGCCCCAAACAAGCAGTACAGCCATTTTGTTGAAGCAGATTCCATTGGACCCTTCAAAAAACATCACGATGAGATCTTTGGATTTATAAGATTCCAGTAATCGAATTAACTGTTCTCTATGCCTCTCTCTGTCACGGTCGTCATCCCTCCTCTAGAGGGCGCTCCCACCTTTCTTGTATTATTTACTTTCATTCTGTGCACCTGTCCCTTGTTCTCCTCTTATTATTTAAGTCTGGCGTCTCCGTGGTTCCGGGCTCAACTTTGGAAGACGGACGCCTGGAAGCCCATCTACCACTGGGTCCAGGAGTGGCTCCGAGGGCATAGGTTTCAGCACGGTGTCCTGACCTCTGGGTCCGGGGCTCGGAGCGCCTAGCCCCATCATGCTTTTAATCCTTCATGTTCCTGGTTCTAGTTCCCTCTTCCCTGGCTTTAATTATACTGTCTCACATAAGGTCTTTACCAATGCATTTCACTAGAGTTGGATTCGGCTCCCATGACACTCTCCTTAGATTTCAGTTACTGTGATATAAAAATGTGCATACACAGAAATGTTTCAGTGATACAGTGATTACAATGTAATTTAAAATGACTTCACAATAAGGAATGAGGTTATTTGAGTGTCTTCACAATCAAATCGAGTTCACCACGATAAGAAAACTGAACTCTTAAAAAGAGTAAATAATATACTGTACAGTATATAGCAAACTTAAACATTGCTCTCAAACAGGCAGTGCTACAATAAACACTGAGGAAAGATATTCTGCTTTATGTATCGTTTAATAGCATGGCATCAGCACCACTTGTCATCACTATATCTTCCACTGCAGGGTTTCTATCCCAGACTTTTCACATAATAAGGTGACATACACAAATAAGAAAATTATTGGGTTTATTATTTTTTTAATAATAGCTACCATTCACTCGATGGTTATCAATTATGCATAAGGATTCTCTTTTTCTTTTTTGAACATTCTCCAATGTGGTAAAATTACCTTGATAAAATGATATTCTTTTAAATTAATGCTTTTTCACTTGTATTCATTTAAACTTTTTAGGTATCTTATTGCTTAAAGCATATTATTTTTTATTTCTTTCTTTCTACAAAATACTTACATGCTATCTAAACTTAGGGTGGTAAATAGCAAATAAAAGTGTGTATGTGATCTTAGTACACCATGAAAACATTTTTTTGGAAATAATGCTTAAAAGTAAAAAATCTAGACGGCATGCCTGCCAAGACTACTTTATGCTATAGTTTAATGTATGCTTGGCTGCTTTCCTACACCCTATGAATAATAGGACTAAAAATAATTCTATTCAGAAAATTCTATTCACCTTCTACATACATTTTGGTTGATGAGACGGTTTGAACATATATTGATATTTGTTCACAATACATATTTGAGACATTTTGGGGATCACATTACAAATATGTTGGTAACTTGCTCTTCACAGTGGTATGAAATCATAGGTATAATATTTATAAAAGATTCATCAGTATATCAAGAAAATCAGTGGCATTTTAGTGTAGTTTAAATGATTTTCAATTTAAAGCTTTTAGCACATATGGGTTAAGGCTGCTACAGATTTTACTATATTCATAAAATGTGAATTAGATTTAATATCTGATTTGTAAAAAAGGAGATAAGAAGCACTCTACATTTTATTAAATACAGCACATAAAGAAAAATTATAAGTTTATTAGAACTGACATTTTTTCATTAAGGTGTAGCAGCAATGCTTATTAATAATACAGGAATTAAGTTTGCCAATATCTCTCTCCCTCATCTCTGTGGTGCTGGAATCGCAAAGTCGATTTTCTAATAGCCATCAAAGAATCATTTTGTGATTGACTGCTACAATTAATCATTGTCCCAGTGAATGCACAAAACCCCTACAAAGGACTAAAAAATAGTTAACTGTTTAGTCAATTTATTTAATAGATAAGCTCTGGAGTTTTCGGAACAGCTCCAAAGCCTAAGATTCTCCAGCCACCTTAATGAATGGTCATCTCTGGCGCCTTTCTGTCTGGGAGATTGCAAGGGAGAGTCTCATCCCAAGTTGTTTACAACTCTACGGGCAGAGAGCATTGTTACTCATCCTCCACCTTGATCAGCCAATCAGGAACTGGTAGAGCAGGGTAACCCCATGTGGGTCTCGAATGCCCTCGAAATTTTCAACCAATGAACTACCATAGTTCTTCCAGGTAAAAGAGGCAGCACAGGGCTCCCCCAGGACGTTTTCAGACTCAGCTCGGACATCATGTGCCGGCCAGTGTGTCTCACTGCTAGGACTTTACCTTGTTCTAAGAGTCGAGACCTGAGGTCGCCCACCTGTAACCAAAGGCTCCGCCTGAGGTTAGCCCAACAGCAAGCCTCGTGAACTGTCGGTAACCCACCAGAGTGCTCGCCTGATCAACAAGTGAAGTACGGTTGGAACTGTTGACAGCTGAATCTTAGTATTTAGGACTAGCACTACATTGGAAACAAACCAGTCTTCCTTCCGTCTAAAGAGCGTGACTTGCTTGGACCCGTAGTCACTTTTCATGTGCACAGACTTTGCTAGTTCAGCCAGGACTAAATAGTCTGGTCCTTAGAGAGGCACTGCCAGCACGCAGCAGCAGGAATCCCTCCCTCCTTCTCCCACACCTCCAGCCTCAGCAGGACTGACTGGCACCAAGCCAGAGGATGCCGATTGGACGCAGCAACAGCTTGTTGATGTTCCTTTGTGTCCGCGGGAGATCTGAATCCACATGAATTGGATGAGTATTCAACATTCTACATTGTAGCTCGAGAATTCAATTGTTACCTCAATCCCAGTTTTAATGTCAATTTAATTCATATGAGTGATGTACTTGCTTTTGAATATCTAGTGTAGAAGTTGTAATCAAAAAGCTCATTAACAAAACGGTAGAAATGAATGGTATACTGAATGTAAGTATCTCTTCGTATTTGTAACTCTTCTTGATTGAATATATACCTTTTGTATTCTGCTAACCCTCACTTTAAGATCCGTTATGTCTATATGCACATTTTGTGCATTAATAAATGTTTTCTCATGCATTAGTATCATGTGTGTGCGTTGTTGAATTGTTCCGCAAGGTTGATTTTCTAATAGCCATCAAAGAATAATTTTGTGATTAACAGCTACAATTAATCATTGTCCCAGTGAATGCACAAAACCCCTACAAAGGACTAAAAAATAGTTAAATGTTTAGTCAATCTATTTAATAGATAAGCTCTATCCAACATGACATGATTTGCCATGACATATTATTTTAAACATTTTCACTTCTTGTGGATGACTCCATTTCATTTGGTATTCATTAAATATTAAACAAGGACTTGAATGCTTCCTTCTTTGCAAATCAGTGTTTTTTTTACTCAATGCGAAATGGCTTTTATTTTTCAATGTGTGATGTAAACCCAGAAATAAATCCCAAGCTTAACATTGTTAGTTAATGCAATAATGTTATGGATTACAGAGGCTTCGGTCTAATGAACTTTCAGACCAGACATTAATCATCTTTCAAAGTACTCTCTGATTGACAAGATCATTCTGATTTAAGGAAACTCAACTATCTACGCTCAGAACATTTTTAGCTCACTTATAAGTAATATGCATAGATTTTAAAACAGAATCCAAATATTAGTGGAAAAATAAATGAATAAAGGCTTTTAAATGCAAAAAGAGAAATAAACATTTGATTATAACTTCTTCTGTGCAACATTTTTATGCAAATTCAGTATATTGGAAATCAACGTACTGAAATACAAAAGAATGTAATGATACTCCTATGTTATTACTGCTTTTTAACAAAGTAGTAAAATGGGTTTTTATGCTTTCAGTTTTTGCTGTTTTAACATAAGTCCATATACCTTTTCAAGCAACCAAGGATTTGACACTTATGATATAGTAAGCATCACATTCCCACATTAGGATGATAGAAAGAGGATATCATAGCCTCAAGCCCACCCAGGTGATGGCAGGGTAAAATGGGGTTGAAAATGTAGTCACATTCAACTAAAGACATAGTCCAGAATCATGTTGCAATGTCTGGCCTCTCATTTAGGTGGAATACTCAAGAGCCTTAGGTAAGGCATTTTAATTCCAGTTCTGTACTTTAACAATAGTAGAAATTAAAGCTCTAAAAAAGGATGATGCATGAAAAAACATAAGAATTTAATCAAATTCTTCTTCTTTCAGAAATAATTAAACTCTTTTCACACTCACATATTTAACTACAGTATATATTTAACATAAACTATATTTATCACTTATGTATCCGCCTTTGTCCTAGCTATTTGTGCAGTATAAATCCTTTGCTCGTTTTCTCTGTTGTAGTTTTCAGTTTTGTCATTTCTGGCTCTTCTGGGTCTTCTAAATGCCTGTCTTTGAAATTCATTTGGTAATAATAAAACTCCACTGATTTTCTCACCTCTTAATCTAATACAGGGATGCAGAAGAGCCGGAGCCTATCTGAGAAAATAACGGTTGCAAGGATGCCAGTTTATCACAGGGTACACACAAACACATACACATTGGGGCAATTTTCCCAGAAGCCAATTAATCTAGGAGTATATTTTTGGATTGTGGGATGAAATCCATGTGAACATGGAGAAAAATCATATCAAAACCATGCAGATACCATCCCAGGAATGGAACCCAGGGCCCTAGTGCTGCATGGCAGCAATTCTAACCACTGCAGTACCATGCCACCCTAAAACAATAATTTCATCTTCAATGCACAGCATTCAAATGAGATTTTAGTTTTTTTCACAGAGTGTTTGAAATTTTTTCTTTTGCTTTTTGAAATTGGTATTTTCTTCCGGATAACATCTGCTCTGATGGAACCTAAACATCAAATGTTATTACACTCAAAGGAAAATACTGTTTCAAGTAATTGCTAGTGAAATGAGGAAAACAAACAGTTTAAAGCAAAAACATTCAAAGTGTCTATCCATCATCAGAAAACATCTTATTCATTTTGGAGCAACTCAGAACCAATGCCCGAAGTAATCTTGCTCAAGGCAGGGATGTACTCCATACAGGGTGCTAGGCCAATGCAAGGTGCACACACATGCTCTTACATACTGTATGGAAGGAAAATTCAGTTACATCACTTAACCTAGAAAGCATTCCTTTGGATTGTGAGAGGACACCTGGGGAAAGCCCCGGTGAACATAAAGAATATACATCCATGCAGACATTTGTATACGAGTTGATGTGACACTAGTCTGGAATCAAACTGAAGACCTGAGGTGTGAGGTATCAGCATTAATCACCAAGCCATTGTGCTATACAGTACACTAAAACAAAAAAGCACTGGCAGTATCATGACAGCCAAATAAGCTCAGTGTGCATTTTCTATTCAGGAAATCAATGAGTCAATAAATTTTCAAATAAATCAATTTATGCTGAATCATCTTTCCTTAGGTTTATTTAATTATGTAAATATGTATAAGGAGAGAAATAAGAGTTCAAAGTCAATATTCTACATTTATTGTTAATTTTGGCAGGAAAAGGAGAATATTTTGAGTATAACATGTATTAGCTGTCATTTCTTGGATGATTTTGAATGCTTTAATGATGCAGACAAAATATTTATGTCAAAACAGATTTATTGTGTATTTTGGCAGTTTCTCCTTTTTTCTTCATAAAGGGTCAATTAACAGGAAAAATATCCCATTAGAGGAGCTACTCCAGTAAGTGCATGTCAGTGATAAGCATCATAAAACGTCCATAAATCAACTCCTTGCTATTGAACAGTTAAAAAGGAAAAGACCATGGTGCAATCTGATAAATCTCCAAAAAATATAGCACTTTTATAATACCTTAAGCAATATCTTTTGATACAATTTAAATAGCAAAATAGAGTAAGGAGAGCAAAATAGTAGTGCCAATTACAAGTAATTCCTAACAGCACTGGGAATTTAATAAAATGTTTTAAAAGAATCGGCAAGGAGAGCATATAAAGTTGAAAAACCCAACCTTACAGCTAAAACAGATACCTGACTGTATATGCATAATGTATGTACTTGTATATAACATACAACACATACTGTACCAAATTGGTCTATTTGCATACATTATCTAGACACATTCCTCAGCACAGTGAAATCTTTTTCTCTAACTCTTTTAACATCTTCTTCCACTCATTCATGTGGGACTGGGCCTTATACTCATATTTCATTCACTTTAACTCTGTTCAGCCTACTTGCCCTCTTTTTGAGAGAATTCAATCACTGCTCTCTGCTGTAACACACATTGCATGATCACAATTTTGACAGGAAAAAACAAAGCCGTCCAAGGCCTGAAATTTCAGATAGACCTGTATTCTAGAGATGATGGCTAACCTTCAAGACCTTATATGACATACACTGAATTAATATCTTCTTTTCTATACTAAAAGTAAATATAGTTTTAGAAATGCCTCTGTGCTTAACAATTAATGCTCATGAAAAGTATTTTAGTTATAAATTACAAGTTATAAATCGTATAAGCTAAATATTTTAGTTATATGCAGATGCAGCTACCTGTATCTACAGTACTTGAAATATTTTAATTATAGTCTAAACAGTGTTAGGGGAAATTATAAAAAAAACATTCAAACATGCTTCTTGACTTATTCTCTTTTATGCTCACTCTTTTTTGTACATTAAGGAGTATCCAAAAGAAATATACTGTAATATTCAGACAGGTCAATGGAATTGAATGCTTTTAGTATGGAATAGAAAACATTATACTGAGACTTGATCTAGGTATGTAAAATCCTGAAAGGTTCTGACAAAGTCAATCCAGAGGACATCTTCAAAATCAAAAAGATACAAAGACCAGGGAATATAAGGGATAATTTGGTTAAAGAGAATTCAGGACAGGAAACAGGAGATATTTATGAGGATATGGAACAAGCTTCCTAGCCTTGTTATTGAAACTGACTGATGGGAGCTGAGATTTTTTTATTCGACTTGATGGAAGTCTTGGATCATTAAGCTACAAGCAATCAAATAAGAAAGATATGCTGATTGCTCCCCTACTGATTGTAACTGCTCTTACTGTATATGTTTATATCCATCTTATGTAAAATACATAATGGCTAAGTAAAATTAAAAGGCTTTTAGAATGAATGGCCCAAATGTTTGCTACAGTTTAACAGCCTTTGGCCCATCTAGCCCATTTAGTTGTTAGTAGCTAATTGGTTCAAAGAACTCATCAAGACATTTCTTGAAAGAAGCCAGGGTATTGACTTCAACAAGAACTTCCATGTAGTTTCCACTTTTGTCCTGTGGTTTTTATTTTAATGTTTTTTTCTGAAGAAGAATAACATTGAGAATTTTCAATTCTTGTATAAGGCTTACAAGTAATCGTCAATGCTCAGGACTAAAAGTGTTCAGTCTCTTAAGCCTGTCTTTGTTGGACATTCCTATTAGACCTTAAACGATTCTTTATGTCTTTTTCTGGACTGTTTCTAGAGACGCAATCCAGTTTTCCTCTGCTCTTTGATCATTTAGTTGTAATTTAGACCAGAAAGAAGAACAGTGTAATAATTGCCTATTTTTACCAATTCCAAACTTTTTAAGAAAAAATTACTTTGGGTTGCTTAATTGTTAGTCAAAACATTGACACATTGGGGAAAATCATGTGGGAGATATACAATGTAAAACAGACAAGCACCTATTTCTGCTGTGACCCACTATAAATCTTTTTCTTGACCTCTTCATCATTCCTTCTCTTCCTCTCTGGGCTACTTGCCTCCCTCTCTTACTAAACCAGCATTCTGTCTCTTCATAGCGATCTGTTCCAAGACCAGGGTTTCTAACCACCTCATATTCCTTTACAGATGTCGTTGTTATAATATAATTCCTAAACGATTTCACCTGAATTTTACACTTTTTCTTTTGACTCTGACACCACCTAGAGTAACATCAGAGGCTTCTACAACAATTTTCGAGGAAACTAATGCTTTCTACCATTTTCTCCCTCAAACAACAGATTACCCTTTCTGACAACAACATCAAAGAAGCCAAGGATTTTTTATGGCTAACAACTCCACATCATCTTCCCTTTATAATAAACCTCATCAGATACCTCAACTCCCAACCAGTTCCTCACTTCAGAGAAGGATAAAAAACTCAATCATCTTCTACAGAAAAAAAAACACCAACTCCTCTACCACCTCCAGCAATCCTAATCTTGTCGTTATTATACCCTCTGACCTTTCCCTTTCACAGGATGAGCGATCTCTTCTCAGCAAAGGCCTCAGTTTTGTACCAGTCCCCAAGACACTGGACATCCCCCAAACCCAAGTCGACCCCAACTGCTTTTACCGCAGGATTCATTTCAGAGCACATTTTGCTGATGACTCCTCCTCATAGGCAGCTGACAACAAACCGGTTATTGATGCCATTAACAATATTAATCCTAAACAGAGCTGTTGGACTCTCCCCTCTGGCCGTTTTCCACCAGTTGATTACTTCATTAACCAATGCATCAATCAAGCTCCCAAGACCGTTTCTATACCCAGTAAACACAGGTGCTTCAGTCTCTCCGCAACAGAGATGATATCGTCTTCAAACCATCTGTATCACTTCATCAACTTCCATCCGACCCTCAAATATACAGTTGACATATCCTCCGCTAGTCTTCCATTTCTAGACATAAACCTATCCATTAACCATCCCCAACTCTCTACTTAGGTCTATTACAAACCCAAAGATTCACACAGCTATCTTCTGTACAGCTCATTTCACCCCAGACACACTAAAAACTCTCTCCCTTTTTCACAGTTCCTTCGGCTACCATGACTCTGCAGTGATGACGTCAATTTGCAGAACGAAGCACTCAAAATGCACTCTTTTTTCATCAACAGAGGATACCCCACCCATGTTATTGACAGGGCCCTCAATCAGGATCTCCCGGCCTAACAACCGCATTCCTTTGGTGCTTCCTTATCACCCTAACACACTCTCTTTCCCCAGGATCGTAAGCAACAACTTAACTATCCTACAGAATTATCCTTCCATTAGGGCCCTCTTTCCTGACTGCCCTATAATCTCATATCGCTGACAACCTAATCTGCGTAACCTTCTTGTTCGCAGCTCCTTTGACCGCCCTCACCAGTCATCCACACCAAGTACTTTCCCCTGCAACAGAGCTAACTGTATCACCTGCAAGTACATATCTAACACCACACTCATTCAAGGCCCCTCAGGATGATTCTGGATCACTCAGATGACATCTTGTACCTCCAGCAACCTTATTGACTGTATCTTTTGCAGTAAATGCCCAGCCATCTTCATTGGGGAAACAGAAAAGAGACTCGGAGACCACTTCAGAGAACATATTAGGGTTGTGAAGATTAAAGGTTTCTCTAAGCCCAAAGTTTCTCATTTCACCTCTGACAGCCATGATCACACTGATCTCCCTGTCTGCATTCTCAAAGTAGGGTTTCTTAACTCCTATTTCAGAAAGACATCAGAAACTAAAATTATACTAAAACTTGGTTCAGACCTTCCCCCTTCACTCAACGACAGACTTGTTTTCTTAACATTCTCTCTATTCATTTGTAGGTTTCGTTTCACACCTCTCCTCACCTCTCTCAACCTCACACCACTTGATTGGCCACTCTACCTCTCATCTGTTCCCGCCTTCTCTCTCCTGGCTTTTGTTTTCCCATGCTACTGTATATTATCTTTGATGACTGCCCTATCTTTTTTACACCCGAAGAAGGCTCCACAGCCAAAATGTGTTTTCTTTCTTCTCTTTTCAGCATGGAACAAGCCTATTACTTGTTCCTTTGCAGCCTACGCATGCTGACACAGCTACCCACCTGAACTAAAACAGACAATGCTGTAAAAGAGGCTGAAGTCCATGCCATCATCAAAAAAACTGAAGAAAATGGAGAGACAAGACCCCAGATTAAACCAAGGAAGAACTAATGTTAAACAGAACAATATTCACTCAGCCAGTTGCATTTATAGAGAGATGCAAACACAAACCTCCATTAACCTTCTATGGCTTTCCATTTGTGCAAAATGTTTTCATTCAAGCCCTGTGACTCTAATACTTTCTCAGTCTACATAATCCAGTATGCAGGCAGAAAATTATAACTAAATAAAAAGTGAAAAGGATGGTGTATTTGTACTGCCAGAAAAAAAAGGCACTACAACTACCTGTACCACTTCTTAAGAGATGCTTAATATGTTATTTTAAAATTTTCCCGTGTTGATTTAATTCTCAATAATGATGTTTAGTTTTAGTGTTAGAAATCAGAGGATTTATAAAATGCATATACTGTAGAATACAGTACTTCACATTTTTACTGTTTATCAGATATAGTGGAATATCATGTCATGGTTAATAAGTGACGGCTTGTGTTATACTGTACAGTTCTTATAAACAAGCAGATGTTTTAACACCAACCTCCTGCTATCAGCTGTATACTCTTTGCATATTTGTTTAATTTCCATTAAAAAACAGACATTGATGAACTGAAAGATTGTGAAGCAGTATTGTAAGAATTTAGGGGATTTTGATTTTATTTGCTTGTGTTACTCTTCGAGGTATTGTTCTAATTTCTGTACATACTGTAGTTTATTTTCACACTAAAAGGGTTACTTCCATACCCAGATTTCAGATTAAGGATTGATTGAGAAAGGCAAAGGCAACCCCAAAAATGTATGGTACTGTATGGGTGTTGAAAGAAAATAACACAGAATCCAAACTCATTTGTTGAAGAAACAACTTAGAAAAATAAGTTTAGATTAAGGCTCACATTTTGATTTTTAGCTTCACAATTCTTTGAGTATAAAAGAATCTTGAAAAAATCTTGAAAATAACATTCCTCTGTAGTTCATCCAGAATAAATTTGGTGGTAAAACTGTAAAGGAAGCTGCCAACACTATAGTGTGCTATGAGCAATGTAAATGATGTCTTAATCTGTGTATAACTCTATTTTGTATGCAACTCTCTTTATAAAATACTGCATTGTTTTTCAAATAATGATGACAGATATTCACAAATAATGTTCTCCCATATTGAGTGAACTACAAAACATAAAGTATACAGTATGTAGCCTGGCAAAGAATAATTAGCACAGAACACAAATACAATTTTGGGGTTCTTTACTTCTAGGTGAGTATGTGGTCTGATCTTTTCTTAGTTTCAAAAAAATAAAAATAAAAAAACAAAAGAAATGACATATAACGATATTTCTATATACACAAAATACGGCAGTGGTTCTTTCACGCAGAGGGGAAAACAAAGAAAACATGTTTAGTTTTACAGTTTTTTACATTCCATCTGACCGTTACAGAAACGCATCTACACTGAACAATAAAAATAAATAAATAAATTACATTACAGTTGAAGTTTAAACAACTCACCACGCAGCGCGTGCAGAAATAAGCCGCTCACAGGCTGCGCAGGTCACCTCTCAGCCCTCACTGAGAACTACATCACGACAATAATTAGTATAAGACTTACAATTGCGTACACTTAACAAACGGTGCTAAACATAAGTCCCTGTAAAGAATGAAGGAACAGAAAATACAAGGAGCATGTTAAACCCATTACTTACAAACCAATAAACAGATATCCACAGCCCGAGTAGTTGTCTAAAAACTGGCTACCGCCTCAGTGTACTCCGTTAAAATCTAATATCCATCTTGCTAATCTTGTCTCAATCCTATGAAATACCCCTTTATACTCATTTATGAATGTTACAAATGTTACAAAGACAAAGGAACTGGTGGTAGATTTCAGGAGGAAAAAGGTCAAACCTACTCCTGTCTACATCCATGGGAGTGGCGTGGAGATGGTGGACTCGTACAAGTACCTGGGAGTGCACATCGACGATAGACTGGAATGGTATAAGAACACCGAGGCCATCTATAAGAAGGGACAGAGCCGACTCTACTTCTTGAGGAGGCTCAGGTCCTTCAATGTGTGTAGTAAGATGCTACACATGTTCTATCAGTCGGTGGTAGCGAGTGCCATTTTCTACGCAGTGGTGTGCTGGGGCTCGGGGATTAGAGCAGTAGATTCCAAAAGGCTGAACAAGCTCATCAGGAGAGCAAGCTCTGTCATTGGGTCTGACCTGGACTCCTTGGAGGTAGTGGCTGAGAGGAGAATGATGTCCAAACTAGAGGCCATCATGGACAACTTCTCCCATCCCCTCTATGACAGGCTTGCAGGAATGAAGAGCACGTACAGCAATAGACTGATTCATCCACGGTGCAACAGGGAGCGCTACAGGAGGTCATTCTTGCCGTCTGCCATAAGACTGTACAACGCATCCACCTTGCGTCTTGGCAGAGGCAACATCGACAGTGACCTGTATCTGGATTAAACGCATCTACACATCTACTGCTACATCTGTTCTCTTCTTCTTCTTTTTCTTTTTCTTTTTCCCGTTTACAACCACTTTCTGTGCAATATATGCCAGGGACCTGTGCAATACATTTATATTTATATCTACAGTTACATCTATATTTATATCCATATGTGTGATATGAGTGTGATATGATTTTCTGTGTACTGTTCTGTTCTAGTTTGTTCTTGTGCGTCTGGACTGTGAGTAACTCTTGTATTGTATTGTATGTATTGTACTATTATTATATAATTCGTTACATTGTGGCTGTGTTGTGTGTGTTAAGCTGCTGTTGCACTGCAATTTCCCTCACGGGATCAATAAAGTATCTATCTATCTATCTATCTATCTATCTATCATTTAGGGTGTAAAATGGGGAAACAACACCGTATTTACCATTACAACTCTCTGTAGTAATTTTGGGGTTTTTTTAACGGTAACTCACTGCTTCTTAGTTCCTACCTTTACTTGTTCCTTTGCAGCCTACGCATGGGAAGTACTTGAAGAGAAAGCTGGAGGCTGGAGGTAAAAGCTTCATTTTTACTGATAACAAAGAATAACACTGAAAGCTCACAGGAATGTTGCCTCTGTTTATTACTAGTGCAAGTGTGTTTGTATCCATTATAAACTGTTAATGAACTAGTTAAACTACTGGTAAAAAGAATACCCATCCATTCATTTTCTAACCACATTATCCAATACATGGTTGTTGACTTAGAGCCTAATCCTGTATGCAATGGGTACAATGCAGGAAACAGCATAGAAGGGATGACAATGTAATCACAGGGCACATAAAGACACAAACATATCTTTTTTAAACTCAGGTTTTGGCACCCTCAGCATACATGTTTCTTAAGCACGGCATCCAAACTCACTTACTCTTAAAAGTACTGTACAAGCCCTTGTCTTACTCATTCTTTCATGTGTTATACAAACAACAGTAGTTTGTATATAACTGTGGTTTCACTGGAACTGAGTGCATTTTTTTTACATACACGTATAACAAAATTCACTCAATACAGTGAAACCACAGCATACATGACTTATTTCTCAATCAGTGTTTTTGTGGATTTTTTAGGTGGTCTAGTGTGGCTGCAAACTTCTCTCAGTTTGGTGAGCTATGCCAAATATACTCTGCATATTTCTTTTCCATCTCACTTTTATTAGGATCTGACCAAACTATTGAACTGGAGTTTATCCCACAATCACAGAGCACAAGACAGCACTACAAACTCTATTATAGTCAGTCTATTATAGGACATGCATATGCACATTAAAAGCACTCAGGGACAAATTTGGAAGCACCTGTTCATCTAGCTTGCATGTATATATAGGGTAGAAACCTATCACCTGAGAAAATCACATGGACGTAGACCATGCAAAGCCCCATCACAAGGCCTGCAGTCCAGAATCAAGCCCATGACGCAGGAGAGCTGTTAAAAAGTACCACTGTGCTGTGCTCTTGTGAATGTTTCAGAAAATAAATCATGAGTTTACCTCTGAATTTCTAACATCTTAGAATATATTAATATTAGATATTGAAACAATGAATTTTAATGTGGGAAAGAAGAAGCTATTACAGGAAGCAAGAACATTTATTTAAAATATTAAAGGGTGGCAATGAACTGGAAAAGGCTATTTTTTAAGGAAAAATCTAGGAGTTTATTTAGGCTCATCACTTCCTTCAAATAGACAGTACTGGGCAACAAAAAATATTTTGATATACAGTACAACATTCCTTGCCAACTATGACTGTTACATTCCTAAAAATTCTCACGGTAGAACAGACTGTGGTTAGTAAACAGGACTTCATAGGCAAAACAGAATTACGATGACCAGTCACAATAGAACCTAAAAAAAGCCCTTAAACATACTTATTACAGCTCCAATACTAAAATGCAATGGAGGAAGCTGAGACTTAGTTAAAGCATCCTCCTTTTAGGGAGTAAATTGGACACACCTGGCTTGATTGACTGATTGGCAGAAAAGGATTCATTATAATTGAATGAATGAGCATAATTGGACATACTTCAGGAGTAGCAGAAGGCAGTATATTAGCAGTCAGGTGCAGATGGTACAGTTCAGGGAGAGAATGTAGTAGCACAGGAGTTTTTATTCAACTCTTGTGCTTTAACATCAGCAGTCAATCAATAAACTATAGGTTTATTTGAAAAGTTAGGGAGAGACAATGTAGACTTGCAAGGATTTTGTTATGGATTAGATTTTGTAACAAAGATGGTTTACAAGAGAATTCATCATTTGTTTTTCTAGAGTGTACAGTATTTCAGTTTTATTTGAATTCTCTGTAATCTCTATCAAGTAATAGACTGGTATTTAGAGTTGCAAAACGGATATCAGTAGGTTTTGGATGAGATTGGAAAATGTGTCTCCTCCAGTTAAGGGAAGACAGGCTGATGGTGAGAGAGCCCAGTTGAGTGGGCCAGGGGTTCCATCATATGAAAGTAATGAGTTTATATTGGCAAAGAAGAGAAATAGAGAACTAATAGGAGTTTGCTATAACTTTTGTCTGTTCTGGCCTTTCCAGTGGAATACAGTTTTTCTACAGGAGAACAGGAACTGAAGATCTTTTAGCTGACTAATACCTCTGTGAAAGACGGGCTTTTGGGGATTTAGGAGGCTTCTGCAAAAGGGGACCATCAATACATCCTAGGAGCTCAGAGAATTTCTGCAAGCCAGTAGTGACAGACCACTGAAACACGTACACATAATCTGGGGACATGCTGGCTCAGAGCTACAGTTTGTAGCTTGGGTAGGGGGATCAGCATTCCCACATAAAACACCAGACTGAAATGTAATATAGTATATCTCAACAAAAGATAATATGCTATCAATGTCAAATCTTAAAAATACAATGTGAAAAATGGTAGATAATCTCTTTTCTTAATAATCTTACCAATCAGGCATAGACTTCCAAAATAGACCAGTTTTGTCAGCATTGACAAATAGCCTTTTTATTCAATCAGCTTTTTCATTTTGGTAAGAAACCTGGATTCTGTTTCCTCATCTGCTGATGCTGTCTTCTTGATAACTACATGTTATGTAGACTGTAAAGTTTTTTAAAATTGCCAAACCACCCTTTTCAAATTAGAAACTTTTCTAATCTGGAGGAGTCTCACTCTCCTAAACGTTCTACAGGATGCTTGTAAATTAACTTCTCTTTATGACATATTATAAGTGTACTCAGAGGTATTTATTTGTCTGCCTTCAATCCAAATGTTTAAAACCTATTCCATTTTCAATGGAAAAGGTTTTGTACTAAACCTTAAATTAGACAGCATGCAATTGGCACCAATCATTCTGATAGGAGCCTTATTTTTCGTTACTGTACACGTAGTAGATTCATTAACACCAACTAATCTACATCAGCTCTATTGCTTTAACTGACTTGCATCTTTAATTTTATTCTCTAGAGCAGAGGTTTCCCAATCTTGGTTCCTCCCCACACCTGATGTTTTTTTTTTCCACCTGAACTCTCAGTTACACAATCAAGCCCTTCATTGACTTGATAATAATAAGATAAATCTAGACTATTTGTTCCCAGCTCTTAAACAATTTGGAGCTTTAACCATTGTATTTTGTAAGTAAAACAAAATCCCAAACTCTAGTATTAAATTTAGAAACTTCTTAGATCGGTTAAGGCTTCAATTACTGTATCTAATTAAGGTGGGATGGCATTTAGACCAGCAGATGTGTGTGTCACCAGGAGTAAGATTGGGAACCACTGCACTAGAGATATCACTGATCTTTCACACTTAGCAACACCCAAATAAACTCTTTCTCATATTCTTAGGAACCACGTTAATTGTTTTAGTTGTTTGGTCAAATTCTAATAATGATGAAATGAGCTGATGAGTGTAAAGAGATAGCGTGCTTAGTACTTTGGCTTTAACTTCCTAGTATTACCACAACAACTGACATCCCCTTATCCACTACTGTAATTACACACTAAGATGACTAACCACCAATATATAAGGCCAGTTTCTACACCATGCTTCATCTTGGAGCTTTGTCCTGGTCTTGGAGTTCCATTGGTTGTCTTCAGCTCCTCTGGTTTTGACTAGATTATATTCTGGACTAATTTGTGGATTTCCCTCTGGTATTTTGCTACTATGCTTTCTTGGCTATGGACTTTGCTTGCTTTTACCCAGACCCATTTATGCTCTGGGGCATTGATACATAGTGACTTGGTTTCTGTATTCTCCTGGCTTTGGACTTGGGATTTTCCCTGGATTGTTTTTCTCACGCCTGTTTCATCTGCATCTAGTCTCAACCTGCTCCATGGAGTACTGCACCACTTAAGGTAAGAGCAGGACATTCAATCTGGTTGAGGAAATAACAGTGTTGGTCTGAGATCAGTACTGTCACCTCCGACCAAAGAAATCCCCAAAATATCAATGCAGATTTTAAATACTGGTCTAAGAGCAAGTCACTTAGGCTGTGGTTGCCTAACAGAGCACGACATGAATGTAATAAATGAAAAACATGTATGAGGCAGACTTGCACTTGATTGAGCTAGTCAATTCAGATGCTATGCCAGATAAGTTTGTATTCTGTATGTGACAAAACATGAGTCAGAGAACAGATGGCAGCACTAGTGCCTAGCAAAAGTAGCTTGACTGGTTAGCTTGGATTGAAACTCTGTAGTGAGCAGCTGAAGACACTGGGCAACTGGAAGAGCTGCTGTGGCCTGGGAGAGATGTGTGATACAGAAACTGGAAGAGTTCTGCCCCTTGCTGAATTAAGTTAGAAGGAATATTAGCTGCATATGCAGTTGGAAGCTTTGGGTAGTTAGTGGAAGCCTAATACTGACCAGTGGATGCAGGGAGGATAAACGGGCCAGGGAACCCATTACTTTAGCCGCCTAAACCAGAGTGCAAGGGGGAGCATGGGGCTGAATAACGCAGACTGACTCTGTGTGCGTGCATCCACAGCGCAGAGCAGTAGTCAACATCCAGGATCTCCTGTGGTTGACTGTGAAAAGAAGAAGAGGCCAAACAACATACAATGTTCATAAAATCATACAATGCATTAATTAGACCTTGCTTACAATATTGTCAGACTGGGTCACAAGGACCAAAGAAGAATATTGCACAACAAGCATAAAGGAGAGCACCCACATATACTGTGTATGTATGAACTAAAGGTAAAACTTGTACTAAAGTCATAATAAGTGAATTGAATATTTTTATCCTGGAACACTTGAAAAGTATGTGTGGTCTTGATTCAAGTATTTGACATCTTGAAAAAAAAATATTGACCGAAACCTCTTCATATTAGCAACAACACAAGCAAGAGAAATTTACATTAAGGGTCATTTCCATAATCCTAGAAAAAAAAATTAAACAGCAAATCAATAATATAGAGTGATTTTTTATAATATTAAGCTACAGTATATGGAAGAAAAATGAGCAAGATCTGCAAAATGAATTTCTCTCATTTATAACCTTTCTTATGTTCTTAGTTTCTTGATGATGAGTAATGAATGCATATTTGGACTTGCGTTTATTGACAGGTGAGGCTGAGTCTGGAGACAATGAAATTATTTTTTCCATCTTAAAATCTCAGGATATATAAGTATGGAGATAAATGTGTTATGGTATGGATTATTCTCTCATTACCTTCTTACTCATAACATGCTGATGCATACTGATGCAGCCTGCACTCAGTTTGGTTGATAAGTCCATTATTACCATCCCAGTCTCATAGGATTCCCAGTATCAGTTTTAAGGATTGTGCAGTTGAATAAAATAAAAAGTAAAGGAAAAGATGGACTTTACTTTTTTTTATTTTTAAACATTTGCACATGAAATACACTTTGCACTAAAATAATTTCAATAGGATTTTTTTCATGTTTTGTGCAGTGCAAAGGAGCTAGACCAAAAACTGTGCTTTATTTTATATGAACAGTCTTAAAAAGCTGTTCTATTCTCGTAAGCTTTAGAACTAGCATTTGGACTGCTTTAAAAATTAAATTCAAAAGAAATATTTTTTTAAAAGAGTTTCAAAGGACAATCAAAAAACTTCTATATTAAATATTGAATGATATGAAACGTATAAAATATGTTTAACCTCTCGATTAAATTAGATTAAAGGAGTCTGTAGAAAAGAATAAAAGAAGATTATTGCAAGTTCAAATAGATTTTAACATGGAAGAAGAAGGACAAATACAGTCTAGTAATGCTAATTCTATCATAAGAAAAATAACAAAACCAGGAATAGGAATACACTCTTTGGAATTCACAATTACAACATAGTGCACAGAGCATATTTGTTTAAGGTAATTTTGTACATTCACAGTGATGTAGTTATTTATGTTGAGACTCTATTTTCAAATATTATTGATGGAGAAAAGTATTTTTTTTAATTGTGTTGATGCTGTTAATCATGCTTCAGAAACCAGTAGACTAAAACTGTGAAGTGTATAGCATTACTAGTTGATCGCTGGAGGGTGCAGTCTATCATGAATTGGTTCCAAAACCCTGGAACGCTTTTAGTGTTAAAAAAATACAGAGCTGATACACCAATTCTTTGTTATTTCTGAAGAAAGTGCATCATAATTGCACACCATTCTATGGTGTACTCAGGAAGAAGGGTGAAGACCTGCAGGCATAGGACCAGCAGAGAAAGAACTTGAGTCTAAAATGATAAACTGTAAGACAGATCCACTAGGTGTGCTTCAGCCCGGGTGAATTAGAAGAGAAACTAGCTGTACAAATTTCAGCTTTACAACAACAGCTTACATGCAGAACTAAAAAAGGCCAAACTGTAGAGGAAACACTCTTAAATACAATAGCAACTGACCAGGAATAGGAGGATTCGCAGTCCTAGCTACCAAGGATCTTTACAAATAATTAATTTGTAAAACGCCTTCCTATCTTAATACACTGAAGTTCTCTATGTTCTACCAACTTTGGATGCAGGTCATTACAAGTTATTAAAATGTCAGTGACTGGAAAATTATCTGCCTTTGTATCTGAAGGTTTTTGTAAGATATTTTATTTGTATATTGTTTTCATTTTGTGAATGTTCTTTTGTCTTCTGTGCAACAATGGTGTAAGTCTTTTGACATTGTGATTATGGTAGAGTTGGTTTTCAAGTAACTTAATGCCATAGATTTCAGTTTCAATCAAGTTAAGCAAGCATATCACAATTCAAAATATGGCACTTATAGTTTGCGTAACTTTGTCTAGGTGAATCTGAAAATTATTTCTATGTAGAGATTGTTCATGTAGCGGAGCTTGTGTGGTAACGTCAGCACCCTCACTGCGCGTATCAGGGTCCTCAGCTGCCTGGGCTGAGGGATGTCTCCTTTAGCTCACGCGGTTGGTGCCCTGTTGCGTTAGGCCGGAGACCCTCGCCGCCCGTTCCGGACCCCACACCTGGGGCGCAACCCTGCGCGGAACCATGACTGTCACATTCACATAATTGAAAATTCAATCACAATATGTTGAAATGAGGTCTGAGGAAGAGAAAATTGTACTGTATATTCTGAACAGCCAGCAGCATGGACCAAGTGATAGGAAAAATGACTGAAAATAATGTTATATTGTTTGAAAAGTGTTTTGCACAAATGTTTACAAAATGTAGTGTATTACAGTATTTCTACTTGGTTTCTGGCACCTTAGCATAGTGCAATCAAGCCAGGGTTTGCCATCTATAGATTTTCAGGTGCTTGGATAATAACTGTATATTTTAGATTTAATTACTTATTATAAATGGTTCTAAGTAAACTTTGTGTCTAAAATGTTTTTTCATTCAAATATGCATTGACATTGTGCATTCTCTTAACATATAAATAGAACAAAAAGTACTGGAACCTAAATTAGTCAAGGAGACAGTAGTTTTATTTCAATTGTGTTTGTTTGATGTAAAAAAAAACAATAGTATCAGTATCTTTTTACTAAAATATTGTATATGTAAAGTTAAAAAAATATGACCATAAAGCATAGCTGCATAAACATGTAGTTAAATATTCCAACTTATGTAAATATCTTCAAAAATCGTCCTGTTTCATAGGAAACAAAGTGTCATAGCATTCACTATTTAATTTTGTTTTTATTTTTGTATCCCTGTGCTGTCATCTTGTGTGGTATAGTGTGCATTAATGATTGATACAGAAACTACTGCACTTTTCTAGTCAGTCATGTGTAGTGCTGGTCGTGCCTACATAAATCATTTTAATGACAGAGAACAGTGAATACCAATCAGATGCTGGCATATTGCTAGAACTAAATCTAAGTGCATTACAAGTGATTTAAACACTGTTTAAGTATAACACTGGAACATAACAATTCAGTCCTCAGAAACTATAATGAGAAGACTTTAAAAAGAATCTTTACAAAAGAAAAATGACAAATTTGTTTACCACTGCAACAAATTAGCAATGTTATTATTAAGTAAATGGCAATTTTTTGTAGCACGTGTACTTTTATTTTAAGAGACATAACAGGTAGATGGATTATACTGATTAATATTTATTATAAACAAGGTTCAACGTTATAAAGAGTTACTTGTTCTCTTAATACGCAGGGTGTTTTGGTTCTTTTCTGACTTTTTCATTCTTTACATTGAACAAATTAAATTTCCTTATTCCCTTTTATAACAGACACTTAGTGATTATTATAAAATGTATAATTCATTTTATCATAGTGAAAGGATAAAGTAATACAAACACATTAGAATGGTGCTTGAAATGTAATTTTGAGGATATACATTTTTATATGCTGTATACAGTAGTACATACATGAAATGAAAAGTGAAAAATAATTTGGTTATTTCATTTTTCATCAAACAAGATGATTTTTAAATGCATGTGTGAATTGCCTGATTAAATGTTATCACTATAGTAATAAAAAAAAGACAATAATTCATCAATGTTCAGGTTACTATCTGACGTGTAGTTGTATCACCTTCTCAGCAAGGTAGGTAAAATAGCATTCATTAACCTTTAAGAATTATTTGAAGAAGCTCTCCACTATGTGGTAAAACCATTAACTCCTGTATATTGTTGTGAAGTATGAAGACATTGTAAATTAAAAACCTGCCTTTGTATTATAATAGATTGAAGATTGTTATCCCAATTAAGTGTAAGTGTTTTCTCTTTGCTGCAGTATCAATTCAAAAAGTTGCTAATTGTTAATAAGACCAAGACTGATTACAAAGTCGGTAACACAACCTTTTATAACATATTATAAAAACATAATATGTTACAGTTTTAATAAGGCTTTTTGTGTTAACAATATTTTGGAGCTGTGTAAAATACAACTGTTAAGAGTGTTTTCACATTACTACCCAAATACAAATATGCATTGCCATAACATGTATATGCTAAGTTGCAGCTGCTTATTATATTGCCACAATACAGTAGTTTCTGTTTAGCTGAGAAGCAGTTTTTAGAAAGATATTGAAACTGTAAGAAATGTATTGTTAAAAGTCTCATTTATACTGTATACAACACCATTAGAAGGGTTCTAAACCCTTCAGGACGGAGTGGTGGCTCTGTGGCTAAGGTTCTGTGCCTGTATAAATGGCTGACCATGCGCTCTGACCCCAAGCTTCTCTCTCCCCATCTGTGTGTCCCATGGAGAGCAAGCTGGGGTATGTGAAAAGACAAATTCCTAATGCAAGAAATTGTATTTGGCTAATAAAGTGATCTTATCTAAATGATAAGCCCTCACCCAGGCTCAATTTAAAAATATATATATATAAAATGAAGTACTCTAAAATATGCCATGCATTTTAATTCTGACAGATATGGCAAACGTTTCAAAGATCTCCATGTCTCTGCATGTGGGCTGACTACGCAGCTGTTTCAGTGTCTGTCTGAATTTGACATTGTCAATTAAAAACACCCTGTATTTTGTGACAGCCAAAGGCCTCAGGACATCGTATTCCAGAATATTTTCCATTAGAAAGTCTACTTTAAATGCTGCCATAGTGAAATTGTTATGTTGCCATAAAAGGCCAAAACGTTTATTTTGACCATCTGTGCAATATTCCTCAATGTTGCCTAGTTTGTTTGTTTTTTCTGTAATTGTTAACAGTACCCAGTTTGAAAAAATCGATGTATTTGATCTTTTACATTTTGTTGCCCATTATATTTAAAATAAATAAATCACTACCAGAAAGTGAAAACTATACAAGCTGTATGCCAAGACCATTTAGAAATCAATAAAACACAAAATTTTATAGCAGTCATAAATAACTGAACCTATTCATGCATTCTCATTCAGACGTTTCTGGAATCATTAGACTGACATAGAAGTAAAAGATAAAACACCAGCTGCCTCCAGTTAATTGCTGCATAAAATTATTAACAGAATAATTACTTCTAACAATGTCTATTCATGAAAATTGTTCAATGTATTCTACAGTATGTACTATTTTCAAAGTACTATGGCACACATGTTGTGCATAACTTATACCAGAACAAAAGAACTAAGTTCTAGCACATCTCAGTTTTAGATTGTCTGCATTCTGGAACCTCCTTGTGATTAAAAATATCTTAGAATACATTATAATAGCATTTATTATAAATGATATTTTAAAAATTTAATATTTTAACAAATAATATTTTATGTATCTGCTTTAATCGATTAATTTTAATGTATTTAATTATTTGATTTAAATGAATAACATATTTTATAATATTTTAACAAATAATACTGCACAGGAAGAAAGAACAGTGATGCACTAGATTCAAGGAATACTTGAAAGGAAAGGAGAAACCTAGTCCTGAAACAGCACTGATGGGCAAGAAAACAAAGATTTCTGCATCAGCACCTTTGAAGAAATACCGGAGCTGTGGGGAAAGGAGAGACAGAGCAGGTGCAGACAGTGAAAGAGTGGTCAGCACTGCAGGTCAGCAATCCCAGGGGGACTGTGACATCACAATCAATAAACATCTATTGTAGTTTTCAATGATCAAGAAAATTAGTACAGTTGGACTTTCATTGACCAGCCTGAACACAAATCATAGTATGTTCAGTAGTAGCAGGTACGTCCCAGATAAACATATTTTCTTCCCACTTCCATATCACTTGTGGAATGGACTAGAATCAGACTCCACAAACTGTTGGAAAAGATTGAATCTACAGTAAGAGGGATTTTTTCCATGCTAGAGAAACCAAGGACAAAGAACTTCTCTCTCTTTTACCTTCAACACAGGCCACTTATGGTGACATTCTACAGAACAAGTAGAATAAGTGTGAACACAACTGTGATTAACCCTGCCCATTCTCACACTGGGATTTTCAAGCTATCGATTGACTGGCCTGCCCAAACCCCTCCCCACCCCTCCAGCTTAACCCAACTAGTTGAGCTCAGACCTGCCACAAGGACCAGACAAGCATCAGTGTTATTCTTTCACTCCTGGGTCAAATGTCTAGCTCCTTGCTTACAGTATTTCCACATGCATGTGCTCCTTCAGCAGCATGCCAGGGTAGCTGTGACCCTTTCTGGGAATAAGGGCCTTGCTAAGGATGGATGTGTAAATGAAAAACATGATTTGCAGATCCATCCTCAAAAATAATAAAATTTAACACAACATCATTGATATGAAAAATAGAATGCACAAACTCATTTCACATTCTGACAAACGTTTTTAGGCATCAGTAAGTCATTATTTTGAGTTCCTGCTCATTTGCTTCCTTTATGGCTTCCAGTCTTTTTTGTACTTAGGAAAGTTACTCCTGGTATTTTTCCAGATGTTCTTGTTTTTTGCACAAACCCTGCAACATATATAGTACAGTTCACTTTAGCTTCTCTGCAACATTTTCCTTGAAGTCAATCCATAAAGTTTCAGTGTAATTCAAGGGGACTGGGAGGACCAATCGGTAACCATAAACCCTTTTTTTCTGAAATTCTTTTGTAGACTTTTCTCAGAATGCTCAGGGTTATAATCCTGCTAGAATATGAACTTCCATCCAATTAGCCTTCTAGCAGTGGGTAGCATTCCGAAAGTGAAACATTTCTTGATATTTTGATTCTTCTACAATGAAAAGGTTGCCAGTGCCCAAGGAAGCAAAACATACATATCATCTAGCAGCCTCTACCACTGTATGTTTAATACCTTGCCTGAGGATAGCTCCAGTAAAGTCTTCTCCTGTTTACCAGCAAATGTATTGTGTTAGTCCTAAAAAATAACTTTTTACTCTGGGTTTGTCTGATTGAAGAAATAATGCAGTTTAAGTATTCAGTAAAAAACTAATAGCTTTGATTGCAAGTTGTTTTCAACAGAAGTAGCATCTTGTTTTCTTTTTTCCATTGACTTCACTCTGCAGTTTTTGCAGTACTGTTTCCATTTCACCATCATCACTGCTTTTTAAATTACTCAAATTAAATTATTTTGCAGTACTCAAATGTCCCCTTGTTTTCTTATTATACAATAATTGTAATTTAATTATTTTAACTCTTTGTCCAATTACTTTTGTCCAAGTACAGCATTTATTTTTATACATTTATATCATAAAACCATGTGAAGCTAAATATCTGCTTTGCATTATATCTTTTCGAAAGAATAATTAGAGATTTTAGAAATTGCTCAGATTAGTTGGTTAAAACTATGCTTGTGTATACAGTATAAAAAATGTCTTAATATTTAATTTGGTCACCATTTAATAAACATCAGAAGTTATATGATTGACTGTATAAGGTTTAGAATTTGCTGCAATATCTTTAAAATTCCTTCAAGGAGTTTAGAAGTCCATCTGAAGATTTAGGTCAGCTGGTTGTTTTGCTGGTGACCATTGATTCATAAAATAAAGAAAATCAAATGATTTCATAAATATTTTAAGAAGCTGTCAGTGATATTCAAATCAAGGAATCCTAATATTAAACTTATGATCCATACATTTATGATAACTTGGTGTCTTTAACACCATCTTAACTCATGTTTTATCTACAATATACTATACGCAGTTGTTTCCCACTAATTTCAATATGGATTTAAATAAAGTTTTATATTTTTTTTGTATGATGGAATTCTGCTTTAATTAGAGATTGAGCAGGACATAAAAATAGTTTCCCCTGTGTATCTTATACCCAGCAGATTTTCATTAGATTTAGCTCAGCATCAATTACAAGTGCATTCATTAATTTAGTTGACAGATAATTTATTTAGGATGTCAACAGAGAAAAGGAGATATGAATATATATTTTAATATAACTACTAATTGGTGTTCAACATGTTTAAAATATTTTAGGTATAGTCATTTGATTTTTTTAAATTAGAAATACATTATATTTGTATAATTTCAATAATTAAATATTCATAATTTTACATACATATTCATCTTAGTGGAATTTCTAAAATTAAATATCAATATATGTTTTACAAGCGCAAGTTCGTTCCATTATTTGTAGTTTAGAAAAATCAATTACCATGATATCTATTACAGAATCTAATTTGCACAGGCTTTTTGTCATTATCAAAACTGTATTGCATTTTAATGAACATAACTAGGGAAGGTTAGTACATTAATGACTTTCATTTTATTATAGTCGCTTAGTTGATACTACAGTACAGGTTTCGTTGTTACTAACAAAGAACATGCAAATATTGATCAGTCAGTAGCCTCTTACAAAAATGCTACCAACAGCTATGTTAAGTTTCAAATAAGCTGTTAAAAAATCTAAAATATTATTCTAAAAATTGATTTCTCTATATCTGACTGTAGAACAATAAAAGTGTTCATATGCCTCTCAAGGTATATGAGAACTGCTCATTAAGAAAAGTGTGCATTCAAGACATTTTTATCTATAAGAAATATAAAAAATATTTTATTGTTTTTGAAGTTTTTGCAGACATTTAATTTTTTTTCAGCAATAGAAGTGTGAGCATTCATGTTGTGACTAAAATACTAACATTACAAATGTGTACATGTCATTTGTAATTCAACAAATACTTTTACAAGACACTATTTAATATTGTAAAATGTATCAGCAATGAAAACACAGGCACCAGTCTTGTGGTTTCTATGTCAATATGTCAAAGTACACTATTACCAATCTGCTGTAATGTTGATGTGTATCCTTCATTCAGATCTTTATACATTCAACTAAATATTTTAAGAACTAGCTCTGAAAAGGTTTGCACTGAAAAGTCAAGGAATACAACTAAAAGCAAATAGTTAGAAATGCTGGTATTTTATATTTATATTTGTTATTTTATTTAACATTTTATATGTGGTATTCTGTGTCATTCAATGGAATTTGTTTCTCAGACTAAAGTTTTAAAAAAGGAAATGCAGTATGGGATAAGTTTATGTTAATGTGCTAGATCACACACATCACAAAATTGCAATAAATATATATGAATTGCAGTATTGATATCATACAGTTGTACTGTCCAAAATCTTGTTTTGTTAAGGTTGTTAAAAAAATCATATGGTGATGTAAGTTTTACAAAACCTTTTTTTCTTTTTACTTCATGTTTGCTCAAATTATGTCAGGGCTGAAGATAATTCCAAAGAGAAATACAACAATTCCTGCAAACAAACAATTTTGTTACTAGAATTTATGTGGCTCCAGGATATCATCTGTCTTTATTAAAACCACAAAAGACATTTGAGAAAGGTTGCCAAACTTCAGACTAAAGTTTAGAAGTGAACAGTAAGGAAATATTGATCCAGGCTTGTATTTTGTAGCAAGATAAATGGTCAAAAATATATATTGTATGTATACACAATATGTTAAGAATGATATGTACCGTAGGTCTGAAGTTTGAACATCAGTGCCTTCCAGAGTCATATTTCAAGGATGATTAACATTTATAGAATCTGAAAATTCACATTAAAACCCATAGTAATCTATAATACATGAACAGAACATTAATACAGTGTGGATACCCTGGTGGCAAGTTATCCTTACTAATGATTAATTGCATGGCTCATTCCCTTAAATGTCCCCTGGCTAAGTGTTTTAGAGGTACAGGTATTATAGCTGTACCTGTCTAAAACAATTTTATATTCACAGTTCACAGTTTATTGGATGTGAATGAAACATTTGTATTATATGTGATTATCAATAATAATAATAATAATAATAATAATAATAATAATAATGTTTAAACACAGAGACTCCTGCTTATGAGAAGTATTGTATCAGACCCTAATATATTTCAAATATTTCTTTATTAAAATCAATTAAAATTTTAATTGAACATACTGTAGGGAATTTAACTTCTGAAGAAAGTATATTTTAGATTTAGATTTATTTTTTAATTCACTAAGCTTACTGATAATCACAATCGCAATTCCATTATTATTATTATTAACAATAATAAGAATAGAAATAATTATTTTGATCTTCAATGACTTTTGAGTTGTTGTATATTTCTTTATACTGTAGATTTAATAAAAACCTGTTTCCTTGGCATAACTACTTCTTGTAAAATATCAGATTTTGCAGATACAGGCAATTCAAAGTGATGAATTAGAACCTTTTATCTATTATCTATACTTCCTAGATTTTAAAATGCAATACATCTGAACAGAAACATTAAAATTTCAAAATGAATTGAACTTGAAGGAATTAAAGTTTTGATCCTTACAACCCAAACTAAACTTGACCCTGGAAGACCTTATGATTTATCCCTAGCGACAAATAATACAGTATATAAGTGCTTTACAGGCACTAGACTCAAAATTCTGATACAATTGAAAACCAGATAGGCCACTGAACCTCAGTTCATCAGCTTTCTCCCACGTTCATACTTTTGACAAATTCTTTTTGTTGCCTCTTTACCTCAGCTCTTGTCTTTTTCTGTGCTGCATTTAAACATTATTTGTGGAAGGATTGAAATTCTGTCCTATGTTCTACCAGCTTTTCTGTATTCAATTATCTCTCTCCATTGCATGGCTTCGATTCTTTTCACTCTTATCTGTCATCCTCAATTTTCATTTGATCTCTGCTTCTACAGTACTGTATATCATAGCTAGCCCTATCTCAGAGGGGATAAATAGGATTGTGGTCGGGATTCTGAATGAAAAAAAAAAGATTTCAGCATAATTCTACATAGGATTTATTGTTCCATTGTCTCTTGGAATGTTGTGTACAGATGCAGCCATCTAGAATACTGAATGCACTGGGGTATTCTGGACAGCAGTGTATCATGTCATTTTTATTTATTCAAATAATGTGATGCACGATCGCAGTACTCTGTAAAACAGCCGGGTGGTACAATGTACTGTATCTTTAATGTTTTTCTTAACTCATTAGCCCAATAGCCAATAATAAGCAATAACCCATTAACCTGTTATTAACGCAATGACCCCCCCCCCCCCCCCCAAAAAAAAGCTTTATGATATGTTTTGAGTACTTGCTGTTACATCCCAGTGTGTGGTCTATGTGTGTTTGTTGTTGTGTTCCACACTTCTGACTTTGATTGTTCTCCCTCCCCCATTGGCCCACCATTACACCACTGTTTCCGAATGACATCTTTTCAATCAGCTTCTCAGCCAATCAGAGTGCATCTTATTCAGTAAAAAACATGGAGGTTTTCAGAAGGAAGGGGCCTTTTGTTCGACTTCGATCCCGCTTGGCTTTGGTTTTTGCTTCGCTTCGCTTCGTTGGTTTGTTGTTTTGCTTTGTGTGTGTGTTTTCGTATAGCTTTGTTGTTTTGTTGCTTTCTGTTCATCTCTTTGTACTTTGTTTGTGTTATCCTTATTTTGCCATTACCTTGCCCAAACTTGTTATTATATCAACCTCTGTGTTCTTTTGTACCCTCTTACTTGTCTACTCTTGTTTGTATTCGTAGTTCACTTGTGTATTTGTAAGAGAACTTTTGTGCATAGAGTTAGTTCAGGTTGTTGGGTACATTTTGCACACACATAGTTGATTCTTGTATTAGCCACACTAGTTTATTACGGGTGAGTGCCGTTTGTCTTGTGTGGTTTTGGGTAGTCAGTGGAGGTTAGCCAGGGTGTTGAAGACACCAAAGACTGTGTGTTTCGGGTTTTCTTTTGTAGTCAGGTTAGCTTTCCCTCACTTTTCTAGCCAGCTCCATTTTGTTTGTTATTTTCTTTTCTTTGGCACCACTCTAGTTCCCTTACCCTGTGTGTTATTGTCTCCAATTACAGTACTGTACATCCAGTCACTTATTCAACTTAAGATCATCACTTTTGCACCGACCCTTGTTATCACGCTTCCTAGTCCCTCACCAGAACCCACCTGCTTCCAAAAATGATCCTAAAGGTTACACCCCTTTACCCCTAGACACTTGGGGTCATAATACTTGCTCTGCCATAAGGAAACAGAAATAAGGCAAATATTTAGAATACCTTTGGATAATTTGAGTGGCATTGATTAATTTTAAAATTCTAAAATTACATATATATATTTATTGTTAAAGGGTGTATTTAAAATGGAACAGGAAGTGTCTCCTTCACAGCATGTAGTTTTTAATTGTGCATGAGCTAAATAGATGCACAAAAAATCACATTTCCTCACAAATTATAATTACGGTGCCACACGTGAATTCTGTGATGTATTATCCACAGATATCCATACTGTACATCAACTATAGTATTAGCATTGTTCTTGCAGTCTGCCTTCATCTAGATGCTATTACTTACACCACTTTTTTAAGCATGTGTTAAAGTGAGGTGACCCCTCAAACAAGAATTATATCTTGCCTCGTAACCTAGCAATACAAATGGGGTGCTAGGCCCCCTCTTCTTTACCAAAGGTTCTGTTTACCTCCCAGAATCACCAATGCACACACAGACCAGCAACAACCCTTACAAGCAATATAAGTGCCTTTTTTATTTTATAGGTACATTTACTATCACCCCAAAACACAAAGAAACTCATTAGTGTAAACCAAAACTTTTTTCTCTGTAACCTCTCTCTCATACAAATAAAAGAAAACACACAAACTTCCACAACATGACAATTTTCTCTTTTTTTGCGAACTAAACAGTTCTATACACATATAATACCGGTGTGGCTCTGTTACTGATTTTTTTTTATTTATTTTCATTTTTTTAAGTTTCATTCGCAGCAACACAAGGTACTTCCAAGGGTTATAATGAATTCCTGAGGATCAGCTGTCCTTGTAGGTGATGAGAGAGTGTTTGAAAGTCTTGATGGTACAGAGAAGAACAGCACTGCATAGAAGAGAGATGCTGCACATTCCAATTTGGTATATCTACTTAGCTCTTATCTTTAAACAATTCAAGCAAACAATAACTTTCTTAGCTGTAAGCAATGCTTAACTGTTTGCCTCCTTATAAAAACACATATTTGCTTAACACCAATACAGTAAAATACTATTCTGTGAAAACAGCACAAAAGTATTAATTTGGCAGCAACACTCACAATTCTGCCTTCAGTTTTTAGTTTTCGTAATTTTGCTCCCCCTGCTGGCCGTTTGTATGTTGTTAACGCTAGTCAAAAATCAATCTCTGGAAACAGGATGTAACGTTATTACTGAAGCGCAGTCAGTTATCGGCTGCCAGTGTATCAATCTGACACAATCTGCTTCGTTCCTGCCAGCAAAACCATTGCCTTTTACTCCTATTTCAAAGTTACGTGCTTGGTGTTTGTTTCAATAGAACACTGAAACTTGGATTCCTGATTCCAATGTAATTTTTTAATGGAGTTTGACTGGGTGTCAAATTGCGGTAGAAAACACGCAAGAAGGACATTACACTACCTAATTTAAATAACTTACTGTATTACTTTAAATTGGGTTTTGGATTTAAAATACTTTTTAAGATTTTTAATAAAAACAGTGTAAGCCACAGTTCTGTAATTCTGTCTGCTTAGTGGTCATATATGTTTTTAAATAAATTAGGAGACTCCTTATCATTTTTAAGTTTTAGAAGGAAATTTAGCCTCACAGCCTCTAAAAATGAAAATTTCTTTTTTTTGACAACTTGTGTACTATATTTCAAAATACAAATAGAACACACATACAGATTAAACCACTGTCACATATACTATAGAAAGAGAGACGATTTAGTGTAAGACACAATTCAGTTGATATTTTTTAGAAATGTTTATTTTATTTGGTTAAAAAATGTGCTTCTACTTGAATTTCCAATATTAGATATTTTTATACTAGTCTTGATTTATTAAATAATCATTTATATTTTATCTTAAGTATAAAATGAAAAAGTTATTACTTTTCTCATTATTTTAGGGGATGTTAAACAAACCATCCAAGATTACAAGACATTATATTAAGGCATTACTGGTCATTAAGTTATCCAATTTTTAAAAGCCATTTATTACTGGTGGTGTTAATATGTGAAATCATTGTGCCATTACTAAACTTTAAATATTTGCTCTTAAATTAATTGTACTACACATTTAAGTTTTAAATTTAATACATAACTTGTAACTAACTTGTAACATAAGTGCCAGATTTATTTGAGGCACACACCAAATGAAATTCCCTTTTACATATCCTGACAAACTAACATAAAAGCAAATATACTCTACCTAAATTGTGTGTAAAAACACTTTTAGTTTTGATTGTAATTATATGAGGTGATTGTTAAATTTTATTGCAACAACATGTTCTAACATTTTAATTAAAAAGGAAAATTAGAAATAGGACAATAATTGTCCAGAGTTAAGTTTGGTGTAACTGAATACATTTTAAAGGCTGTTGATAACAAGACTCATTTATTATGTCAAGGATAGTGGAACAGAATTGAAATAAAACAGAAGGAATGGGATCTAGCAGACAGGTGGTAGACTTCATATGCATTACCAATTTACTAAGGCAAAAAGTTGAAAAAATGATGCAAAGTTGAGATGAGATGAGGTTATGTTACAGTATATTCAATCTTCCAAGACTTTAGATGTACACTCAAGTCAGAGTGATGCCACCTACTTTCTATAATGCAGGAGACTGTCTTCATTGAACGCAACTGGTCAGTACACCAAGGGGCACAGCAAGCTTAAGAGATGGATAGCATTTCAAGAGGATCTAAGGTATCAGAGTAGTAAAAAGAGAAGTATTAAAGGTTTACACCTTTTGCATAGAGTATCACAGATAGGAAGGCAGGACAATGAAGAGAGAGTAGACCTACGTACTGTAGCAAACCTATCCTGGTCAACTGATTGCCAGTTGAGGAAATATACAGACTATAAAGAGTGTGAGACAGGGAATTCTAAGTAGAAGAGAACAGCTAAGTGATCAGAAAGACTTAGTTCAAAATAAGTGTAAAACAAGAGTCATTTACAATGATTCCATGCAACATGTTTTTATGAATTGGACTGAGAACAAGCTGTGTGAGTCCAAGGCATTCCAACAGGGCTAAAGAATCCTTAGCTAAACTGGAATGCTGTGAATCAATGAGGTAATTAAAATAAGATATTTTAATGATCTTTTAAATGTGAAACTTAAAGCGGTACAGGTATGTTCACTTAAAAAAACACCATTATGCTTGGGGAACAAAGTAACTTACAAATAACAATCGTGCCCCCACCATGGCCAGAAGGTTGAAATTGCACAAAGACGCCTTACACTGGAGGAATGATCTGCTTAAACAGGAGACCATAGTTTTGACTGAAACCTGGCTCAGTCAAGCACAGAAAGTCAAGTTTTTTGGTCAGTGATGAAGTCATAAAAAGACTACTTTGTTGTTTGCAGAACGTTGGTTGAATAAGGCTGATGTGGCCAGTCCTGGTGAGGCAGGAGGTTTGGCAAGAAGTGAAGTGTGTTCCAGACACGAGAGGTAGCATAAATTGCTCAAGTCAGCACCAGAGCAGGATGATTTAGGGGCTTGGCGCTGAAAAAAATTTTCCGCTTAAGTTTGCGCTAATTGCAACCTTACGAGCATTGTGGTGAAATCCAGGATGAAATGACACATATCAGGTAAAATCCAAGATCACGGGTTTGTGAGTAGTTTGAAGAAAACCTCTAAAAAGGAGTACAGTTGGAAAGGTAGACACTGGCAGTAGTCAGGAAAGAAAGAAATGCATACAGTATATAAAATATATTGGAAGCACATAACTTTTTAGTGTTTTTTTTCTCCATTACATGAACTATAGGTCCAAAATAGATTTATTAATTTTTTTAGCTATTTTATTTCTTACTAATTTTATCTTTGGACTTCAAAAATTGCTTTATGCCTTGAAATATTACTCGCTGGATATTCACATACAGTTAATTTTTGCAATAGTAGTAGCAGTGCAGTATTGTTGAGTGAATATCAACTCCCAAGGGCTGTCAACCGAGCCTCAGTTTGCACCATCAAAGTTAGTGAAGATACTGACAAAGAGATGGTACACATACAGACAGGGATGTTATTTTTTACTCAAACACACCTCAGACATTTCAAACTGTGAAGCACTAATTGCACACTCAAAAGAATGCAGTTAACTACACTACAGAGATGCTAGGTGCTAAATAAATGTAAAAAAAATAATTTAACTGTTCTATGTTTGAAAAATTATTATAACAGACACTTGAAGACACAATGCTGTACTGTATATCCAAGTGGTGGTGCATGCATTGTGGTGTGGAACTATAATTTCTATGACACATTGGTTGTTGAACATTGTTAGATGCATATCCACTTCAAGGCAAGGTTTTGTGAAAGGGCAGCAATTTGGTAATTGTGTCAGGTGGGGATGACATCCTGAATTCGTCTTCAAGCAGTATGGCATCACACTTCTCATAGCTATGCATACACAATTGTCAGGATATTAAATTTGCTTACATAGAGTTTGTGCAAACACTTAGGAACTACTGTATATTAATCTGGTCTTCAGTGCTCATGTTTTTCATAGTAAAATTCAATGCACTTTTGCAAATAATAAAAAAGAAAATGTCCTGTTACATTTTTCAATGTGATTCAAAATACCTGGAAGCATTCTAGAAATGTTCACTGGTTTCAGAAGGGGAACTGAGGACAGCACACCTGATACTGTACAGTATATCATTTTCATTAAATTCAATGGTATCAAAGCCATGACCGCAGTCTGATATTCGTTCTCAACAGGAAATTAAAAAGGATTATGAATTGAATGCTTCATGGTTCGCAATGATATTTACAGAAGTACATCTTTAACTGTACAAGCTGAACAATCATTCCATTTATGATTTTTCAGAAGGTGGCATAGTGTATGTTGTGCCATTATTACAATTGGACAAACCAAGAGTTTGATCCATTACTACCATAGTACTGTATGTAGTACTACTGTAGCAGTTCATTACATCCAGCTTTGAAACTCATATTCTAAACCTTCAGCTGTATATATTTGTGTGAAACAATTATGTGCTGTACAAAAACCTATAGAGGTGCTTTAGTATGCAATGTGTAATTCCTTTGTGTATATTTTTGACAGATGTAGATAACATATCACTGCAGACCAAGGAAGCAGCTAGCTCATTTTTTTTTCTACTAAGCCTCTTGCTTTGTTGAACTCATAATCCATCATGATAAAAGGGTAGCATATGCCTGGACCCAAACAGGAAAAACATCTGATTACTTTATTTAGATTATAGTGTTTGTCATTATAAATGTTTCCTGCTCCCTTGAGGTTGATCATATCAATAAAATTTCCCTCTCTGCAAGCTGTTGAGATAAATTACACACACATAGTTTAATTTTATGTAGCCTGATGGTACAAAACTAGTTATCTGGTCATTGTATCTTTACATTTTTTATTTTCTTTGCCAGGAAGTATCTTGATTTGACAGTCCATTTAATTGAATGCCTCACACTTATTTTGTCATCTGCATAATGTACTGGTATTTCCCCACAGGACAATTAACTATTGTAGAACTTGTATATTACCATACTATGCATGAGATTGTACAATAATTAAAACAGGTAGCTCTGTAAGGTTAATTCTTAAGATATGGTCTGTTCCTGTTATGAAGTCAGGTTAAAAAAGTATATGTTTTTTGCAAAAATATTCAATTCAATTCAACTTTATTTGTTATTATACTTACACAGGTGTATGGTCTCATTAGTCCCTCAGGTGTAGTACAGTATATACTAGAACAGCAGACAAGACAATAGACAGAAATACAATAACAATAATAGTGTAAACAATAGTATGGTAGCAGTGCGACAGTACCCATATCTGTTAAAAACTGTGCAAAAGTACACAAACAGAGCAAAACAGTGCAAAATAATATGGCGATTATCAAATAGTATAACTATCAAAAAGTATAACTACAATCAAGTATAGTTTTAAGTTCAAGTCTGGCTTACATTCAATTGTCAGAGGTATGGTGTATGTAGTGGTGTGGGAGTACTGTTGTTCTGGGCACAGGAAAAAGTGAGGAGAGATCATAGTTTGGTGGGTGGGAGTGGGGGGTCACTGGTATCAATAAAAGGAAATAATTAAATCAACATTATTTAACAGTAGGATTTTTCCACTTTAAAATAACTTTAACTTCACTTTAAAATATTTGCTAGTAGAGATGTGATATTTAATGATAAAATAGTCAAGACTGGGGCACTGATTTATAAATCATGGTTCCAAAGTGCCCACAATACCATTTGGTAGTCTGCAATCCCACCAAACCCTGCTTACTATATGTACTCAGATTTAATTAGATCTGTCTACAATGTGGTAATGCTGCTAACAAATTAGCAGTTCTTTTGTGTACTATGCCACATTTTTGGTATTTAATTAATTTATGCACAATCTATTACAATCTCCTCATTAAAGTATTTAACAATCCCTAGTACATACAGAGCAAGTTCAAATATAGGATATTTGGAGCATACCCCACAGTTCCCCAGGATGCAGTACCAGTACCCCGCATCATCCAAAGTGACGTTCTACTTTTACATAACAATGTGTGGTACTTGATATAAGACAGGACATTTCATACAACAAGCCTACCACAGAGAAAGTTAAGTCCCAAAGTAAAGTCCCTTGTGTTAGTGGCATCACCCCACCACTGTTCCATATACAGCCTCATCAATCACATTTACACAGACACTACTCTCAGGGGTTATTAAACAAAAAAATCAAATAATCCTTGGGTCATGGAATTATGCTGAAGTTCTCCAGGGAAATAGAATCACAATCCACTCGAGTGGCCAAGGTTATTTTTTAAAAGAGATTGCAGGGCTGTTTAGTTTCAATATTTACTTTAAAATATTCTAAAAATTATCTACCTATTCATTTTATTGCTGGCTTTGTATTGTACAGTATTGTAAGTCTTTCAATCAAAAAACAAACAAAATACACATTTTTTGACAAATAAATATCAAGGTTGGAATCAACATATATTTATTACTTTACATTTTAATAACATGCTCCACTTGAAACAAAATATAAATACTGTGTATATTTGACATTTTGAGAAAAATTATCATAAACTATTGAAAATGAAGCTTTCAATGTCTTATTGTATTATTACTGATATTTTATTTATCTTTGTTGTACTGTAGCTCTGTGTGACAGACTTACCTTCTTAAAAGCGGTGGACTTCGAACACCAATTGCAGCACCAATCCATATTTCACTGAAAATCCTCCACCTGAGTACTGACCAGACACAGCTTTCCTTAGCTTCTAAAGTGGTGATCTAGCTACAGGGTGGTAATGCTTCTGTCAAATTAGCTTTATGCTGTAAGCATAACAGAAACAGTAACTAAAGTACAAATTTAACTCAGACTTACAAATGCAGCCATCTAGAATGCACAAGGTGTCTGTTGGATAGCACTGCGTCATTTTTATTGTTTTAAAATAATCTGATACAAAACTGGTGGTACGGTGACTCCTCAAATCAGTACTATAAAAATGTTTATTAATGCATCAGTGCTGTCCTGCACTAATCATAATATACTGTACTGTATGCATACAGCTCTAGCAATATAAAATTAAATACAATGATTACATTGCTGAGACAGTCACTTTACTGTACAACATTAATATCATCAAATACTCCTGTTTAAATAATACTCCCCAGTTTAAAATATGTTTTGAGTAGTAATTTGAATGACTTTGTTGGTTGTATACTATAAGTTGTATTGTAGCTGAAACAAGTCTGTACAATATTTATATGTTTAAAGTGTTAATATTGTAATTTGCTGTTGAGGTACAGTATGCTTTACTGGAAACATTAAAGAGAATTTGAATAAGCGCTTGTAAAACAGTTGTGTACTGTAAGTAATGTCATCGAGATGAAGGCAGTCTCCAAGAATGATGCAAATACTACTGTGTACTGTAGTTGATGTACAGTATGCCTATCTGTGAATAATATTTTATGGAATTCATTAATGTGTGGCACATTAAGAAATGTAGTTTTTTGTCTGTGTATTCACCTCACATTGCCAGATTACATGCTGTGATGGAGACTCGTTCGGTTCCATTTTAAGTAGACCCTCTAAAAATTAAAAAAAGTCTGACCATCTTTAATTGTTCAGAATGCGAGCATGTTAGATATTAAACTGAAAAGAATATGTTTTTATTAAAATTTATCAGATATCTACAATGCAAAACATCATATCCTCTATTCTTAACTCGATCTGGGAAAAATAAGCCAATCTTAGCCTGAGTTTGTTGTCAGACAAATCAGTCCTATGCAAAAAATGATGTCACTTTTCTTAAATGAGAGAATGAAAGCTTAAAGAATGCCAAAATCTTATACGATAACTTATACTGTTCTGTGTTTTAAGGGGAACTTGGGTTTCCTGGGTAAAAGATACCTCAGTTAGAAACTTTAGGGTGCGTTTTTATGGATAGGGATATAGGCTCCTATTTATTTTGTGGTATACGAGGAGCAGAGAAAGAGTCTTAACTGCAGGTTGTATTGTATTTAATTAGAAGGCAGATCATCTCTTATGTGGTCTCTATAGGCGTTATGAGTTTAATGTTTAGTAGCAGTCTGGGATTTTCTGGGTGATGAGAAGGTAAGGCCTTTGAAACAAGTTGTTTTTTAAATACTGTACATAGAGTAACTTGTGTGTTGTCTGTTTTGTTGTGCTGTGTTCTTAATGATGATGAAAGTGAATATTTCTTCTTCACTTTCTTCAAACAAGTGCTATCTGGATGGTCTCATTTTCCAAATATAGCTATAGCTACAGTATTTCTTAAATTGCATCAATGAACCCTCAGTCTTTGCTGGTAGGTACAATACATTTCAGCTTAAGCTACAGTTAGTAAAAAAGTCTTCACAAACTCTTAGAAGCTCCTATAGTTATTCACATTAGAGCTTTCATATTTGGCTTAATCCTAAATTTTATTCTATGTAGCTTCTTGGTGGTTAAGTTAATTTTGCTAATAATTATGGAAAGATTGATTGTAAATATGCAAGTCTACTGAACTACATTTAGGTCTTTAATTCATGTACTCCTGTATAACAAAGTCAAATTACTTCCAGTGGTCTTATTATCAATTTTGACATGATGTTTCATGGTGACCTTTTCAAGAAAATTTCTGAATATGAAATATATGAAAAACTAACAATGCACAGCTGAATTTGGTTGCAAAATTTAAGAAGATGTTTACCTTTTTTCCCCACTTGTTATCATAAAGCCCTAAGCAACATCATCATTAATTGTTGTGTTGATCAATATTTTCTAATAAGAAACAGTCAATTGATTATATTTTTGACACCTTGGTGTAAATTGTATATTTAAGGCTGGAATGATGATAGGCTGAAGCCTACTGTATGTAAGACAATACACTGTGATCTCACAATGTTTCACCAACTATTATTTCCAGGTACAGATGATGCACTACAGATTTTTATTTTTTATTCATCTGATACCTTTCCAAAAGAAAGCATATTTGGCAGCTTGGATAAAGCCAGCATCTGCAAGTCTTTCCTAGAGCACTGTGATGTTAACATTAGATGTATCTAAATCATGGTCAACTCAAGTGTCACTTACATGCAGTATGCTGCTCATGTTCTCTAGTTCCCTATTATCGTTTATCTCAGGACACATTCCTGACACTCCAGGTTCCAAACCAGAAAGTTCTAGAAAGTTCCTGTTATTTCCAGGTACCATTTTCCATATTCCTTATTTGGGGCTCTTTGGCTGGATGAAGCCAATCATGAAGCTTCTGACACTTAACTATAAATAAGGTTAAATTATAATAGATAGAGAAATGAACCAGAAACACTAACCTTTTATTTCTTTGACAAAAGAGAAAACCTACTTCCAATAACTTCTTACCTTTTTATTAATTATTCATTTTCATTAAAATATAATGAACAAAGTGCTTTGCAACTCATTTGCCATCAGCATTTAAACACTGAATGGCACTTATCACATAATTCATGCTGGAATAATCCTACTTTGCTTTATAACATGGTTCAGTGACACAATCAGCTTTTGACAGGGGACACAGTGCCTTTCTTCAGATTTTAACAGCCTGTGTTTAAAGTTTTATGCAGAGGTGATTAAATCATATGGAAGATGTCCATTAAATGATTGCAAACCTGACTTTGTATTGCAGGGCTATTATGTCTTTGTCTACCTTAATACATTAAGCATGAACAGATCAACATGAGGCCTCAGTCATCTTAAAATAAAACAGTCTTGCAAATAAAGTATTAAATAAGAAACAAAAAGTGTTTATCTGTACCAATGAAACAGAGATATGATTGTCCTATATTTCCTATTGGGTATTATAACTGATTATGTCCCCTCAAACGTTTTGCAATATTTCTGGAAGTTTATGAACATTGAAAGTAGAACCTAAAAAAGGTTACAAACAAGAAGAGACCGTTTATCCCACCTCGCCCATTTGATTGTGCTAGGTAATTGAGCCATGCCTTTCTTTAAATAAGATATCAGCTTCAACAACATGGCTGGATTCTGCTTCCTGTTCTCAGAATTTAACATACATCCATGTTATTCCCACTTGTTTCTTCTAGTTTATATCACACTGTTGATTCTGAAAAAGCTCACTTGGTCAAAGATCTATATCCAATATTCTTGAACTTGGAGTACATAAAAATAATGCAGGATCTAATGGCAAAAGAACTTAGGCCTTCTGCCATTTGGGTTCTTTTAAGTCCTCCAGGGAATATACAATAAGTAGTACAACAGTAACTAGAGGAATACTACGCATGGGATGTGCACAAACTCACCTCCTTATCTTATCGCCCTTGTTTTCGTTTATCTTTATTAGAACCCAGAAACATCACAGGACGAGAGTTTTCAAAGAGAAATTGTTGTTTTCAATCTGGTAACAAGCATAGATGCACTGTTGAATAAGAACACTTATTTTTCAGATTTGTTGTGTTTGTGTTTTGGTTTTCCCAGAGATAAACACAACCTGCTGTGATATACTGTATTAAAGTCTGTTTATTACTCTTACATTTTAAAGTTATTTTGCATGAAGACCATACTAATATCACACCGTGCTCACTAAAATGAGTTTTTATTCTACTCAGTCCTTTAGTGTATAGTACATTTCCTAGTAAACTGTTAATGTTTTAAATGGGGAACAAAGTACTCTATGTACTGTATATTAATACAAATTTGCTTCCATCATAGGAGAAGAAGGTTGATCTATACTATCAGCCTTCTTATCATTTATATTCTGATTACTTAGAAATGTTTTGTTTCTGTATCTAGTATGACCACAACAATAAACAGTCATTTGTTTTCAAAGCATTTCATTTTGTCAGCTTATCAAAGGTGCATAGGTCAAACAATAGGAATTCCCTTTCATCTTGCTGTGTACAGTATATGAATATATGACTTTTTGACCAAATGACATTTGCTTCCAGACTGTCAAACATGTGATTAGAGCAAATATAAATTCAAACATAAAAAATAAATCAAGTTCCGCAGTTTTTTTTTCAAAACTAATACCAGTAAACCCAGTGGTTGCAAAAATAATTTTACTTATCTGGTAACCTGTTGTATTCAGCTAATTTGTTAAATTTTATTTTTCCAGACAATGCCATTATAGAGGTCTTCTTGCTTCTCCACATCCACAGTACCTAGGTGCTTTTTCTAGGTAATGCTATTAGTGTGAAGTGTTTATGTGGAAATACATCACAGTTATAGTTTGAATTCATGTCCCTTTTTTGTTCACTGAATGTTATTGTATGCAGTTTCTCTTTGATGTGTTTTAAATTATTTTTGCAGGGTAAATTTAATTAAGAAACTCTAGCAAGTTGTGTACCACATTTCATCTGGTCTGGCTATTATAGTGGACGTCAAACTGTACACTACCAGATGTGATATGGATATGTAATAATTGTTGTGTCCCATTAGTTTGGGACAGTAAAAAAAAAAACCTTTAGCATTAGGTTTGTCTAGGAAGCATAGCTACCAGAAAGTGAAACCTCTGCTTTGCTCCGGGTCTAAATAAAGTGCCTAATGTCCAACCTGGGGCTGCTCAGTATTATGCCTACACACCCTCTGTTCTTAAAAGGTTTTCCTCATCACTATGTAAAGGTGTAAAAGATTTCTATGCATATACTGCTAAAACCTTAAAAAAGTTTCCAATAAGAAGGAAAGAGTACAGCGTATTTGCTAAAACCTAATGTATTACGAAGTAACCTGCAAATGCAAACGTATTTTCTAAATGCACACATATTTTCCCTCACATAGATAGGCTAAGCTACTGTATAGCTAAATGTGCTGTGTATAAGTATCCTGCAGCTTAATTGATGCTGCCTTTGAGTACCATGAACTATAAAGCGTGCTCATCTGTGAGTCTGAAACCATAATCAATGCAGTGATGCACACTGGAAAAGAAGGCTCCGTATTCCATAATTTCGGAGTCAGCGGTTAATAAAATCATTTTGTATGGTTTTTATCATATATTGTCAGGAACAAATTTACATCAAGAAAACATTTGTGTGACCTGCCATATGCCTTATCCTTCCACTCAGCAGAATGAAAGCAATATAGCTAGAGTTTTCTTATCAGCAGAAAGCGGAGGTTAACTGTTGTTGAAACTGCTGGAGGCATACCTACTTTTTTCTGATTTATTTCCTGTGCTATCCTCACTACATCCAAGCACTTTCAGAACAGACATAAAATGTCTATGAAAACTTTAACATCGCTCTGGCTGTTTTTCAGAAATAAATATAGCAGCTGAAATGGTACATTTCTATCAAGTTACAATTTACTGAATGATAAGTTTAATTTTTTATTTGAACACATTTCAGGCCCATTTCTTTCAAATGTATTTTGTCTCAGACCTGGATATTCAGTTTTTTAAAAAAGCCTACTGTTCCTCATTTTATTTGACTTATACGTCCAGCATTTCATAATACAATAAATAATATACTGTAATACATTAAAGAAAGTAGTACGTAGTAGAAATAAAATTGTGATAAGTGTTAAGATACCAAGTCAATTCTATTTTTGCATTCATCAATGCACAATATTTTGAATGTACTTTTATTTCACATTTGTTGCAACAGGATTTATAGGTATTGCATCAAAATTTATAATGACAAAAAATCATTTGCCAGCTTCCCAGCTGTGAGTCCAAAGTGCTATATATACACACACAATGCCTTAAATTTGCAGTGAAGTATTTTGAGATAGCTGTTAAATGTAGTGGATTATAATTCTCATAATAAGTACCTTAATGTTAGGTGATGATTTTTGTTTTCTTCATCATGTTAAGTAGAGGTAAACTATGCAATGCGTTTGTACATGCATGAAATGTGGTTTTGGAATGTGGGTTTATGTGCAACAGATATACACACTTGAGTTAGTCAATAAATTGCATGACATTTGTAAATCACCCACCAAATTTGATTCACAGGAACTGAATAATATAGTCCCCTTGCACATCCCTTATACTTCTGCCATTGCTTTATATGGTTATGGATGCCATTGCAATAAAATCTTGTTGGTAGATTCATCCAGCCATCCATTTTCCGATACTTGTACCTTGTTGTCATCACTGAAGGTTTGATGTTGGAGAACAGTTTTCATTCAAATGAAAATCAGATGGTGCAGGATCTTGGTTATAATGCGAGTGGGATAACAGTTCAAAATCCAGCCCCTCAATGCACTACACTACATTATATAATAATAAATACTAATAATAATACCAGATTACCTAGTATCATCTTGTTTTCAGGCTAGGCTATTTGTTACCATATTATTCCATACTGTAATATTGTGAAACAAAACATCAGTTTGATTAACTAAATTAATCTAATGAAAATGTTCGAAAGATAATTTGTCTCATAGATCAAAAGAAATTGTGAGTTTACAGGTACAGTATGTAGATGCTCTAAATCAGGGGTCAGCAAACTACGGCCCGCGGGCCAAATCTGAGTGGCCCTCAGCTCACCACTGTTTGAATTTCAAGGGTCACTTTTTGCATCAGATATTGAAAATCTTCCACCAGTGGCCTCTACTTGTTAGCTCTGCTTCTCTCTCAACACTAATGGTAAATTGCAGAACAACACCTATTGCACAATGCATTTTACTTTTAGCCCATCAGACGTCAGCTTTAGCCTACGTTACATACAATTGTGCTATAACTGATTCTTACCGTGAATTAATTTGGATTTTTGTTGCCTACTGTGATTGGCTCAGTCATGCAAATGACGTCTAGTGTACGCTATCTTGTTTGAAAGCAGGTAATGATTTCAAACGGTTTTTAAAGTTAGAACTGACAAGAGGCTAACTGTAAATTATTCCTGCCATGTCGGAAAAAAAAAGAAAGATCGATGCAGAGGGTCGAAAATTCAATGACAAATAGTCAGAAGATTACTTTTGTGTCCCTTGGAAAGAAAAGGTAATGAGTCTTATCTGTCAGGAAACAATTGTCGGTGATTACAAAATACAACATAAAATGGTATTACAAGACAAAACAAAACTAAGTTTTCAGAATATGCAGGAGATGGATGGAGGGAAAATTTAGAACAGTTGAAAAAGTCGCTTCAGAGGCAGTAAAAACTGTTGAAGAAAATATTAAGACAAACATAACCTACTGTATTCTGGTCAGTGAGTTTATCGGCTAGATAGAGGATTTCACTCAGATGGCACAGCAAGGTTAGTAACATTTTTTTAGTGGCCCTTGCTCTAAAAAGTTTGCCAACCCCCGCTCTAAATAAAGATTGATGGCTGCCTGCGACAGAAGCTTATGTCTTTTTAATAAAAATAAAACAAAGACTTATTCCCAATGTAACAGAAATATCATATAACAGTGAAAACATTTCTTACAGCACTGTCACTTTCATCACCCATAAGCACCCATCTTTGATAAAATAATATGACAAAAATATGGAAAGAATTGCAAGTACAAGATCTCAGTCCTTGTAAATTGTTTCAGATAATTAAAACTAAGCTTAGGAGTCTGTATAATTCTATATAATTATGACGTGAGCTCGGACTTGTTTTCGCCAGTCACAAAATCTTAATTAATGACAGACTTTACACACCTCACATGGAAAGGTATCTGTCACTTCCATCCTGATAAGTATTTGATTGTGCTCAATAAAATGACAGAATATCAGGAGAAAAGACATCAAAGTTAAACAGCCTTTAAAGGGGAACTGCAGTCCTAATTTCTCAAACCGGTGATTAAATCTCTGTAACAAAATAAATTAATTGACAGTATGTCAAAATTCTAAAAATTTCAAAATGCAAAATCTTGAACTTGAAATCTTGTAAAAGTACCGAACGGTAATATCATTATCAGAAAATAACCACCAATCTAAATAATAGAGCACTTTTGAAAAACTTGAATATTATTATGAGTGTATTTTAGTTTCTTGGCAGGTTGCTCTTTTTGTGCAGTAAAAAAACATGTTTTATTAAAGTATTTAAAATGAATATAGTAGCACAATTTGCTTGGTCTGAAGAATGTTTATAATGTACTAGGAACACTTTTCCATCACCAGACGTTTTACTGGCACGTTTTAAATCACAGAAAATGACAGAATATGGTAAATATGCATACTGTACATTGAACGTCATCTCTTTTGTGATGTAAATTGGAGGTTGTACACTTTACCATGTAGTTGGTAGTTGCATTGTGGTTTGAAATGCACTAATCATTGCTGAGTCATTATAAAACCAGAATGTAAAAATAGTTTTGCAGTTTCCTTTAATTCTATTCCCTGGTCTCATGGAGTGTTGATTAAACCTAACCCACAGCATAGGACACCATCCTCCCCACTCAGCCCAGGCTAACAAAATACACCATAATCAGTAACCAAACCAAAAGTTTTGTAATATCTGAATCCCAGCCTATCTTGTCACAACCGTAACAAATGGTCAGTCTGGTATGTTACAGAAGCAAAAACATCATTTCTTAATGTGTAGGCAAGGGTCAATTCTTAATGTGTTTTCTATATGCCAGAGAGATAAGGGTCACCTGTGTAACAGAAATAAGAAGTGATCCCTTGTTTTTGAGATCTTTTAGTTTCATTTCAATTTCATGTCTCGTAGAACTACTGGCACTTTAAAGTAATGTATCTTGATCTTTCCTCTGGAATATATTCCTCTATTACCTGAAACACTGAATGACCTACGCAGCTAAAAAGCTGTGACCAGTGATTTATCGATGTACAACCTTAGGAACAACATGCTATAGAGGGCTAGCCTGAATAAAATAAGAAGTTGAAAAGGGGGGATCCTCTGATTTTAATGAGCTAAAAGACATTTACCTCTGTAAGGAGATATATAGGGTTGTATGGGTATGGATTTCTCTATTACATCTTTCTTTCCAAACACAGCTACCCCCAGTTTCTTTTAAAATGGCAAATTTTAATATTCATACTTATGGTTTGATTTTTTTCAGGAACTGTCTGATCTTCTCCTTCCATCAGACACATTGACTTACAGTACCTCTTAACTCAGGTCCAGTCTTTTGGTAGCTCATACTGTAGCCTTCTCTTCAGCTGATTGCTATCTTTCTTCCAAACAGCTCTAGTCCAGTTCTAGTTTAAATTTAAATCTGTGTGAGCTTTTTATAGCACTTTTATAGTCAGGAAATTTGGTCGGTATACTGATTGTTTTAACATTGAGACACTTCATGTAAATGCATAAGAAATAAGGAATGAAAGAGATCTAATATTAAATACTGTGGCACCCTACATGTCAGATCATGTTGTTATAGTGATTGACCTCTAATTATTGCTCAGGGCTTACTCTTTGTTAAAAGCAAAATGAAAGAACTAGTAGATAAATAAAGCATATGCTTTTTCAAAGGTGACAGACTTTTCTACTTGTGTTATATGATGAATAGCATACCTTTAGTTTTTTGTACCTTAAGTACAAAACCCACTGGCATGTTAAAGTTACACAATTCTCAAATATTAACCTCTTCTCTAAAAGAAATCATATGGAAATAGTCACATAGACTGGGGATGGGTGAACTGTACTCCCAACTCCTGTACCTTTTCCAGCTTCATGCAATATTCAGAGCACATTATTATGCATTACACCCAGAAGGAAGCAGCATTGTATTCACCTCAGCTTCTAGTAAAATAGTTTCACTTCAGACAGTAATTAATGATGAATCGCAAACAGTACAGTGTAGTTAAGGAACAAGACATAATGGTGCATGTCATGAAATAAAGGCATTGCTTTTGGCAAACATAATATAATAAAGTTCATTTGAGAATGAATAAGCCTTGACATTTATCTATACACTACACAAAAATAATTTAATGCGAGGCATATTTCAAAATGTCAAATTATTTTCAGCAATAACAGATAATTTATTTTAGCAGGTCTTTTACTTTGAAGAAAATTTGCAGATGATATCTGAAAAACGGAACTAAACCAACATGGCCATAGTCATGAATGCTTTACTGCCCAAAATAAACAGCTGCTCTGATACCATTCCTGTACACCCTTCAGGATCAATTAAAGCACTGTACTGATACAACAGTATGATGCAAATTATTCCTGTTGTTTATTGAAGGATTGTAGCACCATAGCATTTTTATTCTTGCTCAGTCTTGCAGATGGAAACTGACAAACTTCTCAGCTTGCTATATCTTAAAGTGCTCTGATGCATTACCAAGTGGCAGGAACGGCAACCTATGGAGAGCTAATATAAAGACAGTGTATTGCAATAGGTATGTAAAGCATTTTAGCACAACATGGGAGTGCTACACTGAGCTACTAAAATCAATACTACTACAACCTCCAGTAAATATATTATTGTCATTACTACAGAACACAAGAACAAAAAACAAATGTCATTCAGCCCATCTAACCCATCATTGGCAGGGGAGATTGTTCCATAATCACACAACCGTTTGCAAAAAGAAGTGCCTCTCAGTTTAAATGCACTTACACATAGTTTTCACTAGTGTTCCCTGGTTTATGTTTCATAGTTTATTCTGAGGAGGGCTACAACTTAAAAATGCATCATTCTGACAAGAAAACATCAAATGCGCATCAAATGCGTTTTTAGATTCATACATGTTGGAACATTCTGACTTTTTCACCAATATTGTATATGCTATTTTTACAATGTATTGTTAGACACTATTCAGTTTTTATACAATATCAGTAGGATAGTCAATTTGGATATTTGTCTCATCCACTAATATTTGATCAATTTTTATGTTGTGATTTTTGCCATACTGTAGTTTGAAAATGAGTGTCTTATAAAAATTGTATTTAACAAAAAACAAGAGCAAACTTCAAAGATACAGTAAATCGGGTAATTTGTTTTGGGGTTTTTTTCTGTGACAAAATATCTTAGTCAAACATCTCCTTACCAGGAGAAAAATGGAAACCTTCCAAAATCTAACAAATCTGTTGCTGGGTTTTAAAACATGGTTCACTAGTCAGGGGTGCTCATGGATTCTTCCAGTCTGTTGATCGTGCTGTTAGATTCTGCAGCTGGAAAACAGAACTCATGAATTCCCTGATGAATTAACAGTGTGACATTTCTGCCAGCAACAGTCCTAAGGCATGTATCCTTTATATAGGTGGAATGATGGTGTTGATTATTATTGTAACCAACAAAGAAAACAGAAATGATGATGTTAGATAATAATGAAAACCACCACAGAACATCCTTAGGGAAATTCTGAAATCCATTGGGATGTACCTTTTTTTTAAGTCCATAAACTGCAAATCTCATCTCCATGCATCTTATGAGATGTAGTTTGAACTAGTTTTCTGTCGGGCTACTGTATGTTTTAGGTATAATACATATTATACAATGGGAGAAAATAGCCTTCTCTCATTTATAACCTTTCTTACTTTTCACATGTAAATTATGACTAGGGTGGAAAATTGTTTGTCCTCTAAATTATATTTAGGTCTTTCTTAACCTATGTTTTATGAATCCATTGATAGAACTGAAGATCTGATTTATGTATTCTAAATTCCATTAGTCATATATGAACCTTTAGAACATCAAATTGGATTTTAATTATTAATCAATCTTTATTTTATATTAAGAATATATGATTCATTAATTTAATTCTGCTACTTATGATTATTTTGGATATTGTACTGCTGCACTTTTCTTCTCTTATATAATGATGAACACATTATTCTGTGGTTCAATAGTCCGCTAGTTCAGTAGCACATTCTAATGAATGTGATAGAGAGAAGAAATACTGTATGTACAAAGTATTTGGTATGACTCACCTAGCTGGAAAAAATACCTCTTTCTTAACTTTAGAAATATTGCAATTTCTATGAAGGTCCATTGTTGAATGCTTTATACATGCATTTATAAAATAATGCTTCTGTACAATTATTTGCTCTATGTGATCCCTAGCTTGGTAAGTTGCAATACATAGACTTCAAACTCCCACCATATTACTCCTACTCTTAAGTCTCTACAATGGTTGCCTATGAGGTCACATACTCAATGCAAGATCTTTATTACTTATAGGGCTCTGAATACTCTGGTTCCATCATACATCTCTGAACTCCCCCACATTTACACTGTGTAAGTTGAGGCCGGTCCTTTTGCTCACTGTCTCTAGGACTAAATGGCAGACTTTTGGTGAGCATGCTTTTTCTGTCACTACTCCATTGCAATGGAATGTCCTTCCTTTAACTCTTTAATTTCTTTGACTTTTTTCAAAACTTAACTTTAAAACTCCTTTTGCTAGGGTCTTTTTCTGACTGTCTTATAGTTTGTTCTGTATGTACTTGTATAATTTGATTTACTTTTATTGTATTTTTTCTTCTTTATTACTATGTATGGTATCCTTGGGTTTGGAAGGTCTCTTTATAAATAATTGTCATTACTGTAATAATTGTATAAATATAATGTAATAATTGTAATTGTTATTATTATAAACACCACTGAGTGCAGTAGTCGGAGATTCATTTTTTTTTTAAATCATACAATTAAAATCCTCTGTTCCTCAGTTAAACTTATGATCTTCTTTTCCTGGTCTTGTGCATTCTGAGTACTGCTATTCCATTGGGTTTTTTTTTTGCTTGTTTTGTTTCTATATTTGTTGGATTTATTTCCATGTCCAATTAAGTGCCTGTCAAACAGAATATGCTTAAATACCCTACGTCAGTGGTTCTCAAACTGTGGTACGCGTACCGGCAGTGGTACGTGGAGTGCCGCCAGGTGGTACGCCAAATGACCCTGGAACTGTGTCGTGTGCGCTGAAAAATCGGGACGGGTTTTCATATTTTGTATTTTAATACGTGTCGAATACGCAGCCTACGTACTACGATACAGTGCGCGCTAATACTTCAGTGGACACAAGAGATACTCTAATTCTATACCACTCTATAGGAATGCGTGCTATGGATGCAAGTGACCAATTGTATTTAAAAAAAGCTACTGTATCTCCAGCAAATAGGGAGAAAGGCGAATGTGCGTGATTTAGGAACAATGCCAACGTTGTAAACACAGGAATGCATAGAAATACGTGCTACGAACGCAGGTAATCTTGTGAGCACAGGAAAGCGTGATAGATAACAGAAAAATATTTAAGAACTGTTCTAAGTTAATTTGAGAAAAATACACCGAGCGTCTCTGTGTTTCGCTCCCATGCGCATGAAATAAAAACTTTAAATAAATACGGAAATAAAAACGGAAACACGGAAAAATGCAAGCTTGCGGATTGCGAAAGCAGGTAAACTACACTATTTTTGAAGAACCTTATTTACCGTTGGCAAAAGAGCTGACACGTATTATGTGTAGAGAAAAAGCTGCTAAACAGCTTGACCTGCTGCCCCCCTCCCCCTGAAAGACACAGTCATTCATAGAATTATTGAAATGAAGGATTATATCAAAAGTACACTGATAGAGCGCGTTAAAATGAGCAGATGTTTTTCACTGCAATTAGATGAGTCTGTAGTCGATTTGGCCAATTTGCTCGTTTACGTTAGATACGAGTTTGAGGGCATGTCCCATGAAGACTTTCTGTTCTGTAAACCGCTACCAACAGGAACTACAGGAGAGCACATATTTCAGCTTCTGAATGAATTTCTCGAAGAGAATGGCCTCGACTGGATAAAATGCGTCTGAGTTTGTACAGACGGTGCTAGAGCAATGACAAGCCGACATAACGGTGTAGTTGCACGAATTAAATAGGTTGCTCCAAAAATTAATGTACGCATTACAACATTCACCGCGAGACCTTTGCCGTCAAGAAAATGCCTGACGATTTAATATCTGTTAGACTCTGTTGTGAATTGTATCAAGGCTCAAAGAATGAATTCACATCTGCTTTGCTCAACTAAACAGGCTCACCCCTCTCACTGAAATGGTGCTTTTTTATTAGTTGTTGTTGTTAATGTTTTTTTTCTGTAAAACACTTTGAGAAGCCACCTTTAAAGGTGCTATATCAAATACAGTTTATTATTATAATATTTATTATATGTATGTGTGAGTGTGTGTGTGTGCACGCGCGCTCATGTTGGTCATTGAGAATGTCTGGGGTTCCTATGAGAAGATGACTTGTAGGTGGTACTTGGATGCTTTGGTTGGATTAGGGGTGGTACTTGGTCCAAAAAGTTTGAGAACCACTGCCCTACGTAGCTTTCAGTCTTCAGTTAACAATAAGGGAACACTGAGGTCTACAGTATGTAAATCCATTGCTATTGTGGATTTCTAAGTAGACTCTCTACTTAAAAGAATACTAAGTATTCTTATGCTAAGTACTGTATATACTGAGTACTAAGCACCACTACATAATTTACAGTTTGCAAGAACAATAAAGATTTCTCAGGTGCTACTGCAATCACTTTAAATAAGGAGTAATTAAATGTTATTTGAAATAATCATTTGCTCAGATCCATGACAAGCATTATCAAAGTTAAAAAGGGTTTATGGCTAATTAACCAATGTACTTAATATAGTTCACCATTTGAGAAATGAAAGAGGCCGCTGGTTGATTCTCCTTCACAACTGACTGTCCTGTCCACTGATTTGTTTTGGACAATTCCATTTTATTTAAATTATTTGCTGTGCTTCCATTTTTAAGCCTCTTTAAAAAAGCCTTAACAATTTTCTCTTTGATATTCTGTAATAACATTGAATACGTAAAAAAAAAAAGAAATAACACTTTCTTCTCTTTACTGCACTAAAAGTATACCCAAAGAGGGCCCAGTTCTGGTTAAATCATTGCTATGGTACTTTATCTTACTGTATGTGTCGTGTTTCTAATAAGTAATCACGTTAAATTAAATTAATATCATGGCTATATATCATCTAATATAATGATTCTATTTTGTAAGTGTGTTTTCAAAAACAATTTGTGTACAAATCGAATATACAAATGCAGCATGAGCTAAAATATATTTAGATTAGTTAAAAAATTTAAAAAACACTTTTAGACACCCATGTACTGTACAGTATATTTCAATTACATGTCCTTTACAACACAGGATCTGTGGGTTTCAATGAGCATAACTAATACATCAAATTTATCAGGTCTTTCAACATTCCATTGTGCATCTGTTAAAATGATACATTTTAATTACAACATATATATATATAACAAAATACCTTTAATTCTTCAGGCAAGTAGAATACACACAGAAGTTGAGATTATAGGCGTAAACATTATTTTTCAGCTGCATTTTTAGAACCATTTAGTTTTCAGCTGCCAAATTGCATACTTTTATTTATGCTAAAAAGCTGTGTTTAGAATAACTATTCCAAAAAAAGAATTAGCAGTAGAAGTATCAGTACTCAAATATTTCTATATACAAAAATGTTGCTAAGCCATAAATGTACTATTTGTATTGATCAAATAAAGCACACTTATTCATTGGAAAACAGCTTCTTTTTGTTCAAAAAGCAACATAGCCTTTTTATTATTTTGTCTGTATTGCAGTTACCTACTGTAAGTTAGCTGAGGAGTACCATTGTGCTTTGGAGACATACTGTATTATTGTGTGCAAAAGTATATGCAGTACCTTGTGTATATTTTTTTCTGTTTTGTATTACATTTTGATTGGGAGAAACTTAGTGGTCAGTGACCTATTTTGATTTAGCACATTTGATTACCAAAATATTATAAAAGATTTAAAAAATGAAACATTATTAATTCAAAACGTGTTTGAAACACCGGTTTCTTGTGTTTGATTTTGATAATTACTCATAAACGGTAACCTTCAGGTAGCTTTAAGCACTTAAAATCTTTTGATTGATTAAAACAAAGAACAAGCACTAAAAGTGTGATGTACAGTAGCATACATTGTTTTCCTTTTCATAGTCGCCATGCAAAAAAAAATCATTAATCTATGGCTAAAAAAATGGTTTTGAAAATGTTCACCTATTTTCAAAAGGTTATCAACTATTGTAAATTGTAACTACTGTATAATAACAATCAACAGAGTTTAAATTATTTTTAACAAAATCAAAATGTTTTACTCTAAAAAATGTCTTAACAGTATTTGGCAAAATATGTACCTGTTATCTAGAACTGCATCTTTTGGATAAAAAATAAACAAATGAAAAGATTAAAAAAATATTAAATAATTATAAACCTGTTTTTTTGTAATTTCTGTACATGTATAAAACATAAATGGGATATTTGTAAAGTGCATTTAAGTAAAATCATAACGTGCAGAAAGTAATTTTGGATTATTAGACCATTAGATAGATAGATAATACTTTATTAATCCCGTAGGGAAATTGATGTGTTACAGCAGTCCAGCCCAAGACAAGCAAAAACAGACATCAGAATAGTTATAAAAAAGAAGACAACAAAATAAATAAAAAATAAATAAATACATAGGTGTGTGCAAAATGTGATGATCATAGTCACTGTAAAAACAATAAAATATGTGCAAAATGTGCATAGGTTTATACAGACTGATTGTCCAAAAAGTACAATGGAGCAAACATGCTGTCCATAGACGAGCAAATGAAGGGCTAACAGTCCTAGCCTTGGGCAGCATTGTACACCCTGACAGCTGCCGGGAGGAAAGACCTGCGGAAACGTTCCCTTGAACACCGTAGCTGGAGCAGTCTGTTGCTAAAAGTGCTCCGCTGCCCAGTAACAGTCCCATGAAGCGGATGAGAGGTGTTGTTCATGATGGCTGTGAGCTTGGTCAGCATTCTCCTCTCAGCCACCACCTCCATGGGGTCAAGGCTCATCCCCAACACAGTGCCAGCCTTCTTGATAAGTTTATTGAGCCTATTTGCATCTTTTGTCATGATGCTGCTGCACCAGCACACAACAGAGTAGAAGATGGCCGCCGCCACCACTGATTCATAAAAAATGTGTAGCAGTGTTCCACACACACCAAAGGACCTGAGTCTCCTAAGAAAATAGAGTTGGCTCTGACCTTTCTTGTACAGGGTGTCAGTGTTACCAGACCACTCCAGCTTATCATCCAGGTGTACCCCTAAGTACTTGTAGGAATGTACGCCCTCTATGTCCTCACCCTGGATGGAAACAGGGTTCAGTGGAGACTTATTCCTTCGAAAGTCAAAGATCATTTCTTTGGTCTTGCTGGTGTTAAGCTGGAGATGGTTAAGATGACACCACTCCACAAAGTTGGAAATCAAGCTCCTATATTCCTCCTCCCTACCCTCTCTAATACACCCCACAATTGCAGAGTCATCCAAAAACTTCTGCAGATGACATGTCTCAGAGTTGTACCTGACGTCAGAGGTGTAAAAGGTGAACAGGAATGGAGCAAGGACAGTCCCCTGTGGAGCCCCAGTACTGCTAACAATCTGTTCGGACACACAGGTCTGTAGCCGTACATACTGTGGCCTGCAGGTCAGATAGTCTATAATCCAGGACAGCAGGGGAGTGTCCACCTGCGCCGCCCTTAGCTTATCTCTCAGTAAAGGTGGATGGATGGTGTTAAAGGCACTGGAGAAGTCAAAGAACATAACTCTCACAATGCTCCCTGTCTTCTCCAGATGAGACCATGAGACCAGATGAGACCAGATGAGACCATGACATTAAAGACCATTAAAATGATGGATAACTTTCAAATAATGCTACAGTATATTGCTATATATAAATATATTATGGTTTGAGCAAATAGTCATGGTTATTCTTTTCATGTACACAGAAACATTATTAGAATTTGATGATAAATAAATGGATTTAGAGATTAACGTTTTCTATAAAGAGCTAAAAAATTAAACTGCAGTAAGTTACAATTGTAAAACATCACAAACAACCTTTGATGTAAAATTACTAAAGTGAAAGACTTAATGATAAAATGTAATCAGTACAACTGATAAACTCACTAATTTAATTGGCTTTTATTTAAAGTGACTTATAATTGCATCCACTTACAAAGCTGGGAATTTTACCTTGCTCAAGGGTACAATAGCACTTGCTAAAAGTATTTAAAAAGTTAATTAACATTTACTTTTTAAAAATGTGAATACATAGAAGGATTTAAATTCTTAAACTGAACTGTGGAAATATAATTTATACTACTGTACAAAAGCATACAGTAGGTTAATTGTACACAACATTCACATAAACACAAATTGTTCCTTAATTGTTCTGTAAGGTTGTGCGAACACAGTGTTGTCTGTAATTGTAATGTATAGTAAAAATATGAAAGGCAACATTATGCATTTAAAAAATTCAATTACAAATAAAAATAGCATAATATTATCATTTTCCTCCAGAAAGAGTCTATTTATATCACAATAAAAGATATAATTCAAGTCTTGAAATTAGCTCAAAGATGTATGATTGAACTTTCTGTGTCTTGAGGAAAAAGATGTTGATGTTGATCTACAAAGGGCAGCTTGATGATTTTATTTTAAGGGGAAGATCTCTTCTGTTAAGTCAAGATTGCAAACTTGTTATCAGTACAAATGGCAGAGATTCCCTTTAGTTTCATCTAGATTTTCTAGATGATTTTTATGAATACGTTTAGTCTGTGAGCTAAACACCATATATTTTTGCTACATTTCTTTTAACCATTTTTCTCCTCTGATTACCTTAGATTTTCATAGGTGGATTTTCAAAAGTTTCATTTGTTTTGATTTTAATTAATAGTATTTTGAACTACTATAAAAACATTACAAACAGACCTAATCTGAACTGCCACCCTACTCTTCAGCAACCCCCTCACATTTAACATCTTCTGGTCACCCTTCAGATCCTCTCAGGTTCACCTGGACAATCCCCAGGACTACTGGAAGAAAGATCTTTGGACAGATAAGTCAAATCCTGACCTTTTTGACCAAAACAAAAAATGTTTTGTGCAGTGAAAATAAATACTACCTTCTAGCACAGGAATCTAATCTTGAACCTTTAAGAATGGTGGGGGGTGTATTACAATTTGGGGTTGATTTGTTACCTCAGGACTTGGATAGCTTGCCAGCATTTATTTGCAGTTGTATCAGCAAATTATGGAGGAAAATGCCATTCATTCATCAACTGAAGCTAAACCAAAAGTGGCTCATGCAGGAAGACAATTAATAATAACATACAAGTAGATCTGGCTGAAGAACAAAAAGAAAATTTTGTGTTTGATTGGTCAAGTCAAAGTCCAGAGTTTTTAAGCACCTTAAGTGAGCCGTTAATTCAAGAAAACTCTCAAATGCTTGAAGCAGTTCTGCCATTAAGATTTGGACAAAATTTGTGAAGGACTGAGAAGGCAGTGGCACCAGTTACTAAATCTAAGGGATCACAAACTTCACTTAAAATGAAATATTTACATGAGGATATTTAATGTTGCATCATGTTGTAAATACTAAACATAAAGTATATTGTAATAAATGGGGGAAGGGGTTATGAACCCATTAATAATCAAGTCTTAACACCATATTGCTATGCAAGTAATTCATAAAAATGAATTTCATTCCATCCCCTAAACTCAGGAAGTATCCAGAGTTACACAGCATGTGTTCTTTTCTTCTCCGGCACAGCTCAGTAACAGAGTAATAACCAGACCCAAGTTTAGACAGGAAAAACAAAAATTAATAAAAAATAAATATCAGAACACATTACACAGAACACAACAGTAACACTGTGGACAGCTGTTTACAGGTTTGTGAGTTCCAGAGTTCTTTTACAAAATAGAAGAATTCTTTAAAGAATTTTGCCCCTAAGCACACCTTCTGTCTTCTGTACTCTAAATACACAAAACACCTTACAAGGAAAGGAGAGAACCTGTAGTATTTTAAACAAAAATTGATCCTAACCCGCACTAATTCAAACAAATATACAGATTTGGAGACTAACCTAATGACCTCAAAATGGCTCTGTCAATGTTAAACATGTTTCATTATGATTTACTTAATAATTTGCAGGGATGTCAGTTAACGTGAATTATTAGAAATTTTCCCAAGTTTACTTCTCTCTTATGCCAAGGACAACAATACCCTGTTTCAAACCTTCAGAACAGGGCAGTCAACCAGGAAATTGGATACAAGCTTATTCTAGCTGAAACCCAGCTTCCTCCATTCTGATGTCATTCTGTAACAATCTTCTGTTTTTGTGTTATAATCTGTTAAAAAAGATTATTTGCATCTGTTATTGTGATGTTTGTGAACATCTAGTTATATTTTACATCTGAAATATAAGAGAATATGGATCAACCTCGGGGATTCACAAAGATTTTTTCAGCATTATTGTTTTACTTGTAAAAGTAACTTTGCACACCTAAACTAATTTAGGTTTTCTATTGCAAAGGAGGTGAATACAGTATGTTATAGATGCTGACCCCTACAGTAGTTGACTACATCATCTAGTAATTTTAAGTGTGCTAGAACTCTTTTTATCCTGAAACAGTTTTCTACTAAAATCAACAGTGCACCCACTTACAGACAGATACAACCACCTACTGTAGAATGTGCAAGATGTTAGTAGATATACCACGGTTATGCAGAACACATCGCTTCATAATTTTCTTCTTTTTTCAAATAATCTGATACAGCAGATTACAGTTCTCTGCAAAACTACCTGATGGCTCAGTAAATCCTTAAAAGTACCACAGTTGTGCGTGGCTGTCAGACAAATTGGTACACTATTAAATGTTTAACTAGTGCTTTACTGGACTAATCCTATTGTTTGCATTGCAGTAATAATTTAATTAAATACAATGCAATCCACACCCAAAAAAGCAAAGTGAAAAAAATACAAGCTAAGCAAGGGAAAAAAACAAAACTATAGTACGATGATTGATGATTGATGATTGTAAGCATCTCCTATTCTACACTACTACCAACTTTCTCCTATCTCCCCTCTCCTCTCTTGAAACGCTCCTTTTCTAGGTGAAACTCCTCCCCCTAGAAAATTCCACTATAAAGCAAAAAAAATTACACAAAAAATCTGAATTCTGCTATACACCTTTCTTCAGTGAATACACAATTAAACAATTAATATATCGCTAAATAAATTAAATGTTATTAGTCCTTTTATGTACATAAATATTTTAAAGAAAATACTACCACCTCTTAATGGTATGTTCTTATGAATCGATCCACGCATGCGCAACCCTGGAACAGGCACTACTAAGCCAGTGAGGTAGTGAGGTAGTGAGGTGAGGTAGACACTTCAAGGTCCATTTTAAATAGACCCTTAAAAAAGCTTTTACAAAATTATTAAATGACACTCGACAAAATCAGAAAGTAGTCTATTTTTTCTTTGTCCTCTCATGTCAAAGCTGGCAGTCAAAATATACTGTATAATAAGGGAGCTGCAGGTCTACTGTGGCTTATTAGCACCACACATAAAAAAAATGTTGAAATGAGGTACAAGGTATGAGATAATGTTGGATTTAAATGCAAAAATGATTATATTTAAATGAGATAAGTTTGCATATATGCCCGTTTGCTGTTTTTGCTGGTATTTTCCTTCTTTCACCTACAGTATTAAAGTGTTCAGTTTGAACATTCATGTTTTAATTGCAAATGCATTCACTAATTATATACTTTATTTGTAATGCAACAAAATGGATCATTGGAAAATAGGTTGAATACATACTGTATAAGGTGCTGTGCATACTTTTATAAGATCTCTGTAATTACCAACATTAGTTATTTTAAGTACTGTATATAATTAGCAAAATAAATTACTGTTAAAGAGCCACTACTGTTTCTGGCACCATGGAACATCGAGCTGTTGCAAGACAGTACTTTTTTACGTCATAAAGATCACTATACATGTTTTTTGTTTAGTCTTTTAGTCCATTGTAAGCACAGATAATGTGGTAAGTATCTCACTGAATTTCATCTGTTTGTCCTTACACGCTTAATCAGTACACGCTGGATATGGATAATTTTTAGTGAATGGGTGCAGAGTTTTTTTTTTTTACTGCAGATGTAATTACACAGCATGTAGATATTTAATCCACATACACTATGATACTGACATACTGTACCAGCACAAGTCTTTACACAATGTTAAAATATGTCTATGATGTTTCTAACCTGTATTGAGAGATAAGTGTCTTATGAGATGATTTAGGGAATGTCATAAAATATGCCAATTCTTTGTGTAATTCACATAATCAACATGCTAATCAGTGCTGACTATAAGTCACTATGTCTTGATTGTGTTATCAACTTACTGTATGTGAATGGTAAAACAACATACTAACCCCAGCATTAGAAGTAGTGGGCTTTTAACCAGATCAACAGACAGTAATGAACTCACATTACTCAAAATTGTGAACCATTTTCTTTCAGCTCAATTTATATTATAAGATTGGTAGTTCTGATACAGAAATCTAAATTTGTTTTGAATGTACAAACCAATGTTTTGTATTATATAACAATATAAATACACAGAAGTTTGAAAACCCTACCCTTTCTCTATCTCTTGCTATTTGACAAATTATAAAATTAAATAATTGTCAATAAATTACTCTTTTAATGTAAAGTTCCCAAGAACAATACACAGTGAAAATGTGTGATAAAGAGTTACTATATTTTTTATTTCTGGTATATATAGTTAGTATATTAGTATATAATAATTTCAGTTTTATTCCAGTAGTAATCATACAAAAAGTAAAGAGGAGTTTAAATAGCAGAATCTTTTTTTAATTTTCAATGTATACAGTACAACTCTTGGTGAGTGTCTTTTTGTTTTAATTTCACTATACAGCATGTTTAGTGCTATTAGCAATGTTTGATGTAATATTTTGGAGATAAGTAAAATAGCACCATGACTAAAAGAAAGGACTTAGTACAATTGGAAAATTAATTCTAACTAAGAATTAAACACTAAGGACTAAGGTTACATGAGCAGGAAAAGACTGTGGAAAGACAGGAAAATATCAGTTTATTGTATTGGATGTTTTCTATCTTTATAAAAATTACACAATCCAAACCCCGATCCAGCCCTTGGAAATCTGTTCATTCTACACCTTATTTCTTTTCATGCATTCTAATTTTTAGTTCCACTACTGCTCGTATATCTTTTAGTTTTCAGTGTGTTCCATTTAGGTAATTAAAATGCAGGAGGGTGGATGATTTAAAGTTTTAAAACTATTCGATACAAAAATTGTTAAATCTTGGAATGAGTGTAAACTTAATGTGTAATGTGTAATATTGTGTAATATTTTTTCAGCCTATACATCACCCTATGAACATTTAAATTGACATGATTCTTTTTACCACCATTTTTAAAACGGGAACTCAGTGTGCAAATTGTTAAATGAAATCTTGCAAATTCTAACAATTACAACTGTATCTAGCCTCTATTAAGTTTGTTACAAGGGAGGATGAGAAGGAAAAAAAATGGAGTAGAGTTGAGTCTGGTTCTTGCTTTTCCTTTTAAAACATAATTTTGTGTCTTTGGGGACCTGTTCAAAGATGTAAAAATTAATAAAAGATGAACTGGATTACTTTGGAGGTTAAACAACAGACATTTTTCATGTATTCAAATGTGAACATTGTTACTCTTTGAGAGCATTATGTAAGCTTAACAAATTCAATGAACTGGAAAAGCACAGCAATCTAAGGTTACACTACTTATGGCTGTCATTTCTTCTAGCTTGAGTATAGAACTCCATAATTTGAATTTTAATGACTGTTTTTTTATTAAATAAAAATAAATTATCAGCTTTACATTCACAAATATTTTCAATGAATAGATATTGCGTCTTTTGAAGAAATCTGTTCATGTATTATTGTATAATGACAAAACACATTTTTCAAGATAGGGAAACAAGAAAGACTTTGCCTAACAGACAGGAAAGCATTTCTGGGTTTCTGTATTAATTGATTTGTCTCCCTTTCAAATATTCTTGGTTTTGGTGGCAATGATAGCATTAGTTTTTATGTGTTGCACCAACTATGATTTCCTTTCTCAGACCTTGGTCACAAGAATGATATTTGTTGACAGCAACAAGCCATAAACAGGTGTTAAAAGCTTGTCGCCTCCTTTTGCCCAGCACTGGGATTCTACCTTGGAAATGTAATAATGTAAAGCTATAAGCTGCTACTTTGATTAGCAAGCTATACACAGAAGTTGCTCCTGAAAAAAATATAGCTAGATACTTTTGAAAAATTGCTTAGAAAAACATTGTGATCTTTCTTTCCAAATATATTAAATAAACAAAGCAGCTGCTAAGCACAATATATTTCAAGTAGTTATCTGATGGTGGCTATCAAAAGAAAAACTGCTACTGACCCAATTCTCTTTCATCACTAAGGAGTCACTGGTGATACTGTTGAATGATTAAAGTTCCGGAATGATTTTCACCCTTACAATATCATAATATAAACTATATACTGTATGTATTCTTATTACTTGTACTTTATCTGCTCTCTTAAAAGGCTCTTGTAACTTGCAATTATATTTCAATTTTGCTAAAATATTTTTATACTTAAAAAGTTAGTAAGTTTTTCTAGCTTGTATTTATGCACTTTGTTGTGAATAAGCATGAAACTAGGTGGAGATGAGTGTCTTTTTTTAAGCTGTTAGTTCTTGGAAAGTTGTTTATCTCTCATGTTAAGCAGCTAACATTTTCCTTCTTATTTCACTTTAGTTTGATGTAACAGAAGGGAGGTTGACATTATTTTGTTCATACTATGTCAAGTATGCATATCTGTGTGTAACCACCCTGATAGTGATACAATGAAAAGAGCTATTAAGCAACTGTTTCGTATTACAATATTTACATGCGATTGAAGGCTCTGGGAATAAATACAGTATTTGTATTTCTTTCAGAACTGTCTCTACAAGAAAGTCAACATCATTGACATAATTTATCTTAAAACTTTCTAAGTCTTAATATTATAAATATTACCTATCAACAAAATCATTTACAGTAATTATAGAAACCTCCTTAATGCTATGCTAGGTACCATAGATTCAGCCTATAAACACTTACATATTATTCTTTCAACATTTGTTTTGCATTATTTTACAGGTGCCATTTTAGTTTTTTCAGATGAAATTTTTGAAATTGTTATTAAGTTTATTTTTTACTATTTCACATCAGAAGTTTTTAAAATATTTCCTATTCATATTGTCTATATTCTCTGCATTCTGCATTGTTAGAACACAACATAAAAGGGATATTTTTATAGACAGTTGGTGCTCCAATTCAGTCTCATCCCACAGAAGATTTATGTATTTTAAGGATCCCAAAGGTCTTCCATATTCATGGGAACATGCAAGAATGGAGATAAGGCAAGACAATTCATATTCACCCATGTAAAAAGCACTTAGGTGAAAATTTGATTTTAGCATGCTCAGGCAGAAATATGCATTAAGGAAAATAAGACATTTTCTCAAGTTTATATAATTTCAAGAGTTACCATGTAGGTCTACAGTATATGCATTTTATACTTCTTTGTAGGAGTTTCAGTCCAATGTATATTTGTACAGCTGATTTAAAAAAAAAGGTAAGACAAAAATAATACAATTAAGAGTTAAAACATATTATTGAAAGTTAATGTTTAACATTAAAAAACAGTCAAAGCACACACCTGAGAACAGAACATGAAATGTCCAGTATTAAATATAACACTTTTTCTATAAGACAATAACTTCCAGTTATTACCAGAATTAACAGTACCCCAATATGCTGAATACCAGGTATGAGGTGCCCTCCTTTGGATGATATGTTAAACTGAGGTTCTTATTACAATGTTATTAGCAATCCTACTCCCGTGTTCATAAGAGTAATAACGTTAACCGTCCTGGCTAAATTCCACTGTGGGCTTGCAAAACCTGCCCTACTTAAAGTTCCTCTTTACTTATGTTGGTGAAGTAAGTACTCACTTCAAGAACTCTGTTGTGTAGTAGGGCTGCCAGAGCAGAATGACTGCCAGATACTGCATCACTCAGCTTTTTGAGTGGTGAATGAAATGGTCTCCTCCGCTATATGAAAATAGTTAATGGTGAAAAACACCAAATAAGTCTATTATTATTACATCTATTTTCTAACTGTTTTATCCATTACAGCGTCAAAGGCGTATTATTACATTCAGTTTTCAAATGGTATTCAATACTTTTATTAATTTTCTTCAAAGAATGAATACTGTTCTTCAACCCAAAATGATCATTGATCTATACTGGTTTTGATACTGTTGAGTGTGGTTTAAGGATGAAACCCTATTTTAGCTACTGTTTACATGGTGTAGTTAAATCAGAAATGTCCCCCCTATATAATTGAATCAAATTTGATGCAAATGTATCAATCTGCCCTTTTAATTTGACACTTCTGCTCAAACTGCTAAAAATAAAATTCAAAGAATAAAACATGATTAAATGTATGCATGAAAGCAGCAACTAAAATATTTTCATCCTCCAATAGTGGTAGTTAAGGAGTCAGACCTGTATCTCATAGGATATATTTCTGATTCACATATTTTAAAAGCCTCAGTTTGGTGCACACTTCAAAGACAACAGGCTGAATCACTGAAACCACTGTCACTCCTGTGTTATGTGATAAGTCTGTGTGCTCTTTTATGACATTCTTAACACAACATTGCCTTGAATAAAATGACTTGGGCAAACGCCAAAATGGAGCAGATTAAATTCAATTCCAAAAATCTGTGAGTTTTATTTCCAATACATTACCTAAAAAGCACAGATGTCACAGACAGTATTTTCCTTAAAATGTAGATATTCAAATTCTGAACTTCATATTAATTGAATGTATGAGTTCACTCAATAAAAATCTTCTCAAATATGTTTACAGAATGTAGTTTAAATAAGTTTAACTACAGCATGTAAACAGCCTAATATAAGTGTTATATTATATACAGTATATCAATAAAATATAATTGAATAAAAATATTATAAATTATACATTTTACTTTATTTAATATTATATACTTTTTGCTTGTCTTTTTCTAAAAGCACTGCATTATTCAATAATTACTCTATAGGTTTATATAAAGTAATTTATTTTTTGCTTTAATATTACAGTAAAAAAGTATTAAAAAATTATCAGAACTGTGTAACGATCCATATACAGTATATCTGAACAGGAGTGTATAACTTTCACAAAACCTTAAAATACTGTATGTCCGTTTCTTTTTAACAATAATGTTGGAAGAGCTTATCCTGATCCTGAACATATTATATCTAGAATGAGTGATCTGGTGTAAAATATTTGTGATTTAAAAGTTCCCATGGTTGACAGAGATATTATTAAAAGAAACAATCCTATTACACCATTATACAGGATTTATACTCCATTTCTATTTCATTGACAGATATTTGGAAAGTTCAATAATAAAATGACAGCTCAACTATGCTGAAGGTAGAGTTCAATAACACTGTGTGACAAGCCATAATAAATATACTGTATACGGTTAAGCAATAATAAAAGTTTTCCATAAATCTAGCAATGTGTATTAGACTGGTGTATTTTATTCCCCATAATGACAGTTAATTAAAAGTACAAAATCATAATGTTTTATGGTGATTGTGTCAGTATGTTGCTTTTAAATGTGTCACAGGAGTTTGTATTTGTAATATAAACATGAAGTACTAAAACCATGTGGTATCTATCCATTTAAGCCAATGATAGATATTTATAGTCAGATGTACTGTATGTAGTTTCTCTCAATGCTTTTTAATTTTAGCTGAACTTTAGGTCATGCAGCAAAAAGCATGTAATTACATTAATATTAAATTGAGGTTAATTAAAAGTCTACACTGTACTATAGAATATTAAAATGTAATCCTGTAAAATAAATGGAAAAGTGGGGAGGAATTACCTTACACTGATAATATCTGTGTAATCTTATTTTTCATTTATTTACCAGCGAGAGGTTGTTAACCCTATTGGCCAGATACATTTTCCAGCACATTAGAGTTTAGTAGAAAGTCCTGTCAATTTTGATTAAATTTGAAGTGACTGCATTGAACAATTGTGTTGTTATACGATAATAACTCTTAATTTAAAGTTGTTCCTGCACTGAAAACAGTATTTCAAAATGAAAAATTAAAATTTACTTTCATTTTTTTTACACTTATATTGGTGACAATTGTCATTATTAATTACATATTTTAAATCACAATCGCATTATATTATTTGAATTCTTTTTGAAGGATGAATGATGGAGGAGTGGTCCAATAGCACAGCGGTCAGCATTGCTAGGGACCTGTGTTCAATCCCCTGGGTATTATCGACATAGAAATTTTATTTTCTTCTCGTGTTTGTGTGGGTTCCCTCAAGAAGCTCTGGTTTCCTCCCAATCCAAAAACGTACCAATAGGTTAATTCGCTTCTGGTAAAACTGCCTTGCGCCCATTCCTTGCTGGCTTCCTGCGACCCTGTATTGGAACAATCAGTTAGAAAATGATTGGTTGGATGAGTGTGTGTGTGCCCTGCAATGGACTGGCATCCCATCCAGAGTGTATCCTGCCTTGCGCCCCTTGCTTTTTAGGTTAGGCTTCGGCATCCCCTGCAACCTCATATAGGATAGCGTGGATAGAAAATAGATGATAGGGTGAATAAAAATCAAAATGAGCATTATCAGTTTCTATGTGAATTACACATACAGCTGAACACCATCTTTAGTCACAGACTAAGCAACTGTGAAACAGGGCCTTCTGAGGAAGGAACATATCTCTGTTCATAGTGATACTTATCACTGTATTCTAAAATCACCATTCCTTTGTATTAGAATAAAAGAAGAAAGAAAGCAATTGTTCCATTTCATATCTCCTTGTATTAAAACTGTTTCTATCACAGGAAACTCATAGTGCATACTAAGTGGAGCTGAAGTGGCAGTATGGCTCTTACACTGTAATTTTTGTCACTTAACATTCATTTAGTTACTAAAGAGAAATATATATTTTGTTCCATTTACATTGCATCGGATGGATATCCTATAGTGATAGGATAAGGAATTTTTAGTTTAGTTTTAGGGAATGTAGCTGATTTTACCTTAATGCTAGTTTCTTATTTCAAAGTGTAATAAAAATAACAGCGGATTTCAAATAAAAAAGAAAGTGGTAAGTTTCCATTCCGCACTTTATAGATTTAAATTATTTTTGATTTTTCTGAATTCCTAATAAAACATTGTGCTTTTGTTCAAATTTATATAGTTAATGGAAATGTTATAGTTAATGGAAATGTATTTCAGTGTTCAAAATTATAATTGTATTATTGTTTCACCCCCAAATGGTCATAACAATGGGTTTTACCATGTATGATTTATTAAAATTGCTTTGACTTGTGAGAAATCATTTTAAGAAAAAACAAGTCACGTGTTCAGGTCTTTATGGTTTTTATAACTAAAGGTGAAAAATAACTAATTTCAACTTGTATGTTCTGTTTACGTTTAATGCTTTGAAACATAGTAATACCAGGCAAGACCGGTGGCACTTTATTCACTGCTCAAATATCAATATACATTTCATCATGATGGAATCGTCTTTTAAATCTCTGATCAATTGTATCATTTTGAACATATGATAGATTTAATTTTGCAGAGATTAAACACTTAGAACCTCAAGGCTTTGATTTATGTGGACCTTATGTTACAATTACAGGTCTACAGCAATAGCCACCTTCATGAAGATGTATTGATTTATGAAATCTCTTAATATAAAATGTTTAACTTGGCTCCAAATCATTGAAAAAATCAAATGTTTTTCACCCTGAAGGAAACTTGCCACATGATTTTGTGAAATAAACAGTACAGAAAAATACTATTAATAGTGCAGTACAGCATTGCCAGTGAGAGTATGTGTGAATTACTGTCTCTGCTGTAGGCAGTATTGGGCAAACTGTTTGAAAAACGCCAATACACTGACAGTTTATGTCAAGGTACGCATGTTGTCTTTATCCCTTCCTTGCTGGTACAAGTGTGCAAAATGTTGACAGCTAGAAACAAAATCTCCATCAGCTGTGGACCATTGTATATCTTTCTAGGCAGCAGAGAGATTGATGGAGTGTTTTATTGACTGATGAATGCCAGACTAGTCAGACTTGATGGAAGAGCCCTGATGGTCTGGAGACCTCATAGAGAATCACGTTTAAAACAAGAATTAATTTGATGGAGATTGACGGCCACCTAACTGCTCATAGAAATGTTCAGAAAGTGAGTTGAAAGAGGTGGTGTGGTGGCTCTATGGCTAAGGATCTGTGCCTGTGGCTGGAAGCTTGAAATTATTTCTTGAAGTTGTGCGATTATTTTACTGAAAGATTTATACTTTGGATTACAGTAACACAAACGTTTAGATCAGATAAGATCACTTTATTGGCCATATACAATTTCTTGTATTAGGAATTTGTCTTTCTGCATACTCCAACTTGCTCTCCATGAGACAAACAGACAGGGAGAGAAGCTCGGGGTCAGAGCGCAGGGTCAGCCATTTATACTACGACCCTGGAGCAGTTGGGGTTAAGGGCCTTGTTCAGGGGCCCAAAGGGGTAGGATTCCTCTGCTGGCCTCAGGATATGAACAGGCAGCCTTCCAGCCACAGAGCCACCGCACCACCCAGATTCTTTTTTATACTGGATAAATAGAATCTAGATAAACTACTGTAGATTCTGTTTATCTAGTATAGAACCGCCTATTAGAGGATTGCTTGCTGTGGTACCCCAACCCCCAAGTATATCATAATATCTATGTGTAGAATATTTGATTAAATTCCACAGACCTGAGTGTTGCATTTTATGCCATTTATGTGTAGATATGAAGCTCATAAATAGTTTGGAAAATGCCTCCTGCCAATCAAATGCTTGTAAGGATATAACTCTGCAACTTTTCATCATCGTCCAGCACCCTTCCATCAACCCCAGTGTCACCATCAATGCAGAGGTTCATTTAATTCTCACCCACATGGCCTGGCTGTCATCCCTCAAAATGAGCAGGCTGCATCTTCTTTTCACACTAGTTCTTTTTGTCATGCCTTGGGCAAGACCGATTCATATTCCGCCTGTTCAAAGTGAGGATGCCTCTCAATTAAACCAACGATTTTCCAAACAGTTACTTGATCCCAATTGGTCTAATCTAGACCCTTTTTAAGGCAATTTAACCTGCTGTGTTGCTGCGTGGTCATTGAGCTCACTAGCATCTATAAAACCATTTGCTTAGCTGCTCACTTAAATCTTCCTTTTGCTTTTTTTCTTCTGAATTGTGCAACAACTTGGAACAATATTCTAACCTCGCCTTGTCTTATATTTCTTTCTCCAATTTTTCCAAATTTTTTCCTCACTGCATTTTTCTAGGCTCCAGCTCGCCAATCCCTTCCTCCTTGATTTTTCACTTTCGAGTCTTGCCTCCTAAAGCAGTCTCTCCTCAGCAACATCGCTCCATCTCATTTTCACGGTGAAATCCTTTTAGGAGTCATTCAGCTCATTTTTCTTTTTATGTTTCCCTTCCTGCTTTGCCTTTCTCACTAATCATCCTAGTTGGACAAAGACCATTTACAATTTGTTAATTAATTGTGAAATTACATTTTCACAGATGACATCTATTTTACTTAATTATGTGTGTGTATTGTAAATGTGATACTGTAACTTCTAATGAACATGTATACAGGTACGTCATACCTCATATATACAGTAGTTGCCTTTTTTTTACTAGAATTATCAGCTAAAACAAGCCAAAATATTTACAAGAAAAAAATATTTTTCAAGGTATACGTCTTTACTCACTGCTGAGAAGTAACCATGCAAGTGCTAGTTGGCTGTCTGAAATTTAGAGTAGTAGACGAAATGTGTGTCACAACTTAATGGTTTGCATATACATTCAGAAGGTACTGCCCTAACTATGTAAGTCACATTAGCATATTTATAAGGCAAATAAACCATGTCTTTGCATCCTTCCAATGGCTGCTAAAGAGCTTTAGATAGGATAGAGCTGTCATGAATGAGTGCACCATAGTAATGTATTGCTCGTATTTTTATCATTTCACAGTATATTGACTGAATGATTACTATGTTGCACTCAGGGAAACTCCTGAGTGGCTCAACTAGTAAAGGCTTTTTTCCTGAGTGTAGATAGTGCTCTTGGATCCAATTGTCACAAGTCTGAGTGAATTCTTCTCTTCTCATTCTCCAAGTTACTCATTCTCCAATTACTGCATCCTTTCTTGAGGGACATGCCACTAATCTAATTGACACTAAACATCCTGTACATTATTGTAGACATTGTGTCATGTCAAAACATGAATGACTCAATTGCTGGGTGGTTCAGAAGAGCCCGTACTGTATATCCGTTCTCACTCTCCCTGTTTGGTACAGAGGTAAATGTTGTGAGCAAGAAACAAATGTTAATCCAAATTTCAAAGGTACATAAATAAATGGAGGTTCTCAAACACGTGTTGAACTCGTGGCCCACGGGCTGCAATCGGCCCTTGCAAGACTTTTCCCAGACTATTATAAGAGTCCCGCGGCAGCAGGAACTCCAATTTCAATGAGCCCTTGGCTCCAGTCGCATCACACAACAACTGAGTATTAACGTCTTCCCCACCCTTCTGGGGTAAAACTAATTAGATTGGCTACGTGTACACGGATATCACCGTGAATCTAGTCGTAGAAAAAACGCTATCTTCTTGCTAATAATACGTAACTGTGGTGAAGGCAAGTTTTATCGTGGCTGAAGAAATATCTAAATCAGGGAGACCATTCTGTCAGGGCGATTTTCTAAAGCGGTGCCGGTTAAAAGTCAGTGAAGTAGTGTGTCCAAAGACAGGGTCTGCTTTTGCAAACATCGGTCTCACTAGTATTACGATGACTACTCGAGTGGACGAGATTACTAACGATCTACAAGAGCAGCTTTCAGAGAAAGCGACCAAATTTATTGCATATTCACTTACCGTTCGTTGCCATTCAGGATTTTATGCAAAGATTAGACTTTCTTCCATCAATGAAAAGAGCTCAGGTTTCTGGCTTGGCAAGCAACAGTAGGCTAACAGTTTGTGATGCAGACCTATCCTTATTTGTGTTTGTTTTTATTTATTTCAATTCATGTATTTTATTTCAATTCATTTTGTGCAATATACAGTAGCTACGTTGCCAAAAATGACCTAAAATGTTTGATCTTATTTTTATCTTGAATAAATTCTTTTGCTCAACCATATTCTTAAATAGAGGAATACTGACACAATATTCTGCTTGTAAAGGCTACATTAACTTACATATGTGGAAAAATGTATAATAAAACTCTAATCAGTATTTATCTCTGCATGTGTGGCCCGTGATATGATTAAATGTTTTTAGTTTGGCCCCCCCTTAAAAATGAGTTTGACACCCCTGTTCTAAAACAAAATATTGCTGGTATACACATTTCTTTCCATTTGTCCTTAAAGATATAGTTTCTTATCAAATTTATATTGTGACATTTAGGAGGTGCTATTTCCCTGTGTTAATGTAAAAAAACAAAATTAATACATTTTTTATTAATTCACACCTTCACACCTGAAGAAGGCTCCACGGCCGAAACGTTGTGTTTTCTTTCTTTTTTTTTTCAGCATGGAATAAACCTATTACTTGTTCCTTTGCAGCCTACGCATGCTGACGCAGCTACCCACCAAAATTAATAAATGCCACTCACAAATCTAAAAGTACTGTAAATTCTTTTGTCTTTGTCTCTTCATGTCTGAGCTAGTAGTCAAAATATAAAAAAAGGCCTGGGCAGGACCTGCATTATTGAAAGACTCAGGTTTTGGTTTCTGTTTCATTACACATTGAGTACAATAAAAGGGGTATGGGGAGTGTTTTTTTAAGACTGAGCTTTTATGTGAATGTAAACTATGGAAGTTAGTCCTTGCAAAAGACATTTAGTGAGTGAAACACTTTTCACTATAACAATATAGTTGCTTACCCTCACAACCTGTGTTTTATGTTTAAGTAATTTAAAATCAGATATTGTTTAATAATTGTCCAATAAGGTAATACCTGTCAGAAACAAACATAAATGTAGAAATTTGGAAATAACGTTGAGCTTTTAGGGGGAAATGAAGAGTAAATCAAGTTCTTAAAAGCCTCTAGGGTGATAACCTGCCGGGGGTAGGAATCTACAGAGAAATTTAGTGAGAAATTTATAGTGAGTATAACACAAAGTAAAATGCAAAAAGAGACCAAGATAAAACAGCAAGCACTTAAATGTCAAGGGTGTTTCTCTTACAAAAATGTAGGAAATAAAAGCTATCACATTAAAATGTGACTGTGATATAATTAGAGCTACAGAAGCATACTACCTTGCTTATGCATAGCATTCTTCATTCCAAAGGAGTCCAAGGCTTTTTTACACATAGTTGTGGACCTACTTCAACAGAAGTCCAACACCCACCTAGGGGATGTGTGGCAACCAGCAGGTAGATAATAATAATAATAATAATAATAATAATAATTATAATAATAATAGTTAACTATTGCTTACATTTGTATAGTGCTTTTCTGGACACTCCACTCAAAGCACTTTGCAGTTAATGGGGACTCCCCTCCACCACCACCAATGTGCAGCATCCACCTGGATGATGGTGAGAAGTGAAAACAGGTTCATTAATTGAATTAGGTACTGTAGGTAAAAAGCATTTTGGTTTTTGTAAAACTTAAAATATTAGTCAACATACTGTTGCAGCTTTAGGTAACTGACAAGTGTCTCTTAGATTTTAGATAAAGTTTGTGACACTTGGCAGAGTAACCACTTCTAGCTTCAAAGCAGAGAGGATGTTTGTTGAGATGTGGGCCTCCCCTGATCAGAAACCATTATAATGTTCACCTTGGTGTACCCAGGTAAGATGTGGGTTAATGATTGTTAATAAGCAGCACAGAAACATACAACTTAAGAGCACAGATACAGTATGTTTTTAGAATTAAAATCTAAAATAAATGTACAGTATCTGTTTTCTGATGACTACAGGGCTAAACCTGGATGTGTGGATGTTTTCCATTATTATTATAGACATATTACACTATTATTAACTTTTTCCAATCATCATTTACATTTGCTATTATAATACTGAAAGAACCGTTATTATTTATTATAGCTTTCATTACTATATTACTTTCAAAATTTCTCTTGGCTTTTTAAAAAACCTTTAAACACTTTCCTACAAAGAGTCAAATATATTTGAGTGAAATCTGGGTTTATTTTTTCATCACTGCTGAAGCAGAATTTGTTTCAGTGTTTGTTTTAATGATTGCTTGGTTTATTTAAGGCATTTGTCCTTAATGATTGCTCAAATTTTGATTTAAATGCTAACTTCTGACAGAGCCTGCTAGTGATTGAACACTTTAATTTTCTTTTCGTGCTTTAGCTTTTCTGACTGTCTCTGTGCAGGCTAGCTGCACTTACATGAAATATGTTTGGTTTTACATGGGACTTCCCTGATGAGAACAACGGCTATAATATTTTGATTACATTCAGACAATGTATTTCTGCATTATTTTATGATGATCTGCCATCTGATCAGTACAACAAACTCCCTTTCTTATTAAGTGTTACTCACTATTTTACTTTGTTTCATACTGACAGCCACAGACAAAAGTATTTGAGCAGTTATGAAAAAGGGTTCAAAATAGTGATTTCTACAAACTCCAATTTTGTATAATAGAATTTGATTGCAAGCTTATTAAATGTGATTGGCTGCCTTTGAAATATCCAGATTTCCTGATTTTTTTACACAGTGCCTGAATGCAAGTACTGGGAGATACTGAAAATGTGAAAAAACATGAAAAGCATTCAGTAATTTGACAGAGTGGGGAGAATATAAATATGAGCTTCACAACAGTATCCTAGGGGACCCTGTCTTCTAGAGGGTAAAAGGATAGGTCAGTTTCCATGGCTACACAATATGTTGCCTTTCTAATGCAGGGCTTTCATTTTGTTACTGAGATCAAACTTTTTTTTTGTGGTCATATTCATTGTGACATTGAGTCCAGCAATATTCAGAAATTCATACAAATAGTATTGTAAAAACAGCTAAAGTTTCAATTAAAATATATATGCATCCTTAAAGGAAATGTCGCTATGGTGGACAAATTGTGATTACAACTTTGTATCATTTGCTTTTCAATAACACTTTCACAAGTATTTTTGCTATTATTAATACTTTATACATCTAATTTAGTCATTTTTCTTGCCATGAAGCCCTTAAATAAATATATAAATTGTTTCCTTTTGGCAAGGCCTTTAATATAAACAGCATATTAATATTGGCAAGAGTTACTGTATCTCAGTACTATTTATTTTGAATGCATTTGTAAGATATTTAAAATATTTCTGAAATCGCATTATCATTTGTGTTGCTTTTATTTTATAAAACTTCTTAATTGGGTGTAAGAGTGCATAAATTATCTTTGTATGAGATCTGTTTGAAAAATATTACAGGCTATAATAATAATGATCTGGGCTTAACAGGGAGTAGAATTACTGGAAAGTTTCCTTCCATTGCATACAAGATGAGTAGTATTCTCATAGTTGTTACTGATTCAAAAGCAACAAAATACTATCGTGAAATATCTGAATAAATGTTTGTTCAGTTACTCATTGGGATCACTTTAAATTAACCAGATTTGAACATTGCACTATCACTGGATTACTCACATTTATTAAATCATTTTAAATACAGTAACTGTGTGTGTAACATGGAACACATTTTTGCTTAACAATTCAATAAATATCGGTATATCTAGTGTATATACTTTTTAAATGCAAGCTGTATATTAATATAAATCTGATTAATATTATTGTTTGTGTTAATATACATTCATAAATAGCAATACTATTTCCAAATGTGTGGAAAGTACTTTGGAAATTAAGGCCTACATTACAATTGCTTCAGTCCTTGACACAGTAACAAGACAAACAATGTCATAGGAGCAGCTGATTATTATATTATCTCAATATTTTATCATAGAAAAAAGTAATATTACAAACAAAAAGCTTCTCTCACCTGATGCAGTAGTGACATGGATGGTCAGGAGTAGTCACAAGGCAATCCTTAATTTCGCAAAAAGGCTCCAGTATGTTCTCTCTATACACTATACAGTATATTGGCACAATGTTGTAGTCAGGTCCCTGACCACAGACTCCCATAAACACATGTCTTAGGGTCAAAAAGTGCAGCTTATTTGTCAGAGTGAATAAAATAATAAACTAGAAGAAAACCTGGCCCTTTTCTGTGCTCCTGGCTAGCACTTTATATGCTGCCCCAAACTAATAAAAAGCTACTTACCACCTTCTATACAAACTCTGTATCCAGGAGTCTTCTATCTCAGTACAGCTGTTTTTGCTCTCACAATCAGCATCTTGTTATCCTCTAGCAGTTGATGATCTCCTAGCTGGGTTTGGCCATCCCTTGTACCACTCACACATTGTGATGCCACTTCTTTCTTCCTTGTCCGGCAATTGTCTTATATAGGTTGGGTAAAATCACCCAGCTGCTTCCCTGCCTATAGATGATTGACAGCAGCCATTGAATGGCTCACAGCTCAGGTCGGCAATTTTAATAAGGGCATGGGCATGTCAACAGTGAAGCAATTTGGGGGAAAGCACCAACCTTCCTGGATCCTGTCTGTGTTGGCATCACAATATTTTACTTATTTATTTTTTTCTTTTACAACTGCAATGATTTTGTTTTTAATGTGTTTATGCAAGCAGTGATCTTTGATGGCCTCCTTTTCAACAGTCTTCACATGCTTGCTCATGGCCAGGTCAAGCGTGTCTGTTAGGTTGATCTGCCTGAAGGAAGTTTCCATTATGCAGGTCATGTAGGTTTTCCAAATGTCCGCAGAATACCTGATTGGGTTCAGTCAAGGAGGTGTTCATCTTGATCTTTCTGCTCATTCTTTTTCTCTCACACCTTCTGCAATCTTCACTTGATCATCTCTTTCCTTTCTTCTTTCTTTTTATCCCCTTTTCCATCATTGGGCCATGTACTCAATACACCTTCAAGAGCGGCAATGTCCTGTCTCATCTCTTTCCCTGATTCCATCCAGCTCTTTCTGTAGTTCAAGTATCCTTGTTCGCTACCTTTGTTGGCCTACATTCTTTATTCCTCTGAGTGTCCCAATTGCATTCCAGGCAGCTGTAAAAATGCCCCTCTTACGTTTCTTTTTGTTCCCCATTGCATCCTATATAGCACAGTGTCCGTCCTTTCCACACAAGGCCCTGATTAACCTGTCTGTGATCCTTGAATTCTGCCTACAGCAGAAATTGGTTACAGCAAGGGTATTTAAAAAGTGTCCTTAAATATTAATACATTAATTGAATAATGTATTAAGAAGGTTTACGGGTTATTGGAAAAAGAACATAAATGGGTCATTTTTGTTCTCCATATGGCAGAGCTTCATTTACTGTAAAATTGAAAGCTCGAATAATATCTGATGAAGTAGAAGAATCATACAACCAGCAAAAAAATCAATCAAACTATTGTATTATGAAATGGAATATTAATGGTCTTATTCATTACCAAGTAGTGCTCAGATAATAGTTACAGTAACAGGTTTTCTTATCACTATTCATCTGACTTTTTGGAGCACTGCTACTGAATGGTGCAATTTACAAAATAAGCTGCGAGAACTGTCCGAAAGAAAAGTTTCAGATGGGAGCAAATTACCACTCATCCAAAAGTTCACTTGGGAACCAAATTCCATCAGTGAGTGTAAAAATTGTCTAAGTAGTGTTGGAATGTTAACCCTAACCCTAGCTTGGATTTCAACAGAGCAATTCTGCAATAGATCTCTGAAGGCCTCCATTGATCAGTTTTCAAAATGTTCTTCAAACCAACATATATAAGTCTAAAAGAATCAAACCTTTGAAAAATGCTCTTGAAAACTTATCTTCTGAAAAAGAACTTCTTTAGGCAACTTACAATCAGCTGAAAAATGCTGTGAAAATGGTAGTGAAATGAGCGTCCTGTGTAGGCAGTGCTGTCTCAACGGGGGCGGCCTTTAAGACATGTACAGTATATAAATACATACAGTACATGTATATACATACATGTTTCAATATTTAAATAAATTGACACACAAAACTCTTATTTTAACTCAAAATAAAATCTAAAGTTAGTGGGAGAGCAAATGCTTTATTCAGAACTGGAGGCGTTTCCCGCACTAACTACTGTACATCATAGGCCATCAGTTGCAAGCTAAAAGTTTTTGCGGTATAACTAAACTAGCTTGGGAAAAAAAGTTAGTAGGTGAAAAAATGGCTAGCACAAGCAGAGATGGGGACAAATTAAGAAAATACTTCAGTGTTTGTGAGAAATGAAAACGAAGCAGAAGAGGGAGGATGCAAGTGTGGCACTTAAAGGGTTTTGGAAATGTACAGTATGTTGTAAAAACTAGTAGCGAAGAAGAAACGGACACGCGTGGTGATCTTGACGACAACAAGGATGCTAGCATTGAGACAACTGAAGATACCAATAGCATTAGCAACAACAGCGATTAGTAGTTATGTTCGGTTCTGTATGTCTGTTTGTGCAGGCCAGTTAGGTAAATATTTTTCATCACCTCAGTGCTGCTGCCTGCTGCCACCACTACACACAATAACCCCCCATCCTGGGCCCTGCCCACTCCCTGAGACGCCCTGAGTGTAGGGTTTAGATTACAGGTACCATTAAATATTGACTCCAATATGTCAATGTCACCACCTTTTTCTTCATTCTCACAAGCAGGGCACAGGTTCTCAGGTGAGACACAAAAAGCAGTAGAAAGGCGGGGTTGTTACCTTTCTGAGATGGCCCAGTGTATAGCAGAGGTCAGAGTTGGTTGCTGTCTACAGCAGTCTTTTCCTTGTGATTATGTCAGTGTATTAGCAACCTGCCCAGTAGAAATATGGCTGTGGCAACAGCAGCAAAACTACTCTACTGCCCTGAGGCTGGGATTGTGGAGGTTTAAGATACAGCCCTGAAGCTGGATCAGCAATATTTCAGCCTGTACTGTGTGATGATCTTGCAAAGCATTAGCTCAGACTCCTTATGTGCTCTATTTCTATGGTCTGGAGCAGGATACATAGCTAATGCCTGCTCCTGTGATTGTAGGTTTCCAGTCTCCAGTGAGATGCGAGTTGCTATTTTAAGTAGGGGAAAAGCTTTGAAAGATCTCAGGAGTTCTCAGGGAAAGCAACACCCACGAGGACATGGACCCTGACAACATCACTCATGTAAATGCTTTGAAACAGGCAATATTTGTGGAGTGAATGGGATATTATTACATCATGGACATTTTATCTTATTTCCGCTCTTGAACTCATTAGCTCTTTCACGGTTGTTGGTCTCACAGTGGCATCCCTAACTAGTTTCTTCCTTACTCCACAAATATTGCCCAGCTTCTCAGTTTGGAGAGGTGGCCTGATCTACAGGTAGGTGGTATCTGCAGTGTATGATGTATCTTCCATTTCTTCATGATTGGATAGTCTGTTTTTTATCTTTTTAGTTCTTTTATATTGTTTTTTGTTTTAGGTGCAGTCAGGTTTTCTTTCACTGGCAGCACTGCAAGTTTTTATTTACTGTTTTGTTTGGATAACATGGGAATATACTAGTGTCATTGCTCACCTATCATGAACAGGGATTGGAATTGAGGGAATTATTCTTAATTCCTTGTCTGATAAGTCTTTTACAGTATATCTTCAACACTTGTGTCTTGTTACTTTCCACTCCAGCAAGTGTGAAAGTATGAAGTTTTGCTTTTGTCTATATATGCTGAACTGTCAACGTATGTTAAGTTGCAAGCCATAACTGTGATATGTTCCTAGCAGAGTTACAAAAACTGTGTTCTGTGTGTGTTTTTTCTGTTATGTCCACACTGCTGACCCTTGATTGTTCTCCCTTTCCCATTGGCCAACCATCACACCACTGTTTCAATATGATGTCATCATCAATCAGCCCTCAGCCAATCAGAACTCATTTTATTCACTATATAACATGGAGGCTTTCAGGAAGAAAAGGCCTTTTGTTTGACTTTGGTCCCGTTTGGTTTTGGTTATCGCTTCTGGTTATTGCTTCGGCTTCGTTTGTTGGTTTGTTTTGCTTTGTGTGTGTATTTTCGTATAGCTTCGGCTTTGTTGTTTTGTTGTTTTTTTTGTTAGTTTCTTTGTATTTTCGTTTGTTTGTGTGTTCATCCTTGTTTTGCCCTTACCTTGCTCCAGTGTTACATGTTCAACTTTTGTGTTCTTTTGTACCCCGCTCCTGTTGATTACTCTTGTTTTCCCTTATTTGTATTCCTGGTTCACTTGTGTTTTTGTGTGAACTTTTGTATATAAGGTTAGTTTAGGTTGTTGGGTACACTTACACACTTAGTTGATTTTGTATTAGTACACTAGTTTAGTACGGGTGAGTGCCGTTTGTCTTGTATGGTTTTGGGTAGTCAGTGCAGGTTAGCTAGGGTGTTGAAGACGCCGAAGACCGTGTGTTTCGGGTTTTCTTTTGTAGTCAGATTAGCTTTCCCTCACTGTCCTAGCCAGCTCCATTTTTGTTTATTTTCTTTCCTTTGGCACCACTCTAGTTCCTTACCCTTGTTATCACGCTTCCTAGTCCCTCACCAAAACCCCCCCTGCTTCCAAAAGAATTATCCTAAATGTTACACCCCTTTTCCCCTAGACACTTGGGGTCGTAACACTTATCAAAGAGCATGTATGATTATATCTATGTACTTTAGAACTTTCTTTAATCCCATAGATGCTGTGAGTTGACCTACTGTATGTGGCAGATCTTGTGAGATTTTTAATGCAAAACATATCTTTTTCTAATGTACAATGCAAAGTTTTGTCTAAGAATTATTCATGAAATAATCATATTAAGGATCTTTCTCACACATAACCAGGAACCTTATGAATACTTATGAAATGAATACTTCCAAAGCTGGTAAGCCTGTGTGAGAAAGCAGAAATCCCTAAGGTTTTAAGTCTCTAAATTACCATTTCTGTTCATATTTTTAATTTAGATGTTGATTAACAAAGCAGTATCTGATTACCGGAAGTTATCTGAAGCCATTAGCTGGATGATGTACTGGAAATTCTGTATAATACAATATAATAATTATATATAATATGATTCTATTATATAATAATTATAATACAATATAATTTATTACAATAGGTTGTTTTGTACTTGCTAAAGAGCTCTTATCAATACCTGATTTTTGTGTTCACTGAATGTTTGTTAGATGCTTTGTTTAAGTAACATCTGTTCAGTATTGTAATGAATTTTATTGTAGTACCAGTGTCACATTTAATTATAACTAACTTAATCTGACTATAAATACCTTCCATTAAATCACAAATGTCACTTACCCATTAATTGCAATTCAATTTCTTACTGAGTGCTCTGGTTTGTTTAAGTGCTACAAGAGATTGTTTCCATGGTTACAAGTAGCATTGATTTAGTTTTCCTTTCATTGCCATGGAAACTCTCTAGTATTATTTTTTTTCCAGTTTACAGCATCAGTCACAAAGTAATTTGAAGACATTTATGAGATAGTGATAAATTACAATTTTTCTGCCACATGCCATGGAGAAACAGTCCTGAGGCTTCAATACCTCTATTCCTCCAGTAGTGCAAACTCAATCACGTGTTTTGTAATATTCACATTGTAGTACCAGCTCCACCAATAAAGTTGTAATCACACCTCAAATTATTATGGAAATTTCTGTTATCAGTTGTAATAAACATTATTTTCTTAGCGCCTCACCTTAATTAAGCTGATACCCCCTTTAATAACATTGGTTCTTTCTTTCATTTATTTTTGCCTGTTGTTATAGTGTCCACCTCATAAAAGGCTTTTTCACCTCAGTGGTCAGGGAAGGGGAGTGGAACGTACCCTGTAATCATTGTAATCCTAAAGTTCCTATGTTGCCCTGGGGAGGCCTTCTAAGAGGAAACCCCTAAACCCCTAGTTAATTTTGAATTAAAATATTGTTGTATTGGTTGTATTGCCACAGTTTAGATACATCCAAACTTTGGATTATATAAGACTTCTTCAGATCTTCTGGAAAGTAATTTTGGTGTACAAACCAGCACTATTACCCAAAACAATGGTAATGGTTAACTTGCCATGCATCTTTGAAGGAAAGGATGATTTAGGACAGTTTAGGATTACAGAACACCTAGACTTAGGGACTCGCAGTCTTTGTAAAATTTAAAGATTGCCTCTTGCATTTTGCTCAGTATGCAATTATTGTTCGTTTGTTTCGCTTTTTAATTTTCTGCCTCCTCATGACACTGACATTATACTGTGCCACAGAAAACCACATGATATGCTTTTTTAGTTTTCATTTCTAATAACAGCTTTGTCTCCTGTTTATTGCTATGCTATTAAATTGTGCTAGAAACAAAGATTTACCACTTGGTCACACATGGTATTCTGATTGATGGAGGATTTTTATTCAAGTAGTTATATTTACTAAAGTTGTTTTCAGAATTTATGTATTTAGAAACATTTATTAAAACGTGCTGTCCAATTATAACATATACAAATCCCTCAGCAGTAGAGAACACTTACTGCCTGAGAGTTTCACATTTCTCTATTTCTAAAGGCACTCGTCTTGGTGTGCTCTCTCTTCCTGCTACTGTTTGCCATTTCGTTCTGAGATCATTGATATGGCATGTTTGTCACTATCAAGATTTAAAAAAATGCGATATTGTAATACACTTTATGCTGAGAATTTCCTCTTCTGTTTCTGATGATATTGTTGAATCACTCACTTTCTTACTCTTCTCTTACTCTTATTCTCTTTTCACTGATTTTTAGTATGGTTTTGGAATTATAAAAACTAATGGTATACGTTTTAACTGCTTCCTTTGAGTACCTCAAATATGGCTCTACTAATTTGATGGTTATGAATATAATATTTACATTTACTCATCCTTACACTTATTCTAACTTTTATTTGCAACTTAATTTTTATTGTTTGTCCATTTTTCCACGCACAAGTTTCTCAAACATTCACATTTACAAATACTTGTGGATACTTCAAAACAAATTATTGTATGTATTGTACATTTTTATTATATATATGACAACATCACCATCCAATCCCAATTACAATGAAAACAAAAACAACTTACAAATAAATACAGTACATATAAAATATACAGGAGAGCTTAGTGACATGCTGTGACCTAGAGAAGTCTTAATTTCATGCAATCACTTTTATATTTCTGTTAACTTGGGGGAGGTACAGTTTCACACTTTTGGTTAAGTTTTACTTTTTCATCAAGAGTTACTGTACACTAATTTGTCCCATGGTCCTTCTTCATTGTCCATATGCAGCTTCAATCTCTCTTGAGCTTCAGTCTCAACAAAAAGGTAATCATTCCATCAGATAAATTGATTTTATTAGTAACAACCACTGCCCATAGGTTAGAATTATTTTAAAGACAATATAGTGTCTTTTTTGCAGCTGCTACTAGAATTTGTTACAAGCCTATTTGTTGTATGAATAATGTTGTTTTATCCAATTGTCATCATCAAATTTTCATCCATTGCTGGTTTCAATCAATATTATAGCTATCATCATCAAGAAAAGTGCCAGTATTGGCCAACCACTCAAGTCTTCTTTTATGTGCCCTGTCAAACTAGTATAGGTGGCTTCATATTTTATTGATGTCACTAGGTATTACTGTCCTCAAGTAGGTAATGCCATTTAAAAGGAAAGTGGACTTTATATGGGGTGTGATCAGCTTATTTATGGCCAGTGCTTCAGTTATCTATGTTTACCTTATACCCTCAGTAAAAACCAAATGTTTTAAGCAGCAGCATTAGTTTATGAACTGAATTTGAGAAATGATATATATATAATATGTCATTAGCATACAGTGATAGTTTGTACTCTTCTCCACTGACCCACACTCCAGTGATATCTTTGCTGTCTCTTAATAGTCAGGCAAGGGGTTCTGTACTGAGAGCAAGCAATAGTGGGGAAAGGGGAGAGCCCTGCCTAGTGCCCGTCTCCAACTAGAAAGACTTTGAGAGATTCCCATTAACCCAAACCATCACTTGTGGGGCTGGGAACAGGCAACACGTGCCCTTTATAAAATTTGGACCAAATCCATATTTTTCTAATGTTTTATGAAGATACCTTTTCAGCATCCAAAGATAATGCCATACATGATATCAACTGGGTTTTTGTGTGAAACATATTATTCAAAAGCCTATGGATATTGATGGAGAGATGGATTCTTACAGTACTGTATATCCTGTCTGATCTGTGAGTATAGGTTTTGCCATGATTTACATTATTCCTTGCTAACATGGTGGTACAGATGCAGCCATTCAAAGTGCGCGTTACAGACACGTACCGCAGGTGACGTCGCTCAGTATGACGCAAGATGACGCGGGGCACCGCAGTACGTGATTGGTTGACCGACAGGGGCACTCGTGGTCCGTTGGTCTGTCGTAGAAAGACAGTAAACGTCTTTGCTGTGCCCGTTGTAGGTATTGAATTTTACCACTGAAGGGAAATCTTAGTAGCTGAGCATAAAAAGAATAGGAGCATACTGTAACGCGTGTGAAGGTCATAAACGATATTAATTTTGGAACATAAACATACAGTGTATAGCTGGTCTTGGTACTTTAAAGAAAAAAATACACACCAGTATTCCATTTCTCCCTAAACATTTTAAGCTTCGAAGTCTTTAACTAACGCGATACCGGAGTCAACAAGCATACTTTTAGAATTTGATTAAAAGGGAATATAATATGGAATCGCGTATCTAAAGAATTTAATAATGGTATTCGTGTGCTGCGACAGGGCTGTGTAGGGCTGTTTCGCCTGCCTGTTCATGTGAGCTGTCTTGTAGACGTGACTACCAGCTGACAGGTTGTGTTTTCGAATCCAGCTGGTGCTGGTCTTTTCTTTTAAGAAACATTTCTTCGAAAAAATAGAATAGCGATATTATGGACAATCAATTGACTTTTATATTTCAAAATATCGCAACATGATCGATATTTGCGATATTTTGAACATATCTTCCCTTCTGACAGCGGTGCCTGCTTCTATTGTGTGTGTGTGTGCAACAGAGTAAATTTTTAATAGCGTTTTAAGCGAATAGGTAATTAGATTGCTCGTAAACCTAATCGCTTTTTCTACATAAACACAGCATGATTACTCTCTGAAAATGCTTTTCCTTTATTTTTAAAGTAGGCTCAGATTTCAACTATAGATCGTATTATTATAAACTTTCTTGGAAAAATGTATTTTATGTAAACCATGTTTGCTATTAATTCATTTAGGGCTAAAATACGTTCATTGTCTTCCAATCGAGTCGAGTTGACATTGGAAGCCTGCCACACCCGGACTGTTAAACCAACGCATTAGCACGTCAAAGCCCATTGAGGGTATTGAGCCAGTATTGGCTTTAGTATTCCCCCCCTCTCCCCTCAATTCAATTCAATTCAAGGTGTTTTATTTGCATGACAGATGGGTACAAGCAGTGTTGGGTATGTATATTGTAACGCTTACGGCAGACAGGCACTGTGTAACAGCCGGCGCACCAGAGCAGCGCACCGAGGGAGCGTCTGCATTTATAACTTGGTTTTTAAAATTAGTCAAGCAATATGAAGCATCTTCTTTTACTTTTGAGTCCCTTAAATACATTGAACACAGCTTTCTCACCACTTAAGATTGCTCTTGATACCATCCTTACACAAAGCAGAAGGGAGATTTTAGTGCCTGAGCATAAAAAGAATAGGAGCATACTGCAACGCGTGTGAAGTCCATAAACGATATTAATTTTGGAACTTAAACGTTCAGTATATGGCTGGTCTCGGTACTTTAAAGAAAACATACACACCAGTATTCCATTTCTCCCTAAACATTTTAAGCATCGAAGTCTTTAAGTAACGCGATACCGGAGTCAACAAGCATACTTTTAGAATTTGATTAAAAGGGAATATAATATGGAATCGCGTATCTCAAGAAATTAATATGCAATAACTGAGTCAAGGGACTCAGAGGATCCAAGGCTAGACTGAGTATAATAGGCTTCGGGCTTCTATTGTGACATCTACTGTAAATTACAGAAATGTTAAAAGTAAACAAAATAAAGTAACTAAAATGTGGTCTAAAATCACCCCTTTAGACACCCCTTTTACTTCACTGGTGTCAGATATGAAAGGCAATAGTCTCCCGTTCTGTCTGCTGTGTGTTGCAGCAGAGGGACTCCCTGCCGCTGAAAGGGGCAGAGTAACTTGCATGCCCTCTAGTACAGTTTACACATGCACGACTTTAAAAGCTAGCAAGACAGGTTTCGATTCACATTAGCTGGCGAGCCTTGTTAAAAAAACGAATGATAATGTAACATGCCACTGTTCATGAACAAAGTTATACTGAGATTTCCTAAGATACGCGATTAAAAAATAAATAAATAAAAATTTGAATCTCCCGCGGAACACATTCCATAAGAATCAGTGGTTTTACAGTATATATCGCCTTTAAAGGTGGCTTCTCAAAACGCTTTACGGGATAAAAACAACCAGAACAGCAGCAACAACAATATTGTATTTCGTTGCACTTTGAAAACCAAGTAATAACTTAACTATACAGTACGTGCAAACGTTTCGTATGTTGCTGTCGTGAATGTCTGCGTACCCATAAGTATCTTATTTGCCTTGAGTCTGTCTACAGTATCTCTGTCCCACTACCCCCATCTCTCCCTCAATTCAATTCAAGGTGTTTTATTTGCATGACAGATGGGTACAATTCTTGTTGGGAATGTATACTTTGATATTTACACCCGGCGCGGCACCGAGGGAGCGTCTGCATTTATAACTTGGTTTTTAAAATTAGTCACGCAATATGAAGCATCTTCTTTTACTTCTGAGTCCCTTAAATACATTGAACACAGCTTTCTCACCATCCTTACACAAAGCAGAAACTGTCCGATGACTCACAGTACAAGTGGAAAGATTACAGATTTTAATCGTCTTTAATTTTGTCTTTAATTTTGCCTGTGGAGTGTATCTTATTAAGCTCTAAATTGCATTTTGAGCGCGTTTTTTTACTTTTTTTTAATTGCATTTTGGGCGCGGACAGCACATACAAGGGTTAATGAACTGCGCCAAGAAATTTAAAATAGTATTCTTTAGGTGTGAGGGTAGGAGTGGACCGCAGCAGGCATAATCAGCAAACCAGGAAAACAAAGAACAGGACAGGTGAGATGTGTATCCAGAAAGCGAGTGATCAGAAAAAGGAAATGGAAAACGCAGAAAAAGAAAACGCTTTACAGGATAAAAACAATAACAACAGTAGTGGCTGGGCAAACGATTTTTTTTATCGAAATACAAATTGAGATACTGTACTGTATAATGATGTGCATGAACAAAGGTATACTGCAATTTTCCTTAGATACGCGATTAATGCTTCGTAGGAGGAGGCGGTCTTTTCCTCTTGTCTAACAGTTTGTCCACAAACAAAACATTCCTGTTAGACAAAAGGAATTGAAAAAAACCAATTTTGTCAATGAAAACCGGTGTGTGTGTCTCTCCCTGCTGGATGTTCCTCTCACAAACTGCTGAATGAATAAAATAATTTTATTGAAAATGCGTTTGCGATTGTCTGGTATTTAATCTGGTCCCTTTTAACTGTTTTTCGATCTACTGTATTGCTTTGAGATGCCACTTTTAAAGGCGATATGTAAAATAAAGTTTTTTTTATTATTGTTATAGAGAAACATGATCAGATTTTCCCTGGTTCAGAAAAAAGATCTAAAGTGCTACACATAACTTTCTTAATTCGATGTATTTAAAGCAGTGAACTACTGTAGGTGTCACATAACATTCAGAAATACAATCACGTATTTGACAAATAAAAACGATTATAATCTAATCCTTCCACGTTTGATCCCAAAATCCCAAGAAATATAAATCTTGACGGGTAGAAAGCTATGCTGAAAGTTTATTAAGATGCTTAGAAGACAAAGATACTGTATCAATTTATGTTGCATTAGCCTGATTATGATTAAAAAACACATATAATTAAACACGCGTTTGCGATTTAAATCAGAACACGATTTAAATCAATATCGATTCCATATTATATTAGCAGAAAAGCTTAAAACTACCACTTTTTCACACGCTATTTCACATGCTAGTTAAATACTTCGATGCTTAAAATCGTTAGGGAGAAATGGAATACCGGTGTGTATTTTTCCTTTAAAGTGCCGAATCCTGGAATCTGACTGGCTGACACCCCTCTGAAGTGGTTCCATAAAATCTGGTATACGGAAAAGAAAGCGTTGATAAATACAAGTGTCTTTTAATACACTCTTTGCTGTGCTCTTGAGGCATGACTTTTTGCATGACTCCAAGGCATGACTTTTTTATGTATAAACATCAGTATTTACTGCTATTAATTACTGTACGATTTATAGTTGAAATCTGAGCCTAGATATAAAGTTAGATATAAAGTTAAAATCTTGACAAAGCAATGTAGGAAATACAGAGAAAATAAATTCTTTCTGACATCTAAAATCAGTTTCGATCAAGGTCTCTAAAACGAACAAGAAAAAGAAGATTTTCGGAGGGCAATTACGCTGTGTTTATATAGAATAAGTGATTTATGAGCAATCTAATTTCTTGTTCGTTTAAAACAGTGAAATGTCAGCTGTAAAAGATCGCACCAGAAACAGCACTCACTCTGCCTGTCATAGACGTTCAGGAAAGGCTGAATGAAGTCATGTCAAGTACAATAATTCGGAGAACAATAATACCAGTTGTAGGACAGTATATAAGGAGGATAAGGATTTTGAAGTTGACTCGAAATCTGATAGGTAACCAGTGCAAGGACTTGAAAACAGGTGTAATGCATCCCTGATAGGATTCTTGCTGTCATATTCTGAACATATTGAAGATTGCTCAGTGTGGATTTAATTTCCCCAGTGAACAGGATGTGCATTTATTAATTCTAGAAAAAAAGCCTTTCTTGATTTCTCTAGTTCTTAGTTTCTCTAGTTCCCTTTAAAATAAACTATTATTCCACAATGCAGAGTATTACATGGCCAGTATTTACACATGATATTTGTGATTTAAAGAAATTAACACAAGCAGCTTTTGGAGATTTAAGTGTTGGCTGAGTTATTGCAGGATAAAAGACTAGAGATGTTGGCAAGAAGAAGATAGTTTGGGGAAAGCTGAGGAATACACTTATAACAAGAACACTTCCTAATGGGGTTAGGCATACTTTTGATGAAGATGATGAAGTTAACAGACTATATGTTTACATAGATACTGAAATAAGGATTGTATTTTAGATTATGTGTAGTTGCTGGCATTGAACTGTGTGTTGGATGCACATGAATTGAAGGAATGGGCAAACATAGCTGATGCGGATCCACAGAGCCAGCATATTAAGATGTTTATAATTAGAGGCAATTTGTTTAAATAACTAGGTATGGATACTGATGTGCAAGAGAGGTGGAAAGGCTGTTTCCTTAAGCCAGCAGTAAAAAATATTTTATTCTCAGTGAGATGCTGCCATTTCATAGTGGGTTTCTAACACTGTGTATAGTTCCATCCACACAGTGCCTTTACTTCCATTTCTAATCTCTTTATCCAGTACAGAGGATTTGGAGCCTATCCCAGTAAGCAACGGACACAAGGCAGAATACACCCTGGACATAGCGCCAGTCCATCACAGGACAGACAGACACAAACACACACAGACCAGGGCCAGGTTTCCCATAAACTAATTAACTTACCAGTATGTTTTGGAGTGCGAGAGGGAGTCATATCACACATATGGAGAAAAACCATGTAACCCAGAGAGAACATGTAAACCCCACACACACAGGATGGCAGGAATTGAACCTAGGACCCCAGTGCTGCAAGATAGCAATGCTAACCACTTTGCCACCATTATAAATGGATGGATATCTTAGTTATCTTTCTAGTTCACAGGTTTGCATGCATAATTTAATTTTGAAAGCCACTGAGACATCAGGTACTACTGTTGTATTTATGAAAAAGAAACAAAACAAAAAACATACTAACAACTGTGCCATCCTACGCCTTAGCTAATACATTTTATTATTCATAAACAGTTAACATTGTTAGCAAAATATTTTGAATTATATTTAACCCTATTTTTTCTTTAGTTTTGTATTTAACTTATTATATGATAGTCAGACTTAATGTATATTTGAACAATGAAAATATATTTTTACAAGATTTTACATTAAGCACTTAAAATTAATATGGTTAATAATAGTAAACTGTAACATGCTGTAACAAGATCGGTTAAACAGCGAAGAAAATGCTTTCAGAGAAAATGTTTCAGGTGTGAAGAACATAGATCTCCAATGCAATTTCAACCAAACCTGTTCCCACACACCCTGCCCCCACTACCATTAGAATATACACAAAGCACTCAAATCTTTCGAGCTAATGATCAGGTGACCCGAGAGAGAGCGAGAGAAACACCAAGGGGTATCACCAAGGGTATTAATAATACGATCTATAGTTGAAATCTGAGCCTAAATAAAAAGAAAAAGCAAGTGATTAGGTTTATGAGCAATCTAATTACTTATTCGTTTAAAACGCTATATAAAATAAAGTTTATTATTAATTTGCTGCACAGAGCGGTGAATATTGTTATGCATAAGACAAAGATAACGATCCTGATCAGTTTAGAAATCTGTGTACGCTGTAAGGTTTTTACTTCTTAAACTTTTAAAGTACACGTTTTGAATAGAAAGAAATCCTCTTCCTGTTACAGTATGTATAGCAAACTAGCACGTCTTTTTTCTCCAATCAGAGGGGTGTCAGATGGTGTCAGCCAATCACCATTCTGCGTTGGGTAGCAACGGGTGACTGTTCTCAGGCGGAAGATGTAAACAGCTTAATGTTCGTGTTAAATAATTTTTTAAAATTCAATTAAACGGGCACAATTAAGACATTAAATATACATATACATACTGTATACAGTACAGTTTGCATACGGTAATATGTTACGCGATTAAAAAATAAATAAATAAAACTGGAAGGTTCAGCACCAGCTGGATTCGAGCACACACCCTGCCCGTTGGCAGGCACGCACCTAGACCAGTCGGCTACAGTCAGCTCGCATGAGCAGGCAGGCGAAACAGCCCTACACAGCCCTGCCGCAGTACATGGATATAATCATACCGTTATTAAATTCTTGAGATACGCGATTCCATATTATATTCCCTTTTAATCAAATTCTAAAAGTATGCTTGTTGACTCCGGTATCACGTTAGTTAAAGACTTCGAAGCTTACAATGTTTAGGGAGAAATGGAATACCGGTGTGTATTTTTCCTTGTGATATTTTAAGCTCTAGTTGAATGATAGGTGTCGCATTTTAAATCATTTTCGTAGTTAGAAATTATGAAACGCCCTGTTAAAAGCAAGGAAGTTTTTATGCCCGTTGAAGTAAAACAAAATGCCTGACAAAGTATGGCTTGGACAGATTCCAAGTGCTTGTACAAATGTGCTAAAGAAATTATACTTTGAGTATACAGCTTGTCCAAAGTCATCCATTATTAATACTATTAGTAATATCTCCGGTAAAGGCTTTGATGCATAAATATTTCTGATAAAGGTAGGTTGTGTACTTTTGTCCAACTGAGCAATCTTGCTTTCATAAAATATACCAACATTTTAATGACTGAAGATTAACATGCTGTAATACACTGTTCAAAATTAAAGGCTCAAATGCTGTACATGAGAGGTTAAGCTCCCCCTGGCGGTTTTACAAGGTGACGCCGGATAGTTTCCGGCAGAGCGTCAAATGACGCGCGATTAACACGTCACACTGCGTGACACTGCGAGATGCCGCGCCACGCCCACCGGGGTATGCCGCAAAATAACGCACGCATTTTGAATGGCTGCATCTGTAATTATCTTACAGTCTGTGTTGAGTAGGGAAATAGGCCTGTAGGACACAAGGTTTGTTGGATCTTTGCCTTCCTTGTGAGTAACTGAAATTATGGATTTTTGCAGTTAACCTTGGTATTATGCATACATATAGGTTTTTCTTATAATGGACTAATAAAAATTATAGCTTTTGCATCTGAAAAAACAGATCAACAAATTGGAGAGAAAACATAATAAATCAATTAACTCCTGACTGTCTAAGCCAATTAAACAAAACAAAGAGAGAACTAGAGACTGCACTTGCAGGAAAATTGAACATAACCAGTGCTTCATAAAAGTAAGATTTTATGAACATGGAATTAATTTTAGCCAACAACTAGCATTAAGACTTAAAAAACAAAGTGGACTGAGAGTTGTATAAAAGAATCAAACATGATAACTCATATAAACTGTTTATATGTAAATCCCATTAAATATTAGAGGCCTTTGCTATATTTATCAGAAACTTTATTAAATACTGTAGATTAATGTACAGAATTAGACAACGTAGACTCTTATTTGGGAAATATTTATATACATTAGGTGCTGCCTCCTGTAAACCAATGAATGAATGTATTACAAAAGAATTATTTCAAGAGATTGAACAAGCCATAAAAAATCTATACAAAAGTCCTGGTTCAGATAGCTCTCCGAATAAATTTTATAACCTCTGTATAGACTTAATTAGTTCATTACAGGACACTAACTTTACTTTATAAAAATTAATGTACACCTCCAGATATTTGTTTTTGTTTGATGCATTCATTGCTCCCTCCTTTGTGCATTTGCCAATTGAACTTGGCAACACAGTATACATTATACATTGGAACAGGAACTAAAATTGTGTCTAATACGAGACAGTGCATCATGAGGAATCACAGATTCCTACTAAAGTTCAAACTGTTTTTGTTGATACTGTATGTATTCAATTGCAGTTGGATTTGAAAATGTAGTCATTCCTTAAGGATTAAATTAATTATTTTATTCTAGAATTTCCCTTGATAATAAAATATGATGTGGTTGTGTTTAGTATTTGATCATAGTGTAGTATATACTTTCTAGGTGTCTCCCCTTGCATAAAATACAATACAAAGGCACTGTAAATGGGACTGGTGTACCCACCTATAGAGATTCTCAAATAAATAATTGGTAATCACTTGAATAGGTTCATAGGTCTGTTGGACATTATCCCTTGAGATACTGTTTAGAATAATTTGATGTTATCCTCTAAAATCTTTAGCCTTATATTGATCCAATTTGCCTACAGAAATTGTCTAATCTGAGATGTATCTCACAGATACTCCCACATGCCCTCAGAGAGTAACAGGTTCATTTTTGTCCACATGAGGTGGGAGTGCTCTTCTATTTTGGGGGAACATATATTCCTTGTTCCTGCTCTAATTTGGTGAATCATGACTTGTCTGTGCAGCAGATGTAGCGTTGGCTGCTGAGCCTTATTGCTGTGAAAAGGATAGTTGTTCAGTATTTGCAGCCTCCACATTCTCTTTCCTGTAATCAGGGGGCACTTTCTTTTCTTAATGTTATACTGTATAAAAGGCTCTACATTTCACAGCCCCTGGGACCAGGAAAGGGCCTGTTGGAGGCTTTAGTGTGACAGCGGATGCTAGACTTGCAACCCATTCCTTTAGATACTACTATCTGATTGGGATTCCAAGTGGCATCAGTTTATGAGGCGGAAAGGAGGTATGCGACAGAGGACAGGGTGTCACTAGACATGGGTAACACAGGAAAATCACACAAATACACACATTCAACTGGCCAGTTGCTAGCTAACCCCTGAGGGTGCACACTCAGGGCTTGGCTGATTACTTCATTTGTTAATTTGAGGCATAGTGGCATCCAGATACAGATGCAGCCATTCAAAATGCGCGGGCGATACCGCATTATTTTCCGGTACGCTGTACGCAGTCTACCGCAAGCTACCGGTAAATACCGCGAGTTACCGGTAAATACCGCTAGCAAAATAATAGTATCCGGAATTTCCGCAAGGTGGAGCTAATAAAGCTCAACCTCTCATGTTTGAGCTGTAGCCATCAAAGTCTTTAACGAAGATATTAATAATAGTATTAATAATAAATGACCTTGGACAAGCTGTAAACTCAAAGTATTGCCCTGGTCCACATTCTTTTTTTCATTGACCGTCTTTGTAAAAGTAACGCCACAGCATTTCGCAATCACGCATTTTTTTCCAATCATGCAAAGTACAGTGATTCACCATGCCTTTCACATGCTCATAAAAGAGATTGATTTAGGGACATAAACATATTACCGTATGCAAACTGTACTGTATACAGTATGTATATGTATATTTAATGTCTTAACTGTGCCCGTTTAAGTATTGAATATTCATATCTAATTTTACCACTGAAGGGAAATCTTAGTAGCTGAGCATAAAAACAATAGGAGCATACTGCAACGCGTGTGAAGGCCATAAACGATATTAATTTTGGAACATAAACATACAGTATATGGCTGGTCTCGGTACTTTAAAGAAAACATACACGAAACATGGTTTCATTATGACCAGAATCTTGAGATATTTTTAACTTGATTTACAGTATTTGAGAGGTATGTCTTAACACCGATACTACAGTGCTTAAGTACTACTCACGTATATGTTTCTAGGTTTATATTATGCATTTCATACGGTCAAATTACTTTTGAGCAACTAATAAGAAGCGCGAAACGGTATGCGTTTTACTTTCGTTTCGTGCTGGGACCCGTGGATTGATTAGAGATATCAAGTACATACAAGTCATTTTTTAAATGTTGTAGTTCGTCTTGAAAAAATGTTACGAGTACATCATCTATCAACAATTACACAGGTTCTGTTTCCATATTGCGGATTTTGGTTACGTAATATTATTTTCTAGATTTCACGTTGTGAATATATGATTTGGGCAAACAGAGCCGCAAAGAAGTACATTATGGGTTGTTGTTTTTTTTTGCAGTTTTATCTAGAACAAGCGATGCTTAAACCTTTGTCTGATTCTTGTGAAACTATCCACACGACAGTTACAGTACCTAGGAGTTGACTTCAGTGATGTCACTGATGGGATGTTTCTAAAAATCCATCCTCTGTAAAACGTCTTCTCTAGTTGTCCTGCATATGTATTCGCTAATGAAGCTGTGTGTTCTGAGCCTGGATCTCTACATTTCTGTATGAACCACCTTAGAGGGCTAAAGACAGCTTGTGTTTAAATTGAGCGTAAGGCAATTTATGCTTCTAAAGTCATGGTCAGCATTTTTGTACTGTGCTGTAAACTTGTTCTGTGCCTAGTCACATTATTTTATAGCGTTTTCATAGCGTTATCAAATCTGGTGGCGCTGTGTTAGTTTCCTGACTCCCATGTCACATGGTCTGTGATTGTAACCTGTAATACCGGTTTAATTCGTCACAGCCAGCACTCCGGTTGTAAAGTAGAAGCAGGCGAGATTTCCAGCGAAAAACACCTCCCCCTTCTTCAGGTGTGAGGGTCTTCTGCTCAGAATGAAACGCTAAAATGTAATGTAGGCTCTGAATGGGTTCTGACTTGCTTTAACAAAATATGTTTACAAATCCTTTCACCTGGCATTTTCGTAGTTAGAAATTATGGAACGCTCTGTTAAAAGCAAGGGAGTTTTTATGTCCGTTGCAGTTCTTTTGCAACATGAATATAATTATATCGTTATTAATTTCTTGAGATACGCGATTCCATATTATATTCCCTTTTAATCAAATTCTAAAAGTATGCTTGTTGACTCCGGTATCGCGTTAGTTAAAGACTTCGATGCTTAAAATGTTTAGGAGAAATGGAATACTGGTGTGTATGTTTTCTTTAAAGTACCGAGACCAGCCATATACTGTATGTTTAAGTTCCAAAATTAATATCGTTTATGGACTTCACACGCGTTGCAGTATGCTCCTATTCTTTTTATGCTCAGGCACTAAGTAAAAGGAGATGCTTCATATTGCTTGACTAATTTTAAAAACTAAGTTAGAAATGCAGACGCTCCCTCGGTGCGCTGCTCTGGTGCGCCGGCTCTTACACAGTGCCTGTCTGCCGTAAGCGTTACAATATACATACCCAACACTGCTTGTACCCATCTGTCATGCAAATAAAACACCTTGAATTGAATTGAATTGAGGGGAGAGGGGGGAATACTAAAGCCAATACTGGCTCAATACCCTCGATGGGCTTTGACGTGCTAATGCGTTGGTTTAACAGTCCGGGTGTGGCAGGCTTCCAATGTCAACTCGACTCGATTGGAAGACAATGAACGTATTTTGTGATATTTAGAAATATAAATTTGTTTGGTGCGAGTGAGGTTTTATTTAATCTCTGACCAAGGGAAACGTTTCATTTTTTCAAAGAAATGTTTGTTAAAAAATAAAGTCATAGTTCTATGGGATTCAATCACAGACCATGTGACATGGGAGTCAGGAAACTACTGTAACACACAGCGCCACCGGATTTAATAACGCAATAAAAACGCTATAAAATAATGTGACTAGGCACAGAAAAAGTTTACAGCACAGTACAATAATAAATGCTGACCATGACTTTAGAAGCATAAATTACCTTACACTCAATTTAAACACAAGCTGTCTTTCTGTATGAACCTCTAAGCTGGTTCATACAGAAAATGTAGAAATGCATTAGCCTGATTATGATTAAAAAACACATAATTAAACACGCGTTTGCGATTTAAATCAGAACACGATTTAAATCAATATAAATGTTTATATTGTAACGCATACTGTCCAGCCTCCATTTCTCTATAAAAATTTACTCTGTTGCACACACACACACAATAGAAGGAGGAACCGCTGTCAGAAGGGAAGATATGTTCAAAATATCGCAAATATCGTTCATGTTGCGATATTTTGAAATATAAAAGTCAATTTATTGTCCATAATATCGCTATTCTATTTTTTCGAAGAAATGTTTGTTAAAAGAAAAGTCCGGCACCAGCTGGATTCGATCACACAACCTCCCAGTTGCTAGTCACGCACCTAGACCAGTCGGCTAGAAGACAGCTCGCATGAACAGGCAGGCGAAAAAGCCCTACACAGCCCTGTCGCAGCACACGAATACCGTTATTAAATTCTTTAGATACGCGATTCCATATTATATTCCCTTTTAATCAAATTCTAAAAGTATGCTTGTTGACTCCGGTATCATGTTAGTTAAAGACTTCAAAGCTTAAAATGTTTAGGGAGAAATGGAATACTGGTGTGTATTTTTTTCTTTAAAGTACCAAGACCAGCTACAGTATATACTGTATGTTTATGTTCCAAAATTAATATCGTTTATGGCCTTCACACGCGTTACAGTATGCTCCTATTCTTTTTATGCTCAGCTACTAAGATTTCCCTTCAGTGGTAAAATTCAATATCTACAACGGGCACAGCAAAGACGTTTTTACTGTAAGTCTTTCTACGACAGACCAACGGACCACGAGTGCCCCTGTCGGTCAACCAATCACGTACTGCGGTGCCACGCGTCATCTTGCGTCATACTGAGCGACGTCACCTGCGGTACGTGTCTGTGACGCGCACTTTGAATGGCTGCATCTGTACATACCCATATAAGTATACATGTTGATTGTATTGTCCGTTTTTATGTTGCGATCATGTGAATGGAGAGGGCTCTCAATTTGTGTGGTACTTACTGTTTGTTGGCTGTTCGAAACTTCCTGGTTCTTTTGTGGTGTCAGCCTATGGTGGCTCCAAAGGTCCAACCCTAACCTCCCACTTCTAAAGGGCATATTTACGGCGTGTAAAGGAAAACCAAAGGCAGGTTTCAATGGGGAGGTTCCATTTTTACTTTTACTTGGGGAAAGGGTAAAAAAGGAAGTGGTAAAATGTTATTTTTGGATACATCCGTTTTTTTTCTTTCTTCTTTTGTTTTGCAAATTATGACCAGACTGACAAATTTGTGAAATATTTTGTATGTTAAATCAAAGATAATTAGGATAATGCCTGATTCCAGGGGGGAGGGGCTTACAAACGATATAGGCTGTTCCTCGAAAGCCTAGAAAGTCAATTGTGTTGGACGTTCGGGAGTGAAGGATGAAGAGTGTCAGAGGATGTATGCAGAGTTCTAGCTGGATCTTTTTGTGATTTCTTTTAGTCTCTGTTTTTGTAGCTTTTTTTGTAAATCTTTTTGTATTTTTCTTGTTGGGGAGAAAGATCACTGTAAATAAATTGCACTTTGATATAACTGAGTGCTTTACGGTGGTGTCATCATTTGGGGAAAAGGACCTGCTTTGGCCACCACTTAGGCCATTTTGTGACAAGGTATGATAGGTTGGGAAGGGGGGGTGGAGAAGAATTAGAATTAGTTTTTGTTATTCTTCCTCCAAGATAAATAATTACAGTATTGGCAATGTTTTTGTAAGTTTCTGCTGTTTCTTTCTTACCAAAGATTCTTACCAAAAATGGTCTGAGCACAAGCCTTTAAAGATTCTGAAATAAATGTGATAAGGGGTCGATATGTTTTAAAAAGAAGGGCTAGCTACTGTAGGTACACATTAAAGTAGGAATTCAAAATCTTTGATTATGATTATTTCAAGGCAACTTTAATTGTTCAGTTTATCATGTGTAGAACTGTACAAATTTTCCATCAACAACCAATTGTGAATATGCTTTATGCATGTTCCCTATGTTTTATGTATGTTCCCTACAGATAAGTATTTTTATGCATCATTTTTAGGTGATGAGAAAACTGTTTAATTCAAGGATGAATTATGAGACAGACTTGGTCCACCTGTCTGCACTTTCCTCACAACATATTATACAGTCATAACCTAGTGATGGATAATAACAGGGAGTGGTGATATATAAACAAATTGTTCCTATGTGGTTGAAGGTCGTGCAAGGTATGTGCACAAAAACAGGCTAAATGAAGTAAAAAGGAAATCACGCACATCTTTCATTTAAATGCTGCCTATGGATGGATTTTTTTTAATTACATTTATCATTTTAACAAACTCAGTTCCATGCTGAGAAAAATATTGCATGCCACCTGTTTTCCATATTATTATTAATAGATTAATTTAAGATGCAAATTTAATGTGGAAGTGAATGCATAAATACATAACTAATACATTTTATTATACTAGAGTAGTATGTTAAACAGATCAATAAATATCGATAGAATTATACTGTATAAGAAATTACTTCCTTTTTTAGTATATATAAGCACATATAATGTGCTTTTAAAAATTCAGTCCATATCTTTTTTTTTTATGTTTCAATGCAGGCAGGTCCAGTGGATTTTAGAAGAGCAAGACCACATTCAACCTCTCACAGGTGAAAATGTTGGTGTATTTTTTGGTTGCTGTTAAAAGCTGCAATTTCCCATTTGAAAGAGAATATTTTACCAAATTGAAATGGCAACACTCTGCCTGGAGCTGTGGTATCTAATACTGTTGAGAATTTAAAAAGTACTTCAGAGGTATGGGGAACTTGTGATAAACTGTTCAGTATTTCCCTTAAGGACTTTTTGTGGCCATATAAATAAAAAAAGGATTGTTACATCTACTAACAGCATGAGGAATAAACATAATTGCCTTGTCAGCTTTATATAGAGCATTTAGCTATTTTCTTAAGTGAATCTGTCTAATGCAAATGTTTCCATGCATGTCTTATAAGGTAATGTATTACATCAGTCTCAAACTAGACAGGTTAATAAAAAGATGGTCAGGTTGTAAAGAGGCTTTTTGTTTTAAAGTCATAGAATTGTATAACTAAAATATGAATAGTGCAAACATTCTGTGATGTCAGCACTTGTCTTGTGTAAGAATCAATACATACAGTATACTATATACAGTGTCCTACAAAGTCTCCACTCCCTTACATTAATGTCCCATTAACACTGGGAAATAGTGTCTAGACATCACACTGTGATTCACAGAAAACAAAACTAAGCATCCTACTGTATGTCAAAACAGTTGCAGATGTTTGTAGAAAATCACAAGAGAAACATGTAGAACTTATAGACTGAGACATCTACTGTATGATCGTGGCAGGTGGGGGCGGGGAGTCAAGTCAGGAGATTCAGACTCCTGAACAGGAATAAAATAGGGACAAGGCAGAAAGATAGCATTGTCACAGGGGAATTTCACTAAATTTCTCATTAAATTCCATGTTGAATTGTAGCTCCCATTGGTGTTATATTGTTTGAAATATCAACACCTTAAGAAAAACAGTTCTATTTTATGGACAACTTTTTTTAAACAAAATATCTCAAAATACTTCATAACACTTTATCAGGTGAGCTGAAAAATTCTTCAACTTTCTTGAAATGCACAATGAAAATGGAAAATACAAGTAAAAAAGATTATTTTGTTGATATAAATAGAATTTGAAAGTACATGATTTTACTGCATTTTTGAGATTTTAAGGTTTCTATAGATTTGATCTTTGATGTACTTGAGTTTTTCAGAATCTGGGTGCATAACTTCAGAATATCACATGGAGTGTATGCACTGGAATTGGCAACAAATAATAGGCCTAATCAGTAAAACTTAGGTAGTGTGAAAGAATCTACAGAGCCCAAGGAGATCATTTATGCAAAGTGGGATATGCTTTTGTGTGGGTTGTATATGAGCAATACAATTTTAATATTAATTTTCTTCTTGTTAAAATAAAAGCTGCTTCATTCTAATCATGCTGTAACATCCTAACCAGTGCAAAGCATGACATTAATCTTATAAAGAGCTGATAAAATTATATATTAATTTTCCAGCACTATTTAATTAATAAAAAGGATAAGCAAGCAATGTGGCACATATTAATAAATTCTGTATTTACAAAAATGAAAACACGGGCATTGAAGATTAAATAGGGATCGACAGTAATACCATGATTCTTAATTTCATATTTGAGTTGAATTTTGGTTTTATGAGCTACACAGGTTGAGCTAAGCCTTCCAACATGTCATGTTGTCATATTTGTAACAACAAACCTGCAATGTCAGGATAATATTTAGTGCACAAATAGATGTGAGCATTATTAACACATAAAGCAGATTTTACTTCATGTATCTGGAGTAAAATGTATGCTAAGGGATATATATATATACTGTATATATATGAAACAATGGTCCAAAAGTAGTCCCCCTGTGGGACACCAGGAACCCAAGAAAACATTGGACATGATACTATGACCATTTCTATGAACTGCTGAACTGAAATCAAAACAAGATTAATGACAGAAGATAAGGCATTAGTCTGTAATTATCATAGAAAGTAATCTAAAATATTATCAAGATATTAATGGTTTGTTTTGTTTAACCGTTTTTAACAAGTTGTATAGTGACTGACTTTATAACAGTGGGTGAAAATGTGGAAATTATCTTGTTTACATGGCACTTTTAATGGATCATCACACAATTAAGTCTTTATTATACATTTTGCATGATAATGATTGTGAGAGGAAACAACATTGTAAGAGACAACAGCAAAACATTTTGTGTCTATACACTGTTTGCTAATGACGCAGCCACTGTGAGCTTTTTAAGGAAATGAGAACATTATCAACATGATTTTATTAAAAAGTGCAATGGGTTCTCTTTGGAGTTAAATGATTTCAAAACATAGGAGTTAATTGTTCACTTTGGAAGATAGCATCCCCCTCCAAATGAATAAATACAAATATGAACACAGGTATACAAGTATTTGGGACTGGTTAAACATAAACAAGCAAAACAAATGTTGTCAGGCCATTTATAAGAAAGACCAACTGACAATTTTTTTCCAAATAAACTTCTTTAAGGTGGACACTTTTCTATAAATCTTTTATTCAAAGTGTCTTAGCATGTTTTATATGTAGGTTTAGTAACATCACTGCAGATTGTGACAAATTGGGTAAAATATTGAACATAATTAGAAAAATAATGGGGGTAGATTTAATCAACTTAAATGTACTCTAGAAACGTAGGGTTCTTTAAACCTAACAGCATTCTGGAGTATGGATGATCATCCACTGGGAATCTACACTTCTATCTGGAAGACACCTCTATGCCCAATAATGTAAATTGTACTGCATTTACAGTAAAGTAAAATAATTGATAAAATACATCATCCAAACTTTAGACATTATCCTTACATAACTTTCCTGTTAGACATTACATCTTGCACAACTTGTATGATGTCTGTTTAATATATTTCTACACATAGATATTAATTTCTTTTCCCAAGTAAATAAGTTAAATTTAAACACTTTAATTTACAATTAAACTATTTTTAATGTTAACTTAAGGTATGGCAGGAAATTTAATGTTTTAATATTAGTGTAAGGATAACAACTAGGAAAGCTTTTGGAAACAAAATTGCAGCAGATGTAGACTGACCTGTTGACACATCAAATGATAGGTGCATTACATGTGCAGTTGATGTGGTAATCACAATCTCCAGTGAGCACTAATTACCAGCTCTAATTATGCACATTATGTCTGTTTAGCTTGAGCGCAGACATAAAACAATTTTTCCTTCTGTTTTATGTGTATGAAATGCTAATGTTAACAGTGGTATTTTTATAACAGTGGTATTTAAGTTTTGAAAAGTGGCTCACTTGTGTTAAGAGTAATGTTATTAAATATTTCTTACCATATTTTAATGGTTCTTGAGAGATTTTCTTTAATAAAGTAGCCTAAAGTCATCTATGATTTTTCCATACTGTTTTATTGGATGATTTATAGAAAGAACATGTGTAAAATACAGTAACAAGTAAAATAATTAAGACTATATCTTGATAGGTTAATGGTTATATTCTGACACATTGTCAAAGACTGAAACACATGGCAAAATATTGTTTATTTAAATTTGCCATTGATATCAGTCAGGAAACAAACATCAAGAAAAAAGAATTAGTGCCACACTTGAATGTATCAATATAAATGGTCACTTTGTGGTGATTGTGTCTTTTTTTAAGAATCTGGGTACATATATTGATAACAAGCTAAACTCCTCAGACAACACAAAGTACAGTATGCTTTTTAAAAAAAGCCATTTAGAGATTTTTTTCTCTTGAGAAAGTAGAGTAGATATGACATAAACAAACACAACCTAGAGTTGGCTGTGTCTGGTAAAAAGTGTGACATCTGCACTTGGTAAGGGAATCTCGATCGTAGGGAGAAATAAACCACTTGTATACTAAGAGTATTTGCAAGAAAGCAATGTCAAAAAGTAAATGATGCCTCATACCCAATACTCTATGTATTTGAAAAATTACCATCTAGTCAACATTTTAGATTAACAAAGGCTACAAAAACGATTTTAAGAAGTCAATCATTCTGAGTGCCATTACTCTTTCAAACTCTGATGTATAAACTGCTTTAGAGCAATGTATTGATAGCATGTACTGTACAGTATATGTATGTCAGGCTTGAATCTTATGTTTTTGTACTATATTGCATTGTCGATGATGCTGCATCAATTGTATTTTGGATGTTTTGTAAGTCCATTGGATGTTTTATGTATTCTGCATTAGATGCCTCACTGTGGCCAAAGAAAAATTTCCACTGTAAGAGGACAATAAAGCTTCTGATTAACCTTTGTACCTTTTCACTTTTCTGCATATACATTAGCATTATATAATTAAATTAGTAAAGTTACTACACATTTTCAAACAACTACAAATTTTCCTATTTCTGTATTTTAGTACAACTTGTCGGAATATTTTATTTATAATAGTGATACGAATTAATTTTAATATCAGTACTATGTTAAGAAATGAGAAGAAATCGTTTAGCTCACTTGACATGTTTGATCGCTAATCAGTTAATCAGTTAATGATCCATTAAGCTGTTTTTTATATGAAGTCACATCATCAGCGTCATCAATTTTTACAACATGAAACCATGTTTATAGACCTAAATGCTCTGAAACTTAATGTAGAGATACAAGAACTCACAGGGCAGCTCAGTGAGGCTTTGAGATAAGTTTAAATTTGTGATGGAAAAAAGGCCATTTCTGGAGAAAATTGAAGAAGACATGCACAAGAGCATCCCCCACAATGCCCTTTTATTACCATGAAAGGGTGTTTTTGAGTGACCATTACCTATGTACTGGAACCATAGAAAGTACTTCCACTTATGGCACAGTGGCTATTCCTTATAATGTTATCCCTTTCTTTCAATTATTTCTGAAATTTGATGTACAACATGAAAATCCATTTAGAAATGCACTCAAGAAAGGTCAGAGGACTGACCCTAGGCCAGATTCAGATTTCTACAATAATTTATACTTACTGTAAATCCCTGGGTTTTATATCATTGTTTCTTTAGAACATATAGGTTGTGCCCTGGATTGACTTTGTCAGTATCTTTCATGATGGTTAATATAGGAATAAGGTCCTCACCTCATCATCATTTCTATTAAAAGCTGGGAGATTTAAGATCCCATAATCTTAGTATGACATTTCTTTCACACCAGGAATTTGTTCTGTTGATTTTCTTTGCACTGCATTAGCAATATCCATCTTGTAGTATGATGACCGAAGTCAATTACAATATTCCAGATGAAGTCTAATTTTAGGATTACTTCTCTTGATTTAAATTCTGTATGCATAGTTATATATCAAGTGCTTATACTTAAATGACAGGAGCATTAGGAACAATATGCAAGAAATGTATGCTGATGCAGTAGCATCCATCTATGATTTAACTGGAATCAATAAAGCATAGCTAACCGAGGGTGATGGTGAAGAATACACTATTAGCGGATACACAGAGTTCCAAAGAGAGGGAAAAGATTCAAAATATGAAAATACAGCACTTTGCATTAAAGAGTATTCAGTCTCAGAAACTTAACATACTTTAGATTAAGATAGGGCTTTGGATTCTACTGTATATGGGTCAGACTTATAAAAAGAATATGAAAGGCATAGCGCTAGCAGTGTGATACAGGCCTCAAAATTCAGATATCACACCATTTTTTGAAAGGTGTGCTATAGACCACCTAATTGAATATGGGTGTAAGCAGCTTCAATTATGATGAGATCAGGAAGATATGCAGCAAATGTAATGTAACATTACTGTCTGATTTCAGTTTTTAAGAAGAGAAATGGTATATCATAATGGGAAATACTGAAGATCAAATTATAGGTAATAGGTAACACAACTGATGTTTATTTATGGGTTTCTTCTCAACTTACAGTGCAAAGACATGATGACTAAGTTTATTGGTGTCTCTAATTTCAATGCGCTTCTCTGTGCATACTTTGTAAAGGACTGGCATCTTATCCAGATGTGGTCCTGAATTTTACCCTGTATATCTAACATGCTGGATTTGACTCTATGTTGCGGCAACATTTATAACAAATAAGTAGCTTTCTGATAATGGAAAGATGAAACAGTATCTTTCCAATAGTATTTAGACAATGTAAACGAAACTGAGACTTTCACAATGAAATCATTATTTATGAAATAATACCTCTAAAGTATTTTATTTTTAGCAAGTTAATTCAGTTCTGCCCTCTTGGGTCAATTAAACAAAATTTGAATTTGTTGAATCTTTTTATTTTTATTCATATCACTTTTGCCAAGAAAAGAAAATATCTACTGTTAATGACAGACATCAGAGCTGTCAAAGGAAAATTATAAAATAAATGTTTGAGGAATCACAGGTCAGGATTGTACACTGGTGAGGATATCAAAATCCACACTTCACAGAAGACTGAGGCTTTTCCAGAATTATAAACTCTAATCTGCACCAAGTACAGAAAAGGCATATTAGGAGTTCTGGAATAAAAGTAAATGGACAGATGAGACCTTACCAAAGTAATGGAAAACGAATGTGTAGAATGAAAGGATCTGCTCAAGCTGCAAAGAGCACCACATCATCTCTGAAGAATGGTGGAGGTAATGTCATGAGTGCCACCTTTGGAAACAATTCTCTCATCTTTTATTTATGTCTGCTTGTATAAATTTAAACACTTCCATAATTACTGCAAACATGTCACTTGACTATGCTGCATGACAATAACCCAAAACATACACCTAATGGAATCAAGGAGTTCCTCACAAGAAAAAAGAAATGAAAAATCCTAGATCTGCCGAGTCAATCTCCAGATTTTAATCCAAATGAATACACATTGTAAATGCTGAAGCAAAACTGAAATAAAAAGGGATAAGCGTCTGATATAACACAAGGAGTTTGGTGAGGTCAGTGGGTTGTAGACTTCCTGAAACTACTGCCTCAAAGGTACAGTATATGCAGCCAAATACAGGCTTTTACAATATGACGTTTACTTAAAGTGAATATGTCCTAATAATTAGGGTCACTTGAAATCACTAGGTTGATCACCAAGTATATTTTTGTACTATAAGATCAAATTGGATTACCCCAAAATAAAGTATTTGTTGTACATCTTTCATATTAATCTCATGATCAGAAATACAAATTGCTTGACTGTTCAAATTCTTTGGAGAGCAGTGGAATTAAGCAGATATGTTAGAAAACCACACATACCTTAGGAGATTGGATGCAGAGAAACTCTCTTGGACTATTAATAGACCAGAGAAAGAACTTAAAAGAAAAGAGGAAAGAAGGGTGGATTTAGACAAAAACCAAAGGAATCATGAAAAGAATACATCTATGGTCAGTAATTTTAAATACAGTACAGTACAGTACAAGAGTACAGAGATGCTATCCTAGCTTTCACAGAGATGTGGCTAAAATACCAGATTTCTGACCAGCACTTGTTTATTGATAGTTTTGGAACTCCAATCCGCCTTTATAGAGATAAAACCAGTACCAGTAAGGAAAGAAGGGGTGGTGTCTGTTTATGTCTATGTTAATCAGAGTTGGTGTGAAACTATTGTAGTTCAAGAACGCCTTAACCTTCTCAACCTCTAGAGATAAATGTATCAAAAAACAAAATAAATGATTGCTGATTTTAAAAACCAAAGCAACATCATTGATTTGAGTTCCTTTGGAGTCCAAAAATTAATTTAAACATTTTATAGTGCTTTTATCAAAGTATTTGTCTTTTATCTATTGGTTCACTTCACTCAGTCAAAAAGACAAAAAAAAAACGCCTCCAAAATGTTGCAAACCTCAGCTCTAAAATCATTGGTGAGCCTTCACAACTGCTGTCACAGCTGTGTGCCCAGCAGATCCTGAGGACGACTTGTGAAATCATTGAAGACCCTTCTCTTATTCAGTCTTTTTGAACTTTTGCCTTCAGGAAAATTTGTTCAAAGGTTTTATAGTCTGAGTACAGCTATGACCACTCTCTAGTGTTGCTATGAATGGGCAATTAGAAGTGATTCTAATATGTGAATTAGAATCTCTACACAATTTTTCCACACATGGGACAATGGTTACCCCAGCCTTTCAGTTATTCCTGAAATGTCACATATAACAGATGCCTGTATTCTTTGCAAAGAGTATACTGTATTTAGAATGACAGATGCTTCAGATCAGATTAGGTCAAATCCCATGTGAGTCATCTTCTTGATGATTTTATATAAGATATAAAAATTTTAAACAAAGATATGTCTTTAGCATTTTACTTTACATGACCACTGACCTTTATTTCTGTGTCTTGTCATAGGAATTCAAGGATTACTACATTAGAAAGACATCACAAGATACAATTATCCTTGTAGTTCAGGTGGGTACAGTAGCTGCGTCAGCATGCGTAGGCTGCAAAGGAACAAGTAATAGGTTTATTCCATGCTTAAAAAAAGAAGGAAGAGAACACAACGTTTCGGCCGTGGAGCCTTCTTCAGGTTCTTCACACCTGAAGAAGGCTCCACGGCTGAAACGTTGTGTTCTCTTTCTTCTTTTTTTCAGCATGGAATAAACTTATTACTTGTTCCTTCACAGTTATCCTTGGACTTGTACTGCACTCAGTGATCAACAAATTTCTAAACATATTGGAATGTGTCAACCAGACGTCCATCTCTTTAGCCCCATTTTCAAATGTCCTGTATCCACTCTTAATTATCCTGTGTTCTCTATTCCATACATTTGAAGAAGGCCCTATAGATCAAACATTTTTATTTTTAGTTTTAACTTTACAGTGTGGAATTAACCTCTACTTGTTGAATTACAATATTTAACCTGAAGATGGATTTAAATTAGCCATGAATTTAATATTTCATGAAGTAACTTTGAAACTATTAATTTTATTGACAAGAGATGGCTGTTTTGGAGCAGAGAGAGAATATTTTACTTACAGAAGATAGTAAAGCTTTAAAGGGAAAAAAAGCAATGATGTTGTTAGAATAGTAAAGTCTTATAGTTGTAAGAAAAAAAAAAGACAAGTGCTGTAACAATGTTAAAGCAGAAAATGTGTTATTGTATCCTATGCGATACTGTTAAGTAGCAGAGGTTGAGATCCAAAAGAAGAAAGAATGGAAGCCAGGTATACTTAGCCAATTGAGTAGTCAGGAATCGTAGTCAGGGTCGGATTGCTGGTCAGAAAGCCAAGGACTCAGAGGTTTAGCAATAATAAAGGCGATCTTGATATAACGAGAACAGGGAGTTCCACTGATAAGTCCAATACTCAGCATTGAGGTGCGGGTAAGCAGTCCTAAAGTAGCATGTACTGTAGTCGGAGGGTGTGGTGCAGGACGGGGAACGTGTTTGGATAATTACTGTTTGCGGGAATCTGTGCTCGTGGGAATGTGTCTGATTATGTGCAGTCATGTCAAGTACAAAAGGAGAGCATTACAGTCAATTGTTTTTCATTAAGGAGTCATGAACAAAACATGATTAGTTAAATAATACAAATAGCTTGAGTTCTTAAGTTGTGCTCAAGTTACCAAGGCATAAGAAAAGAAATACATAAACTTTCTTAGGAAAAAGTTTATTATGCAATCTTCAAATGGTTCAAAGCCCAAACATGAGTTTTAAAAGTTAAAAGTTAAAGTGGATTCAGTTTATCTGATACAAATAAATACAAATTAGACTATATGTGTGATGCATACATAATTAAGGTTTTAAATACAGTGAGCATACAGATCATAAGGAATCAAATTCTGACTTTTGTACTGGTCTAGTACAATTCTCATAACCCAGGTGTTTTCTATTTTTTCTTCAGAATTTCGGTTCTGATCTGTCAGTTCTATTTTTTCTATATTCTTGTTTTCTGGTTTGTAAGAATAACATTTAAACATGGTTTTATATTTAATTTAATATAAATTATATTTAATTTTTTAATTTTTTTAAATTTTAATTTTCTAAAAAGTAACAGTTTTTGGATTAGTATCATGAGCCAAGTCAGGTAATGAGGCAGTGGCACAGGAGTCAGGAGTAGCAACCTTGTGCATGCTGGCAGTTAGATCCTTGCTACCAATTCCCGTAGTACTCCTAGTACTATAGTACAGTAGTACTCCTGTCCAGTGAATAGGTCTGAAAACCCTACATTTTTAGTAAGACCAATAAACATAAAGCAGTTGGGATTCTAAATGTACTTTTCTGTTTATGGATGTTTTTTATATTTATGTTAACCTTGTCTAAGGTTTAAATTTGTGTCTGTTGTGAATTATGTAAGGTAAAGTAATGTTAGAAATTGTTAGGTTGCATCGTGTTTAAATGTATTATAATGGATGTAAAATATTTTTTTTAGAAAAATGTACAAGGCTGTGTAGCGGCAATGCTTGTTAATAAGACAGAATTAAGCGTTGGTATGCTGTCCTAAAGGAGGCCCCATCTCACCCTCCATCTCTGTGGTGCAGCCACAGAGAAAGTATTCATGCAGGCTGATTCAAGATGTTTTCTTTTGATAAGGAACAAGCTCCCAGACGGGGATGCACTTAGCTAAGCCTGGCTATCATGGTCAATGGTCATCCATTGGCGCCTATCAGTCTAGGGAGTGCCGAATGGACATCTGGACTGCATTCCTAAGTGTCAAGAGTAAGTGACTTATATCTCATCTTGACCAACCAATCAGGGACTGGCAGGGCGTGGTAATACCACGTGGGTCTCCAATGCCCGCCAAACTCTCAACCAATCAGCACACATCTGGGTCTTGGTCAAAAAGGGAGCGCAAGCTCAGATCGGGGCTCTCCTTGGCCATTTTCGCGCATCCTCAGAGACAATCACGTGACAACTGCTGTTGTCTGCAAAAGGACTTGGACTTTGTTCTAAGCGCGAGGCCGAGGATCCCGTACGTACTCAGAATTCTACCAACGTGAATGCTCCGCTTGATCAACGGCAGCCTACAGTTGGACCCTCGTCGACAACCTGAATAGCTTATTCAGAAGCAGCGCTGGACCGGGAACGAACCAGCTTCTTCCCAGGCAAAAGAGTGACTTGTGAGGACTCGCGGTCACACTCTGTGCATAGAGACTTTCTACTAGCCAGCCGGACTGCTGGTAGATCCCCTCGGAGCAACGACTGCCCTGCGCGCCGCAGTCAGATTCCTCCGCCCGTCCTACTCCGAGCTGCACCTTGACTGGTTGGCCGGTAGCCAGAGAACGCCGACACAACGCCCATTGGACAACCGCTGCAACAGAGGCTGCAACAGAGCCTGTCAGCTGGTTTGGTGTTCGTGCCGGGATATTCCAAATCCATACACAGTGGATAAGTAAACCCGATGTTCTACATTGCGTCTCGAGAATTCAATTGTACCTCAACACAAGTTGTTATCAATTTAATTCATGAGTAATGTATTTACTTCCGAGTTTAGAGTAACAGTGGGTAATAACACTGATTAGCGATTTGGTAACCGAACGATATATATTGACATATATTCTCTGTTGTGTATCTCTTTGTGTTTGCATCTCTTCGAGATTATATACCTTGTATATTGATAACCCTCACAGTAAGGTCTGCCGCTCGTATCCAGGCAGACTAGTATATCTTTGGTGCACAATTTATATTAATAAATGTATCTCGTGTATTGAACCCGTGTGTGTGCGTTGTTAGTTGTTCTGACGATTGATTTTCTAAAAGCTACAACGAACTACCTCGTGACAATTAATAATTGTCTCAGTAAACCCATCTAACCACTACAGCTGGGAGTTAGATCCCTGCTACCAAATATAATATTCTTGTCCTTTTAATAACTGAAAACTGAATATTTGTTAATTTGTTTTATTTCTTTTATATTGTTGACTCTATTTTGGTCAACTAATATGATGAAAATGAATATTGTACTTAGTTCAATCTTTAACTTTGAAGCAATGCGAGTTGATATTTAATTCAAACAACAGTGTATCTACTACTGTGCCAATGATGTAAGGTGTCCTACTTTATTCTGTCACTATGGGGAAACATTTTTGTCTTTCAAATGCAATATAGTTAAAGGGCATATCACATCATTGCCTTTATTATATCATGTTCACTCTGTTTAAAACAAATCTGTCTACATCACACTTTGAAACTTAATTTTTAAAGAATTGAAATAATAGTGGAGTCTGGTTTCTTGGTTGTTATATTAATAATTCTTTTCTTTTATATAATGCTTTTAATCCCAAAGCACTTTGCCTCCTACATATACAAGCTTTATTCATCATTGAAGTGCAGCACCCACCTGAGTGACACAAAGTAGCCATTACAACAGGTTCTCTACAAATCAGATCAGCTAGAGAACTCAGAAAGTGCTACACCAACTGAATAAAGGGGAACTTTAGGATGGACAGACAGTACAAGTCTTGAGTTGAACTGAAATAGGAGAAAGGGTTGACACCATCACTCTTATAAAGACTGCAATGGAATATTTTAGTCACCAAGAAGTCAGGAGTAGCAGTCTTTGGTTTAACATCACCTCCAAAGGATAACACCTCCTACATAGGTTATTGGAAAGTTCGGTCAATAGGTGGTTGGTGACACATACTATACTGGTCCGCCAATAGCATTCTGACCAAGTAGTTCTGACCAAGTCCATCCTGCATGACTTCTGAGGTCTGATGAGACTAGGCTTGAATGTTGTAACATTGCTGTGAAAATTCAGCTCATTATGAAATGAAGTGAAAGAAAAGTAGGTTTAGACTGGGTTGAAGTTTATTTTAATGTGAGTCTTTTTGGATACATACTTTATTACCTAGGATAGGGTCTCTTTTCACACATCTTTGACCATTTGTATTTCAAGTTCAAGTACTGTAGGTACTGTATCTAGCTGCGTCAGTATGCATAGGCAGCAAAAGGAACAAGTAAACGCTAATTCCATGCTGAAGAGAAAAGAAAAGCGACACACTTGTTAGGCTGTGGAGCCTTCTTCGGCAGGCACACAAGTGCATCAGGATTTAATATTCACATGTGAACACCACCTCACCCACCCACCTGAGAACCTCCCAGCAACAAAATAGAGCTTTGTATGTCTGGTGTTATTGAAACAGTTGTCAATTAATTCTTCAAACATCAATTCCTTTAATGTTGTTACCTGATCTAGAATGTGAACATTTCTTCTATGACCTCATGCTTGTAAAGTAATAATTTTCAGTTGTAAATCATGATCACTGCAATTAACCACAGAAAACATTATGCATGATGTGCAAAATAGCTTTCTCATTAAGTAAGCTTGAACCACTATACAAAAAATAACATAAAAAATGCTGCCAATAGACTGAAAGAAGATAGTAAAATTAACGCACTTGAGAGAGCCAGCAGTTTTCCACAAAATGAAAATACAGGAGGGGTATCTATAGGAGAAAAACTCTGAGCTGTGGCAGACGAAATCATGGCAAAACAGTGTCAGAACAACTTTGATGCAAAAAAGGCAGATTCAGTTTCTAAAAAAACAGTGGTCCAAGCTCACAGCTGACAGGTGTGAACTGTGACAGAGCATCCTTAATACAATACAAAGGTTAAATATAACCTTTTTAAAAACATAAACGTTTTGCACATAAAAATCACATACAAAGTGGAAAAGGTGCAGGCAGAACAGACTACTTTGACACAGTTTGCATCATTGGGTCAACAATATTACCCTAAGAAACATTTCACTGTTTACAACAGAATGTCATTAAATTGACTTTAGAATAATAAATAATGGTTTTTTACAATATCAAGCATAAATATGAAAACAAAAAGGTTAAGCAAATGATCAGTTGTAAAAAAAAATCCTTGTATTTGACATTAAAAATGAATCATAATGTCTTCTATAAAAAATTACATGACATGTGTACTGAGTTTTGTTTGCTTGTTCTATTGGCTTTTGTGCAAAACATATAAAAAACATACTGTATACAGCACTGTCTGTGGAGAGCAGTGTCCCCACAAATATTCAAGCTTTATTTCATTCTGTGTTAATGAGATACATGTTCTTATTTTTTAGCAGTTGATCAAAAACGTTTTTTATAACTAATTAAAATAATTCACCTTACTTCTCTAATAAATACTCAGAGGGTCTGCATGATACACTAAGAATCTCTCCACAGAGAAATCAATGTATATCAAGACAGCTGTTTCTCTTTTTTTCAGCTGTTTTTTTTACCTCTTGAACTGCAGCAGTGCCCTGAGACAGTACGTGCCAAAAGTTTTTATAACTAAAAGGTCAATTTCAAGACAAGATGTGGCTAATTTCTGACAATGATTATTCTGCAGACATGCTAAGTAAAATCTAAGGTTAGACAAACAAGATACATTATATGTTTTTGAACTCTCTAGTAAAGAACATACTGTAGTAGTTACTGACTTGATTATCATTCAAGAGTAAAGCAGATTGTAGAGAAATTCTTTAAAAACTGGTTAAAACACAGTACTTGCAAAATCCAACTCTCTGTTTAAAAAGTCAACAGAATCCATATGCATTGTTGAAAAAGATGCTTCCAGCACTTACATGAAATAAAGAATGATCTGAACTGGGTGACCAAGAAATCACAGAAGCATTCAGTGTATTTGGTCCCTAGCATTAAATAATAAAAAAAAATCTCTTTAGTAACAGACTTAATATTCATTCCTGAAAAACTCTTGGCCATATGCCATTATAAGCAACTGAGTCTCATTGCTGTTTACAGTCCATCAGATAAAAAGAAGTACAAACAGCCTAAAGCCTGGAACAATTGCATCAGGGTTATAAGCATTCACCAAGACTGTAATTTCATGCCTGGGGCCAAGAGGTTGTTCAATTATGCTTTGAGGAATTCCATGTTTAAATAAGTCTAATGGTGGTTATATTTCCATAATAATTCTGTCATCATTTTGCATAACTTTGAAACTTTAGAACTGGTAAATGATTACTGTAGTAGAATATACTCATGTGTATGTGTGAACAAACTGTACAAACAATTCAAATAAAATATGTACTATAGCCTTTTGTAAAAAGAGATCAGGACAAAAATTGAATGTTCTCAGGGGTCAAAAATGCAAGATTGCTTAAAATCTAGTTTGGCATCTTCTTCAATAGATAGAATTTGTCGGGACTTTGATTAACTCAGGCATGGTGGTGAAAATATTATGTGCTAGTACTCTTGGTTCTCATCATCAGGGACTGACAAGCTTGTCAAGACTAATGGGGGCATAGATGGAACTAAGAACTGACCAATCTTAAGTGAAAAGTCAACCTAACATCGAGACAAAAAAGTACTTTCTGCAGGACAATGACCAAAAGCACAAGGCCAGATATATTTTTGACTGATAATTTCATAATGTAAAATACTGTAACTGTCAGTTTTGAGTTTAGTTACTGTTTATCAAAATTGCTGGTATTTGTTGGTTAGTATAATGAAATACAGCTACAGTATGCACTTGAGAAAAGGCTGAAATCCCTTTCTAATTTTAGTTATTTTATCCAAATTACCTGCACATTGTAAAACTGTTTAAATGTGGGGATTTATACTCATGTTTCAAAAGCATCAATAATAAAACGCTATACAAGGGTATACCCTTGAGACAATTTGATCTTTTGCTTGGTATTCTTCATAACATTTTAATCAAGTACATTTGGATACAGTCTAAGGTACCGCTAGTCTCCAGTTGAAATGCATTTAAATGTATTCATTTTTTTCTAGCATTGTGATTTATGTTACGTTCTTGTTACTGTTTTGAATTTCACAGATTTGCTAATAAATGCAAATTTCACACATGCAAGCAGACTTGCAATAAAGATTTAGAAATGTGAATTTATATCTACCCCTAAAGAGGTTTATGCACTTCATGCATATCTCATATGGCTCTGATGATTCTGATGATGTGCATTTTAAATATTTTTAAAAAATAAACTGATTAACTGATTTGTTGGAGGGACAGATAACACTTATAACATAACTACAACATAACATAAATATAATGTAACAATTATAACATAAGTTATTACTTATAATTTAACACAATACATAATACTTACAGTATAAATGTCTCTTTACATTATATTTAGAAAACATTTTTTTCCTGACTTAGGGGAATGAATCAATTTAATATCTGATGACATATGAGCAACAGTAGTGCTTTTGATATTATATTTATACAATATTATATTGGGCAAAAAATAGTATACAGTACTATATTCTATTTGCAATGAACTTTCAGTATGACTAATGGATGTCTATGAGTTGGCTATAATGAATAACATATTGTTTGAGGGCTCTGTTGAGGAAGAGGCATGACATACTGTATGTTTCTGTTTGAAAGGTTCTGATTTATAGTCTGGAGCAACATAAAAAAAAAACATATCTTTGCTATAAAAATAGTTTTGTATAACTATAACAACAAAATAGGATAGTGTCAAAGACTTGCAAACAAACCCTACACTCCACCTGATTTTCATTCCTTGAAGTGTTAATAAGAAGTAGTAAAACAAAATGTTTCCAGAGATCAAAATTTTACTACAGCCAATATAAAAATAGTTATTATAACATGGCTATCAAGTTAAAGTTCTTGCCTTGTAAGCAAATATACTGATGGAAAAAAGAAACGCAACACCTCCTCCTCCACACTCTGGCCTTCCCGTCTATATGGAACAGGCTGAAGAGTGATTCATCCGTGAAGAGGACCTGATGCCACTGATGACCAGTCCATCGCAGCCTCTGTCTGGCCCAAGCCAGTCGGATGTGATGTCTAGGAGGTGTGAGCAGAGGGCCTCTGACAGGTTGCCTTGCTCTAAGGCCAGCAGCATGGAGTCTCACTGTCCTGTCACTGATGCGGACATTGTGTCTGCTGGCAGTTTCAGCAGCAGTATGGGTGGCAGATCTGAAACGATCTCTCAGATGGACCAGTCTGATATGTCGGTCCTGCTCTGGTATGGTCACTTGAGGGCGACCTGATCTTGGATGGTCATCTGTCCTGCTGGTCTGCTGAAACCTTCTCTGCAGTTAGGATGCAGTGGAGTGGCTTACTCCATAGTGTCTGGCAACGCTGGCACATGACATGCCTGCCTGCAGCATGCCAGTGGGCCTCTCCCTTGCTTCTGGTGAGATTCGAGGCATTATGGAAAACACAGAAAACTGACTAAGTGTGGCCTTTATCTTGCAGTGACCTAAGCTTTGAATTAAGGGCTTTTTAAAGGTGACCTGATCAGGCATTGTTCCAATGTTAAGTGCACCAAACGAGCTTTAGTGTGATTGGCAAGTTTCAATGCCTCACTGCACAAGCTGTATTGCTGGTCAGAAGGCTTAAAACAAATGACAACTTTTTGTGAAAGGACATAAGCTATAACTATAGTATTCCCATTCCAGAAATGTTGTGTTTCTTTTTTCCATCAGTATATATTTGAATAGTACTTGCCTTTCAATTTCAACCAGCAAAAAGAAAAATGATTGGATTGCCACAAGCAGTCACCATGATTATCACTTGAGAACTTCAACATAATTATCACATAAGATCTAGCATTGACACAGGAATTCTAATTGTGATTCCCCCATTACAATTCTGCACTTTAACCTGCTGAAGGTTTTGTTTACTAGATTTATTTGTTACAAACCCAAACACTCTATTACCTGCATCATTCTTTAATGGAAACAGAGGTACTGTCTGTTCTTGATTAATCGCTCAGGGCATTTAAAATGTCTTGGCCAATCCTGCTAGATAAGGTCCTTGTTTAGGACTGAAAACACTGCGTATCTGAAAAGAATTACCTGCTCCTCTTGTCTTTTCTTTTTTTTTTCAAATTAGAATTAGGAGAAGCGTGTTTTTATATAAATGTTTGTTAGCACCTACTGTACATTCTAGCAAAACAATCTTGTCTTCCTTATGACATGCAATACAAAAGTCTATGATAAGGAAAATTAATCCTTTTTTCTTCTGATTAGATTGACCTTTCAATTCACATTCCTTGAAAAGAAAGCCTTACTTTATGTTTCTGGAGCTTTTTTTATTTTTTGTAAGCATGTTTTTATTTAATTCTAAAATACCAAAAACACAAAGTAATACAACAACCAACCGTGTACTGGTATTTGTGTGGCACACACACAATCAATGTAATAAAGTGGGTATTGCGTACAGTATTGGTGACTTCAGCTTGTTTGGTTGCTAGTTGCTACTTGATCCAAAAATCCAGATGTTTCTTGAAAAACAATAAATTAACTCCCAGGCTTAAACCAAGGTCCTACTGTACACTTACAGACTACAATAACTAAAACTTTTTTACTCGAAAATACTACAGTGGAATATTACTGAAGTATTCAATCCATTGGATTGAAACATGATCCAGTCAATTCAAATGAAAATGAATTTAATGGAGAGCAAGAGGCACTTTGTTTACTCAAAGTTCCCAGCAGTTACATCATGTCTGCTGGAGTGAGACCCAACAAACAGCTGCTGAAAGAGATCAAAAATTGAGTTTTCAGTTAACAGCTGTACTAGGTGAGAGCAAGAAATATCCTTGTTAAGAATAGTGGAGAGAGGAATGGAAAACATGTTTCCAAAGGAAAAAGCTCTATAAACTGTATATCTACTGTATCTTGACACACTCAAACAGTGTACAAAGGTTCTTGAAAGCATGCCAAAGAGTTTACATAGGGGATTAGAGACAAATTTTAAAAAGCCAGTCAGTAAAGGCCACATACTATACACTGTGCGAAGAAAATGTAAAGGGAATTTTGTATAGCCACAAATTTCCTACACATTTCCTATTCCCAGATCCCTATCCCAAACAGTAACAGCTTTTCAATGTTTGTGTAAAACCTTTAACAGAAAACATAGACATGTTTTACCCATAATAGTCAGCAGATTATGCATTGGGTGTGTTTTATGAGAGATTATGCCATGTGCTTCTGGGAAAAACACCACATTGGAAATTAGCTTTTTTACAGTATATTGAACGGGTGTATGAGGAACTTTGTTAAAAAGCCATGTTCACAGAGGACCTTTTTAGTCTGTGTTGCATCTGATAATGTTCTCTGCCTCCTCCACATTATACATGCAGCTACAGCCATTGATTACCCCTTGACTATTTTTTTATTAAATGCCAAGAAGGTATTGATAGGGTTGCTCAGCAATTATGTTCATTTTATCTGTGTTGTTTGCCTTCTCTCTGGAACTGCTAGTTTGAGCTCTCCATGAATCTGTGATCTTAAACATGATTACTGTTAACAATAACCTAAATCTATGCTGATATACAAATGAAGTACAGTTATACAATATTGCAAAAGCATCCCCTCCCCTGCAAAGTTTCCACATTCATAATTATATTTAGACTTTATATTTAAAATCTACTCCAAACTGAAAAAGATAAAAATGCATATGGGATGTTTCAAAATGAGATTTTCATGAGGAATTAGATTCAACATTGCATACAGAAAGTTTCATCACTTTGCTATTGCTTTTCTAAATTAGTTCAGGTGCAAAGAAATAGATTGAAAGGTCAGAAAATTAGTATAATGTTCTCTGTATGTAATCAAAGTGATTTAACTTTTCTTCAGATATCAGGTATCTTTCCCTGGAGGTTATCATAGACACATATTAAATTTTAAACCACAGCTCACACAGTAATAAGTCAAATTGCACTTGATGACCAGTAAGCTTTTGAAACAAATTTGAGATAAAGTGTGAGATAGGCACAGATCCAGAAAAGGTTACTTTTCCTTTTGAGTAGACTGAAGTCCATTCTAATGTGGATTATAACAGGCAGACTATGCCTAGATCAGGCCAAACTTCCACACTGTGCAGCCAGGCAAGCAGGAAATTTGTTAGGGGTGAAACAATTAACCACACAGGGAGTTTAAAAGATTTGTGAAGGTCTCTGTCTGAGACAGGAGTCACTGTTCATACAGTATATTGACAATATCCTGGTCCCAACACAAAAAGGCCTGGTGGATCAGTTGCAACAAAGAAGCCATTACCGAAAAAGATCAATTTTAAATCCATCCATTAATCTATCCATTTTCTAAACAGCTTTATCCATTACAAGGCAGCAGGAGATGCTGAAGGCTATCCCGGCAAGCAGCAGACGCAAGGCAGGATACACCCTGAATTGAACACCAGTACCATCTCAGGGCACACACAGACACTTTTCCAGAAGCCAATTAACCTAACAGTACAGTATGTCTTTAGACTCCTGGGAGGAAACTATTAACTACTGTGCCATTATGCCACACCGCCCATTTTAAATCATGAAAGATATACCGTATACAGCAGGGTTGTTGCAGATTATTTTACAGTGGTAAGACAGAAAACATTTTTGGTCTTAATACATAGTGTTATGTCTGGAGCAGGCCCAACTAGCACCTCACTCAGCACCATCCCAACCATCATGTATGATGGTGTCATGATCCTATTATTCGGATGCTTCTTATTCACAGGAAGTGGAAAGTTTGGTCAGTATTCAGGGAAAACTGTCAGGACTGAGGCTTGTCTGTGAGGGAAAAACAAATGGTGAAAAGTAAAAGGAAATCCTCAAGGAAAACCTGCTTGATTTTCCTAAGAATCTAAAACTGGGTCAAAAATTCAATTACAGCAGGACAATGACCTGAAACACGAGGCCAAAGCCACACTGACATCATTGTACAAGAAGAGAGAGAATGTCCTTGAATGGTCCACTCAAAGTCCCAACTTGAATCCAATAGAAAATTAATAGCAAGTCTTGAAAATTGCAGTCCATCAAATAATTCCCCAATGAACTTGTCATTACAGGAGCAGTAATTGCTGCCAAAAGTGCTTCCACCAAGCAATGACTTAGGGGACTGAATACTCAATAATTTGTTCCAAATTTCATTTAGTATATTTTATTTTCAGATTTTGCTGACTTTCAAAGGCTTTCACCTATAAAAGTGTTGAATTTGGTCATTAAGGTTTTTAATAAAGAAAAGCTCATTTAAAAAAATATGCACAAACTTTATAATTCATCAAGATATGATGATATTGTCAGGGAGATGAATTCCTACCTCATTTACCTATGTGTAAATGCCTACCCTGAAAATATTAAAGAGCACGATTGGTGTATAAAACATCTTGGTCTACCCATTCTATCTTTAATACTTTAGGGTAAGTGCAAGCCTAATATTTATCGGGCTTCTAGCCAAGTCTATTTTGTGGTAGCAAACACCTTTGTGATTTATTGTGTATTTATTGGTATGTGTGATGAAAACCACACGTGTCCATTTTGAGATTTCCGTTGCTCAAATTTGCAGTGCTGAGGCAACGGGGGTCAGTGGAGGCAGGGAATGCTGTTCCAAAAATAGTTTGAACTGGGCTTCTACCATTTTTTAATGAGTTCACTTCTTTCATGGAAATCAGTGTTTTGTATTAAATATTTTAGATAGTTTAAAATAAAAGTTTGTGAAAACGTTCCCATCAAACCAGTAAACCAAACTAGTAGATATACTCCCTAAATGGTTGGTATTTAATCTTTGGAACAATGGCTTAAGTAATAAAAAGGTATCACTCGAACTGTAATACAACTGTAACTGTAATGCATCTGTTATTTTTAGTTCTTATAATGACAGAAGAAGTCTGCAATTTTAAAGAAAAATTGTGCAGCAGCACTATTTTATTACTTTAACACAAGAAATAAGTGAAACAAAACTCTTCCTGTAGCTTTTTCTTCTATGGATTGTTTGTCTCTTGAAACTTCTTCAGTTCTGCAGCACTTAGTGCCCTTGTTCCTGCTAAGACTGCCTTCTGTTCTTCTTTTTAAACTCATTTTCTCTTGCAGAAGTCAGTGTCCTTGCCTTTTTTAGGGCTGCCATCACAGCTCGTCAAACTCCTTCAGTCTTGCAGCTGTCAGTGTCCTCACTGTCTTATCAGCTCTTCTGCAGAGCCATGGATGCAGTCCCTCCAGCTCAACCTCCACACACCTACTGAAGAGAGTATTGTGTTTTTTATAGGGAAAACCATAGCTGCCCTGTCAAGCCAGTAACTAGTGGCAGCTGTCGTCTAGGTAAACAATGGCTGATGCCTTGGTCAGGTGACTGCCAGCAAAAGTTCATTCCTCCTGAATTTTCTGGGCAGTGTGGTACAGTACATATAGTATGAAACTGTGCTCTCACATTATGTAGATTTTCATTCAGGGTAGGTTTCTCACATTATTTCAAAGGCATATTTTTTTATTTTAGAGGGGTATCTTTACCGCGTATAATGATATACTGTAGCATTCAAAGAATCTTGTGCTCTAGACCCTGCTATTAGTCTGGCTTATCCAAAGTTTTAATTAGCTCTTTGACCTTCAGACTGAAGCTTTTGCTTTTAAGCAAGCTATAATCACTATATTATTGAAAACTGACATGGGACTAAAGCTTTTTAGCAATTACAGATGTAGTGTTTCATAGCCGTTCAGGGACGCCAAATATGTAACGTTGTGGCTCTCTGAAGGCACCAGTTCTGTAGGGATTGGGCATTTACTGTGACAATTATCAATTGTAGCAGTAAATCACAAAGTTGATTCTTTTGATGGCTTTAGAATCCAACCATGCGACATAACTCAAACAACGCACACACACAGGTACTAATACACGAGGATACATTTATTAATACATAGAATATGCATGTAAACCTAACAGATCTTATCGAGAGGGTTATCAGAATACAAAAGATATATATTCAATCAGTTACGAAGTGTTACATATATCAAGAGGACATACGTTCAGTATATCATTCATTAAGACCGTTTCGTAAAGTGAACTTGGTTACAACTTCTACATTAGATACTCAAAACAAGTACATAACTCTTAGGAATTAAATTGATATCAACTGGTTGGGATAACAATTGAATTCTCGAGCTGTAATGCATTGAAGTTGAATACTCATCCAATCTCTGGGGATTCAGATCTCCTGCGGGCACAAAGAAACAGTTGCAGGCTGTTGCTGTCCAATCCGCGCTCTCTGGCTCGGTGCCAGGTTGTGCTGTGCGGCTTGCGACGGTGCGCTGCTGATGCTCACTGACCGGCTAGTTAGTGTTGGCTTTAACTAGCAAAGTTTGTGCACAGGAGAAAAGATGACTGTGGGTCCCAGCAAGTCAGGAAGAGGACCGGTTCGTTCCTGATGAAGCGCTAGTTCTGAATAGTGATTCAGCTGTCCACAGTTCCGACCTGTTCACGAGGCCTGCTGCTGGTTACTCTCTGGCAACCTCCACTCTAGACTCTTAGAACAAAGGAAAGTTCTGGCACTCGGACACACTGGCCGTTCCGTGGTTGTCCGGGCTGAGTCTCAGGATGGTCAGGAGGCGCGCTGCGAGAATGTCCTGCCCTTGGGAGCCTTCTGCTCCTGGGCCGTCCTGCCCTGGAATTCTCCTTTGAATTCCCTTTAGAACAGTCCACAGAATCCTCTCCAGAATCTTACTGAATCTCCCGAATCTGAATCTCCAGGCCTGTGTTGCCTGTTTTTACCTGGAGGAACTTCAGCTTGTTGATTGGCTGAAAGTTCCATGGGCATCAGAGTCCCACGTGGGTTACTCAGCCCTACCAGTCCCTGATTGGTTGATCAAGGTGAGATATGAGTCACTTAGTCCTGACACTTAGTAATGCAGTCCAGATGTCCATCTGGCACTCCCTAGACTGATAGGCGCCAGTGGATGACCATTGATCATGATAGCCAGACTTAGCTAAGTGCATCCCCCTTTGGGAGCTGTCCTAGGACCTTAAATCACCCTGCACTAATGGTCTCTCTGTGGCTGCACCACAGAGATGAACAGAGAAATGGGGCCTCATTTGGGAAGCTCAGAAACACTTAATTCTTTCTTATTATTAAGCCTCGCCGCTACATATCCCCCCTTTTTGAAGGTCACGAGGTCCTGAGGCTTTGTTGCCTTCAAAACAAAACAGAATTAAGTCATGTCCCTTGCCATTAGAACATTAATCTTAAATGTCCACATTACTCCTCGAGAATTCATACCGGAACCAGCATTGGATGCAAACATTATGAACAACATCTGGAGTATGTATAAACACGGTAGGAGACATTATCTAAGTCTAGGAATTACACATCAGGAAGTTCACTGTCAATATCTGATACCTCTGTAGGCAGATATTTGGGGAGAAGTCACTTCCTTTCTTTTGACATGCTACCTTTGACTCATTCATGCTACCCGGAGTACATCTTGATGTGAGAGTACATCATTCAGAGTACACTGTCAGTCATGATCCAGCTACCCGGCAGCAGTGTTACAATAACACCAGTTCCTGTTCCAAGCCTCCCAATAAACCACAACACCTGTGTTTGGTATCTGCTAGGGTGGTTTGGAGGTTTGTTCCATTAAAGCAAACTAACTACCTGTACCTCCTCAGGGCTTACTGTTTCTTGGATTTCTATCCAATTCAATAGTGTGGCACCTGAAGGCATCCATGACCTCAAGTATGGTCTTATGTTGTCTGGTTCTAGACAGTACAGTGTTACGTTCAAGAGCACTGTGGCCTCCTCGGGAACTTGCAGGAAAACTGTTTTGATTAGGTAGCTGCATTGCGGTAGCTGTATCATGCCTGTCACAAGTCATGGTGACAGTTAAATGTGGTGTGCTGACCAGCCATTTACTTCCCACCTGCTCTTCATGGGGTTCATTAACCTCCCTCTGCCCATTAGTAGCTTTACACCCTTCATTGGTGAATCGTTTAGACACAGCCAATGGATAGCTTTGGTAGCCATACCCATCTCAAGATTTGGAACCGAATTCAATCTTGGATTGCCTTCTGGGTGAGCTATGAGCGATGGGGTTAATGTCACATACTCCTCTACTGAGAAGAGTGGAATCAAGTGGGTTGGGATTTGTGGCATGGTTAGACTGGCTACAGTGGCACTAAACTCCCTTAACAGGTCTTGTGTCAACATTCTGGCCTGTTGCACACAAGCATAAACCCACTGTATAACACTGGCAATCATGTCCACTGGTTGGGGAATAAGGTTTAACCCTGTTGCATAGGAAGTTGCCTGTAGGATTTTCCCTAAGCTTTCCAACTTTTGCTGCTGTCGATACAGTCTGTCACTACCCTCTGGCCTCTCTGACACCTGCCTTCTTGGGGCAGTCAGGGTGAGAGTGCCAGTAGCACACAAACCTACCAAAAAGAGCAAATGCACAACAGTGGTGGCAGCAATCAGTCCTCCCAAAAGTCTTTTAGGGTGGCTGATCCCAGTCATCTCCTTCTGAGTGACTGTTGCCTTTCTAAGCTGGCGCAGCGTGTACATGGTGTCTTTCTCAGTATGCCATGTGGCATCTTGGGCACCAACATCCTGGAAATCTGGGGAGATCTGACACAGCTGCTGATGCTGCTCCTCCATTTCCAGGGCATCTGCTTTTTTGATTTGTTCATGCCTGTGCTCTAGGAACCCTGCAGGGGGTGGTGCAGCGGTGGAGCATGCCTGACCCTCGGCTGAGTGGTCATCTGGAGCACCTGAGTGATCTGAGATTGTTACCCCATACTCACTGTTCCGGTCCACCGTGCACACTTCCTGATTGAGGAATCCCTCTATCGGCATGTTTACAATCGTTCGCTGGGCGTGGGTGTAGGACACCTGCTCGCTCCCCCCTTCCCTCGCTAGGGGTTCAGGGAGCTGCCCCAGCACTGGGATAGCTAGTTCACTGTCTTCGAACTCGCTATCACCCACCAGGCCCATGTCAGTGCAGGCGGGGATTCTGATACCCCTCTTTGCGATGTCCTGCACTGGCAGGCGGGTGGCTTGACCATCCAGCTCCAGTCTGGGTGAACCACTGTTGGTCAGACTCAGACTGACAGACTGAGCTGGTGGCTGTAAGAAAACCGGCTCGGCTTTCATTCCCTGTCCCTTCTGGGGGACTGGGTGTGTTGGAAACCCTGCCGTTGAGGCAGGAACAATCAGGTCAGTCTCACTCACTACCTGGTAGTTGTGAGAAATAATGTTACCTGACTGCAGGTTCCCTGGGTCACAGCAGAGGGAATCGGCATCTGGGATCAGGTGTGTCCACAGCGCAGTAGTCTCAGCGTCCAGCTGGACCTCCTGTCTAACCTGTGAATGTTGCACCAGGTGGCCCCGTGACAGCTGCTCAAGCAGATCCTCACTAATAGAGGACCTCTCAGGGCTAAGGGTGAGGGCTACATCACCAACCTGCTCTCCTGCCATCTGGATCCCTTCCACCACTGCAGGGTGGTGTTCCTGACCCCTCTTGGGTGCCAGGGTGCACAGGGAAAGCTCCTTTTCATCGCCAGGTGGGGAGATCTGCTCCTCTTTAGGGATGTAAAAGGTGTGTGCTTTACCTGGTGGATCAGGCGGCTGCTTGGAGCACCGCTCCTGTGGCATGGAGGCTGTTGTGACCTCAGCCGGGACACGACTTCCCTGTATATCCGGGGAACAAGGAAATATTTGTATTTCTTGTCCAGAGGGAACAGAAGGAATCCCCACATAGGCTTCTGTGTTCGGTGGGCACTGTGTGAGCACAGTCTGCCTCTTGGCCCCCCTTTCCTTCTGTACAGAAGGCTTAGGAGCCTTGACCTGTTTCCACACTTTGCCTTTCTGGTGATCCACCAAAGGTTCCTCTCTGAGTCGCATGCCCTTTTCTTTTTCTACCCGTTTGAGCTTGCCGTGTGACATCAAACACCTTTCAACCTCAGTGTCAATCAGTGTCTCACTGGGTAAGACATCTCCCATGGCAGCCTTGAGGTAAAAGCTTCCTGCTTTTCCTCTCTGTTTTACTGCCTGCTCTGTGACTTCAGGGGTGGAGTCAGCACTCGCTTGGGAGTGGCCGACCTCATCCAGGCAGGAACCCTTCCGCTCAATCAGATAGACTGAGGGAGTGGGAGGGGGCGGGTCTCCGCCTCCTCCAGTGGAGAGTATCAGCTCATTCACGCTTCCGGCAGCCTTGGGGAGCGGTTGTCCCTGTCCTAATAAAGCTTGTTCAAGCCTGGCCAGGCGGGTGGCTACTGAATCCTTTTGTTCAGCTTTATCTAGCCCTTTCCCTCCCCCGGTGTTCTCATGGCACTTAGGACGCTGGGTGCGGTCCTGTGTGCATGCTTTGGAACGGGGCTTAGCCAGCTCAGGAGCCTGTGCTCCTTCGAGCAGGAGGGAATTAACCCTGCTGGCTCTGACGGCGAACACGGTCGCTTTAGCAGCTTTTTGCTCAGAGCGACTTTGGACATCATACTCCCAGGCTTTCTGCACGAATCTCTTAATATCAGTCATTTTCATGGTCTGTGCATCTGTATGCATTAAGATCATCTTTCTGACTGATGGGTGGAGATTCGCAATGAATAAACCCTTGAAATGTATGTTCTCTTCGCAACCCTCATCATTTCGCCCTGCAAAATAAGTTCGTCTAAGTCTCTCGTAATATTCGCGAGGGGACTCTGCTCTCTCGTGCTTAATGTTAAGAGCGGCAGCTATCGCGGCAGTCGGGTCAATAAACGCACTGTATTCATGGATAAGTGCTTGACACAGCTCTTCAAAGTCATTACAGACTTCTTTCATCTGCCTAGCCATCCACTCATGTACGGCTCTGCTGGTAGTTTTCCTGACCAGAAACACTTTCTCCTGTTCTGTGGCGTTTGGCAGGTACTGCAGGGTATACCTGAGGTCCTGAATATAACTCTCGATATTATTCTCTGACACTGCGGGGTCAAATCTCTCTATGTCCTTCGCTAGCTCTCTCAGAGAATGGAGGTTTATTCTCCTAGCTTCTCCGCTGACGGAGATATGACGGAGATCGTGGTCAGACTTGTCACTGCTAGAGAGAGTGCTTAATAGCGACTCGAATTCAGACCTTTTAGCAACCATCGTTAAACTTAAAGAGTATTACTTTTAAGTACGAAATCACAGTTTTACCACAGAAAACCACAAGATCAAGTATGCAATCAACCCGGTAGATTGCAAAAGATCACAAAACACTCAAGCACTGCTTAAAGAGCAAGGGGAACTTTTTCTTTCGGCTTTCAGCACACTGTATTATCGTGTATGAAACCCGCGGCGTTTTATATTGAATTATTCCGCTTGGTTGATTCATTTCAGTCTTGCCACGCCCGTGCCAGGGACGCCATATATGTAGTGTTTCATAGCCGTTCAGGGACGCCAAATATGTAACGTTGTGGCTCTCTGAAGGCACCAGTTCTGTAGGGATTGGGCATTTACTGTGACAATTATCAATTGTAGCAGTAAATCACAAAGTTGATTCTTTTGATGGCTTTAGAATCCAACCATGCGACATAACTCAAACAACGCACACACACAGGTACTAATACACGAGGATACATTTATTAATACATAGAATATGCATGTAAACCTAACAGATCTTATCGAGAGGGTTATCAGAATACAAAAGATATATATTCAATCAGTTACGAAGTGTTACATATATCAAGAGGACATACGTTCAGTATATCATTCATTAAGACCGTTTCGTAAAGTGAACTTGGTTACAACTTCTACATTAGATACTCAAAACAAGTACATAACTCTTAGGAATTAAATTGATATCAACTGGTTGGGATAACAATTGAATTCTCGAGCTGTAATGCATTGAAGTTGAATACTCATCCAATCTCTGGGGATTCAGATCTCCTGCGGGCACAAAGAAACAGTTGCAGGCTGTTGCTGTCCAATCCGCGCTCTCTGGCTCGGTGCCAGGTTGTGCTGTGCGGCTTGCAACGGTGCGCTGCTGATGCTCACTGACCGGCTAGTTAGTGTTGGCTTTAACTAGCAAAGTTTGTGCACAGGAGAAAAGATGACTGTGGGTCCCAGCAAGTCAGGAAGAGGACCGGTTCGTTCCTGATGAAGCGCTAGTTCTGAATAGTGATTCAGCTGTCCACAGTTCCGACCTGTTCACGAGGCCTGCTGCTGGTTACTCTCTGGCAACCTCCACTCTAGACTCTTAGAACAAAGGAAAGTTCTGGCACTCGGACACACTGGCCGTTCCGTGGTTGTCCGGGCTGAGTCTCAGGATGGTTAGGAGGCGCGCTGCGAGAATGTCCTGCCCTTGGGAGCCTTCTGCTCCTGGGCCGTCCTGCCCTGGAATTCTCCTTTGAATTCCCTTTAGAACAGTCCACAGAATCCTCTCCAGAATCTTACTGAATCTCCCGAATCTGAATCTCCAGGCCTGTGTTGCCTGTTTTTACCTGGAGGAACTTCAGCTTGTTGATTGGCTGAAAGTTCCATGGGCATCAGAGTCCCACGTGGGTTACTCGGCCCTACCAGTCCCTGATTGGTTGATCACAGTGAGATATGAGTCACTTAGTCCTGACACTTAGTAATGCAGTCCAGATGTCCATCTGGCACTCCCTAGACTGATAGGCGCCAGTGGATGACCATTGATCATGATAGCCAGACTTAGCTAAGTGCATCCCCCTTTGGGAGCTGTCCTAGGACCTTAAGTCACCCTGCACTAATGGTCTCTCTGTGGCTGCACCACAGAGATGAACAGAGAAATGGGGCCTCATTTGGGAAGCTCAGAAACACTTAATTCTTTCTTATTATTAAGCCTCGCCGCTACACAGACCTACTTCCCCATCTTTGATTAAGGATTTGTAATTACAGTACTGTATATCTTCTATTATTATTATTTGATATTCATTAGATTAATTGTTCTAATATGAATTTTTGATTTTTTAAAGTACAGAGACTTTATTTATTGAAGCTGTCAATTACTCAGTGTATGACATTGCTTACAGATCAATTTCTTTATTTGTTTTACAGGATTTGAATGATTGAATATCATAGAGATCTTGGGGTCAACAAGTCTGGCATTGCCCTTTTCTGAAGAGACACTTTTTCACACTTTTGGAAGTATGTGTTTCAGTGGGTGATTTTGCATATTTAAAGTTTGCTTTAGGTGGCATCCCATGAGATTCATTTTCATGTGAAGCTTCATTGAAATTAATAAGCCACCCTCTCCATTTAATAAAGATCATAAAAACAAAAATACCAAAAATTGCTTCTTTGAAACACAACAACTCGCACTGTATTGAAAATGTACATTCTTACTACTTACTGTACAGTATATGACTGTCTTTGTGCTTCCACTAGCAAGGTGTTCTTTGCAGTTTCTATTTTATTTCAGCTCTATTTTCGTGTCATCTACGAATTTAACTATTAATAAAGTTTTATATTTCCCGTATGTTATAAAGAACAGTGATCTAGATGCTGATTCATATACAGTAGTACTCCAATAGCTACCTTAATCCAAATTGAGATTTCATGCTTTAGTACTGCCATATTTTCTACTCCCAAAACAGCTCAATAATTGCACACAGTATTACCTGAGATTCCTTGAGCTATGAGATTGATTTTAAAAATGTCTTCTGGAATTTCAAATAAACATATTTTATTTTCAAGTCACAATGTCCATGCCACTATTTCCCTTGTGGTTCTCTGTCCATTGATAGTTTATAGGAGGAGAGAACATTTAGAGTTGTTTACAGGATAATTTATTTTTAATTATTAATGCAACACATTCCATCCAAATAGACTGGTGCTTATATGAACTCTGAATTTTGAAGAGTTGGGTAGTTTGGGTCAGGCTACATAATACACTGCATTGCAAGGCACTCTAAGCACTGCAGACAACAGCCTTTAATTCCTAATGTTTTTTTTAGAGCAGTAATTATTTTTGTGAAGCCCCCCACTGCCTTTATCTCTTATATATGTAACAATACATGTTCTGCAGGTATTCTAATTCTTATTATAGATGGTTCTAATTTAAAGATGACTGTAAGTAGAGCAGTTTCAAAATTGTTTTAAAAACCTAAATACAAGACACCATATCATAGCGTAAATAGACAATTTCTCCTTTCATATTTGTACAGCAGAAATATGACAATAATCTGTACAAAAGGTAACCTTCCTTACAGATTTTGGCACAGGTAATTGCCAAGGTGGAGGTAATATCATGGCAATTTCTTGAAAGTTTTCTACTGAATTAACTAATTCAAGACCTGCTTATTCATACTTTATCTACGGCTTTATATAAGGTTATAACAGGTAAAGTCAATTGTACTTTTTTGGTGACTAAATGAATTGTAAATCTAAAACATTGTTGTCAAAGGAATTCTTATTTATTTTTCCTCTCTTAAGATGGATAATTACAGTATATTAGTATGTGTTTTGCAAAAGAAAAATAAAATCTCCAGTTGCCTGGACTTTTTTTGAGCGATCTTTAAGCATCATATTAAACTTTGTTAATCAGGATTGTTTAATAACAATATAATTATCATTAGTCCTTATAATTACCTGCACCATTTGTTAGTGTTTAAATAGCAGAATGGAAAACAGCAGGTTTTTTAATGCTGATTAATTAAAATGGTTAGGCAAGAATATAACTAATGAGTCTGTAATTTTACTGCCTTCAAGAGGCAAATTCTCGGCTAACAATTCAGAAAATGCTACCCTCATTTTGAGCATTGTATTTAAATTTTTATCAGAACACAATATGCATTCCTAACTGGGAGCTCATTGCAGTGTGTGGTTCTACTATTGGGCATCTCACAGGATTGCTGTCTGCAGCTTGGCTTTATGCACTATGGTTTGTAATAGGGAACAAGTTGTCATCTTGCCAAGAAATCTCAGTCTATTAGCATTGAGGTAATGTGCGTGTCCTTGAGGCAGATACGTGGCATTTGTTTCACTGGCTTCTGCTGTTAATATTTAAGTATTTTAACATGATTTTTTGAAAGTCTGAAGCTGCTGAAAACTTCATAAAACAGGATGACACATGGAGGGGAATGTGGGAATAACACTCTTAATTTAACATTCATGGCAACTTAGTGTTTCAGTATCATGTGGGATCACATAACTAAATGGACTGTCCACACTCGCAATTTAGTAATCTACTTAAATGTGCAAACATTTGTGTATTATTTGACATGAGAACAAAGTATATAGTTCAATGTTAGAGTCTAGTTTAGTTATATTGTTTTTGACTGGGAGTCAGCTAAATTTTAGCAAGAATAGCAATGTAAAAGGTAGGCTCCACGATTCACAGAATTATTCTTATAGTTGCATAGTGACACAGACCCCCACTGTTCCCACACCCTCAACAGCACTGCTATATTTACTGATTATTTGACCATTTGTGGATTGAAACCTAAATCAGCTCACAAAGTATTTTAAAATAGGTGATACTGTCATAAATGTTGAAAAATCGAATTAATGGATGATCGATATACTCATATTTATTGCACTTTTTTGGAATTGATAGTTACTAGGAAAAAGAAAAATATCCTCTTTAATCTGTTTAAAATGTAAAATGATTGCTTTAACTTCTACAATCATTAATAGCTGAAGTGTGTCATGGCTAGCTGGTAGTGAATTGCATCCTTGCTGTTGCCCCTCACAGCCTCAGCCTCAGCTCTAAGCCTGCCATTCAAGCTAGATCGGGACGCCTTTCAATTATGCCAACACTTTTTTAGTTAGGCTCCCAATCTACAGTAGTTTCCAATCACATTAATTATAATGTATTCCTTATTTAGTCACCTCTAGCCACTGTATCATCATCATAAGCACATGGTCTGGTCCTCTTCCACCGAGCGCGGGGCTTCGGGAGGGACGCTCATGGAGTGTTGAGGGAAGAAGGGGACACCCGCCTAGCCAGATCAGCCGAATCAACCTTAGCGATCAATGGGGAGTTACAGATGTCGCAGCCAGTTCGCCCTCACATCCAGGTGGATGCTGCACATTGGTGGTGGTGGAGGGGAGTCACCATTATAAAGTGCTTTGAGTGGAGTGTCCAGAAAAGCGCTATATAAGTGTAAGCAATTATTATAAATTATTAATTATAAGAGCCTCAACATTCATCAAGCAGTCAGTTCTCTTTTGCTAAAAGGTTTCTTCGTTCAATTCCCTTTGCAGTAATACAGTGGATTTCCCTTATAGTCCTTATTTTTCCCTGTTTTCTTCCTTTTTGTTTTTCCTGTTTTTTAATCATTTTTACGGCTTTGGCTGGGAGCCTCACTTATATTTTCTGACAGCTCTACACAGACCAGCTTTCTTCCTGCCTGCATAAGATCTCCCTTATATTTTTTATTCCTGCCATTTGTTACTTCTATTATAACATCTTAGCAGCATCTGCGCTTGGACTTCAACCAATCACCATGCTGCTGCATAGCTTACCAGCAGCTGCAATATAACAAAGTGGATGAAAGCTAGAAAAGATTTCTAAAAAATTAGAAATCTTTTTTGTTTTTTCCAGTACAATTACTGTTTTATAATTTTAATATTGTTGTAGCAATATTAAATACGGTTTGAAGAAATTCATAAATTTTGCACATATATTGTAGTAGTTTAATCTTTGTTCCTCTTGGGGGGAATAAACTCCAAATGATTTTGAACTGTAGAAACGTCAGTGATAAAGGAAACATTGTTAGTATTCTTCTTCTCATCTTCTCATTGAGCTGGTGACAGAAGCCCATCCAATGGTATCCAACTGTAGTCCAGCAATGCAAGAGATGGATCTTTCCATCTACTTTGGCCTTTTAAAAAGGTTTTTCACAATTTGTGTTCTTATATATTCTTTTTAACTGCAGAATACTTCTTATACTATGCAACTTGATGATCTGAATGACATTTTAATAATAATTCATTTGAGATAAATGCAACTTTCTATCAAGCTAAAAAATATAAATGCTTTTTTTTAACCATGGCTTCTCTGGTATCTCATGCTGTAACAGTTTTGCTCTTTGTAATGAAGCATTATGTAATTGTACCTTGTTCTAGAGCCCACCTGTCAGTCTGAGAACCACCTAGATGTGTCTCACAATTAAGTTTCTGCACAAGCACGGGCTTTGATCAATGGGAAGCTCAAAAGACAAGGTGTTAAATGCATCAACCTTAAGGAGACAACTTGGAGTCAACATAGTCCCTGATACTGGTTGTCCCACATCATTTTTTGACTCCGTGACATTTTGTAACAGTCAAAAGAATCACATACATATTAACCATTCTGACTAGGAATATTTTGATAATCCTAAAATATGCAAATCCAAACCAAAAGTTGTCTATTTGTGATCATTTTAAAATCCTGTTCCCATAAGTGTTTAGAAAGTTAATAATTCATGAACAAATTGATAAAAAAGTCAATATGCCAGAAGGCATACAGAAATTACCTTTGAGTGGAGCAAAGTGTTAAATTCAAGACTTTTTGAAACAGCTTTTGATTTTTTAAATTATTTAACAAAAAAGGCTATTAGACTGAACTCATCACTATTGATATATATTTAAAAGACACCGAGAATCAGACATCAACATTTTTCAGTATGAAATACTCTAAGTACATCATGGATCAACAGCTTGGAAGTTATAAATGTTCCTGGGGTGGGGAATACATCAGACAAAATTCACTGAAATGAAAAAAGAGTCCACATGAGATGACTAAAAATTGGGTCAGTGATAAAGCTTTCTAAGTTATTTTGTTTCTACTTTACTGAAGTTGTGGACTTATTCAGTCTTTTGAAAATGTTGTTTGTGCTTTGAGCACGGTATTCAGTCTTGTATAATGCTTTATATCTATTGATGTTAGTCAATATAAATGAGAAAACATCTAAATGTATACCTAACGTTAACTATGCAACTGACTTTAAAAGGTTTCTTAGAAACAGGCACAGATGGCTTAAAAATATACTGTTAAAGATGCAAAAATATTAATCAGTTTGGAAAACTAATAATAATAAGTATTGACTGTGACAGAGGTATCACAGTCATGTACCATATGAGGAAACTTGTAAACTGTCAGAGACCAATTACAGAACAAAACTTACAAATCTTTACTTATCTCTTATAAATTAATGTCATCATGCAGAAACAATAGAGTAATCATTTGGTATCTCTTTTCACAAGAGATAGATAGAATAATGAAAAGGGTCTTTCTAACTTGGAATGGCATAAAGTCAGAAACCAACAGTACCAAAGTCACAAATCCTCTATCATAATTTGCTAAAGCAAAATGTAGAGTGCATTTTTTTTCAATTCTGACTATGTGACAAAATAAAAAATACCACAATTCACTAGAGCAACAAAAGAAACTGTCAAAGAAAATCACTGAAGCAGAACATCAGGTCTCTCCTGCCAAACATCCAGTGAAGTTTGGAAACAATGATTAAAGTGTACTTGACAACAGTCAAGTTTAATTCAGTATGGGTCACATCACAGACTTAATACAACCAGTTAGTCAATATTGCTGCTGTTTCTACTATAGTACTTATAGATTGTTTTTATACTTTTGGTAAAATGTGTTATAAATATCAGAAAAGTAATGCAAAGTTTTTTAGTCTCTCAAAATGACCTAATTCCTTTAGTGTAATAATGTATAAAGAAACGTCTTAGATTTGCTTGACATCTCAACTGTGGAAAGAATATTAACCATGAAATTGTTATAAATCGATATATGACAGCAGCTATATAGAGTATATTTCTGTTCTTTAGTAACAACTTTTTTGATTTGTTATATTCTTTTCAGAGACAGATATGATGTCATGCATTGGCTGTGTATAACTAACCCAGTTTCTTATGTAGGAGTGTCTTGAATTGACTATTCAAGTATTTCATACTAGAGGCAAACTACAACCAGTTTTAACTGATTTCATTGGTACAAAACCAATTACCTAAAGAAGGTATTTATGGTAGTGCATTACCTGGATATATTTTACTGTGATTAATAATTATAATTTTTATCTTGAGAGGCTTATGTAATCAAATATAGACAGGAGACCAAGAAGGAAGGGACACAGGTGAAAAATCAAAAATATATTTATTAATTCTTGTACATATTTTTCCTGAAGCCATAAGTAGAGGAGGATGCATTTTTCAAGAATGAGAAATGCCAGATCTAACTACACAGCAATGTAAAATAACTAGATTACTTTTTTAATCACACACTGTTATGACCCCGAGTGTCTAGGGGAAAAGGGGTGTAACATTTAGGATAATTCTTTTGGAAGCAGGGGGGTTTTGGTGAGGGACTAGGAAATATGATAACAAGGGTAAGGAACTAGAGTGGTGCCAAAGGAAAGAAAATAAACAAAAATGGAGCTGGCTAGGACAGTGAGGGAAACATAATCTGACTACAAAAGAAAACCCGAAACACACGGTCTTCGGCGTCTTCAACACCCTAGCTAACCTGCACTGACTACCCAAAACCATACAAGACAAATGGCACTCACCCGTACTAAACTAGTGTACTAATACAAAATCAACTAAGTGTGTAAGTGTACCCAACAACCTAAACTAACCTTATATACAAAAGTTCACACAAAAACACAAGTGAACCAGGAATACAAATAAGGGAAAACAAGAGTAATCAACAGGAGCAGGGTACAAAAGAACACAAAAGTTGAACATGTAACACTGGGGCAAGGTAATGGCAAAACAAGGATGAACACATAAACAAACGAAAGTACAAAGAAACTAACAAAAAACCAACAAAACAACAAAGCCGAAGCTATACGTAAATACACACACACAAAGCAAAACAAACCAACAAACGAAGCCGAAGCAATAACCAGAAGCGAAGCGAAGCGAAGCGAAGCAATAACCAAAACCAAACAGGACCGAAGTCAAACGAAAGGCCTCTCCTTGCTGAAAACCTCCATGTTATATGCTGAATAAGATGTGTTCTGATTGGCTGAGGGCTGATTGATGATGACATCATATTGAAACAGTGGTGTGATGGTTGGCCAATGGGGAAGGGAGAACAATCAAGGGTCAGCAGTGTGGACATAACAGAAAAAACACACACAGAACACACACTGGGACGTAACACACACCATCCTGAAGTAAAACATTGGGATGGGTGATGGGGGCACTGCTATTCCTGATGACACTACTTATCACAAATACTAGGGTGATTATGATATACTGCATGTATATATTTATTATTTGTATTCCAAATCTTCAAAGGACAGTAAACATCTTCAGAAAGACCAATAAAACATGAACTGGAGGACACAAATGGAACCTATGTCAAAGTGCTGTTGAAATCTAGAACAATAGGTGCTTTTTTCTCCAAGTGATTGTGGAAGTATGGAACATAAAGATGCAGCCATTCAAAATGCACGGTACAACCCCGTACCGCACGCAGTTACCCACAGTTCACTGCATTGTACCACGGTACCTGATTTGGCTGGCCAAAATTACCGACAAGGGCACTCGTGGTGCATTGGTTGTTAGTGAAACGATTTAATCATTTAATCTCTTTACTGTGCATTTTTTAATCCGCTTAGTATTGAATATTTATATTGTATTTTACAACTAAAGGGAAATTGTAGTAGATAAGCGTAAAAAGAAGAGGAGCACGACGCGTCTGAAGGTCATAAACGATATTAATTTAGGAACACTAACATTATGTGAACTGTATATTGCCGGTATTGGAAGTTTAAATAAAAAATACACACAAGTATTCCACTTTCTTCCTAAACATTTTAAACATCAAAGTCTTGCATTAAGTTACATACTGTGGTTAGGTTGGAAAAGTGTTTACGTGCTCCTTCTGACTGTATTAAGTTTATATACTTTGTAAAAAGTTATCATGTTTTAACCTTTTCTGTGAATATGCTCGATATCGCAGTAAACAAAAGCATACTTCTTAGAATTTGATTAATATGGAATATTATATGGAATTGCGGTAACTAAAGAAATGAATAATGATATAATTATATTCATATAATGTAGCTCAAATCCTGCAAAAACTAAAAATTAGACACAAGAAAAGTATTATTTGACAATGTTTTGAGGCTCTGGTGGAATTTCTCTGTAAATTGAAGAGTTATAGAGGAGACATGTTATGCATCGCCTTTTGATTACACTTGTAAAAAAGAACATTCCAATGTTAATGTGACAATGCCCCTTATTTGATACAATCTAATTCCCTTTATATGATCATATGATCTATTAGGATCTTATTTCCATATATACTGATGGTAAAAAAGAAATGCAACACCTCCTCCACACTCTGGCCCTCCTGTCTGCGTGGAACAGGCTGAAGAGTGACTCATTCGTTGAAGAGGACCTGATGGCACTGCTGACGAGTCCATCGCAGCCTCTGTCTGGCCCAAGCCAGTCGGGTGTGATGTCTAGGAGGTGTGAGCAGAGGGCCTCTGACAGGTTACCTTGCTCTAAGGCCAGCAGCATGGAGCCTCACTGTCCTGTCACTGATGTGGGCATTGTGTCTGCCAGCAGTTTCAGCAGCAGTAAGGGTGGAAGATCTAAAACCATCTCTCAGATGCACCAGTCTGATGTGTTGATCCTGCTCTGGTATGGTCACTAGAGCATGACTGGATCTTTGACAGTCATCTGTCCTGACGGTCTGCTGAAACCTCCTCTGCAGTCAGGACACAGTGGAGTGGCTTACTCCATAGTGTCTGGCAACGCTGGCACATGACATGCCTGCCTGCAGCATGCCAGTGGCCCTCTCCCTTGCTTCTGGTGAGATTCGAGGCATTATGGAATGCACAGAAAACTGACTTAAGTGTGGCCTTTATCTTGCAGTGACCTAAGCTTTGAATTAAGGCCTTTTTAAAGGTGACCTGATCAGGCATTGCTCCACTTACCTTGTTGGGTAAAAGTGCATCTAACGAGCTTTCCTGTGATTGGCAAGCTGCAATGCCTCACTGCACAAGCTGTATTGCTGGTCAGAGGGCTTAAAACAAATGACAACGTTTTGTGAAAGCACATAAGCTATAACTATAGTATTCTCATTCCAGAAAATGTTGTTTCTTTTTTCCATCACTACAGGTAGTTTTCGCAGACTTACACGTACAGTATTAGTACTTGACTCAGTTTTATCGCCATTTTTATGGATGGTCATTACATAACGAATACGTCAACTAATTGGTGCTACCCCTGTTTTAAGCAACTGTTGGAAGAGTTATGTCACTGGTTTATGAATAACACCACTTGTTTACTTAAGTGCTTCTATTAAGAAAATACTATGCTAATCTTAATAAATTCAGAATAGAACACACCTGAGTACACCACTTATTTATTAAATCACCTTGTAATAGAGAACCTTTCATTATTTGATTTAGCCAACATTGCAGTATTGTTTTGTATCTACAGTATCTCTTGATCTTTACCTTAGCATAATTTTTCATTAACTAAATCCTGTTCTTTTTAACCATTTTATCTAAAGTACACTTGTACTTTATATATATTTTTTTTCTAATTACAGTATGTGTTAAATTATTTGGGATACAGCTTTTAAACCTTTGATTTACTTACTCTATAGAGATGTATATTCTGTTTCTGTGCTTTGAACAGTATTTTTTAAATGTTGCATTGACTGATTTAATTACTGTGTCTCATTCTAATTCTCAAGCTACAGTATGTCTTATTACTTCAAAGTCAATTTTCTTGACATTGAAAACTTCTGATCGAGTTTCAAAATATACTTCAAAGTGCACTGTATTTTAATCACAGGCCCCTAAAGGTCCTTTCAACTGTTTGTTTTTACTCCATCTTGAATGTTTGAAAAGACAAGATCAATACAAGTATTTATTCCTTAGTATTTCAGAGGTACTGAGTTAGAAACCAGTTATTAACAGTTATTTTGATTTCTAATGCTGCCCATTCTGCGTTTTTTCTTCAAACTATTTGGAGAAAATTGAAGTCTCCCATTAAAAAAACTTTTTTGCACAAAGCTATTCAATAAAGATTCAAAGATTTTTAATTTCATTTTGTAATGTTGAATTTGAATCAATATCCACTAATATCTACCATAATTCAATTTGAAATTAATATGTATTTCATATCTAATTAAGTTTTAGATAATATGATAATTATATATTTCTTGGTCTGTAGCATACTTCTAACATTAAACCTTTAGAATGTTTACAACAAAACTATATTTCTAACTAGAGCCTGACCTGTATAGTTTCTGATACCCTTGATTCTCTATGCTAATTTCCTGAGCCTGAATACTTTTTTTTGATATATTGTGCTACACCTACTCCTCATCTATGTTTCCTGTCTCACTGGAATACTGTATATACTGTAAACTAATCTTGTATTCAAAACCATTGCTTTCATTTATCTATATTTCTATTATTCCAACATCATTATCACCTGCTCATGTGGTAGTTTCTGTGTCATGCATTTTGTTTCTAAAACTCCTTATGTTTAAGCACATACAGTAATTACGAACATAATTACCTTGTCATTTGTCCGCTTCTCCCTTGGACGGCCTTCTTTCTTTACTCCCCCATGTATTTTAATACTAGATTTTCTTTCTCCATTATTCCATTTAAATTTGAATGCTTCTGAATTTCTTTGTGCAGTCTTAGTACGTGTTCTGTAGCTGAGTATTATCGCAGAATTGTCTAGTTTACAAGCAAAACATAATTATGTCTATAATGTTCCAAACCATTACAGGCATTGTTTTGATTAGAAGCTCTAAATCTGGACCATTACAAATTGCTAATACATATTATTGTTTGATGAACTCTGTAATTAAATTTGTTATGAAAGAACATATGTAGGTACTTCACAAAAAAGTGGCATGTAGTTTCAACATAGAGCACAATGGTAGAGAACAGAAGGGATTTTATTGAGTGGAGTAGGCAATCGGTTTGCCTTTTTTTGAAAAAATATCACTGCACCCCAAAGGAATGAATAGCATGAACATTCTTTCATATGGTCATTGCTATACAGTACATGGATATACATTCTCTATACTATTCATTCTCTTTTAGTATATTTTATCTGTAGAAATATGACTACTTTCTTTATATTACAATTATTGTGACTATCGATGTGTATTAAAGAATATAGATACAATACAATTGGTAACACCTCTCTTGTGTCAACATTTCAATTCCTTAGGAGCTTCAAAGCAAGGAGATGTTTGCTGAGAGGTAGGGTACAGAGATGCAGTGATCAGAGCAATCATAAGGTTTACCTTGGTTTATGTAATTAAATTCTTGGTAATTCATCCAGATTTGGAGCACACAGTAAAAACAAGTAAGCGCAGAAAGAGAAACAGTGACAACAGAAACACAGAGGAGGACAGGAGTGGAGGTCAAATGTGGAAAGCTACTTGTCCATATCATCCAGAGAGACCTGTTTTGAGTTAAGTATTTAATCTTGTAAAGAGCGCTTGCCTTTCATTTGTTTTCAGGAAATTTTCCTGCAGATTTCCTGTGTAAAGAATTCCTTGGTTAAACTTTTTTAGATTTTTTAGAATAGGAAGATAGGTTTCCATTCATTTTGTAACATTCAGGTTGGCACAGAGAGAGAGATTTAACTGTAGGTCATATTCTATTTAGGTTAGAATTGGGATTTATCTTTGTTTGGTCTTTATACACATTAAATAAGAGTTAAATAATTGTTAGCAGACTGGGGTTTTCCTGGGTGGTCAGGATGTAGGCCTGTGAAATGCATCTTTAGTACATTTGTACAAAGTGTAATTTGTAAAGTGTATGTTTAGGGTTGTGTATTATTTTGTGTGTCATTATTCCCTACTGTATTGTGCTTGAATTATTACGCTTTTCACCAAAGCTGTGCCTGTGAACAAAATAACCCACGTGCTTCTATTTATACCAACCGCTTGGGTATTCCACAATACAATTCCACATTATATTGTAACAAATAGAGTTATAAAACTAGACAAATGTTAGAAAATGAACAAGTGGATTAATCAAACAGATTAAATAATTATTAGCCCCTATTTTTAACAATATCATGTGGAATATGTAGTGCTAGTGTTGCACTTATATAAAGTATTGTTAATTTTACTTGCTCAGATTAAAAATTCAGATTCTAATAAAATAATTTTCTCTACTTACCATAGGGACACAACTCCATACAATAAGCATGTCAACAAAAACACTGACCAACAGGTGGTTCTGAATATGTTTAGCATTTCAACAAAGGATGAACGAAGGTGTCACAGTCTCCTCCTTGAAGAGTTTAGAGGTGTAGATAGAATATAACAATAACGATGGCACAGCCACAACTGCAAAGACGTGCAATGGTGTTTATTACGAGGAACTGTGTTCCCAAAGTCCACACCCAAAAAAACAAAGTGAAAACCACAAACTAACCAGGAAAAAATAAAACAACACAAAGCTATAGTACAATAATATATACATGAATTGCCATTAAAAAAAAAATAGATTGTTGTGGGCAGCTCCTATCCTACCCCAAAACCCACTTTCTCCTATCTCTCCCCTCCTATCTTGAAGAGCTCCTTTTCTAGGTTAAGCTCCTCCCCCTAGAATATTCCACTATAAAGCAAAAAATAATTTTACCAAATAATAATCAGAATTCTGATATACACATTTCTTCATTAAGTACACAATTAAACAATGAACATATTACCTAAATTAAAATATCTTACTCCTTTTATGTACATAACTGTTGAAAATACTACCCCCTTTTAATGGTATCTTCGTACAAATCAATCCACGCATGCGCAATCCTAAAACAGGCACTACTAAGTCAGCCCCTGTTGTCATGCCAAAGTTTGGGTCCTACAGGTTTGCGGCAGGAAATATTTTGCTGGTGAGATTTATTTGAAACACGTGAGTTGATCACCAATTTGGTTCATTTCACTTCTAAAACAAAAGAAAACAGGTGTTTGGTTTGAGTTAATGTTTGATTTTGATAGTACTGGAGCAACCTTACTTTCCTCTGTGTGTGCACCCACAGAGCAAGCATAGCTATCCCCTGAATTCCAGACTAGTTTACGTTGGAAACCAGCGTTATCGCCTTTGTTTAAATAGTGAAATGTTTAGGTATGCGTGTATGTGTTCGTGTGGATACCTCACGAGTGCCAGGTGATCTGGGAACAGAGTCTCCAGTCACAGAAGGAATAAGATATAAGAATAAGGAATAAGAAATAAGATAACACATTTAAACATTTTCATATTGAGTTGTCCATTATCTTTTCCTGTTTTTAAATCCCACATGCTCTGTAGCTGTGTTAAATAACCAAAAAATAAAATAAATAATGAGGGGGATCAATTGAATGGGCTTCCAGCAGAAATAAGAGAAATGTTTTCTTTTTTTATGATGGATGTTCAGTCTTTAACTTGTAGAACATCACCAAAACTTTAATAAGTAGAATTTTGGTTCATTAGAGCTTTTTCTTATTTATATATATAAAGAAAAAAAGCGCATCCCACAATGCACATAAACATTGCAATTTTTTTTTCTAAAGCGTCATAGGCAGCACTAAGACATATACTGTATGTGATTAGAAAGGGTAGGGGTGATACATATAAAAAATAATAAGCAAGGTCCAGAACTGTGGCAGCACATAATGTTTAGAATAAACAGCATGGATTAAAATGACAAATAAAAATCTAAGGGCTTAAAGTTGATGAACACTACACACAAATTTTCTTCGACCAGCTCCCCAATTATTTCATTAGAAATTAACTGGATCAATATACAGTAGCAATTAAGATGCTGGTTGGATACTGTATGTTGTAAGTATTGGAGCTGAGCTGACTTGAAGAGCCACATCTGTAGACCCTGTAATGCAGACAGGGGTGCAAATTGCTTCATATATAATGAGGTAGATGTATGGAATTTATGCAACAAGAGTTCATTTTTTCCACACATAGATTTTGGAAATTGCATTAGAAGCAGAAGCAGAAATTGGTTGGTTGATTCCAATATAAGATTTACAATATAGCTTATTATAGAATCACAATTATTAGCTGAGCTTCATTAAATTAATTGTTGAAAGTCTGCTGGTGACAGTAATATTGGATATTTTGTACAATCTGACTGTTAATTTAGTATCTGCTCTGCTGACCTACTTACTCCATCTTTGTTTTAAAATAGCTAATGTCCTATCTGATGGGACGTTCTGGGCATAGATATGTTACGTCTTGCAGTCTTAAAAATCCTCTTCAATATCATAAGGACTCTTGACAAGAATCAGACTTGTGGAATCATCTTTATAGATTTACCAAAGCTTCTGACTGTGTGGAACTTTCAGTTCTTTAGTCCAATTTGCATTGTATTGGTTTTGATGTGAACTTTTTTTGCAAGATTGTAGAATTACTAACAAAAACATATACAGCAGAGTGTGTAAAATAAGATAGACTATATTGTTTCACAACCTCCTCCAGTTACTAATCATTTTCCTTAAAAATCTATCGTGGACCTTATTCTTTTCTTCATATATATAAAACGTTGCTCAGGCAATATACAACTTTCATAACACTATCTTATACTGAATAAGACACACTTTATAATCAATAATAACTAATTTGTAGCTCAGCTTTAATAAAATTCAGCAGAGTTTCTGTCTACATTTTTTGCTAAACTCAGATAAAATTAAAGTTATTCTATTCAATAAAAAAATAATTTGAATTGCTCTTTTAGTAACAATAACAAGATGTACTACCTTTAGCAGTACTGGAAATCCCAAGAACAACTAACCGGTCTGGATGCAGCTTATTTCAATTTGCCACTGCCAATGACTGGCACAGTCTGCCGAAATATCTGCATGACTGGAATATCTGCAAAAAACAACTGAAAATATCTGAAGGCATTTTCAGCTGATTGAGTAAATTACTGTATGTTCTGCCAGACGCTTTCACTTGTTAACACTTTCACGTCCTCTTATGCCTAATGTCATTTACATTTTATTGATTGTTCACTGCTTATTTTCTGGGCAGCAATGGTCTAAGGCTTTTGCCTTGGCCATCATTGTGAATGTGAATTTGTTCCCCACTGATTTATCTGATTAAATAAATGTTTATTATTAATGTACCGCTAAGGGAAATTTTCAACCACAGAGGAATTGTGGACAGAGTACTAAACATCCCTTAAACATATCAGTCTAAGAAAATATGGCCTAGATGATTTCATCAGAAGTTGAGTAAAACAAAGAAAGAGAGGACTCTGTGAAACCTATGACTGATAAAGGAACTCAAGATGAAGATAGTATAATCTGCAAGAGAGGCAAAAATAACAGAAGCAATACCTCAGTACAGCAACTGTAAATTTTCAAATAATTTAAGAGACTAGGGAGTAACAGATTAAAAACCTATTGAAAATATTCTAAATATTTATTTATTTTTTCTTAGTTCCCCGTGTTATAGAAAAAGATGCTATTTTACAGATATACTGTACCAATTGCTCCAGTTTGGAAACAAGAAAAGTTCTTCATATTGTTAGACCTATGAATGAAATTGCTAAAATCAGTTTTAATACTGGTCATTGCTGCTGAAAATTGCTTAGAACCAAACAGCCTAACTTCTTTTTTAAATATAACATTACAACTTGATGGCTGACATGATGTTAAAATTACATTTAAACGGGAGTTACTAATATATTACCGAGTCCCAGTCACATTTGAGAATATTTCTTCATACTCTAAAATGCATTATACATAGTAGAAATTAACTATATTTGTATTAGATTTAGGACATCATCATCATTGCTATTATTATCATCAAAACACATATATAAAATGTGACCCAGTAATAGTATATATTTATCAAAAAAAACTTTGCAAAGAAATAAGAAATTAAATTGCATAGTCTCATGGTATAGCAATATAGTGGTTATATATAATGAAATCTGGAACATCTGTGTAAAGTAAGAATTTTTTATTGTGAACATTTTAACATTCTTCCCCTAGAGTTGGAAAGACCATCGCGGATGTCAGTTGCTGAAATTGAAATGATGGATGTACTGCAGCTAATGTCTGCTTTCTTACTCAGTTTGTCAAATTGTCTACCTAATGGATCCCCTGTATTTATCTAGGGTTTTCAAACAATCAAAGACAAAGTGAGGAAACCAGAGGTAAGATGATTATTAGGCAACTGTGATCATAATATTTTATGTATTTCTGAAAAGCAGACCATAAAGACATGTAACAAAATGTACAATTACAACAGTTTAAAGAGGTTCTGCTTGAACTGTATGACTGATTCATCTCAAGAGTAAATCAAAGGCTAGAAAGAACTTTCCCAAATTACTTCATAAATCAATATGGAAAAATAGGAGAAAGAAAGTATTATATTAAATTATTACAGAAGGACATGGTACAGTTTATAAAATAGAGTTTAATGACCTGCATGCACAAATAACAAAGCGTATTCGAAGGTTTGAGAGTATTAGAAAAGATTATAAGTACAATTAAAATCTATGTTATTACAACACATGGACAGTAAATGAGGAATTAAAGTGTCTCAGAAATAATAGTGGAAAAAATCTAGATGATGAAAAACAAATGACTAATACGGTGAGTGAGTATTTCACTTTGGTGTTTACCAGGGAATATGGTACATTGACAATATGGGCACAGTTCTGTAGCAGTCATTAGCTACAGTACATCCATCATTTAAATTTTTAGCTGCTGACATTCCTGATGGTCTTTCTAACTCTTTATGAAGAATGTTAAAATTGTTCACAATAACACATTCTTACTTTACACAGAAGTTCTTAATTTCATAATATCTGTTTAGAAGAGGCAGAACTGTTGCATGTGCTTAAGGCACTTAAGATAAACACCTCTTCAGGGGCTGAAGGTACTCTATTCCAGCCCCAGTCCAGTTCTCCTCACCAGTGATTACAGCAGAATTACTATGTTATTCTAAATGGTAGTCTTTTAACACTGCACACTAAAACACTGTGCTGGCCAACTTGCTTCAGTCTTTGAAGATATTTTCAATCAATCATTGTCCCAGTGCACAGTGCCAGACTGCTTCAAATCTTCTGTTATTGTTCCTGTTCCAAAAAAGGACAAAATAACCTGCCTTAATGACTATAGACCCATCACACTAATGTCAGTGATAATGAAAACATTTGAACATCTGATTCTCAACTACCTGAAGACTGTTACAGCTACACACCGTGATACCCCGCAGTTTGCATAGAAGGCCTATAGGTCAGTGGACAACGCTGTGAATATGGGTCTACACCTTGTCCTACAACATCTGGACCTTAGGGCCACGAATGCTAGAATCCTGTTTGTGGATGGATTTTAGCTCAGCATTTAGCACAATTATTCCTTATTTACTACTGAGCAAACTCCAAGATATGAATGTTCATCAGTCCATTTTTTAAAAGGATTCTCAATTTTTTTTCTAATCAGAAGCAGAATGTTTGAGTGGGCCCTGATCTTTCAGCCTGCCGAACTATTAGCACAGGCACACCCCGAGGTTGTGTGCTCTCTCCTCTACGTTATTCCTTGTACACCAATGACTGCACTTCTGCCGACTCCTCGGTTAAATTACTTAAGTTTGCAGACGATACCACTCTTATAGGCCTCATCACAAATGGCGATGAGAGTTGGTACAGAAAGGAAGTGGATTGACTTACAACATGGTGTACCACCAACAACTTGGTTCTCAACACCACTAAAACTGTAGAAATGATAATTGACCTCAGAAAGCATCCTCCAGCACCTTCCCCCTGGTAATCAAGGACACTGCTGTCAGTGTGGTGGAATCCTGCAAATTCTTGGGCACTATCATTTCAAACACTCCCTGGGATGGAAACATCGCTTCCATTATAAAGAAAGCACAGCAGTGCATGTACGTTTTGAGACATCTCAAGAAGCTTGGCTTTGCACAATGTGTTCTCATACGGTTCATACAGAGCCATTATTGAAAGTGTGATTACTTCTTCTATCATCGTCTAGTTTGGCTCCACTACTGCACAATCCAAAAACCAATTGCAGCCCATTACCAAGAGTGCTGAGAAAGTGATTGGCTGCAATCTTCCATCCCTCGTCGTGCTTTACTAAGTTAGAGCAGTGAATCGGGCCACCAAGATTGTTGCAGATCCCTCCGACCTTGGTCATCATTTATTTCAAAAGTTTCCCTCCGGAAAAGCAAATTTTAAAGCAATCAAAGCCAAAACCAACAGACACCTGGACAGTTTCTTTCCCAATGCCATATCCTTGCTTAACCAGCATCCTCCCCCAACAACTCCCCATTTCAGCTGAAAAAAAACATTGAACTATTATGTTCAGGTGGGTAGCTGTGTCAGCATGCGTAGGCTGCAAAGGAACAAGTAATAGGTTTATTCCATGCTGAAAAAAAGAAGAAAGAGAACACAACGTTTCGGCCGTGGAGCCTTCTTCAGGTGTGAAGGCTACACCTACACCTGAAGAAGGCTCCACGGCCGAAACGTTGTGTTCTCTTTCTTCTTTTTTTCAGCATGGAATAAACCTATTACTTGTTCCATTGAACTATTATTACTGCTTAGTTCATACATCTTGTATATCTTGCGCGTCTTCCCAACATGTTTTCATAGTTGCACGTAGACCATACTTTCACACATGGTCTGAACTTGCCTATAATGTCTGTTGTTCATATATTTGCACTGTACTGTAAAATGTAAATGTGCCTGCGTCTTATACTGTAAATACTGCAATGTCTACATGTTCCATACCGTGAGCACATATTGTAACTATGTTGTGACTCCCTCATCTTTTGTATATTGTCCAATGTAACTATGTCATTAATGCTCCTTTTGCACCTGTGTGGGTTTTGTGTTGAGCAGGTTCCAAATGTACCAAGGCAAATTCCTGTACCTGACACGTACTGGCAATTCTGATTCTGATATTATCTGATACAGTCCCAGCATCCCACCATCGGAGGGCACCCCAACCTCTAGTGCCTACTTCATCTGTGAAGCAGAGGCGCAGATCAAGCAGACAGCATTAGCCAATTCCTGCTTGCCCAGTGTCCATACATCACCATGCCTCCCCTCCCCAAACCTATTTAAACCCTACTGTTTGTTCAACCTGTGCTCAGTATTGTTTTCAACACCTTGAGCCTTTGCTGAATCCTCCCTGGACTCCTTGCCTGACTCCTAGATTTTGGTCTGTTTCCTGACCATGGTTTTTGGATCCTGTCTCTGTCGCTTGATACTGAATTTGTCTTCTGGCTTTGGACTTTCGCTTGCCTCTTCACCCTGGCCTTGGACTTCCCTAATTTACTGGTTTAGGATTTTTGTTTGATCTTGAAACCCACATAGGGTCCTTTCCTTGTTTTCTGAGCTGTGGACCAGCTTAACAAATAAGTTAGTTGGTATTAAACTTCTCCAATTCTGCACTTAAGATTACATCCTGAACCACTTGTCTCACATCCCATGATAAATACAGTATATGTACTTTTCTTCTTTGTAGGGTTGTCACCATAAAACCTACAGTTGAAAGTGCTATATTAAGCTTTTTGTGCACTCCCATCTTGAGGAACTAAATGATAATTTCCCCACAGTCTTTAGAGGGCTCTCTAACCTTAACCATGATGATGTATGTTAATGTCTTCTGTGTTACCAAATTTTTACCCCAGTGAAACTGAAACCTTCAGTTACCTCTGTGGTTCTATTCTGTTGCAATTCCAAAGAGAAGAATGTTACTATAGATGTTTTTTTTAGGATTTTGAACTTTTATCGTTAAGCATGAGACATTCTAATCTATAATTACTCTTAAATAATGTATTCTTTGTATTTTTTGGGGCCTTTGAATAGACACTGGTAGGCACTGTATTTATACTGGAAGTATATTGCTGTCAGCACCTACAACTAAAATTTAAAATTTCTTAAATATCATATTTAACAAGTTAATTATCTGATTAGATTTTTTTGGCATTTGAGATATAGCTGTCAACCAAAGTAAAATTGTTTTGTTGTTTTATCTTACTTTATCAAAACACCAAAGTGAGACATTTAACAAAGAACAAAGATCTCTGATGAGTCTATTCATGGCTGGGTTAAATAAAGCTTAGCCACTTTTTGAATTTGATTAAACCAGATTACCATATGTAAACAGTGTCCTAACTGATACTGTAAAATCATTTTAATTGATAAAATGTACTCAAGAATCGATTGTAATGCTACAACAGAACCACTTCAAGGTAAGTTGTGTTTGATGTTAAAGGTTATTATTAAATATTATTCAGAAATCACCTAAAACACAATAATAATTGATTTCCCATTTCAGGAATACCTGGGGTTTTAACTTGATTGACAAATTAGTCAATAAAGTAAATGCATAGAGAGATGAGACTGTTATACTGAACATCCTTTACTTTCCCCTCTGAATCCAATGTGAAATGATCATGCATGTATTTATGAATTTTCATGATTTATTTCTAGGGATCTTATCATTTTAATTAATGTAAATTATAGTCTTCTTTTCTCATATTTGCATCTCTCTTGTATACAACAGCTGCTCTACAGTATATGGGAAAGTAGATACATGGTGTATGTCAATACTCCTTTCTATTTTATGGCACTGGACCACAAAATTTCATACATTAGACATAACAAGCCAAATCTCTTAATACTGAATTGACTATTGACGTGGCTATCAATTATAAAGGTTGGCTTTAGAATGCAAACAATAACCCGATGCAGAAGGTCAAAGACCATAGATGATTAGCATTGCATTTTGCTAGTATAATTTGCATAATGATCAATATTGCTGAGTGACTGACAGTGCATTGAAACCCTGCTGCATGAAAAGCAGAAAGTGCAAACATTAGCTTTTCATTCTGTAAACTGCCTGTTAAAAGTGTTTAAGGAAAAATTAGTTTGTGCTGAGGCAACATAAACTACCCCTTCTTTGGTACATTTTAATTATTTTTGGAAAGTCTGTTGTATATTACAAATTTCTGAGACCACTGTAATGTTTCATAGCCGTTCAGGGACGCCAAATATGTAACGTTGTGGCTCTCTGAAGGCACCAGTTCTGTAGGGTTTGGGCATTTACTGAGACAATTATTAATTGTAGCAGTAAATCACAAAGTTGATTCTTTTGATGGCTTTAGAATCCAACCATGCGACATAACTCAAACAACGCACACACACAGGTACTAATACACGAGGATACATTTATTAATACATAGAATATGCATGTAAACCTAACAGATCTTATCGTGAGGGTTATCAGAATACAAAAGGTATATATTCAATCAGTTACGAAGTGTTACACATCAAGAGGACATACGTTCAGTATATCATTCATTAAGACCGTTTCGTAAAGTGAACTTGGTTACAACTTCTACATCAGATACTCAAAACAAGTACATAACTCTTAGGAATTAAATTGATATCAACTGGTTTGGATAACAATTGAATTCTCGAGCTGTAATGCAGTGAAGTTGAATACTCATCCAATCTCTGGGGATTCAGATCTCCTGCGGGCACAAAGAAACAGTTGCAGGCTGTTGCTGTCCAATCCGCGCTCTCTGGCTCGGTGCCAGGTTGTGCTGTGCGGCTTGCGACGGTGCGCTGCTGATGCTCACTGACCGGCTAGTTAGTGTTGGCTTTAACTAGCAAAGTTTGTGCACAGGAGAAAAGATGACTGTGGGTCCCAGCAAGTCAGGAAGAGGACCGGTTCGTTCCTGATGAAGAGATAGTTCTGAATAGTGATTCAGCTGTCCACAGTCCCGACCTGTTCACGAGGCTTGCTGCTGGTGCTAACCTCGGGTGGATCCTCTGGTTATTCTCTGGCAACCTCCACTCTAGACTCTTAGAACAAAGGAAAGTTCTGGCACTCAGACACACTGGCCGTTCCGTGGTTGTCCGGGCTGAGTCTCGGGATGGTCAGGAGGCACGCTGCGAGAATGTCCTGCCCTTGGGAGCCTTCTGCTCCTGGGCCGTCCTGCCCTGGAATTCTCCTTTGAATTCCCTTTAGAACAGTCCACAGAATCCTCTCCAGAATCTTACTGAATCTCCCGAATCTGAATCTCACTGAATCTCCCCTTCTCTGTGTTGCCTGTTTTTACCTGGAGGAACTTCAGCTCATTGATTGGCTGAAAGTTCCATGGGCATCAGAGTCCCACGTGGGTTACTCGGCCCTACCAGTCCCTGATTGGTTGATCACAGTGAGATATGAGTCACTTAGTCCTGACACTTAGTAATGCAGTCCAGATGTCCATCCGGCACTCCCTAGACTGATAGGCGCCAGTGGATGACCATTGATCATGATAGCCAGACTTAGCTAAGTGCATCCCCCTTTGGGAGCTGTCCTAGGAAACCTTAAATCACCCTGCACTAATGGTCTCTCTGTGGCTGCGCCACAGAGATGAACAGAGAAATGGGGCCTCATTTGGGAAGCTCAGAAACACTTAATTCTGCCTTATTATTAAGCCTCGCCGCTACACCACACATCTTTTCTGATATACTGTGTTAATACTATGAAGCACTTAAAATTTGAAATGTATATGCCTATAGTAACTGCAGCTGAATGACATTTTGTGCCTGATACTGGTAAGAAGAAATGAGTTACTTCTAAAATGTATACCACTGTATTATTATTTGTAAAACAAACACATGAGGAACATTCCTATTCACAATATCCTCCTGTGTTTAGTTTCTTTGTGAAATCTTTTGTCACCCAGAAATCTGGAAACTGGTGTGGCTGCTGTTCTCATTGCCTTCCACTCTACTGGGAACAGAAAATACACAATTATGTGGTTAGGGGTTACCACTTTCTAGACTGATCTTTTACTTGGGCCCAACAGGTGGAACTACTCCTTCAGGACCAGAATTTCCAAGCTAATTCTGACAAAGCAGGTTTCACCCCGCACTCAGCCCCATCTTACAAAAACCAGAACATTACAAAAAGATAGAAACATACTGTATATACAACTAAAAAATAAGTTGCATAATAAGTGCTTTGTGCCTGTATTGCATTGTGGGTACACATAGGAGAAGTATAAGACACTAGTTAAAATAGAACAGAGGTTCTAATGGTCTTTGTAGATATTAAAAACACATATAAAATAACTAATAACATTAATACCTCCTGCTTGAAGGAACCCAAAAAACAAAAACAATGCCTGATACTGTACTATACAGTAGGTCTCTTTATTGTGCTGGAAGGAAAACATTTTCAAAAACTGGGATAGACCAACTCATTCTAGGCAAGGTAAAGTATGGATACAATCCACATTGTTTAAAGTACTGTATAAATATAGTATATTAGGAATACAAATTATTATTTTTTTAAACATACAGTATTGTGAAATACTGTACACCACCCTGAATGATACCTAGTTTATGTAGGTGTGTTTTTGTTTTGTTTTTTTTCTGGTTTACAGTATATGTAGCACAAAAATAAATATTTTTACACTGAAGTGCTACTGCACACTTGCCTCCATTAGACCAATGTTCTTTTTTTTGCTGGAGGATTTTGGTCTATGATACCCTCACCAAAAAAGGGTGTGTCACAAGTATAGTATCTGCAGATATTATATTGTAGGAGGTGCCATCCTTCAGATGAGACATCTAACCAAAGTTCTCGCTACATAGTCATTACAGGTTCCAAGGCAGTGTTCAAAAGAAACTGGAGTATTAACCTCAGTGTTCTTTCTAAATTTCTGTCTGGGAATGCATTATCTAATGCAAATTATGCTGGTAAATAATGGCTGGTGTACATCACCCTGGTCAATACTTCACTTCAGTAGTGTTAGATAAATGCAATTAACTATTCTTAACCCCACGTAGAGGATAAGCCTTACAATTTGTTACACATCATGAGGACAAAAAAACAACTTGAATTTAAAATTTACAACGGCACATCCTTACATTTCTTAAAAGAATAAGAAATTTAAATTATCTGGAGCTACAGAAGATTGTGTGGGTACAATGTCTTGAAGATAAAAAAATAATTTACCCAAACCAACAAATATAAATCAGGGAGTGGTCATGTAAACTTCAAATACAGAGACGTTAACATTTTTCAGATTTTACTCAGAATATCTCCAGAAACTGGCCAGATGCTAATAAAATGATCATTTTTAAAATAACAAATACAACAATCAAAAAATTTTGTACAGTTTGAACCATTATTGAATGGTATTACAAAATATGACAGATCACGTACAAGGGTTTCTATCAGTGAAAACAAGATTAAGTACACAGTGCTTCTCCAGCAGGATTTACAAGTCATCCATCTTATTTAACGTTGCATTACTCTTCTGCAGAAAAAATGTCTATAAGAATTTAAAATCGTACAATCTTTACAATCGGAAAAACAAGAAATGTAAATACCATTTTATAGAAGAAGACATGTAAATAAAGGTTTAAATAAATCAGCTGTTTTAATGAGAACTAGAGTAAGACAAAATCCAGAAGACACAAGGACCACCAAGGAATTAAGTATAGTTTGGTACTGTATACTCCCAAAATGTGTTATCTCACCTACAGTACTGTAAAACATGGAAATGTCAGTACTAATACAAAATCATATTAGAATTTGGATAAGGATTTATGGTCAACAGTATGCAACTCTGGAGGGCTAAAGGTCTCTGATCAGTTAATTTATAACATTTGATAAGTTAATTAAGATTTAGGAACAAGATAATTGTAACGGAGAACTTTTACATATCTTAAGATGTTACACATACTGTGCAGTACTTTATACAGTATACTGTATGTTACATATACCTTTAGAAAACTTAAAAGCAGATAAATTCAAAAGTGTTTTGATTGTCTAACAATAATTTCTTTAACTAAGGATTGATTTTATGATGATGATAAAATCCTGGACAATTCACTCAATGCACTTTACAGATAATGGGGACTCCCCTCTATCACCACCAAAATGTAGCCCTACCTGGATGCAGGTACAGCAGCCATAGTACACCAGAACACTCACCACACATCAGCTATCAGTGGGGAGGAGAACAGAGTGATGAAGCCAATTCAAAGACAGGGATTATTAGGAGGCCGTGAATTGTAAAGGCCAATATGAAATCTAGGTGGGTAAAATCTAGGTAGGAAATTAGGTCACACCTGAAGAAGGCTCCACGGCTGAAACGTTGTGTTTTCTTTCCTCTCTTCTCAGCATGGAATTAAACCTATTACTTGTTCCAATATGAAATCTGCCCAGGATGCCAGGGTCTTTATGGTCCACTAAGGCTGTGCTGACATTCAACATTATGAAATCTACAATATACTGTTGATTTTTTAAGTTTTGATCCTTGTATGACCATAATTAAGTCAGTACAATTCAGTAAAGATTTTAGGGGCAGTTTTGGCATCCAGGAAACATCTGTATTTGGGAAAGTCCATATATACTGTATATAGTGTTTAATGCAGAATCATGAAAATTGTAGAAGAAAAGTAAAATTAATGATTGGTGCATTGACCATTGATTTGGAAAAATGTTCACTTTTAATGTACTGATAGAACATTTGAATAGGTTATATTTATTCATCTTTGACCATTAGGCACCAATCCGGATAGCACACACCACTTCTGATTTTGATAAAAGGCATCTTTGCCATTTGACATGGATGTACTGTATATAAATATTTTAGACAGAATATTTGTAACAGGAATGCCACACTTTCAAAAACTCAGTTTCTGCCAAGGTCACTGTGTAAAATAAACATTTGACAACTTTTTAACACTAGGCTGGAAAATACAAGAATTTGTGAATTTTAAATTGAGTCAACTGCCTTAAGCATTTCTGAAATTATTTTCCCACAAGTGTCCAATACATATTTAAAATATAGATTTTTTTGCCTTCATCTTGAAATATTTATTACCGGCTAATGACAGAACCTCCACACATTGGTGAAGAAGATTTTCTCTTGTGCCAGTGTTTGGATTCTTGGACAGGTATAGTAAAAATAACTGTACTTATTCCAGCTTGGGGTCTTTGAATGTCATTAACAAGGAATCTTTACAGCAACATAATTCTATTTTTTTTCTAACAATCTTTCTAAAAATCTGAAAAATGTCATATCTTTAAAGGGTCAAGTTTTATATAATTGCACTGCCTTAAAAATATGGTCAAGTTTAAAATCCACAGTAGGATGTTTTTCATTGTGTGTTTATTCCCACCATCATAAATTTATGATTCTTTTAAGAGTTTACATTTTGTTTTCTTTATATTTTTTTAATATATACAGTAAGAAAATCTTTCACCATTCTGTGTATACTGTTTTAATGCTGTTTTAGGTCAGCTGCTGTATTTCATTCTGTGATGATTATCAAGATTATTTTGTCTATTCATTAAATACTTTGATGCATGTTGAGGGATTTTGTGCTATTTAATCCATATTCCATATTCGTAGTTGTTTTTTTTCTTACCCTCCTAATGGATATATTCTTCTGGTTATATCTGCTTGTTGCATGTGTGGGATCCATCAGTACCCTCTGGGAGATTGCATGCATTCTGTACTGTGTATGTGGGTTGCCTGCCCTTCATTAGTGTGTGCAGCTCTTCCTATTCCATTGTTTCACAAAGAAAGCAGTTTCAACTTCAACTGAATATAGGACATAATTATAGCTTGCTAAACAGAGTCAATAGATTATTTCTAATAGATTAGTTGAGACATGGTGAATTCACTTCAAAATATTGTATTTTTCTCATTATTTATAAATGTATTTGCCACATACTATGGCACATACAGTACATTACACCTACTGTACATGTATCGCTATACTGTATATTACTCCTAGTCTGATGCAAGAAGCAAATGCATGCTTTTGTTTTTTTCCATTGTTGATTACCAAACAGTTTCTTAACATGTACAGAACTCAGATTCCACAGTAAGGAAACTTTGGATTTTAACTAAATTTATGTATGAGCATATACTGTATCACCACTTCTATTTTCCTTACACTGTGTGTTTCTGAGTAAGAATACTGCTGCTCATCAGCTTGAACAGTTTTGCCACTCAATTAGATCAATTGACTGTGAACTTAACTTAAATTAACTGTGAACTGTTAACCCCCATGATGTCTTGGATCGCATCTAATTATTTGTGTAAACAAAAATGATTTATTAATTCCATCAATGGATGGACAGCAGTAAATGTATAGTTAACTTTATAGTAGACCCGTTTCACTTTCACTTAACACAGAACTATTATATCCAGCATCATGAATGGATATCAGTAAGACTTTAGTGTAGAAGACTGTTAATGAGGTTTTAGACTAGATAACAAGCCAGGGAGAGTAGTACTGTAGTTTCAAGACACCTTAGTACAATGAATCTGATATTATAGAGTTGGGTTTTAAATGTAATTTTAAATACTTGCTCAACTGTTGTATACAGCTCATACCAAATGCATTTAGTGACCTCTGAGAGAGTCACACACTTTTTCTGCTGAAACTGCAATATTTTATGAGGTGGGCATGCCAAATGAGTTTGAACTGGATTGGAAGATGGCTAGACACAAGGACTACTATGTAATTCTATGTTGTGTTACATAAGAACACGTGCTATGAACCTAAGTAACCAGTTGTGTTAAAAGAAGTTATCTTAGGCAAACAGGGAAGAGGAAGATCTGTGTGATTTTGGAACGCGGTCAATCTGATAAGCACAGGCGAGCATGATAGATAACAGAAAAAAATATTTAAGGACTGTTGTGGTTTAATAACTTTGAGAAAAATGCACCAAGCATCTTGTGTGTTTTTCTGCCATGCGCATGTAATAAAAATGTATTTTAACTTCTGAGACGAACTCCTGACTTTTTTAAGGGGAAGCGGAAAAATTTCTCCATTAGACTCTTTAAATAAATCTGTATATTATGAGTAATGCCATATCACAGTAGAATTCTTAATTGTATTATATAAAATAACATGGATCCATGCATACGGTTTGGAAAATCTTAATCATTATATTAAAACTTGAAATATAGTAACTAGATATTGTGTCCATCCTGCAATTTCTACATTACAGACAGATCTCCACATTTTTAAAAAAAAATGTACAGCTCCATATTCCACCTAGTGGTACCCCTTCTCTATCACAAGTTTTAAAGTTTTTTTTAATGACATCTTCTTTCTATGAGCATTTAAATATTAAAAACCTATTTAAAATTATTTAGCTTCTCACCATCTTGTGATACACAAAAGCTCATTTAAAACAGAAATTGCAGAAAATCAGGGAAAAACATGAACATGAATAGTTTAGATTTTAAATAGTGTTGCAGACTTGATCTGAGAATTGAGTGGATGGATGAATCCTTGTTCATTTGAAGGGTACATTCTATGAAATCAATAAAATCAATAAAAGGTTTTAAAGAAAATTAGAGTATTTGTCAAAATGTATTTTTTGTGAAGAGAAAAGTCATTATAAATCTATTCAGTTTAGAGAGTAAATAGTAGTTTAGCAAATTTTACATTTTAATGTGAATTGGATTAATTTATTATTAAAATTTACACTGCAGTGGAAGATAGTATTTTTAAACAATAAAGCCATTACACTTAGGAAAACTGAATTTATTAAGAAATTTGTCAATGTTTAAAATCTTCCATGGCATCCCAAAGCGCTTCAATCTTAGAAATAGAAAACACCACACAGACAAACAAATGGATGCCCCAATTGAAAAGCAGGGATTCAAACCTAGCAAGCAGTCCATCAATACAAAAAGAAGAGCTAAACTAAGCATGAGGAAATAAGATGAAATGCTGGAGACTGCAAAAAAGACAGTCAGGTCATTGAACAGCGCTTCTATATCCTTGTGAGGAATAATGCCTTAAAAAAGGATGGTGCCAGCAGTGATATGGGATTTCATGGTTGAGTAATTCCAGGGATACACTCCTCTCTACTTTAGCTTTTTAGCTCTTACTGCTCTGCACAGCATCTTTTTAAAGACACTGCTCACATTGTTTTCAATGCACTCATAAGTGCCTTTGAAATGAAGTTTTGCAATATGTTACTCCTCTTTTGCTACCTCTGGGCATTAGTTAAAAAGCACAATGATTTTTTAAGAAAAAAATGATTCAATTGACTTCACCAATTGCACCCAAGCGTAATACAACCTACACCACAATTTCACATTTATTATTAAGTAATAACTTGATGCTTATTTTTATATTTTACTTTATTTTCTTGGAAACAGAATAAATAATACACGAGACAAGCACAAAAAAATCATCTGACAAATTAAAAAAAAAACAATATCAAAACTTTTTATAAAGACTATAACTTACACCTGTAATAAATGCCCAGCTCATCTCACAGATTTTCATTGGTGCTCAATCTGGCAAGTAGAGCATCCACAGCATAACTGTTACATGCTCATCGATGGAGACATCTAAGCGACATACCAGATCATTACATTGATCATTACATTGGAAACTATCCTTTAATCTTTGTGAGCACCTGTGATTTGGGGTTATACTGCTCTTGGCCTATCAGTGATGTACAGTATGCCATGTGGCTGAAATGTCTTGTGAAGATGTAAAACCGCATGTCGTTTAGTTAAAACTAACATTGACATACAGTACATATCTAATTGACATACAGATTCCATCATACCAATGCTCTCTTTATAGGTGGAAGAAAGATATTCCTTTAGATGGTTTCATTGTGGAGAGCAGGGGGAAACCTCTTTACAATTTCCCTCTCATATAAAACCAGAACTGGTGGATAGAATAATGATTAAATGCGATTAAAACCTACAGTACCTAAATGAAGGAAGATCCTGACTCCCACACTGTTTTAAGAAAGTCACAAATATTAATGGGAATCTGATCCAAGCTCGGTCAAAATTGGAAACCTAACAACACATGACTTTCTAAATCTATCATGAACGCCAAATAAATAAATGAGAAGAAGCAGCTCACTATTGCGTGTGTCCATGGGGACTGAAGGGACAATCCTACAACAAAATAAACGCTCAGCTTACTGTACATCATCAAAATTACAGTATACAGTTCAGGTGGAACTATTACTGCCTAAAATGCTCTGATTCTGATTGTCAGTTAACATGCCCCAGACAAAAGCTGTGTGCTCCCCTTCAGCCACGCCCAATCATTCAGTAATCCTTATGGGGTGGACATAATGGGAAAAATTCCAAAATCCTTCCATGGACACAAATATATCCTTATGAGTTTAGATTGGACCACTCGGTCCTTAGAAGGTGTAGTGGTCTAGAATAATTGTAGTAAAACTTTCTCAAAAGAACGTTTTTACTTTTCTTCAAGAGTTGGAATCAAGGTACTCCTTTTAAGTCATGACTAATGAAGGGTTTGGTGGAAATCATACAGATCAAATTGATCAACCTAAGAACTTCAATCTATCATCCCTCAACAATTAGTCTTGTAGAAAGATTCAACCATACCCTCAAACAGATATTATTGCAAACAGTAGAAAAAGAAAGCAGAGATTTGGACATGAGCCTTTCTCTGTTAATGTTTGCTAACCTGGAGTTACAGTACCACAGGCCTCTGTGAGCTTCTCCCTATTTGAATTTTTATATGTGAAATGCCCACGAGGCACTCTTGATATCACTAAGGAAATATGGAGAATGAAGACATTAGTGATGTATGCACCTCCTTACATGATTGTACTGTAAACCACTTAACAAACAGCTAAACCTATCCTATAAGTTACTGAATGCTTGAAGAAGGCTCAGTAGGGACAGAATCTCAAAATGATATGCAGGTTCAGACCTGACAGTTTCAACCCAGGGAGTCACATATCTTCGTCCAACACCAAATAGCAAATTGCTCAATGTCATAGTCACAACGAGGCAATAAAATTTCCTAGTTTTAGAAAATCGGCTTTGCAACCTGCATTATACTGTAGGTCTATGGCATATATATAATGACAAGCCTTTCAATTTTGCTTCAGGTACAGGTACTGTAATTTTACATATCAGACATAACCTGATTATATAACTTATTATTATAATCCTATAGGTTGTTTTTGATACATACTGTAGCCGTAACACCACATCTTCTGTCTTGGAGAAACAAGTAAAGGTTTATTCCATGCTGAAAAGAAACGTGACAATGTTTCAGTTGTAGAGCCTTCGTCAGGTGAAGATCAAATAGGTATCTGCATCAGCATGGAACTTTACTTGTTCCTTTGCTGCCTGCGCATGCTGATGCATCTACCTACTTGATCTTCTGTCTTGCCTGTCCTTCCATATGTGAACCTGTTCATTTTATGTTCAGTCTAACACATATTACTTGATACATCAAAGTGTAAGTGCAAACTTTAGAGCATCAAAATGCGAAAACTGTGTAAGAGTCTGAATACTTTTACAAGGCACTGTATGTGTCCACAAACCAATGTAATTTTAATCCTTTGCTTAAGTCAGTTGAGAGCAACCTCTCAATTAAAATGATGACCTGACCAAAGGGCTTATACTTTCTTACACAGAAGACAATGCAATGAAAGAAACAAAAGAACAATCAATAAAATGTAAATAAGGGAACATGAAGTGGCAGTATTAAGAAGTGCATGTGTCAGGCACAAATTATTGAATCATAACTGAAAATACCCTCAGGTACAAAGATAGATAGTTTCTGCTCACTCCACAGATTGTTTAAGTCATGGCAGGGGTAAATTTAAACACCTTTCACCGGCAATCTGTAGTTGCTCTAAGGAAGTCCTACATCTTAAACTGTAGGGTGGTACCGAGAATTGCTAAATTATTAATATACTGTAGGAAAGTATTTTCCAAATTAAACACCTGTCATTAAAGCCAGTGAAAAAGATTTGCCTAGTATGCATAGAAAACCAATGAATTAAAGAGTGTAGTAGGTCTTGTGATGACAGAATGGTTTAAGACGGTAATATTCACCTGTTATAATTAGTTATAATCCTCAGTGAATAAAGACCCAGAAACAGTGGTAATATAAATAGCATTAATACATACTAATTAAGTGAATAATTCTTTCAAATGAAGTCATTAAGTATCCAGAATGGAATAGAAATCAGAAGACACTGCAGTCTTCCAACAACAGAAGTAAATATTAGTGTTAAAGGCTGATTGCTTTAGAAACCATTCTATAAATAACATCACCATAGTCCAAAATACATAATACAGTTATTTGAATTGGTACAGAATATAACTAGAGAAAAGTGCAAAACAAAGTGTGGCAGACCAGGTTACTGAAAGGAACAGTTAAAGGCTTATTCCTAGTGTGGGTGATTGCTGTGGGCGGTCAGGGGAGCTGTGAAAAAGAAGGTACTGTAGGTCACGCAGATTAGGTGGTCGGAGATATGAGATGATGGGGCGGTCAGAAAAGAGGGTACCAGTGGAAGGATTTTTCAAAATAACTGAATGATGCACAGTATCAAAATATTCACCTACACTATATATAGAATGATACACACATGTGATTTTTATTGTAAAATGTGAGTTTTATTATAAAATTGAAAAGCTTTAAGGCTGCTATCATAAATCCATGCAAAGAACAAAAAATAGACTCCATATTAGATAAAATAATTGCTGTCGAGAAAGGGTCTAGCTGCTTGAAAGTATTTTTTTGATGATTTTAGAAAGGCAAGGCAAAATTGATATGGGTCTACAGCAATTAGGGTCTGACTTATTACAACTTTTGAAAAGACACAGATCGTAAGCTCACATACTGTAAGCTAGTAATTCTGATTAAGGGACTCCGGAACTTGACCACATCAAAATCAGCAAACAACATTTTTATTATGTGTCAACCTATCAAACACATATCCAGCATTAATGTTGAAATGTTCATTTAATACAGGAACCTTTTGTTTTTATCTGTCAGAACAGTATTTCATAAGTGAATGGAACTGGTAATTGGAACGATAATTATATGTTCTCTATAAATCTAATCGACTTCAGTATTTCCTAGTATTGTTTAAGAGGTTTGAGAATTGATGTTTCTAATAGCTCGTTTTAGAGCTTCTAATGGCCTGTGTGCATTTATTTCTAATTTTGTTTGAAGGAAAGCCAATTAGTGGGATTCTAAGAAGCCCTAGCAGTTTGCCAAGTTAGATTCTTTTACTTAATTAAAGTTGACAGCTCAGGGCTGAACTGAGAAATTGTGATTTTGAACTCTAAACCTTATAATTGGAATAAACTTATTGACAATATTGGTAAAACAATTGTAAAGATTTTACATTTTCAGACAATTGGCTTAGAGAATTTAGTTTATTGCAGTTAGATCATGTACAAAATCCTGTTCATTATAATTTTTTACATTTCTTTTAAGTAAAATGAGAGGAAGAAGATCTTTCAAGCTACCTCTAACATGTGATATGAAAGATCGCAAAGATCCTTACAAAACACAACTGACTGGTACTTGAAAGGACATTCTGTGAGTGTGATGGCAAGGTTTACTTACTTACTGACTTACAGTCAATCCTAATACGTTCAAGTGAAATCTGAAATAGGTTTAGTGAATTGAATTGGATTTTAACAATATCAGTAGGTTTTGATGTTTCCCAGTTTATTTCTAACAAACTCAGACCTGAAGGAGAAAGAGATTTACTAAATAGATGTAAGGAACAAAGCATGATCTATCTCTTATTTTGTAAAAGAGATTTTTAAAAGGACATATTTTATTATAAGTGTCTAGGCAAAACAATGGAGCATTGTAAATTATTGAATTTATATAGCTATTCCAAGCCTTTTAGAAGATTTGTTGACACAAAACACATACATGTTTAAGAGTAAAATGAACTCATATATGTACAATTCAATTGAAGAAAGATACTTCTTTAATGAGGTGGCATGGTTGCACAATTGTCCTGGGTCCAATTCTTGGGGTGATGTTCCTGGAGTGATACTTGGGATTTGCATGTTCCCTCTGTATTTGCATGGGTTTCCTCTGGGTGGTCCAGTTTCCTCCCACAGCCCAACTGGTACTGGCACTGTATGTTGGCCTCTGTGCGCCCTGCAATATCCTAGCTTGCACCCAATGCATAGTGGGATAGGCTCTAGGTCACTGTGTCCCTGAACTGGAGCGGTTATTGAAACGTATTTAACAAAGTCTCTCAAACAACTAACACATCTGGAAGAGAACTACAAGATCATACATTCAGATAATCAATTCTAGGAAGCATTCTGCATGTGATAGCCCAGAGAATCCAAATTAAAATGACTATTACCAGAGCATATCAAGAATTGCAAGTGTCTTACTGAAACAGCTAGTATGTTTTGTAGTGTCAATAAAAGCTTTTGAAAAATTGAGGTAATTTAACAGTGGCTTGGAAATGTTTCAACAGGAAAAATGAAGACAAAGTTGTGAAATCTTTCTTTCTGAACAGTAGATTGTTAAAGTAATCTACTTAAGTAGATTAAGCAAGAGCCTAAAATGAAGTAAGATTCAGTGCTACTTACAGTATCATTCAGATGACGTTGGTGGAAATAATATCAGAAGTATAACACTAGGAAATATGGTCTTTCTATTAAACCCAACACAGTGTGGAAAATAGATCAATGTATAGTACAGTATACTTCTGTGTATCAATGTTTCAGTATGTATCAGGTGGCCATGAAACAGCCAGACTCTTAGCAAAAATGAACATCTGTCTGATAATAGATGGTGTGAAGCCATTTGAGAGAATGGGAAAGAGAACTGTAAAATTAAAACAGCATGACAGTGAAAATGGTGCAAACCTTGTTACAAAACTCACCTGGCTGATATTTGTTCTTTTGAGCAAATTCTAATCTATTTTTTCTGTTCTTGGTTATGATCAGAGATTTTAACCTTGTAGTGAAGGCTTTGAAATGCTGTTGTTTTATGGGAAATTGTGGATTATCTTCAACCCTGCACTCAGGACGTTGTTGGTGATTTCACTGACATTACACAAAAAAGAAACTTCCTCTCCTAGAGGGAAGGCTTGTCAAACGATCATCGGTGCGAGAGGAATTGAGACCGATTGTAGAGTGATATTGTCTATCTTGATATCAAATGGTATGATATAAGGCCAATGTTGCTCATGACTCTGGAACAGCTCAACAAGGTGATACAGGACTTTACTACTCATGACCAGGCTATAATTACAATTTAAATAAAGATTTATACAGTGTAATGATTTTCATCCCAGAGGATCCTCTAATACTTTACTTACAGAAGGGGAACCAACTCATTCACCACTAAAGCATCCCTCCAAGACTGCAAACACTCACTATCTCCATCAGTGCTGGCTAGGGCTCTGTCAAATAATAAAGATTACAAACCACCACCCTCATCTTGTCAATAATTTCTAATATAACCTGAATTACCCAGAGGATAGGTAATGTCACTACAATATTTGTAAAGTCAACTTAATTGAAGGCACAGGGGTGCATTTTGATACCTTCAGGTATGCTTTCTATGCTCTCCACAAGTGAGTATCCAGGTCCAAAAACATAAGTTACATAAGTTAGCAAAATCAAGAATCCCTGAATCTAACTGAAAACATTCTAGAGGTAATTTAAAACTATTAATTTAAAACTATATAAGGAAATTAAGAATGTATGTGCTAAGGAAGAGGTCGTTTTTATAGGGGACTTTAGCCGTAACAACATAGACTGGGAAAAGCCTATAGGAATGGCAGCAACAGAAAGTATAATGGGGGACATTGTTAATGGTAGATTTCTCACCCAATTTGACAAAGCACCTACAAGGAAATGCTTGTATACTGTAGATCATGTCTTTTCAAATGAAAAGTTAGGGATGCAAACAGGTGAGAGAACAATTAGGGAACTATCATAATAAAATGCTGCTTTGAAGTATATTTTAAAATCGTTCAGGTTGATTTCATTCAGGTTCATTTCTATTAATTTTATCATCACAAATTCAATTTGCTTGACAGTAAAACAAAGATATGTTTTGAATTTTCTGCCCCGGTGCATTTACGCCACTTTATTTAATTGAATATACTGCCAAAATGACTAATGGTTTATTTTTTAGCATTAATTTTAAATATACTCCTCTTTGTTGTGTTTTTCATTGACATCACATACAGTATTTTATGTTTAAATATCCCATTTATTTGTGTTTTTCAGTGCAAACCATCTCTTGAATTCATTAATGACACTGTATATGTTTAATTCTTGTTATATTTAACATGTTGTCGTGTTTTTTTATTTCCTGGGTACTTGCTATGTGAGTGAGGATTAAGGCTTTAACATTTTTGTTATTTTTTTTAATGCTTTCCATTTTATGTGGTCTTGATCTATATCTACATCTTTATTTTCACTGTACATCTTAACAGTGTTACTGAATCTCTATACATCTACTGTATATTACATCTAAATGCTCATTAGTCTTATCTTTAGGAATTGCTCCAGGGGCAGATCTTTGCACAAGTAAATGTTAAGCCCTACTGTACCTGAATATGTCGTTACTTTTGTTTTCATATTTTAACAGAACACCAGAGCTTCTATGGTACAGTGTAAAAAGTCACCCTTTGTAATGGGGAACTCTTAAAAGTGTTTTTAAAAAAATCTTCAATGTTTTGCCATTTTGTATTGTCTTGCAACCACCTAATAAAATAATAAGTACGAGTTTTCGCTTTGTTATGATTACCGATGTCAGCTACTGTAATTAATGCAATTACAGCTATGCAAATGTTTTTTTTGTATGTGGGTGTATGCGTATTTGCTGTGATGGAATACTAAAAATACTTTCTAATTTTATTATTTTAATTGATTTTTATTAATGTGCCTTTCCAATTCCTCTTAGCTACATTGAGAGCATAGTGTGGTTATTTAACCTTTGTGTGTTTCTTGCGGTGTTTCACGGTGTCATTTTTACATAACGAGGGTGTCATTTTCCTCCTTCCATCCATACTGTAGATGTTATTCTGTGCAAATGAAAAGCAATGTATGTAACAACGAGGGTGATGTGGCGATGATGTGGTTAACGGCAAACTCCTTGGTACACAGATAGCGGTCCTCACAGTGCACCGTCAGGGATTTCCTCAGCGCGCACTTCTTAGTGGGAGTGGAGCGCAACCAAGCGACTGTATGAAGTTTCCTGATGTCAGACTGAAGGGAAAGCACGTTTTTGCTGTTTGCTGTTTGTTTTTCTTTTTAATACATAAGCTTATTTTTTATAGAAATGCAAATATAATCGTCGTTTGTAGCGGACGAAGATCAACACGACGTTAACAGAAATGGATCTACCTGGGTGTTGTACGTGCCTTTCTATTTACAGAATAATACAAAAAAGAAAAAAAAGATCAATAATGAAAAATAATAAAGCTTCTCTTCTTTGCACTTTGCCTCTGGATATTGCGTTGAAAGGGAAGCCAGAACTTTATTTATTTTGAGGATGCACGTTGCAGCGCTTAATTTCTACCTCATATTCCTGGGGAATTTTTATTTTTAACGTGTATTTTGAGCCAACGTGGAAGCAGAGACGGTAGTTTGAGATAAATATAAAATGATTAATTTCCCAGATGTTTTTTGCCGTTATTGTGCACCCCGAGGAGAGAGAAGTGCATAACTTTAGTGGATCTCAAATATTTAGAAAAGATCACGACGCTGCTCTGCAGGGGCCACGGAGAGTGGAGGGGGAAGAGGAAACCTACGTTTTTCATGTGAATCTGGATTTTTTTTGTTGTTGACAGTAATGAGGGGGTTATGTTTTGGGGGTGCGTTCGGCAGGTTTTGGCTGCTCCTTGTACTTGCTCCCAGCATCTTACTGTTCTTCTGGTTTCCCGGGTTTCGGTCACATCCACAACCGTGCCAGATTTTAAAGAGTATTGGGCACACGGTGCGGGTCGGGGCCGTGCACCTTCGGCCCCGTGTCTTTAACCTGAACGACATTGGGGTGGACGACGACACCGGGGAAAGATATCTTGAAGAGGGGACGCTGAGCGCAAAGGAGAAAGAGTTTGAAATGAACTGTAAAAGTGAGAACGTGTATGAGTCACGGAGCATGAAGACTAAAAGCCCACTAAACAACCAGCACAAGGGATCGAAAAGTCGATTTGGGAATAAAAGTGTTGACAGTGAAACCATCTTTTTTGAGCCCAAAGAATCTCTTTTAAATGCGGTTGAGAAACTCAGTCGAATGGTGGGTCTTTTACCATATAACTTGTCTTTGGAGGTGGTGATGGCCGTGGAAGCGGGTCTTGGGGAGTTACCCGCTTTTTCTTTCTCTTCCCCGTCTTCTTCAGTTTGTGCTGATCCGGTGTCTTTCCTGCAAAGTGTGTGCCACACTGTCGTAGTTCAAGGTGTATCTGCTATGCTTGCCTTTCCACAAAATAAGGGGGAGCTTTTGGAGTTGGAATTTATGTCATCCGCTCTAGAGATCCCCGTAATCAGCATTGTTAAAAGGATATATACAAGAAAAAGTGAGGTAAGGAAAGGTTTGTACGATGTTTGTTTCATACGTTAACTCATTTCCCAACAACCGTGTCCTAGTACAGTTATTTTGTCATTCCATGCATTTCTGCAGTCCAGTACTCAAGTTCAGCACCACGGACAGCGATCCAACAGGCTCTGCAGTTGCTGTTGGAGCCTTCAGAAACACGACTAAAGAAAACAAACATTTCCGCGAAGTCGAGTTTCTTGTTTCTTAGCGAACAATTTGTGATGTTCATGGTGCAAATAATTGTTCTAAAATATATTCGTTTAATACATGCTGTATGCGTATCTTGCCAATCACCAATGCTCTTTGTCTGATGCTTTATAGGTACGATGGTCTGTGTAACCTAGTGTAGTAGCAGCGTTTATATTGATTACCTTTGATCTCAAATAAAAATAAGAAATTTAAGACATTTTAAAATGCAATGCATATTGTTATACGTTGTCTATGGTAATACTGACAATAATTTGGAATCATTGTCTATCTTCTCTGGATGCATAAACTGTAATACTAATTAATACGTCATGTTTACTCTCAATTGGTTTTAAGGCGTCTTTTCTTATTTTGTAGAACGTTTATGGTTCCTTTGTAATGCAGAAAGATGGTTTCCGTCATCACAGACATCTGTCTCCGAGGGAACAGTGTTTTTTTTTTTATACACCGCAGCAGCAATCGCACACATCGAATGATTAAAACTCAGGTTCGCCCTCATTGTTATTTCCCCGGCTGAAATAATTTATGGCCACCACGTACTAGCAATCTATATTTTCTGTTATTTGAACTTTCAACAATTGAGTTCTAGCTTTTCTTTGTGATCAACAGGTGCATTTTTGTTGTACTTATTTGTTAATTTAATGCCATTACTGTATAATACATTCATACTGTATGTCGCTGTTATATGACTTTTGGCATTCACATTAATAACAAATTCAATTTAGAATTACATTTATGTTTATAAATATTATTTAAATATATGCTTGGTGCCATTAAAAAGCAAATAAGATCATAACAAGAGCCAATCATTTTTGCATTGTATGGCCATCAGTGAAAAATACACAAACAAGCGTTTAATGCTTACACTTACACAACCAAGCAACTGTATACAGACATTCTATATAAAAAATGATAAACTGTGATATATGTTACATTACATTTTATCCAAAGTACTTTATTATATTTATTCTTCAAGAAAATAAAATCTGTGAAAACATTTTTTTTTCTTTAGCACTGTTAACATCTTAAAACATATGATGCATAATGTTATTTTGTTATTTGGTTTAAGTGATCAACCATCTGGGAAATTATTTACAGGGAGCTATGATATGCCTAGTTCAAATTAAATGTAGAGGCAAAACACCACCAATTGCTTGTGCCTGTATGTAAATGTTGCATAACATGTACAAATACAGGAAAAAAATAGAACCCTTGCACATATTCCACAACCCTTTTTCAATAATGAATTAAATCTTAACATTTTGCAGTTATTGCTTCATACTTATTTTTCACAACTCAGTTTAAGACTTCCAATGACTCTTAATTGAAGACACTGAGGTGACTGTGGGTACATACAGTAGGCTATTGTTGTGATTTTCACAATTATCCCAGGAGTCACTTTAGATGGTAATGAATAATTCATGTATTACAGGATATTCACAACCACTCTTTGATAATTAATTGTGTGTTTTCATCCAGTTCTAGATGCTACACCACTCTTCTATTGAGATCCTGCATTATTTTACCTCTGAGGTTCAAAGACCTTTTATTTCTAAAATATTTCTGCTCAGCATTTATTAGAATATCTATATAATTATAATAAACCTATAGTAAAGTTCCTTACTAAGGACACAGCTACCCATTTTGACATCAAATTATGGTCTTTCTTAAGCTTTTCATTTTTCTTAGCTAAAGAAAATCTTGCTTTCAGGTGGATCCAATGCACAAGATGAAAAACGCATAATGGGTAGACAGCACATCAAATGCAGGAAATCGCAAGTAGCATAAAAGAACTGCTCTATGACTTCCCCGTGGCTAGAACTATTTTTAGTTAATATTTCCAAATTAACAAAAAAAATGCAGACGATTTCTTGCCATAGTGAATGTATGTTTTCTTTAGTTAATTGCTCTGTTAAAGAAAAGTTTATTTTTAATCAGGTTATTCTTTGACTCAGGTCATTCATTAATGAATTGTCAAAATACACCTAAGCCCTGTATGCAAAACACTTAGTTCCCTACTCCTTCATCGGAAGCAATTAGTAAATAAGCATCCGAATAGTCTGAAGGAAGGACCACTAAAGTTTTATTCTTTAGAATAATTCTATGGGCTACAAAGAAGAAAACAAATTGATTGAGCAACTTAAATCTCAATACTATGTCACATTTCTTTAAATCTTAGAGGTGAAGCAATGTTTTATCATAATAGCTACTGTGATTATAATAGAGTTGCCATGCAGGAAGAAAAACAAGGCAAAAAAAGAACAGGTGTATGGCGCCATCTTCTGGTCAGTCCATAAATGCGACTTCTGCATCTTTGTAATACTGTAGATGGATTTACGAATACTACTGAAAATCTAAATAGATTACACAAATAAATATTTTTTTTAATATTTAATGGAAAATAATGTCTCATATATTCCCATGTTTTGAACCAGTACTAATACTGATTTGTTTTAGATCGTTCAGCAACTTTTGTTTTTCTGTTGCCTGTGAAACAGAAAAGGTACAAAAACATAACACAGAAAAAAGAGAAAATAAAGACTATGCTTCAGATGAACAAATACTGTAGCAGTAATAAGATATACAATAGTCGATCTATACCCTGTTAATTGATATGTCATATGTACAAAAATGTTTAATTTACACTTACAGAGAACTTTAAATTTTACCATATCTATAGAATGTAAGCCTCTGGGCCACAACCTCGATACTTCATATCAAGACCTGGGCCAATAAAGGAGATCCTTTCAGAGATCCTGCGTCTGCACTGATGTAATCTTATTGCTGTACCCAGATGGATTGTCATTATATTTCCGTTTATCTGATTCTTTTTTTTGTGTAGAGAATAAAGCTTTTTCTACATGGGTGAAATGCAATATGGTCATATTGGGCATATTTATAAAAGCACTACTGACAAACCCTCCACAATTTTTTTTTCTTCTTCAAAGAGCTCAGAAACTAATCCCATATTTTACAATATTAATTGTGGCTCCATTGTGGTCCAAAGTAAAATTTAGACCGGAAAAGGAGTAGTACTGATGATACGCATAGTGTTACTATCATAAGACCTTGTCTTTTATGCAGTATAAATTTAGCATCTGCAGCCTGCTGTTACAGTCTGTTTCAAAATGTTGAACAAGAAGACAATTCTGTCTATTGCAGTGTTGTGATTGGATAAAGAGTTAATTACTATCCATACTGTACCCGTAATTTATATTTATCTATGTATTTAAACACCTGCTGAATAAAACACACAGTGGTGTTGTTTAGTTAGGATTATGTGCAACAGAGTGCTTGTAAATAGCATAAGTGTATAAAAAGATGAAGAAAGCCAGTTACTCTGTGTCCAAAACCACATGCAAAAACAATGGTTGTACACATAAATACTGTATACAATTTGTAGTTCCATACCATCAAAAAACAAAATACCTCCCTGAAACCTTATCTCCTCTGTTTGAACACAGAAACAAAGGAATGATTAGCGTAATTAATATTATGTTGTTTCTTTTACGAGAAAGCAGCAAGTTATTTAGGTTCACCGGCAAATATTAACTATCGGACTAGCTTTGTTTGAGCTATGCTTTTCTATTCAGAAGGAGACCTACATCAATATGATAACCTACAATTCTTTGAATACTCTTAATGAACTGTAACCAAATTTTTATTTAGCTTGAAAATCAAGTTACAAAAAGTAAAATCTTGTATAATATAATATATATATAAAAAATGTACCAACAAAATCTATGTACTTTATGTTTTTAAATGCACAATGTTCAAATATATTCATTCACTGAGATAATTAGATTAGGCAAACAGATTTTGTTTAATCATCCTTTGACTTTAATGACTGGTCACTTATATTATATATATATTATTGTTGTTATTAGTTTCATGTTTAACAGGGCAAGAAGGAAGCAGAGCACAAAGAATTATTTAGAACCAAACTCGCATTTGACTTTATATAGGTTATCCTCAACTTCTCATGAGATTTTAAAAACATCAGTTCTACACTCCTCTACATAGAACCAGTCCAACTCCTATGGACAGGATGGTGCGAACTTGTTATATACCTTTTCAGCTTATACCATAAATATTCTGCTTCAGACCATGGTCATCAATCATGGTGATCAATCAGATTTTTATGGTCTACTCCTACACTACTGTCCATTTTTTAAAAAGCTTGAGATTTTCTGACAGCAGGCACCAGTATTTAGCCAAAACAGTACATCTGTTCCTCATTTCTAACTAGGAGAGCAGGGACAGCAGGACCGGAGGATTCAAAATATTGCTAAAGCAGAGAACATGTCCTTTTTCACAGAAGGGAAAACAGTGTATGTTTAATTAAAGGTTTAATGCATACATCCAGTATTTGTCACTCATTTTAGTCTTCTTTCATTCCCCATGACATCCATTTGCATCAAAACTCTCATTTTTGCTATGTTTTTATTATATTTTTTTTCTAGACATACAGTAGTGACTAATACAGCTTGGCTACTGTTTAGTATGTAGTTCCTCAAGTATACGTTCTGACTTTTTATGATCGTTTATGCATTTGATTTCTTCTTATTCTTTTCTAAATTCTACTGTATGTAATCAAAAGTAAAAAATGTCAGTAAGCTGCACACAACCAAGCAGATTAGATGGGCCAAATAGCATCCTCCCATTTGTAAGCTTTCTTATATTCATGAAGGCTTGTTCTACTAGGGAACTATACGGCTAATGTACAGTACATTACAAAGCGTATTCATTAATAGTTCAATGAAGTAATAGTTAAGGGAAAAGAGTAGATGATTGTAATGAATTACTGGTTTGGTTATCACTGCTAAATCCACAATATTATTCCAATTGTAAACACCTGTAATGCATGCAAAATGAGATAATCTAATTTTAAGCATGTTATTTGATTTAACTTTTGATTCCTATGCTATGCCTCATATAAAGCCCTTGAGTTTCAGATCCACATTCCGACATGCACTGTAAATAAATATGGAGCATTGTACTATATGACTTTCTGTTGTAACCAGAGCAAGAATTCCGTACGTCTACAAGCATTAAATGTTTGTGGACTGATCAACAGGTGCAGTTTGTTTGTTCTCAAAGATTTTTTGTTTATGCCACTGCCATTTATGGGATATACATTCATGTACTGTTACATCAATGTGGCAAAGGCTGTCTTCTAGATGTTTCTTTAGATCCCTCAGGTGAAATACTGACTTCCCTTTTTTATTAGAGTGCATTATGACTTTTTGCAAATAATACAGGATATGTTTTGGTAGTTATAGATTCCCATCTGTTACTGGTAATTTATTTTAGGACAGTTTTGGTGTCTGATCTTTATCACTCTTTTATTTTAACCACAAACAGATTAATTGAAATATGACACAAGTACTTACTGAATATACAGTACTAGTTTCATTTTTTTATCTTTCTCTTCCCTTAGAATCCTCTTCATCTTCAGATGGCTTTGCAGAATCCTCCTGTTCCCCAGGCAGATATAGTTTTTTCCCTTCTTTCCATGAACAACTGGTATGATGTCAGCTTGGTTTTGTGCAAAGAGTGGAATATCTCTGACTTTATTTTCTTATTGCAAAACCATACCAAATTTCACATGGGATCTATAATCAATATCTCGTCAAATGGCACTTCGAAAAGTGATGTTCAGGCTTCTTTGCAGGGATACCTGGAGTCCCTCAAGGAATCAGCATCAACAGTGGTTACATTTGGATGTGATATCAGGGATATCAAGAGGATCTTTAATACTGTTACAAAATATGGGCTGGCACTTCCAGAATATCACTGGATTTTAGGGGACACACAGAATGTTGAAGAGCTCAGAACTGAGGGACTACCAATGGGTCTATTGGCACATGGCAAAACTACAGAGCCTGCTCTTGACCACTATGTGCAAGATGCTTTAGAGCTGGTAGCAAGAGCTGTGGGAACAGCTACTTACATAAAGCCAGAACTTGCTTTGATCCCCAGCACTACAAACTGCATGGATCTAGAGAGAAGAAACTTAACCTCAGGGAAATATCTCTCCAGGTAATACTTCAATTTTTCTTTGTTCTTTTAATCCTTGAAGAGGTGGGTGAGGATGAATTTTAAAAAGGTGCATTTTATGGAAATATTTTCATATAAAAACTTAACATCATCGAATTTAAATTTTTTGTAGAAGCCTTAAAATTCGGACACTGTACAGAATATACTTTAAACGACCTATTTCATGCAGTTATTAATGAGATTCCTTAAAAATGCAAGCCTTAAAGGCTTTTCACATTTATTATGTGAGATAAATGCAGAAAGGACATCTTTGAAGCCCCCAAAGCTATAGTTCTCGCTGTAAATCATTTGGAGTTTGCAATCTCTTATTTGAAATCCAGGTATGCCTTGAGGAGAATGACTGATTAGAGTTATGAAATACTTTTTGCAATCAAGATAAACACAAATGGAAGCTCTAGCCTTCTGCTTTACTGCATTCTAGAAGATTTTGTTTTGTGTTTTAATTTGGAATTTATGATGTCTTCTTGCTATATATTTTAGATTTTTTTTTTGTTCAGATTATTCAGTCTATTAATTAAGATAACATATTAAGAACATAATGTCAGAATTTATGAAGAATGGGTGTTACAAAAAAGGAACACTGAAACAGTCCATTTGAGCAGTCAACTGTTGTGGAAATTCTATACAGTATATACTGTGTATTGAGCTTTTGGGGGATTTAACAAAACCCTTGGTTAAATACTTTCCACATCTATGCAGTCTCTAGCATCCACTTACATCCATACATATTTTAGCAAATTAAGTTACGTTCCCAGTATTTATAAATTATTTTGTAATAAAAATAACATGGAAAAATAAAATTCACATTATTCATAATAATAAACATTATTTTCCATAATACAGTGTGGTTGACAGTAGTAATAGAAAAGTGCAACTTTTGAGCCTGCAATTACCTTCATCAGTTCCATACCTTTTCCATCATTGGCTTAAGCAACATTGACATTTTGACATTATTCATTTTGACTCCAACACTGAGGGTATGTCATACTGTACTTTGCAATAACATATAACAAGTGAAGCTCTTTTAAAGCTTTTTTACATCTATTTGATGTGTGATATTTGGAAATGACAATTTTTGAAGTGATTTTTTTTCACTTAATAATTGTCTGCCTCTCATCTAATGGATTATAGATAAAACCCACATAAATACAATATGAATGGATTGAGGTGCGGATGATGAAGCCAGACAATAAAAATATTTTTAACGTGGGTACAAATGTTTTTTTTAAATATATCTGACCTTTAAATATAAGCAACTATCGAGGCATATGATGCATATTAGTGGTTATGTATATTGTACACTGCATATGTTTGTTTTCAGGCAAAAGATCTTAGTAGAATTCCTGTAAACAGTTTGCTTTTTTTGTAGTAATGCCAAACTGTGAACTTATCATATTCCCCACCACGGGAACTTGTAAGAATGTTTAGTAAGATCTTGTAGAATGTGGAGGTTCTGGAATAGAATTATGTACAAGATTACAGTATGTTTAAACGTCCCAATCAGGAACTGAATAATCAATTACAGAATACTGTAACATCTCTAGAAAGTACTGTACCTCAATAATTAAAATTTTGCAGTATTTACAGTAGCTGGTTTCAGACTGTAGCAGAATTAACTGGTTTTATATTTGCATACTCTTTTACTGTACATATTACCCCTAGACTTTGAAATACCATAAACAATATAATGTGATAAACAATATAATATAATTGTATAAAGTGTACAAAAATACTGGGAGATTTATTGCAAGATCCTATTAAATTGGTATTTAATAATATTATTTGGAGGATCACAGCTTTATGTATCTTTATTAAATTTCACTGAATAGTTACCATCTAAGTGACTACAAAGACAGTCCTAGTGAAATGATTTGACATCTTAGGAAGCATTACTTGAAAGCTGTATAAATTCTAGAGCTGATAGACACCATATACAGTAGTTAGTAGAGCATGTGATTGAAGATATTTGCTGTGTGCAATTTTGAGAAATCAATACATTTTGGTAGAACATAAACATGAAAAAATGTGTTATCAGCAAAAGAAAGATCAAAGTTTTCAAGAAACTCAGTATGTATCAATATAAAGGGATTAGAATAATTTCCAGGGATATTAGCCTGACTTTGATTTAGAATGTGCTTTCTCCATGCCAGTTGCCACAAAACAACTCTTGACAGCTCAAATCTTATTTTAGCTGGATTAGATCTCCACCTCTGTATCATTTACTGGATTTTTTCAGAGAAATATGTAAATATATAATATGCATGACTTAAAGACTGTTAACCCTGGGACTGTGATGTATGTCCACATGATGTATGGGGACAAAGCACAAAGAGCATTACTTAAATAAGCATCAATAAGCAATGTATCTAACATATTTCTTAGTGAGATTTTAAATATGTGCTGGCTGAGCAGTTAAGACCCCAGTTCAGAATGAAAGTTGAAATCTAGAGTATGAACCAAGCTTTAAACCTGGGTTTTGTCTTTATCCTGGTGTATCCAGAATTCACCTAGAAACAGAATCCAATTGACAGAGCACTGCTTGTATTCTTGAGCAGGCTTCAGCTGAAACGAGTGTTTTTGGCAACATGTTACATGCAACAGTAACCAAAAAGATTTGCAAGGTGGCGTACTGTTTTTTACAAGTTTGTCAGTGATTGCAGCCTCCAGTTATTTTTTGTAAGAGAGAAGGAGGAAAGCTCATGGAAATGCATGCTACACTAACTTGCAAAGATTGTTGAAATATAGGTTATGTACAGTACTATATACATTGTTACAGTGAATATTTTTTAGTCAAAACTTGAGTTTTTAACAAAGCTTTTGCTTTAGTGCTTTTTGCTGACCTTTAACTTCTTCATAAAACTGTTCAATTTCAGCATCCATTAAAATATTCAATTAAATTTTTATTCACAAATTTGGAATTACATCAGTTGTAGTTCAACAAAATTGGACGTCACTGGAAGGGCATAAATACTTTTGCAAAACTCTCTAATGGAGATCACTGCATTTTCGTGAAAACAAAGGGATGCACAGTAAAAAAGTGTAAGATGGTATAGATTTATTTCCCTTTTACATCCATATCAAAACATAGCGACAACCCCCAATAATGCCATAAAGCAAAAGGATTCTACTTCAGCACTGCAGATGTTGATTAGGTTTAAATGCACTGATTTCTGCTAAATACATTTTAGTTTTTATATGCTGAATTAGTTGCAATGGGGTTTTTTCCCCCCATTGTTTATAAAATTGTTTACAAAATAGCTTTGGAAAACATTAAGCAACATTTTCTAATACAGCAATTAGAACTTAACAAAATGCGTACTGTAATACTATTTTCTTTTTAATTTCTTAAATATACAGTAGGAAGAAATGGAAATCTTTTCTCTGCATCTGAACTGGAATGTCATTCTCGACATGCAGTGCAAATCTCTTATTAGTATTTCTTATGACTTCCCTGATCATTAGCAGGCAGCATTTGTGCACAGACATAAAAATCAGCCTCTGGACAGGCTTTTAGCCACCCTTCCTGCACAGTTGCAGTCAGCTGGTGATGGAGGGCTAGTTTCAGTTGTCTCCTGTTGATGATATCAAAGAATCTGTCAGCCATTTTATTGTACATAAAATCCTGGTTATAGTATTCAGAGTATTCAGCAATTCTTTCTAGAACTCATGCCTTTGTAATCCTAGCACTGTGTGAACTTGCATTGTCATGCTCTGAAAACCAAATACTCTTGAAAGAAAGATAGTTGTCTCAAGCGCTTTATCAATGTTATCAATGTATCACTTAGAAGTAGATTGATGTGTTAAAGGAGATTATTGTATAAAAGTGTAAAATTATATCAGTATTATAGAGTAAATTTACCATTCAATATATAAATATTTGTCATGTAATCCCTAGCTACAGAAATTGCATCAACAACCTTCTCATAAAAGATGTATCAAAAATACACAGCCCTCAATTTAGAAAACACCTCCTAACATTCCATTCTGTTATAACTTTTGAAGATTATTCAGCATCCTGTCAAGACTATTTGTTTTAGCACTGCTGCAAAATATACTGTAGTTATTACAGTAATACAATTGCCATTAAATGTTTTTAAAGATGTGTAATATTTCTCAATCTATCATATAGCAATTTTAAAAATATACAGTAAATGGCAAGTAGTCCTACACAGTGAATTTAAGCAGAAGGAATACAAAGCATCTCTGTAAACAATGTCATGTCTGTAAGATCTCTTCATCTACAGTGATACAGTATGTAACAAAAAACAGGATTTTCAAACTTGACAATTAAAAGATTAAATTCTGAAATGTTCTACTTTTTCTAGTACACTTAATATCAACTTAATTTATAACTTATCATATCAACGTCCCATATGATAAGAAACTGTCTTATGATATTTTTATAATTGTATTTCTGGAACAACCATTACCTTAATGGTTTCATGATTTACAATACAGCAAGTGCACTCACTCTTAAGCCATCTGAGCCTGAATTCATATACAGCACAGTATATGCACATTACGATAACGTTTATTTTGCTGAAACCATTTTAACTGTGTACATACAGTATACAGTATAGACAGAAAATACTTATTACAGTATGTACTGTAAGTATATTTTTGTGTATCTGTTCATTTCAAGTGTACTTTATGCTTTCCTCCTCCAGATTTTTGACAAACACCACTTTTGATGGTCTAAGTGGCTACATCAAATTGCAGGAGGATTCAGTGATTATCTCTGAGAGCCACTACTTCATTTGGAACCTGCAGCATGATCCCATAGGAAACCCAATGTGGACACGACTGGGGAGCTGGAAGGATGGGAAAGTAGTGATGGACTATGGGATATGGCCAAATAAAAAGCATTTCCAACGAGGAGGGGAATGGAGGCACTCTTCCCGTCTTCACTTCAGGGTGGTTACACTCGTGGAGCACCCTTTCGTGTTCACCCGGGAAGTGGATGAAGATGGGAAGTGCCCAGCAGGACAACTGTGCCTGGATCCCCTCACCAATGATACAGCTGTACTGGAGAACCTTTTTGAGAGCCTTCAGGGTGCAAATGACACTGTTCCCATTGAGTTCAAAAAATGCTGCTACGGTTACTGTATTGATCTCCTTGAGAAGCTAGCAGAAGATGTGGGTTTTCATTTTGACCTCTACATTGTTGGTGATGGGAAATATGGTGCATATAAGAATGGCCGTTGGACGGGACTAGTGGGGGACCTGATTAGTGGGGCTGCAAATATGGCTGTCACTTCTTTTAGTATCAACTCTGCCCGTAGCCAAATAATAGATTTTACCAGCCCTTTCTTTTCCACCAGCTTGGGTATTCTGGTGAGGACAAGAGATACAGCAGCACCCATAGGGGCTTTTATGTGGCCTTTGCACTGGAGCATGTGGTTGGGGATATTTGTATCCCTGCATGTCACTGCCATATTTCTCACTCTTTATGAATGGAAGAGCCCCTTTGGCATGACGCCTAAAGGCCGGAACAGAAAGAAGGTATTTTCCTTCTCATCGGCACTTAATGTCTGTTATGCCATCTTGTTTGGAAGGACAGCTGCCATCAAGCCACCAAAGTGTTGGACGGGTAGATTCCTAATGAACCTCTGGGCGATATTTTGCTTGTTTTGTTTATCCACATACACAGCTAATCTAGCTGCTGTGATGGTGGGCGAGAAAACATATGAGGAACTCTCAGGAATACATGATCCCAAGGTGAGAAGAAATAAGTAAAGTATTTTTTGGTCGTATGGCTGATTTGCAATACCTACACCTACAAAATTAACTTAAAATACAATAATTTTTGCACAACTGCAGGAACTCCTGTTGTGTCTTTAGGCCCAGTTTCTCTTCCTTCCTCTGAATCCATTTCCTTCATAGATACATTTTCATCAATCTTTCAGTCTTCCATTTCTGCAACCCCTCTCAGCTCTCATGTCATCAGCTCAAGTTGTGAGCCTTTTCTGTGTCTGGCTTGTATCCTTACCTGCAGCTATTTCAATTCCAGTTAGTCATCTAGCAGTAATGTCTAGAAAGGTAGAGGGAATATGGTGTGAGGATTAAAAATCAGGTTGTCACCAAGAGAAGGAAATAGAAGTAGTCTTTTGCTGACATGTTTGATTTAACTTATTCCTTGGCACTTCCTGCTTACTGGGTTCCCATATATAATGTGCACATTATCATTAAAATATAGGTAAACTCTGATGAGTTTACCTACTATAACTCACTTCTTCACTGTGGAGTTTCTTCTCACTTTCACGGGCGAGGGCATGATCAGTGACTCTTTTCCCCAGCCACTACCATGAGTTGGATTACTATTGTTCTTGGTTCTCCAGCCCTTTACTTTGGGGATCCACAATTTAATAATACCATTTTGTTTCACTGAAGCAGCAGTTTTTAACAATGTAACCCGAATGCTGGGGTTTCTTTTTGTGACATCAAATTGCACTGCTATTCTTTTCATAATCTCTGAGGTCTCTTCCTCTTTCATCCATTGGCTGCCCCCAAGCTTCCTCTTCTTTCCAGTCCAATTTTCTATTCTTGTGACGCATTTTAGTTTTCCCCAAGAACTGCATCACATTACACAATATCTACAGATGCTCGCAGCTCCTACATTTTATGAGTTATGTGTTGGCAAGTCCAGAAATGTTTTTTGAAAAGGTACTTGCACACTTGTGTATTCTGTAGGGATTTTTTTCTGCACACCATGCTCTTCTTCATAAAGCTTTGCTGTGTGTATGGCAATTATACAGTAGTTCAAATTCTGTAAATGATTATGGAATCAGAGAAAAGTGGGCAGGCAAGCCATCAGAACATTGCTTACTGCCAAAAGGTCTATGTAAGTTTCCTCCTTTTTGTTTTCTGTTTTCTGTTTTCAGGATTGGTTCATGAGGAGCTACATGATATTGTGTGCAATCACACTTATTATCACCTGTGTTTCCAGAAAACATATTAGTAATATAATTTCCAGATTATCATCTGTTGCATACTGCACATAAAACTGAGTTGACAGTTACTGCATTGTCTGTTTTACACCCTTTTAATTAGGAATAACCATTTCCTCTTAAACTCAAACTATTATTACAAAACCTGTGCTACACATAGAAAATGTAAACACAGCCAACTGATGCCACAAATTGTCAGTTGTTTCCCACTTGAGATTCTGAGAGCTCTACTAAATATTATAAATTAGGCACCAAATGAATGAATCCTTTACATTTTTACAAATTCCCTGGTGCCCTGCAAGCCCCATGAGTTGTTGTTCCTTCGTAGTGCCTCAACTGAAATTGCCATTTCTAATATATGCAGCACTCTTTTCATATGGATTGTTGCCACCTAACCCCACTTTTCTCCATTGCTTGCCCCTTATTCAAATGTCCACATGACTGATATTTTCCAGTCTTCCTCCTTTACATTTAAGTAACCCTTTCATCTTCCTTTCTCCCAAAAGCTATGGATCAGCTGATCACTAAATTTATTATATTACATCGTATTCATCTCATTTCATTTTAGCTTCGTTCTTGTTTAAAAAATGTACACCAATGTTGTAAAGGTTGTGGCAAAAATGCAGCCAGTACTGACAGAAATAAACACAATACTGTTAGGTAGTCATCACTGGATCTTTAATCTGTAACTCTCAGCAACTGTGATTAAGAAAACAACGCCCAATTAGTGGCGGTAATTGAACTTGCCACAAAAGATACATAAAATATTTGCACACTGTCACATAAATATATACAATTTTTGTATATCAATATAAAATTGCCAATAATTCACCTCTGATTACATTAAAACCATGCCAAAAGATTTCTTATATTTTTTCTTATGCATACATAGAATTATTGCTATATCATGTTGCATATCTTCAAAATTCATAAAAAACAGACAGTCTTGATCTTATCTCATGTTATCATGTTCAAATTCTAAACATCCTGCAAATACCCTACCTAGTCAATGAAAACTATTGTATGAGCAAACATATACTGTAAGTCCCATATCAAGCAATCAACTAAACAATGCTGATTGTTGATTTGTTTTATTTTCAATATCATCCTGCTTTTTTAATGTGCATGTGTTTTGCATAAATATTTTTTGCTGAAAATATACAACAGTTTGGATGTCTTTTGATTTGTGAGAAACACTGAATTTACAATGCCTTTTGTCATTTTGGCCTTATTACTTATCATGGCGTGACATGACTGTGGCTTCATTGACACACAGATCAATATGCTTCAGATATTTATTTTATTCTCCTTTCATCTGTAATCCTTTAAGAATTGCTGTCTTCATTTTTGTGGTTGGGGATCTGTTTGAGTATCCCAACCAACTATCATTTTTTGGCTGATACCAGCACAGTGGTCACAGGTCAATGGTTATTAACCAATTGTGACACTTTTTAAAAAGACTAAATCTCCCCTACTAAAAATTACTCCAATCAGTGGAATAGAAAAGGTGCAGAAAACACAGTCTATTGTGTTACCATTTCTCATCACGTCATCAAACAACCTCACTGATGGTCTTCTCATACAGTACCTTCTTATTTTATGATCACTTTGGTATTCTATGTCTAAAGCGTTCCTTCTTTCTGCTTTATAAATAACTCCACTAACATGGAAAAATATTAAACAGCATGGAGTTCAAGAACCTTATCCTAAGAGCCAAAGAGTATTACACTTCTTAACAAATATAAGTATTTCATTGCACTTGTGCATCTAACAAATAAACTGAACTGAGATGAAATCTTGAGAAATCTACTCTATGTTGCTAATGTGATATTTCAGTCCTTAGACATAAATGTAGGTGTTCATAATCTTCTACTATATGATTCCTTCCTTATGTAGGAAGTGATAAAAAATAAATTAATATTTTCCACACTGAAATGATGTTTCTGTTTGGAAATCAGCTTATATTTCACCTTTTGTACTTCAGATACATACAGTATGAGATAAACCTGTACTATATCCCTCATTTAGGTACTGGATTTCAACAAGTAGCTTTATTTCAAGCTTTTCTTTTTCTTCCAAATGTGTTTGTGTATCACCACACATTTGAAAGTGCCAACTAAGTAAAAATTCTTCTAATTTCACATGGAATTCTCATAAACACATCTAAAATAATATTTTTAGACACATGAAATACTCCACCTGTGTAAAGTCTATTCAAAATAATTGGTTCTAATTTGTTTTCAAGCTTCACCATCCTTCCCAGGGCTTTCGTTTTGGAACTGTTCGCGAAAGCAGTGCTGAGGATTATGTTAAAAAAAGCTTTCCAGAGATGCATGAATACATGAGAAGATACAATGTACCAGCAACACCTGATGGAGTGGATCATTTAAAGTGAGTAGTAATGATCAATATGAAAAAGTATTCCTTTCACATTTTTCTATTGAAAGAAGAATTTTGAAAGGCTAATACTCATTGTAGTTTGTCCTTAAAAAGTATGAATGAAAAATTGCATACCCAATCTACATTCAATCATAGATTTATTTAGAATATTTAATCTAAATATGTTGAATGTCAATATGATCAATAAAAGCAAAGAAAGTAAAACACAGAAAGGAACCAATAGGCCCACTTATGAAGATAATGATTTTGGAGACTTTTCCAATTTGATGTGTAGACATCCAGAATAATATGTGAATTATTGTGTATAACAGAACAATTGTGATGGTTAGGGTAGTAGTATCTACTGCAACCTGAATGCAAGGTGCTTCTTTACTAAAGTCCCAGGGCTTTGCTTGCCGTTAAAAGAGGCTCAGGTTATCATGATAACATTCAGCAGGTCATGTACACACACTCGGCTATCTTGTATGTGAAATGAGAGTGTGTAATGCCTTGCGAAGTATTCATCCCTTTCCTCTGATATCACATTTTATTGAATTACAAAAGATCACATTTTTTTTATTGAGTATTTTAAAATCTAACTTGAATGCTATAAAGGACCACCTTTATGGGTAGAAGAAGTAAACTGTCATCAAGCACTGCGAAGAAACAATTAAAGCTTAACAATAAATGCATAAGCATTCACCCGTTCTTTGCTATGACAAATGGGCGCAAGGCAGGATACACACCGGACAAGACACAAATCTGTTAAAGACACAATCATTTGTTTACACTAAGGCCAAAGTTACAGAAGCCTGTAACCTACCAGCATATCTTCAGACAATGGGAGGAAACCAGAGCACCCAGCAGAAACCCACAAGTACACACAGATAACATTCAAACCCTTTGCAAATAGCACCCCAGAAATTCAACCCAGGACCCCAGCACTGCGAGGCAGCAATTCTAACCACTGCGCTGCCATGCTGCCTAAAAGATAAACATATTGCTCTATCAGTTAAATGTTGTTGATTTTATCTTCCTTCACAGTATTCCTTTGAAATTTTATGCTAAAGAATTATTTTTTTAAAGGAACGATCCACAAAAACTTGATGCTTTTATTATGGACAAAGCACTCTTAGATTATGAAGTTTCAATAGATGCGGACTGCAAGCTTCTTACAGTTGGAAAACCATTTGCCATTGAAGGTAAATTCTTGGATTCCTGGGTTAAATATTTTGTTTTTGTGTTTAAGATTACTTTGTGTAAACTACTGAAATCCCATGTTAAGGTTAATTATTTGAAAATTAGGAAACATTAAAAGGGAGTCTCAAACTTTCTTAAGAAAAACAGTAGACTTTAACAATAGTTGTATGCTCTTTATATCCTATTTTTATGTGTGTGATAAGATTCTATCTGAATTTGATTGTTGATTATTGATAATATGTGAAATAGAAGAGATGGTGTAAATAAATCTGTCAGAGAAAGTAGCAGTCCTCAATAACTTTTGTTGAAATAGTAAATTTAGTAGTTATACTGTAGTTTAATGTAAAACTATGCTTTTCCTGAAATTTTATCCTGTACATTTTTAAATTGATTGTCTGGTAAACAGAATATGTGGAGTATTATACTGTTTTTAGCTGTGTACTCTGCTTTTCTGGATTTGTCATACTAAAACTTTTTTTTTTGACCTTCAACTAACTGAGCAACTGTACCCTTAGGGTATGGAATTGGCCTACCGCAAAATTCGCCACTCACCTCAAATATTTCAGAATTGATCAGTCAGTACAAATCAGATGGCTTTATGGACATGCTACATGACAAATGGTACAAAGTTGTGCCTTGTGGCAAAAGAAGTTTCGCTGTCACAGAGGTAAGAAAAGTTAAATTTTGCTATCCTTATCACTGTTGTAATGTTAAAAATTTCTAACCTTAGTCCTGGCAATTTCTAATTCAGTGTATTTTATAAACCACTCTAAAGTCCATGTTTCTAAAGATTAGAAGTACTTGCAAGCTAATGATCAATTAAGAAAGCAATATACTCCATTAAAGGACACATTTTCAAATTATTTCTAATTTACTTAGAAAATCACCTGCAATTTATCACAATTAAATTGTTCCAAATTGTATTTAGAAATTGATGTGCTTTAATGGTTGTAATATAAAACCCTGCTGGATTGAGGTTTTTCAGTAATAGGATTAGAGAAACCTGCACTAAACTAACAATAAAGCTTCAGCATCATTTATGCAAAGCATAAATTAAAATTACTAAATTTTCCATTCACTCACTCCTTCAGTTTTGAAAAATGTATGCACACTGATGACACTTTTTTTATTTAAAAGGATAATGTAGAGGCCAGCTATGTAGCCAGGTGAACCACACTTTCTGTAAAAACATCTAATTACGGGCCTGGATGGGCAGATAGTCTGCAGATTTCCATTCTAACTCAACACTTTTTAAGCTAAATTAGATATATTTAACAGGGCGCATTTAACAACTTTTCCCAGAATTTCAGGTGCTGCTAGCATAAAGAGACCCAGAACAACACTACTCTAGGATCAATATTGGTCACTCTCACTGTAAATAGGTTTTTCAATTTCTTGGAACTATTATTAGATTTCTTTACCAATATCATAATCTCTTCTTTATGTTTTATTCTCTCTGTGTCCTTTTTTTCTTGTAACACAGCATTTGGATACATATATTATTATTATTATTATTATATTCTTTTAGGACTTTGGACTTGGAGAATGTTCTTAACTTCATATTGTTTACATAGAAAGGCTCTTTTTATTTATGAAAGTTCACCATAATTTCTGTTCTTTACTGTGGCTGATAGAAGGTTTTCTTTGCATGTGGGATATACAGTATATGGCAGGTGTAAAATGTTGTATATGTCTGTTTTCTCAAGACTTTACAGATGGGAATCAAGCACTTCTCAGGTTTATTTGTCATGCTATGTGTTGGAGTTGCTTTGTCTCTTCTAACAACAGTAGCTGAGCACATAGTCTACCGGCTGGCGATTCCAAGAATTAAAAAAACGTCAAAGTTGAAGTACTGGCTCCACACTAGTCAGGTATGTACTATAATATAATATGGATGTACAATATTCTATACATGGTATAGTAAATTATATAGGGGGAAATTGTTAGATTTTTTTTGTCATTTGTGTTCATATTTTGGAATTCTGTTGTATACAATAAGTATAAATTGAATCCAAATATTTATTTCAGGGTGATACATATAAAGTCTTACAAAACTATTCAGACCCTTGCACAGCTTTCACATGTTATTGCTTTGAGGCTTGCACTTAAAATGATTTGAAGAAGCAAGTAATTTGTGTTATTAATACAACAAACCATTGTTTGCACTCAAAGCAAAAAAACAAACAAAATGAAAGGTGTGAATAGATTGTTCGTATTGTATAAAAGAAAAAATTATGAAATTATGAAAAAACATTACAGAAGTATTGTAACCCTTTGCTGTGCAAACTTCAATTTATACAGTATGAACAAAATTACCTTAATGGGTTATACAATTAGTTGAGTGGGCTCTGTTTGTAATAACATGACATCTTAATAAATGCACTTGCTTCTGTAACCCCAGATAGTGAATTTCAAGCTAGGTTTTAACTTTGAACACCAAGGAGCACAAAATAATATGAGACAAAATAACATGGCAAAAAATTGCACCATGCCTGTGTGCAAATGTGGCTGAGATTACCCCAAAGATTTGAATAATAAAACATAAAATAACATAATAATACTAATAATAATCTCCTGCATTTATATAACACATTTATCCTGAAACAGTAATTTATACATGCAGTACTGTATATAGAAAGGGGCCAAATACTATACATTGTGCAAAAACCAAAAGTCATTCTCAATTATCTTGGCTTACTATGTGTGTATTTGATAAATCTGATAATTGCTGAGATTTGCAGAATATTTATAGTAAGTCATAAAAACTACAATAATGTCATACAGTATGGTGAATTGTGACCTTTGGTGCTGTAATGTACTGTTAATACTGCTTGCTCACAATCACCTGGTTTGTGTTATCAATGATGATCAATGATGAAAGTCAAGGATAGCCTAGCCAAAAGAAACCCATTGAACACCAGCAGTGGTTGTCAACTTGTGCATTTTAATTCTCTAGATCCTGCTCAGAATTGGATAATTACTTTACATAATATGTTTAACTTTTAACACTTAAGAAGACAAATTCAGAAACAAAGTTAAGATACCCAGTTCAGATAAAGTGAAGATTTCCATTTGCATGGTTTTCATTCCCAGAGATTACATCGTGCACTTAACTCATCCTTCAGCGAAGACAAATTCCAGATGGTGACTAAGCTGGAGAAAAGGTATGGACATGAGATATTTTAAAGTCATACAAAAACAAACAATTGATTATAAGATTGATTAAAAGAAAGCAAAGAATGTACATGTACAGTATATGCATGTAAGGATACAGTAAGAATGAGACTGGATAGTTTTTGTGTAACATACTGTATAAGGTCACCATTTGACATGCCATTTATTTTATTTACTTTTAAGGTGCATTTGACCTTTTAAGTTGGGTAGCAGCTACATTTAGCACAGAATTTGTTTCTGGACAACGGATAATATTTAAACAAAAAGAGCTAAACCAGTTGATATAATATGCATATTATTATCAGATGAAAAATACTGAGCTCATGGAGGGCTCATTAGGTCCTGTTTTTAGAATAAACAATAAATGGATGTGTAGGGTTTTATCATGTTTAAATACTGTACACTTTACTGTACGTGCATTGAGCTACTTTAGTTGTTTGGTTCTCAATGTGTGGTAAAAGTATTATGAAGAAATATTAAACAAATTGTGTTTCACCTATGCACAAAATTAACACATGACTCATAATGAATGCATCAGGCAGAACCCAAATAAGCTTCTCAGGGCTTTTGTATTAATCATCAGTGTGACTCAAACTCCCAGATTATGGGTGATTTAATGCAGAGGCGCATGGTTCTTAGATAATCAAAATTATTTTCTGACCTTGTACTGGATAAAGAAAGAGAAAACAAAAGACTTTTAGTTTCTGCATAGTTGACATCTAATCACAATCACATTTTTTGAAATGACAAAATACACCATTGTAGTTTCTACAGTATGTTTAAAGTGTCAATGTGTTTTTGAGCAACTTCTTTTTCATCCTATCCTGCGTACTGTAGGTCATTTCAGTTGATTTTGTTAGTCAACAAGGAGGCTGAAAGTATGGGAATGGTACTTTAAACTAAATTACAACATTATCTTATCCATCAGTCATAATTTTCCAACTCTTATTCTTTTGGACTTTGTAGGACCAAGCTCAAAATTAGTTCTGTATACCTGTTTGAGTACCTACTTCAAAGTGATCTTTGTCATGCAGAAATGAAGCCAGAATTCCATCTACATTCATTGGAGATCATTCCAGAAAGCCCTAAATTTATATCAATAACACAAAGTTGATAGAACACCTATACGCAGATAATTACTGTAGATGTATTGAACATGATGCATCATGCAGCTGGTTAATTAAAAAAAGTACCATTTTGGCTGTTTTTCTTATTGTTCTTTTATTCTCCTTTAAGCCTTAATAGGCATTCTCCATTGTATACCTACATTTCATTCTTCTTGTTAAATCCCAACCCAACATTCAAAACTCATATCTTGACTAATAATAATATCTCTTAAATAATAATATCTTAACTAATGTTTCTCTTATCTTTTTTTCCCACAAGATGCAATGTTGGAAATAACCAGCAAGCAGTGTGGAACACCTCTGGGAACTCAAGCTGCAACAAGAGAAAGTTCCCCATTCGAGAAAACAGGCAAAATGACCTGGAGTTCACACAGTGTAAAGACATTTCTCTCCCACAGGTTAGGAGAGAGATCCCAATGTCAGCCTCAAATGGCAAAACAGATTCATTGAGTCTTGTAAGGAACTCGGTGATTCAGGAATTGACTGAGCTGGAGAAGCAAATCCAGCTGATTAAACAAGAGTTGCAACTTGCCATGAAAAGGAAAAAAGAACTAGAGGAATACCAGCGAACACATAAGACTACAGAGTCATAGAGTAGCACATGATCTTGAAATGCACTTTAATGAGGATTCTCAGAAACACCTAGGCCCAGACAACATGTTTTGGCCATTGTGAAGCACCCTGCTGGCTAAGGTTAACAATCAAGGCATAAATGAAAGCCCACATGTTTCTCAACACATGCCATTTGGTTTTTATTTTCCTTTATTTTTTTGTTTTGAAGTAACAAAAATTGGCTAAAATTGGGAACCTGTGGGACTCAGTTTGTGCTTTATACATCAATGCATGGAGGACATGAGAGACTATTGATGGAGGACACTCTGCATAATAATGTATAGATGGAGATGTGGTACTGTATGAACAGAGCTAATAAAATAGGTCACATTTTGGGGAAATGCAACCTCAAAACTGATATAATGATTGCATCAGATGTACACTTTCTGTTTCCCTTCCACTGTTAAAATGGTTAGGTTGTGATGCGCTGTTGTTAAAGTGAAGATGCCAGTGTCACTTATTGATGCAAAAATGCTGAATCTCTTATTTGTAATGTATATTATTCAATCAGTATAAAACTCTCCCAAATATGACTGTCCCATGAGATTTCTATCCTGATGTCGTTTAATATGATGTACTGTATACTGCATTGGAACTACAGGTATCCAACATTTATTTTTCAGTTTATAAGAGGTAAAGAAAAAGGAGACATATCTCTTTGATATTAACTGCATTTTAAAATAGGGTAAACATCACCATATATTTTTGCTAATTATTAACTCAAGATTCTTAAAACATGCTTCACAAAGAAGAAATCAGTCATCAAAAATCAGTTATTCAAAAGATAATGAATTGCACTGCTCAGAGGCTTTTCCATTAATGGACTGAACTGCATGTTACAAATATACTGACAGTGATGTCCATCCCATCTGTAGGAGAATAATTATAAAATTCACCTGCTGAGTCTTGCACCTTTGGAAATTTCCTTTTCTTAAACAACTACTATGACTGCTCTGTCTGTCGTTTATATTACAGTAATTCTCAGGTACAGTACTTCACCATCCATTTACCTTGAAAAATACAAAAACAGTAACTATTTAATTGGATTTGATTCCTGTTTGAAGTCGGTACGCAAAAATTTATAACACTGCAAAAATATTTTTGGAGGAAGAAAGCAGCGTTTCTCTGAAACGTATGTCACACTTTTCTTCTGCCTTTTCATTTAGTTATTTTGGATTTTCCATGACACATACAGTAAATATTTATTATATTGTACCTTTTTTTAACCTAAGTTACAAGAATATTTTTTTAATTTAAATTAATTACTGCCAATACAGCAGGACATTAAGGAGTGGTGACATCAAAAATGTATATGTGTTCCCTTGGCATACAGCTAGGGGTGTATGATTCAATATCAGGGCAGTAATGAAAGAACAGTTCAATAGATAATGTGCACATCTATATTCATTCAGCATAAAACAATTAAAAAATGTTACATACTGCTCATTCCCTTTTCCATTACTGGACTGAACTGCATGTTACTTTTTAAGAGAATATAAAGCCTTCAATGTGTAAACATTTGGAATATTACGTCCTGTTTTCGGTTCCCAACTCCAAACAGGATATACATTCTGTATATAGTACCTTACAAAAGGCCAGCTGCACTCCTACCATGTTTAAAATGCGTTAGTCTTTGATTATGAAATCAGTACATTCTGTACTGAAAACATTCTTTAATCAAAAGACAAGCAGATTGGTTTTCCAGGATCCTATTGTCTGATTGCCTACCACAAAACACAAGGACAGATTTGGGATGAACACAAACATGTATAATCATCCAAGGTTTCATACCATGCAGACAGTCATGCAGAAGACTGCTATTCTGAGAAAACAGATAGCTAGTCTGAGAAAAATTTAATTTGTCCTATTTTTCGCAAATTTGATGTATGACAATTTTTACAAGTGCAATTAATATCACTTAATAGGTTTTCTAAATCCAAATTTTGTGTTATGTCCTAGTTACAATAATCTTTTTGTCAAAATCACCATGTGGCAACAGCCAAGGCTATTTGGGTAAATAATATTAGCATAAAGACTGACTCAACAAGAGAAGTTGACTCCTTTGTAAAACTCTCTGTTTACTGTGCAGCAAGACTCCTGTTGTACATCTTGGTGACTAAGGAGTGACACCAGTGATGTCTCATTCTCAAAATACAGTATGTGTCAGAATCCAGAATCTGGGTCAGAGCATCACCTTAGGGATGGGATTTGTTAAATTACGCACAATGGAAAATTTGCTTAGCTTCCAGCTGTAGTTTAACTCCATTGTTTCGATTTCAGGTGTGCCTATTTCTAAATCCCAGAGTTCAAAGAGTCAGCCTGCTCTATGGCACATCATTGAAGATTTATAAGAATATGCAAATGTATTCTATTTGGTTTATCACACGTATGTAAGGGTGAAAGGGGTTCAGTTCCATTAGGCAAAATGAGTGTGTTAATGGCTGATTCTAAATATACATATATTGAAAGGTGTTTTTTTTTATTTAATCATAAATCTTGATTATAGCATCCCTTAAATTTTATTCTTCATTGATCCACTTGTGCTATTCAAAATGATTTTTTAATTGCATGTATTCAAATTTTTGACACATTGGAGTCCCAGAACATAAATTAGCAAAGATTTACTTAGTCCAAATTATGAAAATCTTTTAGTGTGTCAAGGCTAAAAAAGATCCTCATCCTTTTTTGCTTTTAAAAAAATTAAATGCACTCTGTGTTGCTGGTACCGGTTTCTGATTTCTTATGGGATACCCTAAGATGGCCTTGTCGCTCAGAGACTATTGGTGACAAATCATTAACCACATTCAGATAAGCACAGATTGCACGACAGGCAGTAAATAACATATCAGCTAAATACTGAGATACATGTTTAGCCTTTAAGGTAAATGTCAAATTTTAAAATCAATTCAAAATGCTGTTGTTAGACGTTCAGGGGTCAAACTGTGATCTTGCACCTCTACTTTCTGACATGTAAATATTTAAATATACTGTATGGAGCCTGCGGAGCCTCCTTTTGTACACATCTTTTTTAGCACCCCTCCTTCTACCCCATTTTCACCCTCGCCGCATCCTCCCTAGGTAATTTTTGTGAGGAGGATTTTGGCAGACTTGACAATACATCCAGGGCTGTCATTTCCTCAGCAGGCGAGTTAGTGCCAGAAACTTAAAATCTTCCGTATGTTATCCCTTTATACTCATCAACTTGTCACATTAATTAGGATTTGATCAAACTACTGAAACATGAAAAGAAGTCACTACATGGACTCCAAGATAGAAGTGATGTGATCAATTGTGCGTAACTTAGTCAGCGTTCTAGCTGCCAGACTTTGAACATACTGCAAATTGAGACTCCTGCCAGAAGGGCATTACAATAATCGATCCTTGAAAAAACAAATGCATGAATCAGCTTTTTCACTACAGATATAGACAAGATAGATCAGAGCATAAGAATATTTCTAAGATGGATAAATGATGTCATTACAAAATTCTGCAAATGAGGTTCAACAGTGTCAAGCCTTAAAAAGGTAATACATATTTCACTGTTTTTGAGGAAATGTTAATACCTGTACTTGCAGGAAGGTAATTTGCAAGATCTCTACTGGATCATCACTTATCACTCAGAGAGTTCCCTTTAAGAAACCTTACATTAGGTTTAAATTATATGGGTTTTAACCAAATTTATTGGCAACATTACCAGTTCACAAACCCTGTCGCAAAGTCTTATATACAGCATTGGGATAAATATGGTGTTTTTGAAAAAAAAGTACTGGAATGTTTTTATTAGAGATAAGATTGACTTCTGCTCACCTACACATAAATATTTTGCCAGCAAGCACCCCCTTTGCACTGTTTCTTAGCATCCCTCCCCCCACCCCATCTTCACCCTTGCAGCCGCTCCCTGCTTCATTCCTCATGAAGGGAGGGGGGGGATCATGGCTCCTTTCTCCACGTGTAGACTACCATTGCTTCAGCCAGGCGAGTCAGACCAAATTTCACTTGTTTCATCCCAGTGTAGCATTAATTAAGATTTGCTTAAACTACTACTTGGGAAGTTCCTTTCCAGGAGTCATAGCTTTCATCATTTTTTTAAACTTCAAAACTCTCCATTGGTATCCATGCCTATGTAATAATTGATAGTCAAATATTCCCCCATTTTTACAGTGGGAGAGAAATGACTATTTTTCTATGACTACAATATAGTGCTATCTTTGGTAACACTACTTCATTGGTGCTATGAAGTTCCCTGTGATTATATTAGCTTGGATTGTTAAAGAACAATTGCATTAAATAATTACAGACTTTAAACATCTTTCAAAATCAGACTTACCTTATCCATCATAAATGCTGCGGATTATTTACATTTATTAATTCAAGAAGACCGAAGAACTATAAGATCAATTTGATACAAAAGGCTTCTTTAAAATTTGTCCACAAGAAGCACAATAGTTATGTGATTTTTATGGAATTTTAAACAAAGGAAGAGGTCAAACCCTAATCTCACCCACTACCAGCAACCTACTGCATGAACTGTGTCAATCTAATATTTTAAAGTTACAGTACTAGCTTGTGCATTTCATATCCCATGCCTCATCAAATGGAGGGTTCTGTCACCCTTGACCTCATGGACAGGTTTTTATTCCACTCACCAGCTGAGTTCTGTGAATAAACTAAACTAATTCAAATTATTTCAATTTACATCTCTATTCTGTTTTAAATTAGGGATTGGCCGAAATACCAAATTAAAGCTTCATAAGAGCAAACAAAATGAAAAGAAAAACAATTTTCAAAATAGCCCCATGCCAGATGCTACTGCTAAAGAAGAACAATTCCCTATTGCTTGTCTAGATTTAGTGCTCTGGCAGAAAAAAAAAGAAACAAGAAACCCATGATTTGTATAAAACAGAACTTGCTAATTAAATATCTTTCCTTTAGCTGAAAGAGAAAACATTTTTTTTTGCAGATTCATAGTTCCAGATAGTGAACAAAGTATGTCAGTATAATTTTATACTGTTAGTAGAATTTTTTATTCTTTGTGAATATTAAGGAAAGTATATTGGGAGCATGTCTTCTCTTCAAGATAGATGTGAAAAATATTATGAGCATGTCATAATGTCATAACATCCCAAATAGGTGTTCTGTGTTATATATATCATAAGTGCTCATTTTACGCTGTCAAGACACTGTATACCAGGCTTGGTATTATAATTTCCTTTCTTTACTACAATAAGGGAGAGCAAATGCTCACAATTATAATTTAAAAACTATTTAATTAAAAGGATATATCACCAATAAGCAGCACTCTGGAGCCTGTGATAAAATGTTGTAATAGTGTAAACCTACCTCTGTAGGAATTTTAATGTATTGTACATATTAAATAAAAACACAGGCAATTTGATAAAAATATTGTTTTTTGTGCGTAGGACATTTATTTCTTTACCATATACAATAGCTTCCTAAAATTTAAATGATGATTTCACATCTATGATCTACTGTATACACATGTTCAGTGTCCTGAAACTTGTTTTTGATGAGAAAAAACAAATTACATGTATAATACTTAAATTAAACTTCTTCTGTATTCTATAATTTGTATCTAAATAGTGTAAGCCCAGAGGAATCCTGTAATAGTTTCTGTAATTCCAATCAATTCTTATTATCCATTATCTGTAACTTAAAGAGATCGAAATCAGCATTGAAGAAGAATCTAACAATTTTAAGTTCTTGAGTAAACAGCAATTATTGTGATCAAAGATCGGACTGTTCTTAGCTCCTTGTTACTGTATACTGCTTAAACACAATCTATTTATCATTTAAAAAGTGAAATGAATTAAGAAATATTGTTAAGGATTTATTTTATAACTTCTAAAATGTCACAAAATGGTGATTTATGGTATTGGATTTTCACAATTACTGTACCGTGCTTTTTCTGCTTTGAGGGGACTAAAGCTTAAGAAACTCACAAAACTAGACTAAACTAGTGATAACGTTTTGTGATAGAATGCCTGGAGTCAATATACCTATGATTCTAAAGCAGTGAGGTATACGTCTGCATAACTGGATATTCTCAAGAGGAGCCATAACAAATCATATCTTTTCTTGTCTGATAAATCATAGAATGGGGTTATAATGCAATATATTTAAATTGAACATAGCTTCAATTTAATAGACTCATGGCAACCATGAATAATCTTGACAGACATGTTCTTGTAATCCAACTTTCACCCTCACCTTCGCAGTTTCTTTTTTTCTCCAAGACAGAGGAGAAACCATGGCAACAATCACCTCCTTGTGAACACACTTTTAACATGGACATACAGTAATATGACATGGCCTGTCACATTTTAATTATAATGTTCAGTTTAGAGAACAAAATATTAATTTAGTCAGGACAGGAGGGTTAACACCTCTACCCTTATGAACACTGCCATGGGATCTTTAAATGACAAAGTTTCAACGTGTCTATCGAAAGATGGTACAGGTATCTCCTTGAGCAATGGAATTTAGTCCAGATTCCAGAGTAAGAGTAAGAGTACCATCTACTGCTACACAAACACCACTTACAGGTACAGCAACCTGGTTATTCTTGGAGATCTCCCATTCCAGTACTGGCCAGCCCCATCTTTTCTCAATATCTGAGATATGGTAAGATCAGGCTAGAAGTGATACCACTGTTGTAAAAAAATCATAATTTAAGTACCTAGAATTTTTACATGTAGAACCTTCAGTGTTATATTTTTTAGCTTAATTTAAGTTTGAGCTTAATTTTTAGAAGTATTTCAATAAAAATAAGTATTGCTAGCTCAGTATTCTCAGTAATTTGGTATTAATTAGCCTGGCTGAGGGAATGACTGGGCTGATCAGAAATCAGTGCTGTCACATTCCCCCAATCGAATCCCCTATGCGGATTTTGAACACAGCAAGTTGGTTTAGCTCCAGTTTTGCAGGAACTGAGCCGATAGTGTGTGTGACGGACTAAAAACATGAATGACACAGGCAGTTGTGAACAACTGGTGTGGAACAGGTGAGTACTGGGAATCAGGTTCTGGGACATATGGTCTCCTCCCTGCTCTGAAATGCGACAGAATCCATTACAGAAGTACAGTATGGAGCATTTAACAGTGTAGCAGAAGAAGAACATGGGGGCCTGGTGGAGAGCAAAACAAAAACTCCCAGTGGGAAAAAATACATCTCTGAGGATCCTTGCCCAATGGTTGCCTCCCCCTCTTGGCATCTGGGTATATTACAGATAATAGACAGCGAATTGTGCTTGTTTGAGCAAGTAGATTTGGATCCAGTGTGTGAGAGGCACAAGCTGCAGGTGACAAAACACAAGGTGACAGAACTAGAAGCTAGAAGCAGCAGGACTGGCTAATGTGGATTGGAACTCTATAGTGGGCAGCAGAAGACACTGGGCAACCTGTATAGATGTTGGATGCAGAGGCAGGAAGAGACCTACTGATTACCAGGAAGCTGTGCAAGCTAGGTTGAAATTGGAACCCTGTGGAGGGCAGTAGAAGGTGCTAATTACCGGAAAAAAACTGCTGTGGTCTGGAAGAGCAGCCTGATGCAGAATGTGGAAGAGAGCTGCCACTTACTGAATTTAGCTAGACGACAAGCATGAATTTCAAGCTGGATCCTCGAAACAGGGAATGAATATCATCTACGCGTGCGGCTACAGCTTTGGCAGGGTGAAGAGTTGAAGACAGCTATCGATCAGCTGGACGCCAGCCAAAAACGAAGGCTCCCTGGAGAAGGAAACCTAGCACTGTGGCTGCCTAGACCCAAGTGCTAGAGATAACATGGGCTGAGCAAGAAAGCCCGGATCTGGTGCATACAGATACAGTGTGCTCTCACCCTTGAGGTGGAGCGGGAGTCAGTGATGGGGAGCTCCTGTGTTGGACAGCAAAAAGGACATAGTTTTTATAGAGAAAAAACAACATTCTGTATAGGCTGGGGTCATGGGTGCAGTGAGTTAGAAGTTCAACCATAAATGGAAAGAGAAGGGGGAAAGGAGTAAAATGGAGAAGGTGATAATAGGAAGAGAGAGAAGGAAGGACAGAAAACTGCCATGGCCATGAGTCAGCAGCCACAGTTAATACAGTAACGCTTTACAATTAAGTGGCTACTCAGCCTTTATTAATAGGGATTAACGTAAATTATACAAATAGCATATGTCGTAAATTAAAATTCACTTTAAAGTGTTCCCATTAATGCAAGTTACTATCTAATTTAATAATAAGCTCATTACTCTCGTTTCAGTTTGTGAGGTCCTGCAAAAAATCCACACAATTTGAGACTGAGCTACAGATTGCATTTATTTTTGTGGACAAATAAAAATTAGGAAAAAATATACAGCATTTCAGAGGAAATTCTAACTTTTAAGAAAACAATATACAAATATGTTATTCTGCTATTCAAACAGTTTTTACTTCCATGCTGAAGTTTAAAAAATCCAGAAGAAAAACAAAGAACAATAATGTGTCACAAAGTATTTTTGTTCTCTTAAACAAAACGTATGAATACCAAAAACATTCCTGAAAATCTTGCAGGCAAATGTAGCCAAAAAAATCAATTTTATACAGAGATAACAAAAGGATACAAAAGGTGACTTTTGCCAAAGATTTACAGAAAACAGAAAAAAGGATTTTCTTGTACAAATACCACATAACAACATCAATATTTCAATAAACTTATATATTTACTTTATAATGTAAAACATGACAAGGAATGCATAAACCTGACATAATTGTTCAAAGCAGACAAAATCAGGGTAAGCTACAGCACTCTCTTATACAAAATGTACAAAAAACATCTGCTTCTAACTAGGAACAACATAATACTGTTCTTTATTTCTTTTACATTTCGACACAGTACAAAACATTTGTGTGCCTAGAAGTGTTGAGGTGAAGAAAAAGTAACCTTATGCTCCCCTCTCAGTCATGTGACCTCTGTCATAGATGCTGAGTGATTCTATAAAAAAAAGTAGAAAATTTAAGCATGTTTGACACATACAGTACACATTCTACTGCTAAGAAGTCTATAGTCGAGCACGCTAAGGAATGGGTGAAAATATACTGTTTTCATACCTGGGCACTCAGTGTTTCCAGGGGACTCTCAACCCGAGGAAATGTCATCAGAGGGAGGCCACGGTAATCCTCTGTTTTCTGCTTTCTAGGTGTTGCATGTACTCCTTTGAAGTTGTGGACAACACAGATCCCCTGCAAGGAATCATTCTAATCTTTACCTTCAACATATAGCACACATTCAAGGTACTGTCACGATATTAAAAAAAAAATTAGTCATATGATACTATGAAAAACAGAGAAAATAAACAATCTCCTAGAAAAAAAGATTGTGTTTTTTATTACTCAATCACTCAGATACTCCTGGAGATTCTGAGAGAACACAAGTATTACAGGAAACAAAGATGGATAATGATGGCACATCAGCAGCCTGAGTTGCATAGCTACAGTGGTGTGAAAAAGTGTTTGCCCCCTTCCTGATTTCTTAGTTTTTTGCATGTTTGTCACACTGAAATGTTTCAGATCATCAAATTGAAATATTAGACAAAGATAACACAAGTAAACACATAATGCAGTTTTTAAATGAAGGTTTTTATTATTAAGGGGAAAAAAAAATCCAAACCTACTGTACATGGCCCTGTGTGAAAAAGTGATTGCCCACCCTGTTAAAACATAAATCAACTGTGGTTTATCACATCTTTGGAAAGCTGAGTTCAATTTCTCTAGCCACACCCAGGCCTGATTACTGCCACACCTGTTCTCAATCAAGAAATCACTTAAATAGGACCTGCCTGACAAAGTGAAGTAGACCAAAAGATCCTCAAAAGCTAGACATCATGCTGCGATCCAAAGAAATTCAGGAACAAATGAGAAACAGAGTAATTGAGATTTATCAGTCTGGAAAAGGTTATAAAACCATTTCTAAAGCTTTGGGACTCCAGCTAACCACAGTGAGAGCCATTATCCACAAATGGCGAAAGCATGGAACAGTGGTGAACCTTCCCAGGAGTGGCCGGCCGACCAAAATTACCCCCAAGAGCGCAGCCACGACTCATCCAAGAGGTCACAAAAAACCCCACAACAACATCCAAAGAACTGCAGGCTTCACTTGCCTCAGTTAAGGTCAGTGTTCATGACTCCACCATAAGAAAGAGACTGGGCAAAAATGGCCTGCATGGCAGAGTTCCAAGACGAAAACCACTGCTGAGCAAAAAGAACATAAAGGCTCGTCTCAGTTTTGCCAGAAAACATCTTGATGATCCCCAAGACTTTTGGGAAAATACTCTGTTGACTGACAAAAGTTGAACATTTTGGAAGGTGTGTGTCCCATTACATCTGGCGTAAAAGTAACACAGCATTTCAGAAAAGGAACATCATACCAACAGTAAAATATGGTGGTGGTAGTGTGATGGTCTGGGGCTGTTTTGCTGCTTCAGGACCTGGAAGACTTGCTGTGGTAAATGGAACCATGAATTCTGCTGTCTACCAAAAAATCCTGAAGGAGCATGTCTGGCCATCTGTTCGTGACCTCAAGCTGAAGCGCACTTGGATTCTGCAGCAGGACAATGATCCAAAACACACCAGCAAGTCCACCTCTGAATGGCTTAAGAAAAACAAAATGAAGACTTTGGAGTGGCCTAGTCAAAGTCCTGACCAGAATTCGATTGAGATGTTGTGGCATGACCTTAAAAAAGCGGTTAAGGCTCGAAAACCCTCCAATGTGGCTGAATTACAACAATTCTGCAAAGATGATGGGCCAAAATTGCTCCACAGCGCTGTAAAAGACTCATTGCCAGTTATCGCAAACGCTTGATTGCAGTTGTTGCTGCTAACGGTGGCCCAACCAGTTATTAGATTTAGGGGGCAATCACTTTTTCACACAGGGCCATGTACTGTAGGTTTGGATTTTTTTTTCCCTTAATAATAAAAACCTTCATTTAAAAACTGCATTTTGTGTTTACTTGTGTTATCTTTGTCTAATATTTCAATTTGTCTGATGATCTGAAACATTTCAGTGTGACAAAAATGCAAAAAAATAAGAAATCAGGAAGGGGGCAAACACTTTTTCACACCACTGTATATCAAGATATATCAAAGATCAAATGAGCAGAGCAACTGTATGTGATAGCAATCTAAATGTGTGCAATAATGAAAAAGATGTTTTCACGCAAGTAAATCTTCCTGAACAGTTTTCTGTTCCTACTGTGCCTTTTACAGACATTTTTCTTTTGTAATACAAAACATACAAACTGAAAAAAACTAGATACAGGCCTCTGACTTAAACTAATTACTTTAAAAAATGAGATGATTCTTCTTCATCATCATCCTTCCATTATCAGAAAGCTGCTTATTCCTGTTAAGGGTCATCGCAAGCAGTGGCCTATACCAGAAGCTTGGAGTGCAAAGGTAAGACTACACCCTAGACGGGATGTCATTCCATTGCAGGCCAAAAAATAGGAGCAATTTAAAAATAGGAGACCAATTAACCATACTAACAGGAAAAAGATGCAATCTCAAAAAAGAAGGCTTCCCAGTCAAGAATCAAACATGATCTAAGAGCTGTGAAGCAGCAGTGCTTAATAACATAATAACACATACTCCCCTCAAAATCATTCCTTTGCACAAGTCTAACTTCTAGAAAATAACTGCATAAATGCAGTTTATAACAGTAGGAGGTCAAACCCTAATCTCCTCCAGTTCCTTCTGCCTATGATTCTTACTCACTTGCTTGCACATTTAGTTTTTATATCCTTCTTTTCACCCTGGCATCCACTGCCTTGTTCATCATTAAAGATGAGGATTCCAACAGTCTCATCCTTACAGATACTGTAGGTTGTTGTTCTCCTCAGCTCTGTGCATTTCCCCAATCAAGCTCACTGTTCGAATTAGGCTTTGTCTACATCTTAATTAGGCTTTGACCAAATACTGTAATTTTAATGCTTAAATATTCAACAGAATTATTATAAAATGTAAATACCACTGTTATTGATTAAAAACACATGAAAAGGTTCTGGGAAAGAGAAATGAATAAAATTGGTGAGAGAAAATGGATATAAATGAATGTACTATATTAGTGTTAAGATATATGTTCCTTACCAAGAATAAAGCCACAGAACATCCTAAAAGAAATCCTGCAATAACATCTGAGCAGTGATTTCGATATTCAGACACTCTATTAAGCCCAGTAAGGAATGCAGTACAGAGGGTTCCAAGGCAGAGCACTGGCTTGGCTAGCCTGCTGCTTTTAGTTTTTATAGTGCTTGTAATGTACATCTGGAAAAACAAGAGAAAACAGAAAAGTGATTCAATGATAAATGGCACCTTTGTCCAAGTCCAAGTCCAAGAAAACAAAGTAATTAAAATAATTAGAGAAAGATCTGTAAAATTAAGCAGAAATCAATGTACAGTATTACAGAAGGTAGGAGGTAATTGTTTAACAATAACAAGTCATTGTTTCGAAAACTATATTCAAGTATTATTAAAATCTTTTGGAAAATTGCATAACTACACTACTAGATAAATAAATAAAATACTAGATAAATAAAAATAGTGTTTATGCTATTTTTCTTTTATGTTTTTTATGCTATTTTTCTTTTAGGTGGTTAAAATTCTTTTAAATCCATACACTTTTATATTTTAATTTAAGATTCCTAACAAATCAGCAGATAAGTAAATGCTAGAGGAGTGGTTATATATTTTTAAGTAAATGTACAATAAAAAGAAATAAAACTATTATTAAAATGTTGTCAGGTTCTAGTAGCACCATTAGGGAACTCTGTAGAACCGAGAAAACGTTTGATTATACAGGAAATCCCCGTAAACATGACTCTCTAGGTTGTAATATAGGTGCATTGGGCATAGTTTAAAAACACAGCAACAAGAATAAAGCAAAGTAAAAATAAAGCCCTAAACACAGACACAAAAATAATTTATTTACCCTGGAACAAAGTGGACAGTACTGAGATTTGTTTTGTAAATTCAAAAATCAGGACATCAACATCTTTGAAAAAACCCATTAGGCACTTACTCAGACTTGTGGCTGCTTAGAAAAAAAATCCTAAAATTGTCAACGGTGATCCTTCAAGAAACATACAGTACTAAGAACTAAACAAGACATATTAAAGAATGGCTACCCCTCTCATGTTGTTCTCACATTCTCAAAATCAGGAAGACAAGTGTTTGAACAGGGTTTGACTCATTTATAGCTTGAACAGTTTTGCCTGTGGCACTGAAGGTTTTGTGCCAAGTTCTACTTCTGTCTTCTTTTCAGGATATGGCTAATTAATTTATAGCAAATATAGCTGCAAAAGTAATTAAGTAGCATTTAAAAAAATGTATATACTTTGTGTATATATTTTTTTAATTGTGATACGGGCTATGGCAAATGTTTAATGCATACCATAAACCTTTCATAAACCTTTTTTTTCCAGTGGAACTTCATAACACATTATAACAGTTTATAGCTTGTTTTAATTAAAAACAGAAATGTATTTTATCATGGAAAAAAGCAACACAATTTTTCGAAGGATCAAATCATCCCTGTTAATTTTTTTTTCATTTTGTGCTTTCAGAACTTAAAGAACTTTCAGAACTTTTAAAATAAATTTCAACCTACAGCTTGACTGAATCAGGAAGCTCATATTGCATAGCAGAGGAAGTCATTTTGGTAGCATGAGAATTCACCTTTCATTCAAGTTATTTAGATTCATTCAAGTAGAAGTAAGGGAGTAAAGACTAAAAACGGAGCATTTATTCTTATATTAAATAACAGAACTCTCACATTCCATTATTGCACAATAGAGTTGTCTATTGCACTTAATTGCACTCAAAATCCCCTCTGACACAGAGACAGAAATGTTTGTTAAAGAAAATAATTTAATAATAATAAATAATAATAATTGCTTACACTTATATAGCGCTTTTCTGGACACTCCACTCAAAGCGCTTTACAGGTAATGGGGACTCCCCTCCACCACCACCAATCTGCAGCATCCACCTGGATGATGCGACAGCAGCCATAGTGCGGCAGAACACTCACCACACATCAGCTATTTAGTGGGGAGGAGAACAGAGTAAGCCAATTTATAGATGGGGATTATTAGGTGGCCGTGATTGGTAAGGACCAATGGGAAATTTGGCCAGGACGCTGGGGTTACACCCCTACTCTTTTTGAGAAACACCCTGGGATTTTTAATTACCACAGAGAGTCAGGACCTCAGTTTTATGTCTCATCCAAAGGACGGCACCATTTTACGGTATAGTGTCCCCGTCGCTATACTGGGGCATTAGGACCCACATAGACTGCAGGGTGAGCGCCCCCTGCTGGCCCCACTAACACCTCTTCCAGCAGCAAGCTCATACCTGCTTAGCTTCAGTGGGTTTCCACTTGTGAGTTGCAGGGTGATATGACTGCTGGTGTTTAGTTCCTACCACTTGTTTTAACCAACTACCATTGATTCAGACAAGACTAATATTAAAGGGCAAAAGAACCCAAAGACTTTGCCCCTCCTTGTGTGATCAGATTCTTTTTAATCTTGAAATAACTGCTGGACATTTCTGATAATTGATTTGGCTTTCATGTGCCACTTAAAAGTTTCCATAGCTTTTCAGATATGTAAAACCCAAACAGCTGAGTTTGAAGTTTCAATTGGAAATAAACCCTTTGTGCTGAGCTTCACTGAAATCATTAATTCATAAAAAAGTAATTACTATACCAGTGCCAGCTGTTACTGAGAATAAATTTGTATACAAATTAGTTGCAACAAGAAGACATTGGACTCACTGTCACATATACAGCAGAGTAAACACTTAAAGCCGCATCCTTTGATGGAAAAGATCTTCTGGCCCTTTCAACCACCATCTGGTCTCCTGTACAGATGTTTCCATTCGTGATGAATTGGTGGTTGAAGCGGCAATCTGTTCCAGTATAATTTGGCTTGCAAACAGTTAAAAAGTATGGTGTCAAATTCCCTGTTACAACCTGGCCAGCATTTACAAAGATATCAGTAGCAAACAATCCAAATGCGAATACACCTGCAAGGAAATAAGAAACATGTCAAATCCAAGAAAGCTATAGCTATGGAAATTATTGATCTAATCCAGTTTTTTAAAAAACAAAATTTTAAAGGACTGTAATTTAACACAAAAAAGGTTACAAAAGAAAGAAAGCTTTTTAAACAATTGTGCTTATTTGACTGTTTTGGTTGTACTGTACCTCATTATTCCAAGGATCATGGATCAATGAGGGCTTCTTAACAGAGGAAGGTCATCGAATCTGTCATTGACTAGTAGATCTCAGCACGAACACTATTAGTACCAGAAATGGCCATAGACTATAGTGCAAATGGTTAATGGAAATAATCTCCAGTCACTACACTGGAATGCCAATCTCAAATGAGGGAAGTACTGTACAACCAAAAGAAAATTGCCACGGTCTTCTGTATCATGAAAATGCCGAATCTTTAAAGAGACTCAAATCTTAACATCGGACTGAATACAGTACCACCAGCACTACAGTACATGTAGATACTCCCGACAGAATTTTGTGAATTAGAAAAGAAATTGCTGTGTCACATTAGGATTACAATTTACAATTCTAGGCAATAACAAAACACTTTTATTCCTTAACTGACAGAAACTGTTGTTGTTGAAAACATGCACTGTCATTATCCACTTTTTAGTAAGTACTATAAGTGTGCTTGGCTAAAAGGACCCTGATTTTTTAAATACAAATCATACAAATACAAATCATCATCAGTTGTGGTTTCATGTCCTGTGTATAGCGAGGAACCAAGTGCCTTTACAAAGGAGAAACTGAAGAAGTACAGGCAGATTCCTCCAATCCACCTCCTTTGGAGCCATTTGTCTTTAACACATCACTGACACCACAGCCCTGTAGTAGAGATTGAGCACCAGTTGGAGGAGAAGCACTGCCTCACTGACAGTAACACAAACCCGCAAGTGCCCAGGAAACTGCAGGACTCACCAGGTCTCCTGAGAGCCCTGGCCATCCTTAGGAGAATCCTGGTTTCAGTTAGTTAGTGATTTAAACCAGGCTCCAACCTGTGTTCTGCCTGTGTTTGGGTGGCACCCTTTAATGGTTGAGTTATGTGGGAGGACCCAAAAAAGCACTGTCTGCAGAATAATTGACCAACGCTCACGTTCTGTTAAATGCGGAATTCAGTTATAAAAACTGTCACCTGTTGTCTGATTGTCCCCCACCACATGCACAGCATTGCTGACATGTTTTGAAAGACCCCACAAAGCGGGAGAGTGAACTGTGATTGGTCATTTTGTCTATCATATATCCATCCACTATTTAACCGCTTCATCCAATAAAGGGGTGCTCACTCTGGTATACTATGGTCCAGCATGCCACTTTCAGCCCTATCGTTTATACTATCATATTATTTTCACTATAAAATACAATCTTCATGAAAAATAATAATGTGTATGGAAAATGAATGTAATTACTATAATGAAAATGTACTGCAAATATATAAATTCATATTTTTTAAACGGTTATGGCAAACGATACGTCTCCATAACCAACCTTCAAATTAATCCTGGAGTAAAACAGGTAAAATGGACAGTGAAAATGAGCCAATGAGAAAAATTAATTAGTCACGTGTATTCAGTAAGTGGCCACATTTTGAAAGATCAGTAATTGCTCTAAACTGATGCAAGTAATGAAAGATTGTGGTCTTGCTTGTTTATATATTGTTGCTTATTTCTTACTGATTTAGTGGCAACACCTGGTCTGTCTCTGCCTGCCAATGGGACGGAAAAGCAGAATTCTAGTAAATGCATGATAAGCAGCTTTTTTTTTCATAGTTCAGGTGAGTAGCTGCGTCAGCATGCGTAGGCTGAAGAAGGCTCCACAGCCGAAACATTGTTTTCTTTCTTCTCTTTTCGGCATGGACTAAACCTATTGTTCCTTTTTCGTTTCATATATGTTATGACACAATTTGCTCAGCCTGACAGCCACGTCTAAAGGCAGGCACGCAATCCAACTGCAGACGCTTGTCGATTTCCGTAAAAATTAAAAAAAGGAGAGAGAGAAAAAGTACTGAAAAAGCCAGGAGGCAGAGCTGAATCCATGCAGGGAAAAAGACTGGTTACACAGGCAGGTAAGTGAGCCACGGGTAAGTTTCAGGCAGAACAGGGTCACGGCAAGCTCAGGTAACAGGAGTTTGTGGTTGGAAGTCAGGAATGGGGTTTAGTCTAGGTATTGTTTGTAAGAACCGAGAGATGCGAGGACAGATCAAAGCGTAGTGGTCTCTGGGAGCTCAAATGACAGAGTGTCTTCCCTGTGGCAGTTCAGGTGTTTTATAGACAGTCGGGCTGATCATATAAGGAGCCGGCTTGGTAGAAGGAGGGGTGACCCAAGCGTGTAATAATTGGAGCCCTGTGAGGAATGTGTTCGTTCAGGGGAGAACTGCATTCCCCCATGGCTACCGTGGATTGTGAACCGCTGCCTGTCTTGTCTGCCTGTGACAATATATCTATAAAAATAGTCACTCTTAGAATAAAGAGATCCACGTGACATTGAATTAGAAATAAGTTAAAATGCAAATGAAAAAAAAAAAACATTAGACACTTACCCATATGCACAACTACAAATTATACTTCGGTTGTATCAAAGTATACTAAATACAGTAAACTTTATTTACTCAACAACGTTTTTTGTTCTTAGTAACAGAAAGAAAAGGGAATGCACTCAGTAATGTAAACTTATAAATACATATATATTTCTATATAATTTCAAAAGAAAGCACTTGAAGTTTAATACCATAATATACAGTAAGTATCTAAATTAGAATCTTCTGTCAATGTTTATAACAGAATTATGAATACAGAATCAGTTACAGGGCAGCAGGGTAACAAAGATCAAGTCAGGCAATATTGCTCTTTAGGTTTACAGGTCAGCATTTTGCAGCTCTTATGGATAGTAACAGAGGCCACGCTCATATGGACCCATAATTTGAATTTTGTATGATAACAGTTAACAACAAAGTTGACAACAAACACTACAGCAAACTGAAACTAACTGCATAGTACTGTTACTCCTAAAGTGCATTATCACTTGGCATCATAATTTAATGCATATATTAGAAATTAAACCTTGTTAAGTCTAGATCACTTACAAAGAGGTATTCAGTGCAATACCTTAAATGTGTTTTGTATTTCTTTTTTAATTGAATAAACACATTTTGCTTTGTCACTGCACATATTTGAGAACTTGCAAACTCCCAGCTTTCAGCTGATTTATATTTTGTCCATTCATTTGATGATTATAATGATGTAACTGGAATAAGTCCAGAGTCAGCTATATAAGATTTGTGTAAATGGGACTGATTTAATGAATATTAACTTTTTAAAAGTTTTTAAAATATTAAAACTCTTTTGTTTTGTAACAATAATTTTTGGATTTCTTTTACTTTTAGGCTTGAAACTAGTTCTGAATATATACATATGTCCATGTACTTTGTGTTGTACTCAAAGACTTGCTAAACAGGGTCAGATTATTTACGTCTGAATGAGTACTGATTAATTGAGCTAGTCTGGTGTGGGGAGGGCATTTTTATGGATATTTTAGAGTTTTAATGATACACATGTAAAAGTGCCTCAGGAGAAACAGCAAGGAAGTTAACTTGAATTGAAATAGACCTAAGGAGTTTATTCATGCATGTGACATTGCATTTGATATTTAATTTAACATGCCTGGCATCTGTTTAAAATTTAGTGAAAATAACTACTTAAAATGAATATTTATGCATACAGTGCCTTGCAAAATGTAGAAGAAAACACAGAACTTTCAAATGGTATGCCATTTTCTAAAGTTGCAAAACCACTGAACGTTGGTGGAAGCACTTTTGGCAGCCATTACAGACAAGTATTTTGGGTATGTCTCTACCACATTTGCAAACTGACTTGATGTGATCTTTTGTCTCATTTTTCTTGACAGATTTCTCACGTTGCTTGGAGAATGCTTGTGTGTAGTAATTTTCAAGTCTTTCCACAAATTCTCAACAGGATTTAAAACTTTGACTAAGCCACTTAAATAAGTTTACTTTTTTATTCTTAAGATATTTCAGTGTAGCTTTACCTACGTGCTTTTGATCACTCTCCTGCTGATATAAACCTTTTTGTCCTAATTAAAGGTCTGAAGGGTTTCTGCAGGTTTTCCTCTAAGATTTGACAGTACTCTTCTCTGATTGCATTCTCATCAGTCTTAACAAACTTCCCAGTCCCTGATGATGAGAAGCAGAGCTATTACTGAATGCTGCCACCACCACGCTTGAAGTAATGATGGTGTTGGGTTGCCTGACCATTTATCTTCAGTTTTATTTAAATGGTTTATTGCAAACTCCATGATGACATTAAGATGGATTTTCCACTCCAGTTCTTCCTTGTCAAGCTGCTCAGGCTTTTTCTTCAAGGAAACAACTCTTTCGCCACAACAACGCCACTATAATTACAACAAAATATTTTTGATTTATAATCAAGGTGTTTCTCAGAAATTTCATGCATCTTTTCTTTCAGCGATTTTCATCCATATTGCTTCAATTTGAAACACTTTAGAAGTTTCACTATTATGTTGCACTTGTTCTCCCTACCACCTACTTGCTGAGTGCATGTGTGCTGTCCCTCAAATCAGGACATTCTGATGGCTTTTTAAACCCAGTTCATTCCACACAATACATTGTAGATATCTGATTAATTTAAATAAAAAACATGTTCTTTTCAGTTTAATATTTGATTCAGTACATTCTCAGTTCAAATGGTGATACACAATCGTTTCACACAGTAGTGTGAAATGCTTCTGTGAGTTGGAAAGCCTAAGATAAGTCTTAACTAAGTTAAGTCTTTTTTGCTCAATTTTTTACTTTAAAAATGTTTGGTTAGATAGTTTATAGTCTTAATAAGTAACTTAAAATATGTAAGACAATTTATGCTATGAATAAATAAAAAATGTGTTTAAATGAATGTGAATGATTTAAAATAATGCATAAAACAAATAATTATGAGTCCCAAGAGGCGTTACACAGCAGGATTACTCAGTTAGATGGATACTTCAGATCTAATGGCCCATTGGCCAGCATTGACGAAGCTGTCAGCAGTCACGTAACTGGGATTTTATATTTGGGGTGGCAGGGACAAGTATAAAACAGCAATCCCGGGGTTGTTACAGGCCAAAAAAATTAATTTAGTGAAAGGCTGTGGCATATCGTATATCGACACATACTGTACACCTTTCAGTGGTCACAAAATGTTTCACTGCTGAAAATGAGGGTAACTAACTAAATACAGCAAACACATTTCTCAGAGATACACCACCTTATTTTGGTTTTGAGATAACTAACATGATAAAATGCATTTTAGGTACACTATGCTAAGCCGCGTGCATGACATTTTTAAATTGAAAATATCGATATTACAATTGTTAGGAACAGTAGCAAATATGTTTGTATGTAAAATATTTGGAAAGCACAGTAACATCTCATCACAACACCAATGGTTTCTGCTACTTACTAGGTTGGGCAAATTGTCCTGCTGTAAACACGTTAAATGTTAAATGTAGTAAATATTAAATATTTAGTATGTTAAATATTAAATGTCCTATGTAGGTGAAACACAATACAACTGCATGTAAGTTTTTTTTTGCTATTTTTTTTCGTCATGGCATCAGAATGATGTTATACGGAGCTAACAGTCTTGATATGTTTAAAGCATTTTTAGATTGCAACAATTGCTACAGTGAAAAGTAGATAGCAAACTTTGGCCTAGGACAAACCTCCATAGTTTACATTATTTTAGATTATAATTATAAAAATATATCATACATAATGGCTTCAGTGATTAGAATTTAAAAGCAAATATGCATGTAAAACCTCAATTGTAATTTCTGTAAGTGTGTGTTTAAATTCCCTTGCAGTAGAACTAGTTTTTACTCCCCCTATTGACAGGATTCACACCTTTGCTACCATTACAGAGGTTCATTCATGTTATACATTTATTATTATTTTAATATTTAACATACTTTTGTACATAAAAATAGTAAAAATGTCAGTGTAGTATTAAGTGCAGTATTATTAATTAGATTTTATTATTTATTATTCTTCATTATCACAGAAAAAGTTATTTGTTAAAAGTACATCTAATGCATTAGCCAGGAATCGAACCCAGACTCTCTACATGGCAGGCAGGAATTCCACCTCTGAACCACCAAAATGTCACTCTGCTTGGATGACTAAATTAAAAATTAAAAGCATTGCTTTTTCCATTTTCTACAAGAGTTTCAATCATGCTACAAGTGTTTCACTTTCCATTACAAAATTAATGATACAGGTGTTCATGGAAAAAGTAAAAAACCTTATATTTTTTATAAAGCATATACAGTTTATAGAGCTACAATGAACATTTCAAAACTTTTCCAAAATAAGTACAGCACGTGACTGAGTTAAAGAATTAAATGAAGAAAATGTTTATGAAGAAGATGGAATACTTTTGTCAGCCTTATTTTTTATCTTCAACTACCACTACGAGCTATTCAAATATATTATATTTATATTAAAAAATAAAATAACAATGTTAATGACATTCAAAAACAATATAACACTTCAGTTATTTTTAATTTCTGCTACCCAAATTTCCCTTTCCTTACATAATTCCATATATTCCATATTAAGTGGATTTGAAGATGTAGTACAACAAATTAAAATTAAGGTAATATTTCACTAACCTGTAACAAAGCATAAGTGCCACCTATTGATCTTCGTTGACCAGTAAAAAGCTAAATTCAACAAGCTGAATCAATCACAGAACAGTGCAACCAGTCTGCTGTGGACTAGAGTTTTGATGCACATTCTGAATGGCTGCATCTGTATTGGAACTCGCTGAGAAGAGTGTTAATGGAGAACATCGAGTAAGGAGTTGCAGAAATAAAGCCTTGATGTTATAAATCAAGCACACAGCATGGGACATTGATAGATATTGCCTAATGCAGGCAATATTTCTAAGGTTGAAAAAAGAAGTCAAAATCAAATTTTTCAGGTTGTTGACTTCTTGTTTGAAATTCACTACCTGATTGAGATAAATTACAGAGATAGGTACATTTATAGTGAAATCATATATATGATTTTTAACGTACACAGAGACCATTCAACTAATTGTGTGGCACATTAAGGTAATTTTGTGCATCTAAATTTAGGCTTGCCACAGCAATGGTTTTGAATACTTAAATTATGACTTTTCCATTTCTCTTCCATATTAATTATTTAATTTGCAGAGTAAGATGTGAATACCTGTAATATTAATTGATACTTAAATGTGCCATGACTGCAAACGTTCAAGCAATGAAATGCAATAATTCTCAATAATTTTGCAAAGTACTCTACATAAGCTGTTTTGAACTGGATTTTAATAATTTGATAGTCTTCCCAAACTTACTTCCATTTGGAAGTAAAATTTAACCATTTATTAAGTGTCAGATTTATAAGCATCTTCTGAAGAATTGTAGTTTATTTTGTGAATCCTGCGTCTTTTTTTAGTTTTACAAGTACTACAAGAATATTAAGACATGGTTAGGAAAGGTTATAGAGTTAGTGTTAACTTGAGCATTAAATGTAACTCATTCAACAACATAGCAGTAATGAAGATCTGCATGGCAGACTACCTTTTTTTCTCTCTCCGACATGAAATCACAGCTACTCTTAACAAAACAATAATCCCTCTAAGCTATGAGCATAAATAAACAAGAACTTAGGGTTTTTTGTCTCTATTTCTTTTCAATCTGTAAAATGTGTTCTCGGCTTTTGTAAAACTAAAATATTACAACGGGATTCTAGCATCTCCCAGGCTGTATTACCCCACCTTCAGCAATCCTCTGAATCAATTCAGAACACATGAAATGATACATAGATAGAGTACCCTCTAAATGTATTCAAACACATGATGAAATAAGAATAAAATCACATTACAGAAAGATTTTCAAACTGGATAACTGGCAGGGATAACTCTAACTAAACACCTCCTATCAAGTACTATGCGGTTCTGGCACTTCAGAGGGAGAATTTAGGAACATTCCTTCATATTTATGGAACAGAAGCCAAAGGGTTTGAAGAATATTTTTCCATGTATGAATACCCAAAACACATAAAGCCATGAACAATAGAATTTGAAAAGTTACCAAAAGACACTGTTTTCCACCCACGTGCTTTTGCAGTATCAGGTTATAAAACATCACTCACCTATGAATCTTATGATTCTACGAATAAGAGGATTCAAGTAACAGCACTCGCCAGTCACAATAGTCTTCTCTTGGGCAATAAGTGTATCCCTTGTAGATTTTATGAAGTACATTGAAATCTCTCCAGTAAATATCTGTGAAGAGAAAATGAGAATCAATGGTTAATATATTATTGTTGTCAAACCTTTTCCTGATTCTACAAACTGAATGTCACGGAATACAAATGAGAGCTAGTACACTTTTCACATTGTTAAGAAAAAAAGGGCTAAAGAAGATTTCCTGAATAAGAATTTAAGAAGCTGGCAAATAAAAAACAGACTTTCAGCCCATCTGTGTTGAAAGTGAGTATTTTACTAGTGCATTGGAACTTTTGCACAGCCACAACCATCTAGCTGAAAAGCCTGTTCCAGACTCCCACTACTTAACAGAGCAGTCAATGAAAATACTAAAAACTTTCAATTGAACAACTACTTTTAGCAAATATATCTTGCAGTTAACCTATGATCTTGACAAAAACACTGCTGGTTGCAGAATGTTGTTCATAACTGTGTATTTAAAAACATGTAAGAACAGATTCCATTTTATATTAAAATGTTTTGTATCAACCTTCCTTTAAATTTTAATTTGCAATAACAATCAGAAATGAAAGAACATTTTGCATTTCATTCAATTATCTCTGAAAAACATTAATATTTTTTCCACAACTATATATTTACTCTCCCTATATACTTTATTATATAAATATGTACATTATTAAAAATGTGCACAGTATAGGCTGGCTTTTGGCTTTTTATTTTGAAAGAAACAGATTTCTTTTTTACCCTTCATGGTATTTTTGCCTTGTTTTTAACTACTCTGTATTTCTGTAAAATATGGTTCTATTTCTTTGTCCACTGTGGGAGTCTGGAATAAGCTACCCAGCCATGCTGTTGAAGCCGATACCTTGGCATCGTTCAGGTAACAGGTAGATGACATCCTTGGATCACTTAGCTACAAGCTACCAAACAAGCTAGGCTCACCGAATGGCCTTATTTGTTAGATTTGTAACCTCTCTCATGCTACTATCCCACATCTATAAATGTGTAAGCAAAGTTATTTTTAAAGGGCAGTTGTAAATATATTTTACTACAATAAAGCTGTATGTAAATTAAAATATTCAGTTTTTAATAACCGATACCTACTTTTGTAACAATGAATTAAACTTACTGGAAGAATGTATACTGTTGTTAACTATTCTTTGTCTTGAAAAAAGCTTTAAACAACTAATTTTGTTGCTGTATCACCTTTGAAGATGAATAACAGAGGCGAACTGAAGTTTTGGATCTGGCATGCTTTGCTCTGATAGCCATCAGAGTTGCACAATCCATTATGTCAGCCTCTATAAGCCATGTCTGATGTGTGGGAGGTTTGTAGGACACAATGTAAGTGCTTTTTCAGCCTGAGGTCCATTTCATCAAGTACTGTATGTTTTATTTGTGGTCTTAACCTATTTATTATTCAGGTCAAAGAATGTGAAAAATGTGTGTTGTTACACATTGGGTCTTGTAAAGAAACTATTCTAGGTCACGTACACATGATTGAAGAAGCCACTTATATTTTCTTCTCTTATAGCCCAAGTTTCCTAGATTTCTGATTTAATGTTTTAATGTAAAATTCTTATCATTACATTTTACATGAGCTACAATAAGAGAGAATTGTTTGGAGGTGGTCTGTGTTTTATGCAGCTTTTATTTAATAATGACTAAGGTAATGGATATGTTTGATTATCCATCCATATTATATTACAGATGCTTACCTCAGTCTTACAATAAATCTACTCTTTTTTACATTGTTAACAGTTATTTAAAAATTACGGCATTAGACAAAGTCAAAACTAATGGAAAATCACATTTAAAAGTCTTCTATGATTTCAAACATTACCCAAACGTTAATGTACAGTCACTTTCTTTCTGATTTGTGACTGTGTGTCAGACAAATACTGTAGCAATGTAGTAGTGGACATGCCTTAATGATAAAGAGGGTTAAAGGAAATTACATGTCAGAGAGAGAAAAAAATATCTTATTCCTGAAAAATAAAATTGATGGTAGGTAAATGCTTTGGTGGATTTCTGCTTATTTATTTATCCTGAGCGTTTGTCAAAATGCATGTTTACAGCCTTTTGTAATGGAATGTTTGTATCTGATATTTGGAATTGCACTAGAAATGAGAGATTTCTTATTTCTAAGATCAAGCAATTTTTTGAGAAGCAAAAACCTATTAATTCTTCTAACTTGTTCCATTCACCTACAAATACAGTTTTACTTATAAAATTATACGATTCTCTAAGTACTGTATGTTAATTGGGTGTAATTGTGAATATGTTTGGTGTAAATAATATGTTGATAAACAAAACCAATGCAATGATTTCCTCTTACGGAAAATAATGCAATAAATCCTAAAGGCCATTTTTGTTGATAATATGAATTAAGACGTTTTTCCATTTCCTAAACATATCTCAGCAACTTTGTTTCTAAATTGGTGACAAGTGTGCAAGAAACATAACAGTGCATGAATTTAATGGTACTGTATGTGTCCTCGATGCAAGGACATCATGATGCATGGTCCATATCACACCACTATAAAAACAATATATTGTTGCATTATACCATTAATCTTCAGGATCCTGTGAATGATGAGCCAGAGAGAGCAACCAGGCACTTGGGACAGAGAATGCTGGAGTGTTAAAGCTATAACCACTTCTCATCTGGTAGGCCATTTAAGGACCAATCTTAACGTTAGTAATCATTTTAATACTGGTACCCTATGTCACCACAGTAAGAGAGGATAAGAGGTTTCATCTTCAACACCTTCATGACCAGTTTCAACCAGGCTGAGCTATAGCAAATGTTGTCAGTTGGATTTGAAAAAGGCCAAGTACTGACAGAACAATCTTAAGACTTTGAAAAGACATGTAGATCTTATTATGACCCTATGGCTATTACATCACATGTGGAGAGCACTTGCTTCCGCTGCTTACTGTATTGATAAACTGTACCAAGAAATTAATCATCCACATCAAACTTCATGGAGACATAAAATTATTTCACTCACAAAATTATATTTTTTATAGACTCTAAATATACGTAGGTAGGTAATGTAGGTATTAGAGGCAAATGTGTTTAGAATATGTCATAATATAATAATATAATAATTTGCAGTTCTTATGACATACTTTCAAACAGCCTCTCCCATCTTCATGTGCTAGTTTAATAATGAGTTTTTTTACCTTATTTTTAATTAATTACCTTAAACTTAAATGTGCTGACAGCTGCTGAGCTGAAATCTGCAATATAAACAAGTTTATAAATGACAGATTATTTATAAACTGTGTGACTGACAGGGTCTTGGATGGAAGAAGAGCAGAGCAGGATGATACTAACCAGAAGTGCTTTCAAATTAACACTGCCATAGACTAGGATGTGAAACAAATCTAGTTACTATGTGAGCCTCTCCCTGCCCCCTGCCCAAATACCCATGACTCACTTCTGTATTGTAATGAACACTCCTGGTTCTGTGTCAGAGACATGGGTAATGACAGGTTGGAGAGAACTTTACACTTCACTTACAGTTTAACTTCCTTTTTCATTACACATGGGCACACTAATCATGGAGGCAGAGAAAGTGCAGGCATCCGCTGGTTGCAGAGGAGAGATTCATGGTGTATATTTCAGCTGATTACTATACTGTAAGTCTGTGAAGACTTTGTTTTATTTGATCATTGATATTTTATTTAACTTAGAGCCAATGCATCAATACTTTTATTATCATGTAAAGGAGAGTTACTTTTGTCTTTTAACTATACATACTGTAGTATATACTGTAGTTGTCATACCTGGGCTAGGAGCAGCTTGCAGCCTGCAGTTGCCAAGGGTAATAGCAGCATTTCCACAAGAGCTGGCATTCCACCCAAGCCCATAGTACCAGGTCAGGCTGCCTTTCTGTGCATCCGCCTCCCTTTCAGTCAGGGAACCAATCTTCCAAACAAGCCTCCAATTAGGCACTGCATTTAAGTCCCAAAGCCCTAATTAATCAGTGTTCTGATATTGAGCTACCTTAAGTAGTGCAGTTCCTCGCCTCCTCTAGAAACCAGCCACTGCGAAGATTCCGAATCCCAGAAACGCTGCTTTCCTTCAGCTTCCTGATCTTTTTCCGCAGCCAGCACTGATTCCAGTTGCGTGCCCAGCTTCCCAGTCAGTCTAAGGAATACAGGCTTTCCTGTCGGTCTCACTACGTCAGGCTCCCCTGACAGCCTTAAATCTCCAAGCTTCCCAGTCAGCCTCGACTCGCCAGGCTCTTCTTGTCAACCTCGAACATCTCAGCCTGCTTTCCCTGTCAGTCTACCTTCACCTGCTGGCTTTGCTCCTGTCACCCTCTGCTCTTCCGAAACATCAGCGAGAAACCTTAAGTCCTGCAGTTAGATCTCAGCCTGTCAGTCCAACCGCGGCAGTGCATAGCAACTGGCTGGGTCATAATAGTAGTACATTATGTGATGGTATAGGAGTACACATGGTTATATGCACATTTGGCTATTTGGTTTCTTGCACTAAACATTCGCAAATGTTGAGACCTTACTGGATTGTGATATAGGTAAACTCTCTAAAGTCGTATTACTAAGGATTATTAGATTTCATAGAAGGCTGTCAAAATGCATAAAATGTAGTAGACGTTTTCCATGCAAGTATTTTCTGAAGCAACCTGGAGTGTATCCTAAAGCACAGACGTAAAGAAAGACCATACATTAGACTGGACTCTAGTTCATTGTAGAGCAGACCAACACACAGAGGCAATGTAGAGACACAATATGACCTAGCAACCATGTTTTTGGGAGGTGGGAGTAAATTTGAGCACCCAGAGAAAAACCCCAGAGAGAACATGCACTACAGATGATACCTCCTCCCTTTAAACTGATCTTTTTGCTTAAATGTCTATTATTACTATTTTTGTTATGCAAAACATAGAAAGAAAACATAAAAACTAGCACACTAGATGTCAGTAAGAATTCTCTTTCTTTCAAGAACTCAAAACACAGGAAATGCAATATTGAGAAAATCTTTATAACTATACTAGCTGCTCCCAGAAGGATTTCCTCTTAAAATAGAGCTTCCAAAAAGGCAAAGTGAAAGATATCACCATTATGTACCATTTTGTTGAATTACAAATGATGAGACACATTTTAATTGGAAAAGTTTAAACCTGAGCACTCAAACTGAATGCTTTTATACAGTAGGTGAAAGAAGTTTCATGCCTGACAAAACTGCAAAGAAAAATCAAAACCTACAGTATAATCATGATTGCTTACATATTCATCCTCTTTGCTATCTCAATCCTAAATGAGTAAATTTGAAATAAAACCCCTTTGACAAGTCACACATCAGTTGAATGCCATCTATCTATGTGCAATAATAGTGGCACATGTGATTTTGGAATACAGTAGTATCTGTAAAGGTCCCTTAGGCAGGTGATAAATTTCAAGAAAAGACTGAACCATGAAGACTAAAAAGTTTTCAAATCTTGAGGGACAAATATGTAGAAAAGCAGAGTAGAACAGAAGAATGAGTATTAAAAAATAGTTTAAAAAACGAATATGAAAAAACTTTTCATCATCATGGACTGAGAAACTTACCACAGATGAAGTGAAAATGGATAGAGCAAAGCAAATTGTTTCAGTCTGCCAAAAACCTAAAACTCAAATGACAATTCACCTATCAGCGGGACACGGACACAAAGTACAAGCCCAAAGTTACACTAGAGTGGTTTAACTAGAACAAAGTGAGTCATTAAGTGGCTTGTCTTGAATCCAATACAAAATCTGTGGTAAGTGAAATTTGCTCTCCATCACCTATTCCCAACTAACCTGACAGAACATAAGCAGGTTTGCAAAGAAAGGGTGAAATTTCCTCCATGCTGAAGTTTAATAGATGTAATCAAGAGCCTGCAGCTTTTTGCTTCAAAAATGTACCCAACATTTGCAATTCAACAAAATCGGAATGAATACTTTGCAAGGTAATGTACCTTTATCTATAATGTTTTCAAAAAAATTACATCATAGATTGCATCATGTGGTGTCACAAACTTTTGTGCATACAGTTCAATATAAACTTCAAATTTTGAAAATCAAATGTCAAGAAGTAGTAAAGTACTTTAAAAAATAATTTCAAACATGCTTAGCTCACAAATCTGAAATTATGGAAAACATGCATCATTCTTTCTAGAAAGAAATAAACATCCATCTAAAGTTATCTGAGGTGTACTGGTAAAATGAATGTCCACAAGCAATTTAATTTTAATGATGTAAGTTAACTTGTCACAATGGTACTGTGATGGTACTCATTTTGTGTACAATCATCTGTTTTCAGAATATTAATTCTCTGCTCTGGATTAATGATTTTTAGTAGTAATCTTTTTTAGTAGTTCCAAAGACAGAAACTTTTTAGTGTTACTCAATATTTCAAAACCTGCTGGTTTTTAGTATCTAAACTTTAAATAATATATATTAGAAATATGAAATTTTTTAATTTTGCTTTCCTATTCTCATTATTTGCAAAAAACCAAAAAGAGCTCACTAGTCTAAACACCTGGTACAGACTTACTAGCCTACAAATGAACCATTAGCAAGTTGGGAATGAAAGACAATACTCTTCTAATACATCTTGTCAAACTAACTTTTTGTCCTTAATTTTCAATTTATTTTGACATGTTCAATGTACTGTCTGTTTGCTGTATGTATATTCTGGGCTGCTCGTTCAGAATGAAATATGACTTCTGAGATACAGTTCAGCCTTAACTGTGATCGTAATGAGTGGGGGACTACTTTACACAAAGCAGGGCTAGCATTTTTTCTTACAAGTCTTGTTCTGATTGTGAGCAGCAACATTAAGAATACAATGTACTTGTAAATGTACCTCTGTATTACTTAAATTAATGTATTAAGTGAAAATTAATGTTAAATCTGAAGAAGCTTTTTCTTGATTTTTTTAAAATAATATTTATAAGACTTTTGCAATATTCAATATTCTGATAAAATATAAAATAATGATTCTGATAATAATGTAAAACAACAGTTAAAATTCATGACTGTATAAAAGTTTATTTAGATTGTTTCTGTGGCATTTTTTATGGACAAGATCTAATGATCTATAATCAAGGTCAGAGATCTTCTATTATGTTCATATTAGTGAAATGAACTTTAAGATACAACATATTTCTGAAATGTTCTGTATATGTCTACATTCTCTATTAATTTATATTCACTTCAAACTACACCAACTGACACATACTTTAAAACAAATCTAAACCCCTTAAGTACTACACTGATTAGTAAACAACAGAAAGATATCACAGTTGTACTTACGATAGCTGTGGGAGCAGCTGCTACTACACAATACAAGATGAGAGGAGGAACAAAACTCTCTTCTTCCACTCCAGGATAGGGCTTCATCAGGTCAGCATCATTGCAGAAAAAACCCTGCATATGCACCCCGAATGTGTCAGTGCACTCGAAGTAATAGGCCAGCAGCACAGTCCCAGCCATGATGACGAGCTGAAAGTACAGCATATTTGCACAGTTGCATTAGTCTCAATCACCAAGTGAACAGATGATCTTAAAGCTCTTGTAGCCCCCAATTATTATGTGCCTAAATCTCTCTGAATACTGCTGTTTTTTTTATTTTTTTACAAGACTCTCCCTCCCCATCTCCCTCTCTTTTGCTCTCTGTCACTGTTACAAGCTCCAAGCTCCCTCTCTACCTTGTAGCATCTGTTACATAAACCTTGTGGCAGAATGTGTTCATAAACAACAGAAATCGTAGAGAGACCACAAGCATGACTTGTAGAGGAATGATGCTTTCACCAACAACTTAATCAGAGGACACGTGAGTGTCTCTAACAATAGACAGATCAATTCCCGGCTGCAGCCGTGAACAGTGCATGACTCTGTTAGCTGGGACTCCATCAACAGATGGGCTGACAGACTCTTCTGGGACAAAACACTGAGAAGAATAATAGTATTTGCCTTGACATTTTGTATTCCACATGAGCTGTGTCATTCCAAATCAAGAAATACATCTAAAGTGAGAAATAAAAAAAAATGAACACATCCCATCCGTGAAATTAAGTGACTGTGATTTCCCATTAGCGGAACAGGAAAAGGATAAACACATGCTTGATATACTCTAGTTACTGTATGTCATTTACAAGGCATAAAGCTTCAGTTTTGATTATTTTAAAATAAAAAAAGAGATTAAATCACACAATAAATTTATAGACCAATGAAACATTAAAAAGTCACACAAAAAAAGCACGGGCAGAGGAGACATACAAACGAGTCATAGTGAGGAAACATCCATCTGTCTTTTTAGTACTCCATTATTATCTGGCTAATTTATCGTTTTTTTTTAGTAAGTTTGCAAATGCGTGTCATAAACAATTATGGAGATGCATCTCAATCCCATATTTAATAGTATGGAAACACTGAATGTAGCCAATTAAGTGTAGAATATTAAAGATAATTCTTAATTTAGATTTGCTTTTGTTAATATCTTTAATTTACAATAATTGTATAACTTTTAACTGAATAGACAATAAACCTTTGTTTCCTTGAGGTATCTCATCTACTTATTATAACGTTATTGTGACCTGCCCTAAGCACAGTGCTGTATGCATATCCTATAAACATCTATTAGATATTTCATTCTTACTTCAGCCAACGAAGTGTGATCAAGTTATGATGAGTTGGATTTCTTTCCTCTTTTCAGTCCTGTTATCAAGACACTCACAACTGTTCATAAAGCTCATGAACAGTTTGTAATAGTTGAGTAAGGAAGTAATAGTTTGCAAGGAGGAATTGAAGTCTAGAACATAAAGATGCTAAAGTGAACTCAACCATCACACTATTAAGAAATACCTTAATTCTGACATCAAAGAAGATGTTAAAAAGTAAGATAATGTTAAGTAATTTCTGCAGTCAATCTGCTATCAAGTGCAAAACCATTTATCTACAACATATTAACCTATATTCTTCATCTCAAATGTATCTAATTGGAGATACTGTATATTGTAATAAATCAGGAAAATCCATTTACAGTAAACATAAGTATTCTTAAGTCTGCACTACAAAATATGTAGTGTAATTGTTGAATATTGTGTAACTTTCATCTATGTAATTGCTTCTGGGGACATAAACTGTTTTTACTTTGTCAGAAATGCTCTCAGATGACTATTCTTTTCCTGTGCCTAATACTTTACTTTTTCTTTTGAAAGTAATGATCTCCCTTGCTTTTTAATACAGGAGTTTGAAAACTAGAAAGGTGCTTTACTTTCTGATTCTGACAGCTTTCAAGCCACCCATGGTTCCTAATATTACTTGGTGGTATTCAAATAAGTATGATTCCAGGGAAATTCTAAAGCTTTCATTGTTAACAATGATCCACAGGAGAATCAATTTATGAGCCATCATTACTCCCCGGTGTGAACAGAAACAATTAAAAGGCTAGAGGCATAAAAGACGACCCCATTTATTCATTTTAGTGCATGAACCTGATACATAAGGAAATATCAGAAGACTACAATTAAATGGCTTATTATTGAAAATATTGCTTTGAGCATATATTTCCTCTTTTCCCTCTACCAGATATTCAATATTAAAACAGAGTAATGAAAGAATGACTTACAAAGATGGAGCTATTTATTGTCCACAAGTAATTGATAAAATACCTGGTTCTTTATTTCTACACATTGTACATACTGTATATAGAAATATAAAATACAGCATTGGACAACAATCAACATAACCAGAGAGAGAGATGGAACAGCACCTACTATACAGTACATGATAATATAATTAAGAAATAAAACTTTATATTTAAAAAAGCTTAATTAAATACAATTGTGTTTAGTGTGTACAGATGAACATTATATATGAATCATTTTCCTACCCAGTTACCTGGTTGAAAACAAAAACGTCTTGTTTCTCTCTAACTTATTTATTAATGTATGATGTTCTATACGGATTCCTATACTGATATTATCCGACATTGAATAATTTATAAATATATACATTCTTCTTACAGAAGAATGTTCTTCAAGGTAACTTTCAGCACAGATCTGTAGATTTGATTAACCTTAATATATAACATTGTCTTAGAAGCAATTCATTCTCATGCTAGAAGTTTAAACTTTCTGCTTTTCAAGTAAGTATACGCAAACTTCTATTTACCACTGTGGGCTTCCCTAAGCAAAAATGTAATGTCCTTTAGTAGCCTTGTTTATGATGGAAAGCATTACATTAAAAATAATAAACTTTATTTTACATTGCAACTTTAAATATGGCTTTAAAGCTCAAAGCACTTTACAGAATGACAACAACAATAAATAAAAAGAGTACAGAAGATGCATTAGACCTGGTCAGGATTCTGGCTGTCGAATTTTGGACATACTGCAGTTTGTTCCATGTAGATTTAGAGACTCCAGCAAGTACAGCCTTAAAGTAGTCAATTCGGGAGAACACAAATGTGTTGATCAGCTTTTAAGCCATAGTTAGTGATAACATAGAGCGTAGTCTAGCAATATTTCTGAGGTGAAAAAAGATGTTTTGACAATATGCTGCACATGTGGGTTGAATGTTAAGCCAGAATCAATTATCACCCCAGGTTTTTTCAATTTAGACTGAAGCTCAAGTACAGAACCATCTACAGATAGGGTTACAGGACTGGCTTTACAAAGTCGATGGGGTGCCAATAAGCATGACTTCAGTCTTGTCACAGGTAAGATGAAGGAAATTTTGAGTCATCCAAGTTTTTATGTCAGAGATGCAATTAGAATAGAGACAGCCACATCAGTGTCAGGTTTGGTATGGATGTATATTTGAGTATCATAAGCATAGAAATGATAGCTGAGGCCATGTGATTTTAAAAGTGGAAACATGTAAATGCTGAAAAGCAAGGGGCCCCAGCATTGAGCCCTGACAAACACCAGACTTAACAAGACCAATTTCAGACCTATACCCATCTAGAGAGACAAAGTGACGGCGATCAGCAAGGTAAGACTTGAACCATTTGAGAGCAGTGTCAGAAACTCCAAACACAGTCTCAAGACGAGAAAGTAAGATGTTATGATCAACAGTGTCAAAAGCACAATTGTTTAGATTGTCCAGAGCAATAATAGGCTTTTTTTACTTCATGTTAGGGGTAATGGCAGCAGTTCTGAGGACTGTTGGTACAACGCCAGTGCTCAAGGATTCATTTATAATGTAGAAGACAATGGGACAGAGAGAAGAGAAACAAGACCGAAATAAAGTAGTGGGAATGGGATCTAAAATATATGTGGTGGGTTTCATGTGTGTAACTAGTTTATTGAAGGATGCCGAGTCAAGAAGAAAGAAGATGGAGAATAGGGAACCAGAAAAGTTGGATAAGGAGGGAGGAGGTAGGGAAATTATATACGTAGTAGAGAGAATGCTATGCCGGATGTTGTCGATCTTGGAGCTAAAGAAATCTAAGAATGTGTTGCAAAGTTGTAATGAGGCAGGTAATGTGGTGGGGCAGTTTGGCTTTAGCAAACTGTTGATGGTGGAGAAAAGATATCTAGGGTTGGTATGGTGATTTTCAATTATGTGAGAGAAGTAGGTGGATCTAGCAGACTCTATTGTAACCTTAAATTCAGACAAGCAATCTCTCCAAGCCAGATAATGTACATTTAGGCCAGAAATGATCGCCTTCCAACCATCTTGTTATTCAACTGTATTTTGAAGTCCTTTTTTTTCTTCATTTCTCAACTCCTAGTAAAAAAAAAAACGTTCTTTTACTAAACTGCAGCTTCTTGGAGAACAAATGCAAAAAAAGAACATGTGACTGAAGTCTAATTGCAAGTGGTAACAAACAAATCTAAATTATTTGGAAATCATCTCAAAGTTAGAAAAAACACCTTACAGTATATGAAATAAGAAGTCCAAGTTTTAAGCTATTTTCTTAGTAAGACTGGGAAACATACCAAATGTCAATAGGCAGATTCCAGATATCCACCAACTCCAAGTGAGATGTACATAAGTTATTTCTTGTTTATACCTTTGGAAGGTCAGGTTTCAACCTCTTCTATATTTCAGTTCTTGATGGGTTAGATGTATGCACTGATCTCATTAATGTAGTAATGCATTAAGACTTCAATTATTATATACAGGAAATACAATAAATTGATTTAATAATAATTTTCCCATTTATAAAAAAAAGTGAGATACCTAAAGCTCAGTGACAGCTTTATGTTTCAAGTGAGATTGCCAGTATTAGCAATAGTAGCATCAATAAGGTTACCTGTACTTGCTATCATACAGTAGATACATTATAGTACACATGGTAAAAGTATTTACACAACATGGGATCTAAAAACAAATGAAAAATGAAGTCTTGACTGTTTTTTGGGGGGCTAGGGGTGGAAATAAACTCTTCTAAAAGTAGCCTTGAGCGTCAATTCAATTGAAAGCTAAAAGTTGAAAAGACTTATTGTATTAGTTTTTGAAAACAGTCTTGGTACATCTAGAGGCTATTGTAAATATAGGCTGAGATGTCAGACATTAAGTGCACTACAGTCATCTTAACAAATTCATAACATAAACCCTGAGAGATAATGCAACTAATGAATGGAAGAGCATTAAGAAGTTCTTCTGATCATTCTACTGTAAAAAATTGCTACATAAAAACTGAAAAGTAAAAGACATTAGAATGTCCCCAAGGTAAGGCTAAAGTGACCCAAGAGGCCATGATAAAAATTACTACCGTCAGATACACTTCTGGAATGACGAGCAAAATAGCCACAACTTGATTATATAGGAAAGTTCTTAACAAACGTTCGGGAGGGATATCCATAGACAAGCCAATCTCACCCAGCTGTTTTAAATCACAATCATTACTACCTTTTGCTATATATAACTTTTTCCCACACCTTGAGTTTTTCTCACATTCATTTTATATGTGCACCATGCTCCAAACAACAAACAGGAAAGCAAACACAAGACAGATGAAAAGAGAAAAATATTCAGCTTAATTCACATTGTCAAATTTGTCACATTCATTTTAAACGTGGACCATGCTCCAAACAACAGGAAAGCAAAAATGAAAATGAAAGAGAAAAACATGTTAATTTTCCCTGGGTCTCACAAACCTCTTTTAAAGAAATGCACCAAAGAGAAATGTTTTTCTTCATATTTTTTAGACGTTCATAACAAGCAAACTGCTGTCACTCTGCCCATAGCAAGATACCATTTTACAGAAGGACCCCTGGGCCGCCGCTACTACCAGCAAAAGGACCAACCATTCAACTTTGTTCCCATGTTTTTGTTCTCAGTCTATATCTGTTTTTTTTATTTGCCTTCTTGTTTCTTCTGCATTTCCTGCCACCTCTTGTTTTCCTCATTATCCTGTCCCAAACACTTAGTCCTCAGAATTTCAAGCCACAAATCTGCTTCCTCTCTTCATGATAATTTAATCGCAACTCATTCTTCTGCTTCTATTCCCCAGTGTTAAACTAGGCCCCAGGTTCCCCCCTTGTGCCTCTTCTTCTCCTGCCACCAGCTCCTCAGCCCCTGATCTGTTCTACGTCTGACTGAGTCAGCAGGTTTCTTACAGGTTTTAATGTCTGCCTTCTTCTTTCACGTAATGTCCATATTTTCATGCTCTGCCTGTACATTTCTTCTGTCTCTGGTTCTACATTGGGGGTTTTGGGATTTACGCGTTTCATTTGAGCGACTCCGCCTTCCTCCGTCTTGGCCGCTGGTGTCCATGGAGCTATCTCCTTGGTCCTGGGTCTGTCCGGCATCCTACCTCCAGCTCTGTCAGCGGGCATCCTATAGCTTTTATAGCTTTCTTCTCTTTTATCATAAGGTACACATTTCCAGATTGTGCCAGTAAGTTCCTTACGTCTCTGTTTCTGCACTGGTGATTTTGGGCTTCACTTTTTTCTTGGGAGGGAGGGGACGGTCAATGCTCTTCTTATGCAAAGGAGGATACCTCATAACCAAGCCAGTTAAGCCATAACTAAAATACCCAGTAAACATTCACAAAGCATCTGATGCTTGGATGCTGTTATTTCTCATGAAATGGAAGTTCTTAACTGAAGTTAGGGAACGGTAACGACAGACAAAGCCAATCTCGCCCAGCTGTTGTAAATCACTATCTACACCGACTTTTGCTATATTTATATCTCTTGCACACACCTCTTCTCGCATTTTTGTCACATACTGTATATCCCACCACAGCTCCATCACATTTCCAGCTACCCCTTGGTTAACTCCCCTTTCAATAGGGTTTCAACCTCCTTATCCTATACTGTAGGTAGGGGGATACCCTGTGGGTAATACTTAATAACCATCCACATGATAAGATGACGTTTTGGTTGCTGCTGTTGCTGTGACTTTGATGACAAAAAAAGGTACTATGAAGAGATCATGTTTATAAATAGTATAAACTACAGTGTACATATCACATTTTTTCTACTTTTAACTATTGACATGTTATGATGGTTAAGAACCCCTAAAATAGCCCTGACTTGAAAATGGAACATTCTCATACCATGGAAGTCTATACCATGGAAACTTTAAAGGAATAGTTGGAGATCCTTGGATCAATTATTAACACATTTTCAAACAGGCTACATATACTGTAAATCCATGGATGGATAACATCACCTTATTTGTGAACTTTATTATGTTCTATGTAAGATTTTCGTATAAAAAAATATAGCATTCCCAGAGTGTTTTGCACATTAAAAACACCAAATAAATGCAAGGAAACCAACTTACATAAATGTGTGCAAACGTGTTTTACACTTCACCATTTAATTTTCAAAATTTTGACTTTTTCTGTGTCACACATAAATATAGTACAGATTCAGGCATTTAGAACGTACAAGGTGTCGGTCGGTGTACCATCCAATGTATATGATGATCCGAACAATCTGATGTAGGACTGTTAGGTGGAGCAGTGAATCCTTAAAGTACCACAGCTACGTGTAGTTGTCAGAAAAATTAGTATAGGATTGAATGCTTATTAACCCATTATTTCTGTGCTCTAACCATACTGTATGCATACTAGTGACAACTTCACTTCAAATACAATGATTACATTGTTGAGACAAGATGTTGTTACCACAACTCCAAATGAAATATATCACAATAATGTAAAACACTAAAATAATCATTTTTAATTGCATACAGTAAACAGAGTATATAGATTTAATAGTATTTCTGTATAAACTGTCATTAGAAAACAGATTTTTTAATTGTTTTTATTGTGCTCTGTAAATTGCATTGTAGCTAATACAAGTCTGCACTATGTTAAGATCAATATATTTAAATTGTTAATACTGCAATTTGCTGTTATTTTGTTGAGGTACAGTATGTACCACTCAAAGAATTTTAGCATTTTTGATTATTGCTTGCAAAACAGTGGTGTAATATGATGAAGGCAGTCTGTAGAAAATGATGTTAATATTATAGTTGATGAATAGAATGGATATCTCTGGGTATTACTTCATGGGATTCTTTAATGTTAGTGGCATGTCAGAAAATGCAGAATTTTTTGTATATTTTGGTTATTTTTATTTTCAGCTACCAAAACTTCAATCAGTTACATGATTCTGGTTCACTTAAACAAGTAGGTTTCCAATATATGAATGTACTGTACTTGGTACATGGTGGACTAAAGCAAGAGCTTTCAAAAATATAAAAATATAAGAAAGCCATCTAACCCTTTTGGTAGTCATTATTTCTTTGATCTCACCCTGCTCTTTCTTGAAAGAAGCTAGGTTATCAGCTCCAATAACAAACTGGGTGGCTTGTTCCATACTCCCACAAACCTTTGTTTTGAGAACAGCCTCTTGTTTTCATAACTTCCACATGCTGTAGTTTCCCCTTTTTGTCCTCTGGTTAGTATTTCACTGTTCATTCTGCATAAGTCTTCTGGGCTCACCTATCAATACGTTTGAGGACTTTGAGTACTAGTAATCAGTTCCCATTATAATCATCTACTGTATGTTCTAGACTACAAGGTTTTAGTTCCTTAAACAAGACACTTCCTTAAGTCACAGAATGTATTGGTTGCTCTTCTCTGGACTGATTCCAGAACATTATCTTTAAAAAAAATAGGAACCAAAATTGCACAAATGATACTATTATCCATAGAATACAACACTAAATTCCCATTAATATACATGTAAATTCCCTGACTTCTTTCAAGTGCATAAATGTGCATGATGTTTATCACCATAAACTTAAAAGTACTGTATATGTTTCAACAGGTAGAATTTACCAACACTTGTTTTTATATGTAGGCTCTTAATGTTTAAATGAATTATGAAGCAGATATGTGGTTATATAAAATTTGCATGAAATCAACAGTACACAAGAGCAATGTGAATTAAATATGACAGTCTGGAGCACCTATTAGGAAATACTAACACTTGTATTATATATAGAATATAACCAACTATTTCTTGGAAGCTTTTTGATGGTATTCACTAAAGTGTGGCCTGGAAATATTATGAATGCACACAAAACCTGTTTTAGTGTGAACAAAACGTAGTTGGGACAACTTTCCTTATTCTATTCTACTTTCCTTATGTCATTTTACTGAACATTTCGGAACACAGTCACGAGGAATCTCAGCATTATGAACAGAGTTGGAGTATCTATTAATGCTGAGCTATGTTCAGTAGTAGTAATAATGTATAGTCTTAATAGACAGTGAATGTAAAGTATAAGTGTCTGCTGAAACACTTTCAAATTTCAGTGAACTGTAATGGGTTTTGTTGATCTCAAAACATCCACTGGCTATTTCCAGTTATTGTACAATGGAACCCGGAAAATGCCTTTCCTTTGCTATTATAAAAACAAAGTGCTTGATACATAAATTCACAATGATCTTATGTTATTAATTGGTTAATCTGGCTAATAATAAATCGAAATAAATGAATAAATACTACAGTAAGTGTTTTTTAATGAATTAAGAAAATGTCACGTTCCTGATATCCAAGACAATTTCAAAGCATTTACAGTAAGGATACTTTTTATGTTATTCTGATGACTGTGGGGGAAAAAAATAGAAGCACTTTCCAAGAATTATTTTTAGCAGCAATGACCTGTTTTAAACAAAAGAGCTGACAACTAATAATCTGAGGTTACAATAATTAATTAAATAATCTTCAAAGTAGTCAGAACAACTTAGTTTTCTTTTTTGAATAGTGACAGAGAAAAAGCTAAAATATCAAAGGCTTTTTGCTAATAAAAAGTCTTTTTAGTGTAATTACCGCTGAAGCAGAAATTTTTTTGACCTCTTTGAAAAAAACTTCAGAGCTGGTTTTTAATATGAAAGTTTAGCTTTTCTGAGGAAAATATTAAAGTGATGCTGCCACAGCTCTAATAAGGTACAGAGAAGATGGCTTTGTTTTTTTAAAGAGAAAATGTTCTGTATATTCCTAAACTTTAATAAGCATTGCACATAGTTCAATTATTTGACAGAATTTCTTCCTTAGTACATGTTTTAAACATCATTTAAAAACCACAAACCTATTAAGAGATGCAGCCATATAGAATATCTTGAATGCATGTCAAAGCGCACCTCAGAGGAAAGCATACTGTGGTATACTACAGGCTGGTCAGCCATGCCACTTTCAGGCCTTCGCTGCTCAAAACAGATTGCTAGGTGCAACTTGTGCTGCGTTACTGAAATGGTCATTTACTCTAATAAGCATATTTCTTGAACACATAACATATTATATGTAATGATAACATATAAAAGACATAATATAGCTACCACTTTAAAATGTAACGTACAATAGCTGTTATACTTGCCCCACTATTCCACAGAGGGGTGTGACTATGCCCACCCTCGCTTTTCTGTCTGTGTTCATGTGGGTTTTCACCGGGTGGTCTGGTGTCCTCCCACAGTCCAAAAACATAGTGGTTGGTTAATTAGCATGTGGGAAAATTGGCCTTCGTGTGACAATGAGCGTGTCTGTGCTTGTGTCTGTGTGTGCTCTGGGATGGACTAATGACCCATCCCGGGTGTATCCAGCCTTGCACCTGTTCCTGGCAGGGATAGGCTCAGGATCCCCCGTGACTCTTAACTGGATGAAACGGTTCAAAAATGGAAGAATGAATTGAGAGGTTTTTTTCAAAATTAATTTGGCTCACAAAACAAAGAATATCTCAGACAGTTTACTACATGCAACAGTATATAATAATTCAGGATTGTTTAAAATTTACAAGTTTAAGAAATTGCTCAATTTTAAAGGACTGACTGGTGATCAAAGATAAAGGAATCTGTGAGTCTGAACAACTGGAAGTGTTTGCAAAGAATCTCAGTGGAGAAGAGAATGTTTTAAGAACTTTCAAAAGCCTTGTTTGAGAAGAGTCAGGGGAGATGTGTGTACTGTTTTAAGGCCGATAAGAAGCCTTTAGCTTCTCATCTCTCTCTAGACTCAAGAAGAAGTGTAGTCAGGAGCTTTGTTTTGGTTATAGTCTTTTAGTTTTTCCCCTGCAGTGTGAAATTGCCCTAGTGATTTTTAACCTAATAGCTGTGTTTGTTGTGTCTATTGGCCTGGGACCTGCCTATTTTAAAGATCCCATTACGACACGCCCATCAGCTTGTCACAATGTGTCGCTATCAATATGACTGGAGAAGATCCTCTGATCAGTTAGCTACTAACAATCAAACAGAGCTACATGGGTTTAATGGTTTCTTCTAGCTTGTGGCATAAGCCCTTTTATGTGAAAATAGAGTCCAGAATGACAGAGTAATTATACTTTTTAATAAAATAAAGGTGTGATTAAGTTCTAAGAAAGGTATAATTTTATACTTACTAGAAAACAACTACTGGCCACATTTATCATGAATTAATCTGTGATTTTTAGCTGCCACATTATGGACACTGAATTTGCATTTACAAGCTAACACTTAAATATTATGAAATAACATTATTCTATTATCCACTAGAGGGAGGCAAAGTTCCACCAATATAATTCATATAGTCTGCTAAAATGTTATGCATTCAGAGGTATTAGGCATGATAAATTTGATAAATTTATCATGATAAATTTGCATTTCTTTTAAAACTTAATAGATCTGACTTCTAAATAATTAAAAACATATTTATCAGAATCGAACATTGCTTTGCCATATACTGTATCAGTCTCAATCCCTGTCTGCTGTTTAAGCAGGTGGCAATACGAAAGCTACTGTAGATGCTGCACCTCAGTGGTGAATGCATTGTGTCCTTTCCCAGATATAAAGTGCATTGAGATCTTTTGGGATGAAAAGTGCTTAAAAGAGTTACTGATTATTATTGTAATACTAAATGATATGCTACCTGGAGAATGAAACATTCTACCTCCGTAGTCAGTTCACTGGTTTAGAGAAAAGAAGAACACATTTTGAAATACACACCAGGCCAGGAACTTCACATCCAACTGCTTCATGTTTTCAGACATGTTTTAAATTTCAGTTGCCATGTTAAGAAATCCAGGAAGAAATACTGCATGCATCAGCACGACTACCATGTCTCATCTATGTAAATATCTCAATATCTACCTGTAAATACGCTCAGCAGCCTTTATAGTTAACATGTCAATAGAAGAGAAAAATGGTTGCTCGCTATTGGCCAGAGAACATTTGGGGTAGCAGAGAAAGGTAGAGTGTTTCATTCACTAGCCAATGCTAGTGTCCACTAGCTGTCCGCAAGACAACAAGTGGAGATAGAAGGAATCTACTCCACAAAGGAATGCATTTGGTACTAGCTGAGGCAACCTTACTACTTAGTGAACAATGCTGAAGTTCTTGAGGCAACATTTTCTTTTCCACAATTCAGTCCAAAAGTGTTGATTTTCCAGCAGGACAACGTAAAACAATACAGTACTAAAAAGTACTAATGCATGTTCAAGAAAACTATGTCCAGGTCATTCCATGGCCTGCTGTTTGCACAGCTGGCTGTTTCCACGGCTGGCATGTTGCTTTCAATTTGTTAAATTCAGCAATAAATGAAAATAAATAATAATTTTAACATGGAGAAATAAGTTACGTTTGTACCCTGCAGAGGATTACTAACTTCATTTCACTTAGAGATTCTGTGAAACATGCAATTTGACCAAGGGTGCCCAAAATTTGCATACAGCTGTATATATAGTTTTTGCTTGCAGCTACCTAACAAAAGCCTAATTTCATTATCAGCGGTAACACTCCAAGAAATTAAGACATTTCACATTTTTGCCTTTGATTTAGTTACAGAATTTGTTTGCCTGCTAGGAAGTACAAGGAACACAGGTGGGTGGTACAAGCCTTTCTTTAGTACAATCATTCTCTGTTTTAAGTTTTAGCCATACTTAATCTATGCCATACAAATCCTACCTCTGCTAGATAGAGTAAAAAGCTGCCAAAAGCCATTCAGCTAATGGATGAATATACAACTCAAGTACCAAGTAACCTCTTTCACGATAGGAACACTTTCTTTTACTTGAACTACGAACAGATGCAACATATGTTGCGTAGATGAGCAAATAGCTCTGTCACATGCACAAAATGCAAATCAATCCCGACGGATGCTGTTAACCACCTGCTACAAATTTTCCGATTTGGTTCCGTCAATTGACAGATCTTACAATATATGACAATTATTGCAAAACAAAGAGCCATAGCTTAATGCAGCACAAATCCAGTCCTCAAAGGTTAGAGCCATGCAATTTTTTTTATTTAAAAATAACAGGTTTCCTATGGCCAGGGAAATGCTGCATCGTTCTATGAAAAAACGTAAAATTAGCTCAGTTATTTATTCTATTTAATAATACTAAATATATAGTATATTATTATGTATAATATTATATAATATTTATATTTATACTATGGGTAAAAATAAAAGGAACCTCAAATCCTGAAACATTAATTATGTCCTGCCATTACTGGTACAGGTTTCTAAAACCGGATAACTTCCCATGAGGAAACTGTCCAATTAGAAATAATAAATCTAATAAACTTCAAAATAAAAAGTGAGTGCTCATTAAAAAGTCAAGTTGAACTACACAGTATTTTCACGTCTTCCTACAGTGTGAAGGCTAAAACTTTCAATCTTATCTTTAATCATTTGGTTAACTCTTTTATCCAAAACAACCTTTATTTCCATTAATTTATATAATAGGATATTTTAAAGGAGTACATCACCTGGGATTTTAACACACAAGCTTGCAGGTACAAATCTAAAACCCTAACAACTACACTACATTACTGCTATGATCAAAGTCATGAGCACTTAAATTTAATTAGAGTAGCAACACCCAAGCAAGGTTTCTGCACAGCACAGTGTCATGTCATATGTAAGTATAAGAACATCAGAACAGTTGCCAACAAGAGGTGTCCATTTGGCCCATCTTGCGCTTTTGGTTGTTATTTGATAGAATCTATCTGAATTTAAAATTGTGTCCAATTGTTTCATGAAAGAGTCCAGGGTTTAAACTTCAACAAATTGGCTAGAAGTTTGCTCCAGATGGTAATGACTCTGTGTAAAAAAAAAATGTTTCCCATTTTCCATTCAAAATGAAATTACTTTTCTTGCTTTATCACGCAGCTATAGTCCAATGTACTTCATTGAGTCTGATGTTACTGAATCGTCTCGGTGGATCCTTACTAAACCCTTTTGAATTACTGATTACTTGTTGCTGAAATTTACTTTAAGACAAAATACAGATTTTCTCAATGTGAATGTAAAACTGAAAAAGGCGCATTCACAACAAGCTATAATAATAAACTATTTTTTATATACATAATATCTGGCTAGGTAAAAAAACAAAGCAATGGTCTGTCTGGAAATCGAAACGTTTACCTTCTGTGTAGCTGGCAGATGTACCACTGTACTAAACTGCCACTTAAGTACAATGCGCTACATTAGTCTATTACAGTCCATTACAACGACTGTACAAGGACATCAAAAGTAGTTAAAATGAACATCAAAATGTTTCCAAAATATCAACAAGTGATATGTTTAGCTCCCAAAATTTCTTTAGTTATATGATTCCATATTAATATTCCCTATCAAGTGGTATTAAGTCACTATTATTGATTATTGTTGTAAACTTTTTTACAACAATAACCACAGCAAGTACAGTGTTCTTATTATGCATTCTTAGAATAGGTTAAAACATTATAGCTTTTTATAAAGTATATAAACTATATATAGTTACAACAAGCATGGCACATCAAAACATTTCCAAAATAACCACTGTAAGTTACCAAGTTAAAGACTTTGATGCATAAAATGTTAATGAAGAAGGTAGAATACTGTTGTGCACGTTGTTTTTTTATATTTAGCTACCACTACCACCTACTGTATGTACATCAGGTATACTATATTACCACTACAGAAGAGTAGGTGTGAAATTAGTTAAATTAAGGTTAAATTGTTTCCTGATTACTCATTGCATTAAGACTAAATAGAGATTATCTCAATTCTGATGTAAACCAGTAAAAAGCAAATCGCATTCACAACTAGCTACAGTATATTAATAACTTTTTATATATCCACTGAGTAATTTTGTTTTTATAAAATAGACCCACTTTTTAATTAACTTAATATTTAACATACTGTAATACATGGTTTTAAATTAGTAAAAGTCTAAACAGTATACAACTTACATTCTATAATTGGAAAAAAATTATAGAATGGGGCTCAGCATTGACAGGGATTCTAAACCAGGGATTTTGTGACGATAGTCCACGTTTCCACACGCTGTGTGAAACATTCACTGCGCCACCTGGTGGTTTTACAAAATAGTACAGTCGGACAACAGAATATTTTTAAAAAGGTGCAGTGCAGTATGTAGTGTGTGCACTGCGAATTGCTACAGTACATTATCCAGTGTGTATTCTGAATACAGGTATGTGTACTTGTATGTTTACACATGTGAATATGTACTTACAGTATGTATACATATGTATAGGTGTACATATCTGCATATGTACACACATGTACGTATGCATATGTGTACATATTTGTATGTAAACATATTTGTGTGTAATTATGTGTACATATGCGTACTTACTGTATGTGTACATATGTGTGATTATGTGTACTGTACATATGCGTATGCTTATGAGTGATTCTCTTCCTGCCCCCTGCCCAAGTACCCACTACCCAGCATCCGCATCTGAACGTGGTCTTGTTTTAATGTACTGTAATACTCCTGATTCTGTGCCTGTGGGATGGGGAATGACTGGCTGAAGACAATCTTTTAAGTCTTACTGACAACCTAGTTTAATGCCCTTTTGATTACAGCGCGGTGACCAATCATGGAAGAAGAGAGAGTGAGTGCAGGTATCTGCAGGATGCAGAGGATGAATTTGTGTTATTTTAGCTTATAACTATAGGTTTCTTATTACTGTAAGATTAATTACTTATTATTATTATATTAATAATAATATATAATATATTTATAAGATATAATAATATATATTATTATATATTATAATATATAATATAATATAATATATATTATTATTATTATTATAATTACTGTAATTACTGGCTAATTGGTGTTAT